>NC_030809.1:28615948-29240948 GCF_001704415.2 Capra hircus
ATCAGTCCGCTCATCGATGACACAGTGGCTTTGCACGGAAAAGAGCTCCGGGGCCCGGTAGGAGATGGTGCACCGCTGGGCTGCCCAGTCCTGGAACAGTGGCCCCAGAGCTCAGAAGCAGGGCACAGGTTTTGGTCATGTGACAAAACTGGGGCATGTACCAGAAGGGGTTGAGGATGAGGAAGAGATGGGCAAAGGACTCTGGAAACTCTTACCTGGAGGGCCAGAGCCTGGCGGGACCCCTCCACGTGGATGCATGCTTGATTCATGGACCCCAAGTCCATCAGAACCGGCTGCCCCTCATCGCCAAGCAAGATATTGGTGGGTTTCAGGTCCCTGCAGGCAAGTAGAAATGACCCATGAGCATCCCTGAACCAAAAGCCCAAGATCCTAGGGGGGCAAAAGAATCACGGGGACTGTTCCTGGAGAAGAGCACAGAGATCTCTCATTTCTCTTCATGAGGCTCTTCCTTTCTGTCCAGCAAGTACATGGAGCCTCCCACTGACCTGTGGGCATAACCCTTGGTGTGAATAGCCTCAAGGCCTCTGCAGATACCCAGCAGCAGCTGAATGATTTGCTCTTCAGTCAAGAAGTTGCCTTTGTCCTTCAGCTTTTCTATCTCATTCCACAGCGTACCTCTCTGCAAAACAAGTTTCCCCGCAGCTGATGTTTTTAGCCTCTGCTCCCTGAGCCTGATTCTTTCCCTATGTCAGAATTTATAGCAATTTCACCACACACCCTACAGCCCCAGGTGGGTTCCTTAAACCCCAAATCTGAAATGCTCAAACCAGAACATGACTTCTGCTTCCTAATGTGCTTGAGTGCTCATAATAGCCCTTGGCACACACCGCTCTGTTGCAATCCCATCCATAGCCAGGAGACTTTCTGACCTTGAAGAAGGGTAGCAGCAGCCAGGCCTCATGTTTAGTGCCTCGCTCTCTCAGACAATAAGCCACGAGGTGAAGGATGTTGGGGTGATGGAAGAGGCGATGCATGTCTGCTTCTCGTTGGGCCTCCTCCCGGTCCTGCTGCTCATGACACAGGATTCGCTTCAGGGCGTAGAACTGTCCATCATGCAACCCCTCCACTAGGTCCACAAAGCTGAACCCACTGTGGGCCAAAGGGGTCAGTGAAGGACCAAGGTCATCTCCCATACTGCTGGGATCCAGAGGAATTCCCTGGGAAGAAGTGCGGGGGGGGGGGGGGGGGTGTCTCCCATTTACTAGCAACCCTCCCAAGGTGTGACTCTAAAAAGAAGTCTGAAGATTATTCACATAGAGCAAGGACACAGTCACTTTCTAGGTCCTATGGTCTTAATGCAGGGCTTCAATAAATACTAAATAAATAACAGCCAACCTTTATGAAGTGCTATTTATCAGGCAATAGGGGAGACACTTGATACGAATTATCTCATTTAGTCCTCACAGCCCCATCATTGAAGCAAAATTAGCTCTAATAAGCAGATAAAGCAACTAGGGCTTATCAAGGCCATACATGGTGACTCTAGGAAGACTGGTTCCACAATCCACTTTCTTGACCATCAAGGAGCTGGGCTCCGGCCGGTGAATTAGAGGCTCTGTGCCCCTATCTTGTGCTGACTGCTGTCCTTCAAACACCACAATTCTTGGGACTAAATGATTTCCAAAACACTCACCCCTCCCCCAGTTTATGGATGAAGAGGTAGCGCTTATGGTCAATGGTGACAGTTCCCCGAGAGCAGATGCAAAGCGCGTGGCCCATAGTGTCTCAGTCATCCTTCTCAAGGACGGTCTGAAGCTGCCAAAGGGTTCGTCCAGGTCGAGTAGTCTCTTTCAGGCAAGTTGCTGGGGCTCCAGCAGATCATGCTGGAAGGAAAAGAATGGCAGGTCATGGGCGGGGCACAATCCAGATGACCCCCCCTAAAGGGCCAACGTGAAGCGCTCAGGCCCAGGTCTCCAAACCTAGAGAAAATAAGCCCTGGCAACGCCCGCTCCAAGAAGGCTCGGGTCAGGTGCCTTAAAAAGGCCCAGGCCCCGCGGCGACTCCCAGGCCACTTCCTCCAACCCCGGCCCACCTTCAGGCAGCCCCTCACTCGCACACCCCGTTGGGCTGTAGAGGCAGGGCACGGGGTAGATCCGGAGAGGAATGGGAGGCCTGGACCCACCGCTTGCAGAACCCACTCCGGGTCTCGGTCTGGGTGGGCCAGCCAGGACACCACACTCACCCGGCTTCAGCGGGAAGGAAGCGCCAGGGACCGGAAGCAGTAGTACGTCATCAGTCCGCGCCGGCGTAACGGCCCGCAGTATCCTAGCAACCGCTGAGCACTAGGACGATGTGGGGGCGTGGAGCTGAGAGGCCGGGGGCGGGTTAGGCCTGGGGGAGAACGGGTCCCAGGACCCGGGTGAGGGTTCCCCACCTGGCCTGCAGTGAGGGTCAAGACGCAGGCACCTACGTCAAAGGGGAGCAAAGCCGGGCTCGGCCCGAGGCCCCCAGGACCTGCCTCTCCCAATGCCAGAGGTAGGAGGCGTCATACCTCCCGTGCACCGGGTGGCCGACTGGGGTCCAGCCTGGAGGTGGATGCTCAGAGGGGGCGGGAGCTGGCAGTTTGCACCCCTTTGCAGCTCTGATCAGTACAACCTTGGGGGCTCTGGCCTGTATCTTATTACCGTAATCACAGTAGTTAAGAGCTCAAGCTCTTCAACTAGACTAGGGTCGGAATCTTAATAGCCCATTAGCTGTGTCACCTGGACAAGTTACTTAGCCTCTAGGAACCTCACTTTCCTTAACTGTAAAATAGGTGTAAGAGTACCTAAAGTTAAATGCATGAACTTTGAGGCCAGACTGCCTCATTCAAATCCCAGCTCTACTAAACTAGTTATGTGACCTTGTTAACGGGCTAATATTTCTATCCTCCAATCACCTCATCAGTAAAATGGAGATTATTATCTACTTCATGGAGTTGTTTGAAGATTAAATGAGAGGTGAAGTGCTTACTATAGCGATTGATGCATAGCCCTGAGTAGTGTCCATAAGCAGAAATAACAATAATAACTATCCTGGTCTTCACATCCCAGGCTTGGGACTGTGAAGGCAGTGAGTGATGGAAATTCACAAATTTCCAAACCTTGGAACTTTGATGTCTCTTGCCCAGGCAGGGGTAAATTGGAAAGGGGCGCACATCCAAAGATGATAGGATGGCCTAGATGGTCTCTTTTGTTGAAACAGGACAGGATTCTCTAGGAAGAAGATTCCTCTTGTAACCTGATCCCCACCCCAACTCCCACTCCCCTTTCATATACTGAGAAGATATCCTCTGGTTTCCCTTGGGTCTGAACCTAGATCTGACATTCATCTAGATTTAACCTGCTGTGTACTGAACCCTGTGATAGCAGCAGAGGACTCAGGATGGACAAGGCTCTCCCTATCCTCAGGGGGCTCAGTGTAGTAGAGATCTACTTCTCAATCCTGAATGTGCTCAGAGCACCCGGAAATCTTGTTAAAATACAACTTCTGATTCTACAGGTCTGAGGTAGGGTCTGAGACTCTGCATTTCTAACAAGCTCCCATGATGAAGCTGGTTCATGAACCAGTAGCAAGATCTAGAGGGGTTTACAAACTAGTAGAGTAGCAGGCAGTTGCAGGCTGGAGACAAAGTCCAGGCTAATCGCCTGACAACTTGCAGTGGTCTCCGCCCACTTGCTCGCTGAAGTTCTCTCCCAGGAATCTGCCACGTGACCGTCGGACCACCGTCTCTGACTGGAAGAGCCCCGAAAGCGCCATGGCTCCCAAGAAACCTCTCTGCCTTCCCTCCCTGCTGCTCCCGCTCCTGACGCTGCTGCTGCCCCAGGTAGGATGGGAGAATCGAACCAGCCGCTGGGTGCGGTGAGACAGGCGGAGGAGAGAGTGAAAGTGAAAACAACAAAATACTGGGAAGGGCTAGTTCAGTCTCCTCTGCTTTTGGGAGACGCTGACCCCGGACTCCAGACCCGTGAGCACGGTCTCTCCCCTTACAGGCAGACACTCGGTCTTTCGTAGTGGATCGGGATCATAACAGATTCCTCCTGGACGGGGCCCCTTTCCGCTACGTGTCTGGCAGCCTGCACTACTTTCGCGTACCGCGGGTGCTTTGGGCAGACCGGCTTTTCAAGATGCGAATGAGTGGCCTCAACGTAGTACAGTTGTAAGAAGTGCTCATGAGAGTCATGGAAGGGTGGGATTCACTCCTCCTATCATGCCCTTAAGAAGGGGACCAGGACAGGAAGACTGGCTGGGTATGAGGATTGTAGCTCCAGGGCTTCCCTGCCAAGGGTGGGAAAGGGGAAGGCCAGGACCTCCTTCCCACAGCTTCCTGGAGATTCCTGCAGGCCTGAGCCCCTTGGCCTCCCTGGCTTCTCCCTGTCTTGGGCCCTGTTAACCTCTTCCTTTTTCAGTTATGTGCCCTGGAACTACCATGAGCCAGAGCCTGGGGTCTATAACTTTAATGGCAGCCGTGACCTCTTTGCATTTCTGCAAGAGGCAACTTTAGCGAACCTGTTGGTCATACTGAGACCAGGACCTTACATCTGTGCAGAGTGGGAGATGGTGAGTTAGTTGGAGAAGGGATAGAAGCAAAGCTTCCCATGTGCCTTGACTCTGGGGCCACTTCCATCACTATCCTCAACTTCCTCCCTTCTTACCTACCCTATTCTACTCTCACACAACAAAGCCCACTCACTTTTTTGTTGTCTTTATGTTTGTCTCAGGGGGGTCTCCCAGCTTGGTTGCTTCGAAAGCCTAAAATTCATCTGAGAACCTCAGATCCAGGTGGGTAGAGAAAAAAACAGACTGGACTCAGAAAAAAGCAAACAACAAAATGGGTCATTTGGGTACCCAAAACAGAGATCACTCATTCAAATTATTTAGTTTTAATCATGCCCAGCAGGATGCTGGGAACTGGGGGACCAGAGGACTCAGTGTGGAAGACACATTAATTAAAAAAAAAAAAAAAACCTATATAAGATTATTTTAAAAATACTACACAAGAAAATGGACAAGGAGTTGAGATAGTAAGTAACAGGGCCTCTTTAGGTAGGAAAGCCAGAAAGGCTTTTCTGAGATGATATTTCAGTTACTCTAGGAAAGGGAAAGCACTGGTCATATGAAGAGTGAAGTCAGAATGACCAGGTAGAGGAATGGCGTACTTTTCTGGGGGGAGGGCTGTGCTGTGAGTCTTGTGGGATCGTGGTTCAGATAAGGGATTGAACCTGGCCCCTTGGCAGTGAAAGCTCAGAGCCCTAACTACTGGACCACAGGGAATTCCCAGGTATGGTATGTTTTAAGGCCCAGAGGTAGGACAGAACACTGTTATGAGTGAGGCCAGCATGGCTGGAACACAGCGGGTAAGGGAGAGTAGTATGAGAAATTGGAGCTATATAGTGAGTGTTAATGCAGGACCTTTCAGACCATTGTAAGGGGTTTGCCTTTTATTATAAGCACAGTAGAAAGTCATTGAAAGAGTTTAACCAAAATTATCTGATTTGTTTTCAGACTACGTTAGCCTGGATGTGGAAAATGGATTGAGGGGAGCAAGGGTAGAGGTGGAGAAACTTAACTGGGAGACTATGATTGTAGTTGAGGAGAGAGAGATGGCTCCTGGTTGTGGTAGTGGTGGAAATGCAAAGAAGAGGGAAGAAATGAGCTATAGGTTGGAGATAAAGGTCAACAGGACTCAACTGACAGATTTTGATGAGAAAGGGAGCAGTGGCGGAGGGGCGGGAGGTCAGTATAGGTAAGATGAGGAAAGAAGGGAATTAAGTATCCAGCCAGTCAAGGTGGTGGTGCCATTTACTGACTTAGGGAAGACAGAGAAGACTAGGGGTGGCAAAAGATCAACATTTGGGGGAAAAACAATAGTTCTGGTCATGTTAAATTTTTATCATTCAAGGGACGCGATTTAATGTATGCTTGGATTAAAGGAGGCAGTGCAACCTGGCCCTCCTTTATACAGAACACAAAATGTAAAGGAATTAAATGTTTTAAGAATATAAAGATAGCCTCTAAAACATCTTTCATTGACTCCACCTTTGAGAGTCCGCTGTCTTCTAGGCATTGTCCTCAATGACAGGGATGCAGCCAATGAACCTGACAGACGAAGGTTCCTGCTCACTAGTAGGGGAGACAGACACAAACGCTTAATTTTAATTTCTTAAGCACTTGAAAAGGGAGTACGAGGTGATGTGAGAGAGTGTAACGGGGAATCTACCCTCATCTAGGATATCAGAGGTTTTCTTGGGGAAGTGAAATGTAAGTTGAGACCTGAAGCCTGAGTTGGAGTCACCTAGGTAAGGAGGCAGAGGTCATGCATGAAGACCCTGAGGGTGAGTCAACAAAAATCACCAACAGGAGTTGAGAATTGAAGGCATGCCACCTCATATAATGATCTTTCATTTGCTGACTTAAATGTCCTGGACTGGCAGTTCCATCAGGTGTGGGTCAGACATTCTACAATTTTGTGAATTCCCATGCTACTTCATACCTGAGTCTGGTGGGAGCCTGTAACCCCTAGAGTCCATGGGGTCACAAAGAATCAGACACGACTGAGCACACAGGCACACAAGCGTGTGTGCTATGTCATAGCGATCTCAAGTGTATATTACATCTGGTTACCTAATAGCTCCATGTGATGTGTTTTACCATTTTTTTATGACATTTAAAAAATGAATTCTCAAGAAACACTGCTTTGTTTCCTATGCTTAAATTTCATTGCCATGCAAATATACAAGTGCCTAGGGTTCAGAGTTTCCTCTGACAAGTCACTGCTTCCCAGACGGAGTTATGGACAAGTGGGATGGTACACAGTGCTTCCCTGAGTTCAGGTGGCACTCAAAGATGCTAGCACTGATGCTATGGGTGGGGGCCAAGGAGGTGGCAGTGTCCTAACTAGCAGAGCACTGCCCCTTCCTTTAGACTTCCTTGCCGCAGTGGACTCCTGGTTCAAGGTCTTGCTGCCCAGGATATATCCATGGCTCTACCACAATGGGGGCAACATCATTAGCATTCAGGTACCAGTGGAAAGTTGACTGGGCTAGGGGAAGGAGGTGCCAGTGCCCTTAATTTCTCCACCTCAGAGCTGACCTCCACTTTTCCTTTCCCTTGGCAGGTGGAGAATGAATACGGTAGCTACAGAGCCTGTGACGTGAGCTACATGAGGCACCTAGCTGGGCTCTTCCGATCGCTGCTTGGAGACAAGATTTTGCTCTTCACCACAGATGGGCCTGAAGGACTCAAATGTGGCTCCCTCCAGGGACTCTATACCACTGTAGATTTTGGCCCAGGTCTCCCAAGCAAGGGTTCAGAATGAAGTCTGGGAAAGGGGCACCTGTTTCACGTTGCTTACCTTGCACCTTTGCCTCTTTTCTGCAGCTGACAACATGACCAAGATCTTTGGCCTGCTTCGGAAGTATGAACCCCGCGGGCCCCTGGTGAGGAGCCAGAGGGGAGGCCAATCAAAGCAAGAGGCAGCGTGGGGAATGGGTGGAGCTCAGGTCCCATCTTGCTCACAGCTCCTTTCACTTCACACTCTAGGTGAACTCTGAGTACTACACAGGCTGGCTGGATTACTGGGGCCAGAATCACTCCACACGTTCCATTCCAGCTGTAACCAAAGGACTAGAGAAAATGCTCAAGTTGGGAGCCAGTGTGAACATGTAACTGGAGGCACTGGGGCCAACATGAAATCTGTAACTGGGTGTTAGGGATGAAGGTTAAGATTCAGTGGGTCAGCTTCTACCTTTCCCCCCACTCTCCCCCACTTCAGGTACATGTTCCACGGAGGTACCAACTTTGGATACTGGAATGGTGAGTCTAGATGGTCTCTGGGGTGGAGGCAGGGAGGCAGCAAGGAATTAGAGTCTGAGGAATGTGTGGATTAGGATGTCTAGAAGCTGGATAGGCTACCACCATCCCTTCTGAGAGCAAAATTCTCTGCATGAATTTCTTTGCTTAGGCCTGTCATCTGAACGATGCATTGAATTAATTAAATTGGTTTGACTAGGTGCTGATGAGAAGGGACGCTTTCTTCCAATTACTACCAGCTATGACTACGACGCACCCATATCTGAAGCAGGGGACCCCACACCCAAGCTTTTTGCTATTCGAAATGTCATCAGCAAGGTGCCCTACCACTTCATTAAGTGCCAAAGGCTTTTACTAATTTAGGGGGAGGGGTGCCCAAATTGTTCGTAAAGGGGTCCCATAAGTCAATGATTGTTGTCTGGACCACAAAACCCTCTGAGCAGCCTATTGCAGCATTTCTCACTCAGATGGGACTTCCTGGGGAGATACAAATACATACAATATTAGAGAATCTTCATGACCCCTGAAGCCCTTCCCTGGACCCCCGGTTAAGAACCCTGCACACTAGGGTCTTGGAATAGGGTTTCTTTGTGTGCTTTTCCTATGGCTCCTGAGAGAATTTGGGCTCAGTTCCAGGAAGTTCCCTTGGGACCTTTACCTCCCCCCAGCCCCAAGATGACGCTTGGACCTTTGACCCTACACCTGGTAAGCTCCTCCCCATTATTCTCTGATTCTGCCCAGCCCTCTATTCTGAAAGTTCCCTTATATTCTGATACTTTCCCCTTATTCTAATAGGATGGGAATTTGCTGGACTTCTTAGACTTCCTATGCCCCCAAGGTCCCATCCATTCAGTCCTGCCAATGACCTTTGAGGCTGTCAACCAGGTAAAGCATAATCCACCAACAGCTATACCAAGGGATCCCGAGTTATGCGTCTTCCCCACAGTATCCTTTCTTGTCTCTCAGCACATCTTATTTACTCGTTCTTCCACACCTAGGTCCATGGCTATATGTTGTATCGGACCTATCTGACCGATACTGTTTCTGAGCCAACACAACTCTGGGTGCCAAACAATGGAGTCCATGACCGTGCCTACGTGATGGTGGATGGGGTGAGAACCTAATTCCAGGCTACCTATGAGCCCATTTCCTTTCCTCCCCAGCAAAGTTTCCGGTATCTACCTTTTCCCATTGCCTGCTCACATTTGCAGAGGATAAGGTGGGATGAGGAAGAGTTTGACAAAGGATAAGGTTCTAGAAGGAACTGACAGAAGGGCTTCGTTCTCTTTGCCCTCTAAATAATAGTGTCTATTATTAGTGTCTATTAATGTAGCTTCCTGGGTGGTGGCCACAAGCTAGATGCTGAGCCGCTCCCTTTCACAGATACTCTCATCCACAGGTGTTTCAGGGTGTTTTGGAACGAAACATGAAACATAACCTATTTTTGATGGGGAAAATAGGGGCCACACTGGATGTCCTGCTGGAGAACATGGGGAGGCTCAGTTTTGGGTCTAACAGCAGTGACTTCAAGGTGAGCTCGTTTTGCCCACTCCCTCGCCCCCATACTCTTCTTTACTGAACTCCCTAGAAAAGATAAGGGCCTAAAGGAAGAGCTACAGCCTTAGGGCTTAGAGAGCAAAGCAGCAGCTGGTGGGGGATCTGGACATGGCCACTAGGTGCATTCCAGGGCTTGAGTAGCAGTAGTCTGGCCTTAGAACTTAGTAAATGATGATTTTTCATTTGCCTTCTTCACAGGGCCTGTTACAGCCACCAATTCTGGGGCAGACAGTCCTTACCCAATGGCTGATGTTCCCCCTGAAAGTTGACAATCTTGTCAAAGAGTGGTTTCCCATCCAGCCGCTGAAAAGCTCACATCCTCAGGCCCCCTCTGGCCCCACCTTCTACTCTACCACCTTCCCAATTTTAAACTCAGGCGGGGACACATTTCTGTTTCTACCTGGATGGACGAAGGTATTGCTGATGGTGGGGGTGGGGTGAGAGGTAGGGTGGTAAGAGGGGAAAACCATGGAAGAAGGGAGAGCACAGATTATTCCTCTGATTAGGAAACCCCCCCAACCCCCCAGCAAGGGGATAATTCTACCCCTCTGAGAGCTGATCCTTTCTTTTCCTCTACTCCCCAGGGCCAAGTCTGGATCAATGGGTTTAACTTGGGCCGCTACTGGACAAAGCGGGGGCCGCAACAGACCCTCTATGTGCCAAGACCCCTGCTGTTTCCCAGGGGAGCCCACAACAGAATCACGTTGCTGGAGCTAGAAAACGTGCCTCCTCAGCCCCAAATCCAGTTCCTGGATAGGCCCATCCTCAATAGCACCAAGCACAGGACGTACATCTATTCCCTCTCAAGTGCCTCTGAACCAATGGAGTTAAGTGGGCACTGAAAGAAAGGTAATCCTTGGACGTGGGACAAGCGCAGTGGGCAGGATCCATTCGTGCTAGCCATGGTGACCGTAAGGAAACAAAGGCCACGGGCCTGAATGGAAGTACAAGTGCAGTTTCCTTGCCAAACTTTATTGTGATTAAAGTTCCAGAGACAGTACCAGCTCCACAAACCTCTGTGGCCCTGTCTTTGCCCTGGTTCCTGAAATGTCCTTCACCCTAATCTTCCAAACACTGGTTCCGTGGGGGAAGAAGCAGCCTAGGGCCAGGGGGAGTGTGCCTTCTCAGGCCTAGCACTGGCCCCAGGTGGAGCTGTAAGGGATCAGGAAGAGGGCTTCCCAGCCTGACTGCGATGATCCCGGAGGCAGCGTGTGGAGCAGAAAGAGAAGTCAAGGTAGTGAAAAGGAACAAGGCCTTGGAGAGACATCCCACAACTCCAGCAGCGTCTGAATAAGAGGGAGAAAATGGCTGGAGAGGAATCCCAGAAACGTTCCAATCCAAGCCTTCCCCACCCACCCTCCTGTCACTTGTTTTTATTCCAGAGGTTCCCAAAACATCTCATATCCCCTCAACAGCCGTTGTGAACACAGAGCAGCACTTGCTCTACTTGTACAGAATGGCCCCGCCCACATCACTGCCCACCCCCCACACCTGCCCCCTCCACATACGGAATATTGCTGACGGTGACGGCAGGGTCGGGGGTCTGAGGGTTGGGGGCTCCCAACTGGGCAGCTAGTCTGCGCTCTGCAGCCAGAGCTCTCTGAGGGGAAAAGAAGCTGTGTAAGCACAAGGCCTCAGCAGTGGAGAACGTGTCTAAGAAGTGACGGCTGCACACCAGGGAAGAGATCAGACCTCTGGGGAAGTGTTGCTGTGGAAGGAAGAACCCCCAGCCTCACCTTCTCCCGGTCGCTGAGGGCAGCAAATCGCTGCTGCTCTTCTTGCTCCTGCTTCTCCTGCTCCTGCCGCTTCCGCTGCTGTTCCTCCCGGTGCCGCCGGGCTGCCTTCTGCTCCCTTCTCCGAGTGGCCTGCCGTGCCTCCATTTCTGCTGTTAGCGGCCCCGGCACCTGGAGGATTTCCAGGAAAGCAAAAGGTAAAGATCTGTATAGACTATCCTTGATAAGACTGTAGGAGAGTAGAAAAGATCTAGCGAGCATCTCTGATGCCTTCCCATTCTGCTGCTTCCTTCTCCAGCTGACCTGAGCTTTGCTGTAATCACAAGCATCTGGATTCTTCTCCATGAACCTCCGGAACTCATTGCGTGTCAATCTGTCAGCTGCAACTGTATACGGTGGCCGAGCTCGGGAATCCCTAAGTGCGAAAAACCCCCAAACAGGTTCGGTTTGCCTGCTGCACCTCCCAACATCGCCCAAGCAGACCAAGGGAAATATTGTCAATTAGGCAAGGCCAAGATTAGCATCCAGATCATCCTCTGTACCCTAGCGGGGATCGGCATGAAGACCTCACTTACTGCACAGTGGGGTCCGCACCTGCCTCCAGCAGCAGGCGAACCACTGAGCCTCTCCCAGCTGCGGCCGCTGCGTGCAGAAGAGTGAAGCCACCAGAACCCAAGGGGGCACTGAGCAGAGGCAGAACTCCAGGGTCTAGGGGGCTGGCAGTGAGTCGGTCCTTCAGCATCCCCACATCTCCAGCTCGGCAAGCAGCTAGAAGCACATCCCAGAGCTCCGACTGACAGGGGGACGTGGCCTCATCCCAGGGAGGCTGCAAGGGGGCTGACCCTGAAAGGGCCTCATCTTCCTTTGGTTGCTGGGAAAGAGTCATTTGTGCCCCAGACTCCAGGTCTTGCTTTCTCTCCCTCTTATTCTTTTTTCTCCTCCTTTGCTTGGGAAATACCTCAAACTCACGAAGATCCAGCGTTCCCAGTGTCACCTCTACTACTTCCAACTCTACCTGGGAGCCAGCCTCTCCCTCTGACTCTGATCCTAGGGGGAAAAAGTTGCTATGTTAGATCCATCTAAGGAATAAGCAGAGGGTAGAAGGGTGTGGGCTGCCCCAGATGCCTAAGAATGTACATAGAGAGATAATCCAGATCACTTGAAATAAAATTGTATTTTGTCACCCAAGATAAAGTAGCATATCAAGAGTTGAAGCCATTAGTATCTTGTGAAGATATAAGGCTCACAGCCCCAGGGCAGACCCAGAAGAAGCTATTCAGGGACGAGAGTCCCTGGACATTCCCATGACAGCCTTAGGGTAGTCGGAACAGAGGAGCATGGAGCAGCTGACAACCATGCAGGTGATAGTCTGCCTCATGGGAAGCAAACCCTAGCTCCAAACCAGTGCATCCAAGAAGGCAAGTAAATTATGTTAAGATCCACACAACACACGTCCAAGCATCGACTTCATGCTAAGACTTTTCTAAGACCTAGAAATACATCAGTGATCAAAAGAGATGATAGGAGATTTGGAAAAATCACAAAATATATTTCAGTAATTGCTACCACGAACTGAACAGATGTGTCTGTGTGTGGGGGAGGGGGGGCGGGGTTAGTATGTAAGGGCTTACCTATAAATAGAGAAGCGGGTAAAGTTATGACAGTAGATTTACCGCTGCATTTCTAGGACAGACATCCCCCCAGAGAGAGACCTGACAATTGCCAGATGGTGTGCAAACCCTGTTTGGGAGCTTCCTTGTTCTGCCCAAGTGCCTCATTTTCATCACTGGGGACCTTTCTTTCTTCCTCGATAACTTTCCTTTCTCTCACTCTCTTCCTGTGTGTCTGAGGTAAATCCAACCTGCTTGTCTCCCGGGGGTCTTCTCCTGCCATAAAACAAAAGACTTAGCTAAGGAGAAGCCAGCTCAGGTTTCTGTCAATGAAAATGGCATCAGACTGCAGTCCAAGGGCTAGAAAACCATCTGGATGCATGAATGAGAACCTGAGGCTCGGATGGAACATTTAGAGAGTATGGGGATCTAGAAAGAAAGCTCACCATGGACGTATAACGTGGTCAGCTTATGGAGTACACGCTGTAGCTCCTGAAAGGTGGGTCTTCGGGTAGCGAGGGGGATATCCCAAAGTCGGGGATCTCCCTGGCGCAGGGGAGCCTCACGGCCCCCGAAGAACAAGGACCGGCCAGAGCGGGGGGCACGCAGCAGTATTGTCCCAGCCTCCTCCAGTGCCTTAGCCCAGTCTGGCCCTGCCAGCAGGTCACGAACTTCCTAGAGAAGACAGTAACTCAGCTCTGTAATTCTTCACTTGCTACTTTTAAACCTCCAACCAAACACTGACGTACAGATGACGTGTAGGGAATGGGGAGTGGAGAATGAGAGGATTCAGACTCCTGGGCATCCACCCCATTCTACCTTCATCTACCCAGAAAGAACAAAGACAGGGAACAAAGGAGCCAGCCTCCCTGCTGTACCATTTAATTAGTCAAGAGGAGAGAAGTGGGGATTAGGGGCACACCTGACTTGGACACATAACTCACCTTATAGAGTGCAGCTTCATTGTAGCGCCTCAGACTGGCCCCAGCAGAGTGAGCAGCTGCACCCCGGGCATCCCGAAGCCCCTGGGCTGTGCCCCGCTTGGCCCGCACTGTGTAGCGGTGAAAGGTTTTGTGTGTCAACACTTCTCGTCTGTAGACAGCACAGACTCAGTACTGGAAATCAGATGGTACTCCCAGACTAACAGGATCCATTCCATCCTTGCCCCATGCAGCACCCTCTCACCCTTGGAAAATGGCACCAGCAAAGTGCCCAGCAGCAGCCATGAGCACCACACAGTCCCTGGGACCTCCACTCTGCAGATTCTGAAGCAGCAGTTCTGGTTCTTCAAGGGGCACCTGGAGACACAGGAGTAGCACAAACATCTCTGTGGCACTTACTGGGAGTAAGAAACAAGTGCCAGGGCTACGTGATTCACAGGCACCATCTCTTTTGATACAATAGCTTCATGCTTGCCTCCATTTTATAATAAGAAAATTAGAGACTTGCAGAGGTAGTCAAGATCAAGTAGGAGAACCACAATTCCAACCTAGATCCGTCTGTTTCCAAACTGAATTCCACTACACTTGACCCTTCTAAGATTCAGGCCAGTTCAAGACTGTGCCATCAAGTGTGACACCCACCCTGAACAGGAAGGAAGGGAAGAAATGAGAGACTGTGCTGAGGGGAAATCTAGGCTGAGTGTACAAAAGGCTGGGACTGACCACACAATGTGTGCTGGCACTTGCCTGGCGAGGGCCTAGGACACAGCGATAGGCATAAAGAAACTGGCCCTGGGCATTTTGGAAAAGAACCCGATGCGGGTGGAAGCCTCGGGGTCGCGTAGGCTTCTCAAAGTCAGCCCTCTCCTTATCCAGTATCTGCAGGTCCTCCTCACTGTCTGAGTCTGAGTCTTCTGATCCTGAGATGCTGGAAAGATCACCTGAGAACAACAAAAGATACGAAAGCTTGGTGCCCCATCTTTGACCTTTCTTCAAGCTCCTCAACTAGGGTCGTTCTCCATCCCCATGACTGATTCGCACATGCTTTCCCACCAGTCATCACCTGTGGAACTCTGCTTTTCAAAATCCAGGGCAGACAGGAGAGGCTTGTCCTTGAGACGCTGCTTTAGGTTAAACCGATGCCAGTCAAGCTTGTAATGTTCCCTCTGGTACAAGGCAAAGAGAGAAGAACAATGTGGAAATATGCCTGACCCAGCCTTTTATGTTACACGAGACCTAAACAAGAACTCCACCAAGTATGACCAGGTAATACTAACTTCCTTACTTAAAATGTAGACCTTCACTAAAGACAAATTTCTACCTCTTTACCCCAACCATGACATTTTTGTTTCCACATTTAGCTCTGCACCTGGTCTTTTACCTGTTCCTGGTGGTTCTGGAAGACCTGGTCACAGGTTGAACAAAACAACTTCTCTGAAATATCCAGAGGACCCTGGAATGGTCTTCTTTCTGGGCTTATTCGCTCCTCTGAACCTAAATAAGGGGAGGGTAAACAGAGGTAGAATGGGCCTAAATCCGCACTATCTAGGATTACATTCAGTGTCTGATATACAAAGCAGAAGATATAAATGAGAGAGATGGCATGTCATTGCCTTCAAGGAATTTAACAATCTAGTAGTCACGAAATAAATGACACAGCAATCACTTTATACAATAAATATGCTTCTGAAAAGATATGCATAGGATGAATATAAACATTGTGTGTAAATAAACAACAGGGATTGTTTAGAGGAATTCTGAAAGTGAAAGTGTTAGTCGCTTAGTCCTCTGACTCTTTGCAATCGCATGGACTGTAGCCCACCAGGCTCCTCTGTCCATGAAATTCTCCAGGAAAGAACACGGAAGTGGGTTGTCATGCCCTTCTCCAGATCTTCCCCACCCAGGGATCAAACCTGGGTCTCCCACATTGCAGGCAGATTCTTTACCATGTGAGCCACCAGTGAATGGTTTCTGGTAAGGTTAAGATTATTTTTAAACTGTGCAAATAACTCTTCCCCAATACCATCTTTTTAGCTTATATTTCCTATTACAGTATGCAGTTGATTTTTTTTTTAAAAAGTATAAGAAAACAGCCAAACTAAAGTAGTATGAAACCAACAGTAAGTTGTTCTATATTCAGCAAGAAGGAATGATTTGATTGGAATAGTTATATTTGGGTGATATCAAGGAATGGTGAAGTGTTTTTGCAGGCAGTGGTGTTAATGTGATGAGGCATAAGCAATGGCAAGAGATTTGCTTGGAGACAATTCAGGAGCCTGTTCTAGAAATCCAGCGATCGAGTGAAATTTTTTCTTTTTTAATCAGAAAACATGTACAAATGTTGCCTTAAATTCATAAGTTAAGAAAAATATACACAAACTTCAGCGTAAAAGTAAAAAAACAAACACTCTGCAGTTGGGAGCTGATAAATTTTATCCAGTGGAAGATGTCAAGAAGAGCTCCTAAGCTGGGAAACACAAGTAAGAATGTGTTCCCTGGAGGAGCAATAAGCTCCAAAGTGTCCTGTCATATCTCTCACGGGTCCACCCCACACCTTCCCAGATACCTGGACAGGAAGTCTGCAGAGACTGGGCCAAGGCCTCCTCGGGAAAGTGGCTCACCAGGCGCAGGCCCTGAAGAACCGGAGCATCCGTGCTGAGGTCAAACAGGGAGACCGACACAGGAGCCTGGGCTGCAGCTGGAGCCGGCGACATGGCTGAGCAGAAATTTACTTAGAAGCAGCTGCTGGAGCAGAAAGGAGGTTAAGAAACAGAGCTTCCCAAAGCAAGGTCCTGTGCCGCGTCCCCAGCCAGCGTTTCTCCCACTCCGCAAGGAACCACGGCCACTCACCCGGGTATCAGGGGTGGGCCCAAGGTTAATACGTGATCCCAGCCCGCTTTCTGAAATTCCCAGTCTCCGACCACACAAGAGTGAAATGGGCGCGAATTCAGCAACCAAATCGACTCCAGCAGTGTTAAAATCACCGTTCCCTTAACCAACCTCTCCTCGTTACCCGTGCGGTGAGTTCCAGCAGTGACTACACCGCGTGGCCTCGCCCCCGCCCACAGTAGCTGCACTTAAGGTCACAGGGAGCGGAGAGGCACGGGAGTCTACAGTTCGAAGCCCGGATTTTTGCAACACCGTAACAAACTCGTCACTACGGAGTAGCGAAGAGGACCAAAGGCATTGCCTGCATCTGAGCTCCGCCCCATATAGAGCGCACAATTGGTTCTCTGACCTCCAGGGCCCGCCTCTAGCCTTTAGTCCCGCCTAGGACGCCGAGCATTGGCCATCGTGTCTCCACCCCCATGTTCATTGGCCAGGCTAACTGCGGCTGACAGTGAGTGGCAGACGCCAGGCCTAGCTCTCCGGGTCGGGTCGAGCCCAGTGGAGGCGACGGAGCCCCTGGAATCACCCGGGTCACCGTTCCTGAGGTGAAACGCGAGCCCGGTTACCGAAATCTCACGACCCGTGTCGGGCCTGGCCAGGTATGCCCGCGGAGTCCTAAGCGGACTTGCGGCTGGTAACGGGGGAAGGGGGCACCGCGGGCGGGGCGGAGGCGCGCAGCCGGAATGTTTTGATAGCGGGGGCGCGCGGACGGGGGCGCGCGTGAGCGGCGGAGCCGCGCGCAAGATTGTCCGCTGTTGGGAGCCGAGCCCTTGGCCTGGGGCTGGGCGATCTGGGGGCGCGCTGGGCTCGGGTCGTGGCAGCTGGGTGTAGGAAGGCAACCCAGCTCAGCTTGGGGTATCGGCTGTCGGACTGGCTCGATTCTTCCAACGTCCGCAGGAACCCCTGAGCCCGGGCCCGGCTGACACGGGCTCTATGGGCCCTGGGTCTACACTGACCCAGTGAGTGGTGAGTTCCCTGAGGGCTTGGTCAGCTTCTTAGGATCCAGGGCTCTCACTAACTCGGGGAATCCCACTGGGGCCAGGCTGGGCAGTGCTCCACAGCTTCGGTGTCTGCACTGACTGGGTGAGTGCCACCTAGATCATGCCTGTCTCCAGGACCAAGAGAACCCACAGTTGAGCCAGGATCTGAGTCTACATTGACCCAGTCAGGATATCCCATTTAGGAACTTAGCCTGCCCGCTGGGTGTTTGCTAGGGAAGCAAGAGCAGCTCCTTTTTAGGAGAGACTCTCTTCTTGGGTTTTGGATTTGGGACTTTGCAAACCCCGAAAGGTCCACCTAATTCCTGAGGCTAAGGTGGGGCATGGAGAAACAGTCCAGCCCTGTACAGACTCAGTCTCGACGGGTTCATTAAGCCACAGCACAGGACCCTACAGTTGAATGAGTGGCCTCATATGTTACAACCAGAGGAAGTGTGCATAGCCTTAGGCTAGGAGGGGTGCCTCTTTCTCACTGCAGCCTCCCTGCCCCTTGCTTGGCTTCCCCTGAGCAGGGTTGGGAAGTTTGGTGGGGGTTGGGGGGAGTGGTAGGGTTGGGTTTATTTCTGTTCCCACTCCCCACTCTCTGGGGCCTGACACCTTCTCCTCCAGCAGCTGCAGAGCCAGGGCATCGAGGGCTGGAGTGGAGCTGACACTGTCCATGGAGCTGGTAGGGCCATGTGCTTATCTCAAACCTCTGTTTACAAAGTGCTTCCAAACTGCTAGTCTCTTGGGAGACCAGAGTTTCTCTAGGAGGGGAGTGGGAGGGCCCCTTCTCTCCACTGAATAGAAGATGAAACAGACCCTGCCGCCTACCCCCCCCAAAGGGGCAGAGTCTGTCTTCAGGCCAGCAAGGCCTCAGTAGACACTCAGTAAAGGCTACGGGAATGACTGACCTCATTGGTCAGTGAGTGTCTCCCAAGCCCTAAGCATGTTGCTTTCATTGGGGTACTACTCTTCCTCTGCCTTTGATCCAAGACGACTAGTAGTGGAGACCAAGCCCAAGGATTCTTTCTCATTCATTTCTGTCCTAGTAGGCAGGGAAGAAGATGAAGGCAGAAGGTCTAAACCTGGGTCTCTCTTTCCTCTGTATCCACAGGTGGACAGGGTGGACAGGGGGCGGTGGTGATGGCGCAGTTTGACACTGAATACCAGCGCCTAGAGGCCTCCTACAGCGATTCACCCCCTGGAGAGGAGGACCTGTTGGTGCATGTTCCTGAGGGGAGCAAGTGTGAGTTCTTGGACAGGACAGCCAGAACTGGGACTTGGGGGGAGATTTGGTGGAGGGACGCTGAGGGAGCAAGGGGCTTCCATTTCTTCGGGGCTCTGACATCTCTGCTCCTGTACCCACAGCACCTTGGCACCACATCGAAAATCTTGACCTCTTCTTCTCTCGAATATCCTTTGTGTCTCTGTGTTGGAGCTCTTGAACTTTCAGTCCCTCTCTAAGCCAGGCCCCTTGAGGGGAAGAACTTGGTGTGGGTTTGGCTCTAATCCCTCAAAGGAGAATGGAGTGCACCTTGAACCTAAACAGAGGCTAGGGAAATAATGACAGTTATAAATAATAATATCCTATATCTATTAAGAGCCATGTGTGTTGTACTTTGTACTATTAATTTATAAGGAGCCTCTCTGAGGGTGATTCTCTTGATGGTGTGCTAATAATTGTAATAATTAATGTCTTTTTGATTTTGTGTCAGTTCTTTGTTAAATACTTTACATGCACTATCTCAGACCTAACAATCCTATAAGACAGGTGCTATTATACTACTACAGACAGAAGCTTAGAGAGGTTAAGTAACTTGGCCAGAGTCACACAGCTCAAAAGTCAGAAAGCCAGGACTTCATCTCAGGTACATGACACCAAAGTATGTGCTTTTAACTGCTGTCTCTACCAACCACTTTTTCTTAACAATTGCACGTTTATAATCTACACCAGAAGAATGGTTTCACTTGTATGCTCATCGGGGAGATCTTTGAGCTCATGTAAGTACAAGGGACGGATGGTGCGGTGAAGGAACACATCACAGTGTTTCCTGTCTCTGAGCTCAACTCCTGGCCCAAACTGCCAATGCAGCTAGGTGCAAGGCTCCAAACTGCAACCTTTATAGTTTAAGCCTGGGTGTGGCACCACGTTTTACAGCCTTATCTTTTTTAATCACCCTTACAAGGAAGGCTTTCCAAGTCCTGTCTCTTCCACAGAGAGAATTCAGACTCATCAGAGCTCCAGTAGAATGAGCATGGTTCAGTCAGGAGGTATCAGATGCCAGATGCTTACTTGAGAAAAATGTCTCTGTTCTGCCTTGGATGTACCTTAGACCCACTGCTGAGTAGAGGGGCTTCTGGGAGCCATATGGCTTTGCCAAAGAGTAAAGGGTGGAAAACCTGCCCTCCTTAAGAGAAGAATTTAAATCTGCAAAGGGGTTCTATAATCTCAACAGGAAATCAGGGACCGGGGACCAGAGACCACACAGTCTAAAACCTTTGAAAGAGTGAGTGTTGGCAGAGATTACCATGAGATAGAAAAGCAGGCTGATTCTGTGGTGCCTGAAGCTAGGAGCCAAAAACAGGTGCTGCCTTGGGTCTCCCGGGGCCAAGCAGTAGAGAGAGGCCCTCCATTTCTCCAGAGGCTGCTCCCTAGTCTTAGTCTGCCACTTCCAGACTCTCACTTTTTCCCGGTTATTTCACTGGTGTCTCTCTGACTCTCAGACCGCACCCCCTATGCCCAACTCCCCAGGCAGTTCCTCTTTGTGGTTGCCTTTACCACCTTCCTGGTCAGCTGTGTGGACTACGACATCCTATTCGCCAACAAGATGGTGAACCACAGTCTTCACCCGACCGAGCCCGTCAAGGTCACTCTGCCAGATGCCTTTCTGCCTGCCCAAGTCTGTAGTGCCAGGTGAGCACTGCAGGTCAGAGGGCACTAGAGCCTGTAGTTCAGCTAGCAGGTGGGGGATGGGGTGTGAGGCAGTAACATTACCCAGAACACAGGTTCAGCCTCTCCGAATCTTTCAGGACAGCAGCATTTCCGCCCAGAGGCCTCAGGCCACTCTTCCTCCCCTTTCCTGTTCCCCCACCAGGATTCAGGAAAATGGCTCCCTTATCACCATCCTGGTCATCGCTGGTGTCTTCTGGGTCCACCGGCTCATCAAGTTTATCTATAACATTTGCTGCTACTGGGAGATCCACTCCTTCTACCTGCATGCTCTGCGCATCCCCATGGTGAGACTGGGAAGCTGGGCAGTTAGCGCCACAGTCCAGGATGTCTTCCACCGCCTGGGAAGGGTGGGGTATATTCCTGGGCACCAGGCAACCTCCTCCATCCTTGGTAGGTCAGGCAGGGTCTGCTTGAAGGCTCCCAAGGACCCCTGAGCCTCACAGCTCATGGAGGGCAAGGGGCTGAGGCAACCACCCCGCCTTCCATCCCCTGTCTCTTCCCCACCCCAGTCGGCACTTCCATACTGCACGTGGCAAGAAGTGCAGGCCCGGATCGTGCAGACCCAGAAGGAGCACCAGATCTGCATCCACAAGCGTGAGTTGACAGAGCTGGACATCTACCACCGCATCCTCCGGTTCCAGAACTACATGGTGGCGCTGGTGAACAAGTCCCTCCTGCCCCTGCGCTTCCGCCTGCCTGGTCTCGGGGAGGTTGTCTTCTTCACCCGGGGCCTCAAGTACAACTTCGAGCTGATCCTCTTCTGGGGACCAGGCTCTCTCTTTCTCAACGAATGGAGCCTCAAGGCTGAGTACAAACGTGGGGGGCAACGGCTGGAGCTGGCCCAGCGCCTCAGCAACCGTATCCTGTGGATCGGCATTGCCAACTTCCTGCTGTGCCCCCTCATCCTCATCTGGCAGATCCTCTACGCCTTCTTCAGTTACGCTGAGGTGCTTAAGCGGGAGCCAGGTGCCCTGGGTGCGCGCTGCTGGTCGCTCTACGGCCGCTGCTACCTCCGCCACTTCAATGAGCTGGAGCATGAGCTGCAGTCCCGCCTCAACCGAGGCTACAAGCCTGCGTCCAAGTACATGAATTGCTTCTTGTCACCACTGCTGACACTGCTGGCCAAGAACTGCGCCTTCTTCGCTGGCTCCATCCTGGCCGTGCTTATTGCCCTCACCATCTATGATGAAGACGTGCTGGCTGTGGAACACGTCCTCACCACCGTCACACTCCTGGGGGTCACCGTGACCGTGTGCAGGTGGGCCAGGGCAGCAGGGGGGAGCAGGCTGGCATTTCCGGGAAGGGCTTCCGTCTCACCACAGCCCTGATCCCACCAGGTCCTTTATCCCGGACCAGCACATGGTGTTCTGCCCTGAGCAGCTGCTCCGCGTGATCCTCGCTCACATCCACTACATGCCTGACCACTGGCAGGGTAATGCCCACCGCTCGCAGACCCGGGACGAGTTTGCCCAGCTCTTCCAGTACAAGGCAGTGAGTGGAGTTGGAGTCAGGGCCTGCTAGAGACTGGCTGACAGCTTGGTGCCAAGGGCTGGTCTCCTTTCTGCTCTCTTGTGACCTCAGTCCCTTTCTTCCTCTCTAGGTGTTCATCCTGGAGGAGTTACTGAGCCCCATTGTCACACCTCTCATCCTCATCTTCTGCCTGCGTCCACGGGCCCTGGAGATTATAGACTTCTTCCGCAATTTCACCGTGGAGGTTGTCGGTGTTGGAGACACCTGCTCCTTCGCTCAGATGGATGTTCGCCAGCATGGGCATCCCCAGGTATTAGGAAAGGCGGGGGGGAGGCAGTTGGCCAGAGGTGATGCTGGCCTATGCAGCATTTTGGGGCAAACTGCAAAAAGATACCCCTTCTGAGCCAACGAATCACAAAGTGGCAGCCCTGCACCAGGGCACACACGGCTTTGTAAACAGGAGCCTGGACTGGATTATAGCCTTAAACTTGTACCCTTGGCCAAGCTCCCCTGAGAAAGGCACAAACCAAGCAGCTAGCATAGTATGTGGCTACTCTTAGGGTGGCCACTAGGGCCCCTGGACGAGATACAGCAGTGCACTGTGGTCTCTGTCCTCCAGGGGCAAGGCCTCCCCCCTCCACCGCAGGAAAAGTACCAAAAGGGCTTCTGTAAGGGGCCAGTCCTGCTCACTGCAGCCTCCCTTGTGCAGTGGCTGTCCGGTGGGCAGACGGAGGCCTCAGTGTACCAGCAGGCCGAGGATGGGAAGACAGAGTTGTCACTCATGCACTTTGCCATCACCAACCCTGGCTGGCAGCCACCACGTGAGAGCACGGCCTTCCTAGGTTTCCTCAAGGAGCAAGTTCAGCGGGACGGAGCAGCTGCTGGCCTTGCCCAAGGGGGTCTGCTCCCGGAAAATGCCCTCTTTACGTCCATCCAGTCCTTACAATCCGAGTCTGAGGTGCGTTCCTAGGGACTAGGATATGATGGGCAGAGTGGACGCCAGGAGCTGGGACTTGAGGGTGTGGGGCAGAAGGGTCCACCCTGTCAGTTTCCTTCTCTCTATTCATTCAGTCTGTGCCACTGGGTTCTAATGTGCAGAGTCCTGGGGGACCAGAGGCCTCCCTGTGCCCTGAGAATTCTACCACCCTTTTTATTCACAGCCACTGAGCCTTATTGCAAACGTGGTAGCCGGCTCATCCTGCCGGGGTCCCCCACTGCCTAGAGACCTGCAGGGCTCCAGGCACAGGGCTGAAGTCGCCTCTGCTCTGCGCTCCTTCTCACCTCTGCAGCCTGGTCAGGCTCCCACGGGCCGGGCTCCCAGCACCATGACAGGCTCTGGGTGAGTAGCAGCGGGCCATGAGGGGAGGGTGTGGCAGTACCCCCAGCAGTTTGTGCCGGTCTCAGAAATGTTGATGACTGCTGTCTGTGCTGGTGGTGGGGACAGGGTGGATGCCAGGACAGCCAGCTCCGGGAGCAGCGTGTGGGAAGGCCAGCTGCAGAGCCTGGTGCTGTCAGAATATGCATCCACTGAGATGAGCCTACATGCCCTCTACATGCACCAGGTGAGTGGGCAGGAAGGGGCAGGGCCGTAGAACCAAGATGGCAACTGAAAATAGAATAGAGGGTTTTAGACGTGGAGAAGCAAGACATGGGCTCGAATCCCTTCTCGGCCATTTACCTGCTCTGCAATTTTCATTCCCCATATTTCCTCTTCCTATCCTTTTCAGACAAGCTTACTTTCACCCAGGGCTTTTCCACACTTGTGGTTTCCCCTGCTAAGAATCCGCTTCCCTGACATAGCCGCATGGCTCCCTCCTTCTCATTCAGAACTGTACCATCTCTGGCCACCCTGAGTAAAAGCCTCCCTTGCCTAGGGATCTGAATCTTCCAGTTCTGTTTTTCTCTCCATAGCATTTAGCATCATCTGACACTGTATTTTTTCCCTATTTATTGGTTTATTGTCTGTCTCCTCCCACCCCATCCAAGTATATAAGCCCCAGGGAGTTGGGGTTTTTGACTATTTTGTTTACTGCTGTATCCCCAGCACCTAAAAGAGCTCCTGGCACTTAGATTCACAAACAGTTTATTCTGGAATCAGATGACTGGGGAAAATGAGAGCCATTACAATCTGTGCACAGGCTTGTTCCTGGAATCTGCTGAGAATTTAACTTGGAAAACATTACATGTATGTTACATGTTATTAACACGACAGGTACTCTGAGTGAGTGGTTCTAGATGAGGCAATATAAATCAGAACTGGCCAATACCATGGTGGAGAGTAACTATTTCAGATATTTTTCTGTCCCCAACTGCTTCCCTGTGGCTCAGCGAGTAAAGAATCCACCTGCAATGCGGGAGACCTGGGTTCAATCCCTGGGTTGGGAAGATGCCCTGGAGAAGGAAAGGCTACCCACTCCAGTGTCCTGGCCTGGAGAGTTCCACAGACTGTACAGTCCATGGGGTAGGAAAGAGTCAGACACAACTGAGTGACCGCACTTTCTGTCCCCAACTAACGAATTTCCCACTTCTCAGCTCCACAAGCAGCAGGCCCAGGCTGAACCTGAACGGCATGTGTGGCACCGCCGGGAGAGTGATGAGAGTGGGGAGAGTGCCCCTGAAGAGGGGGGCGAGGGGGCCCGGGCCGCCCAGCCTATCCCCCGCTCTGCCAGCTATCCCTGTGCTGCACCCCGGCCTGGAGCTCCTGAGACTGCTGCCCTGCATGGGGGCTTCCAGAGGCGTTATGGAGGCATCACAGGTATGCACTGGGGGTACAGAAGACAGAGCTTTCAGGGAAGAGTGGTCCTTCTGGGGCCTCTAGGGGAGGAAAGAGGTCAGAGGGACTAGACCCAAGAAGACTAGTCCCTCCCTGGCGCCTCCAACTCCCCCAGTAGCCCCAGAGCCTGTCTCCTCATTCCTGTCTGTGTGCAGACTAAGAGTACTCACTTGTGTCTGTAGATCCTGGCACAGTGCCCCGGGCTCCCTCTCACTTCTCTCGGCTGCCCCTGGGAGGATGGGCTGAAGATGGGCAGTCAGCATCAAGGCACCCGGAGCCTGTGCCTGAAGAGGGCTCAGAGGATGAGCTCCCCCCTCAAGTGCACAAGGTAAGGGCTCCAAGACCTGAAACCGACAGCCAGAAGTAGTAACTTCCAGGCTGAGGTCAAGCTTCTCATGTGAAGGGAGGTGGCCTCCTGAGCAGATGACACTGCAACTTCTCCAAAGTAGACTTCCTTCTCTCCCCTCACCAACTATGAAACCCAGGACTTGATTTTTCCTTTGCTTACCTGCCCCAGAATCAAATTTTCCTTTTCCTTTATCTCCAGGCCTCTGTTGTGTAAGCAGATTGCTGAAGACCATCTCCATCACCAACCCATTTCTCTCCACAGGTATAGACGAGGCGGAGGAGGGTCCCTATGCCTCAGGATGGAGGCCATCGTTGCCCTGCCGTCCCAGAGGAGGGTCCCTGTGCCCCAGGATGGAGGCCATTGCTGCCCTGCCATCCCATCCGTCCGTCATGGAGGGCTCCCGAGTGCTGCCTGGCTCCATGCGTGTGGTGTTTGTGTGTCCGTGCCTGGCCAAGGGAGGTGCCAATGCTGGGCTCGCCACAGCCCCAGGAGAGAGACGGGGGGCCTGGGAAACAGGGCACACGGGACTCTAGCCTCATCCCCAGGACCCCCCTTGGCTCAGAGTGTGGTGCTAGAAACTGGTCCCCAGCCCAGCCCCAGTATTGCCACCTTTGCACCCACCCCTGCAAGTCTCCAGAGGACTCCCCACCCCAGAAGCTGCCAAGCAGGGAGAAGGTGTGCCAACTGTGGAGTGGGAAGGTTGGGCCTGGACCGTCAACCTCTGCAGCCTCCTTCCCCACCCCCGAACAGATGAGCAGCTCAGGCTGTGGCCCTTACCTCACCCCCAGTTCTATCCCAGCGCTGCAGCCTGCTCACCTCTCCCCTGCTTCCTGCACATACATCACTGGCATGTTTGCCACTTGCTCCCTTTCTGTTCCCTTGCTCCCCCCTTCTGTTCAGCTTTTGCTTTGTGTTGGTGTGGAGGCTTTAGCTCCCAGCTCCCCTCATGCTATCTTTTGACACTAAGAAGGAAGGTTTCTAAACTGTGGAGCAGGGATGGAAAGTCTTTGCTGTCTTCTCCAACTTTTTAGGATGGGCCCCTGGGAGACTCGAGGCCTTCCTGGCCCCCATTGCTGCTTATTGTACTCCGTACCACCTGCACATGGGATGGAAAGGGCCGGAGTGTGACCTCGGCTGTCTGTCTCCCAGCAAGAGCGCTCTGGCCTGCATCCCGCTGTTCCGAGAGGGGGATGCAGGGGCGACAGGATGGCTTCGCCCTCGGCTTTGGGCTGCCGCATTGCATGCTGGGACCCAGCTCCTTTCCCTCCCCCCGCCCCCCTTCCCCAGCTCGGGTCGGCTGTGGGTGAGCGGTTGAACTACCCAGCCGAACTTACAGCGGAATGGGGTGGGGGACCGTGTACAGCTTGACAACCTTTAATAAAGAAGGGACTGACTAGGTCGCGGCTTGTTGTCCCGAGCGGCCAGGTTTTGGGGGGGCAGGAGGGATGGGGTGTCTGTGAACCACCCAGGTGGCTGGGAACTGCCCGTGAGAAAGCTCTCCGCCCCGTGAGAAAGCTGGTCTATGCGATCACTTGGATCTACCGACCTAGCGGGCGAGCAGAAGGGCAGCTTTCCGAACCACGGTTCCTTGGAGGTCAAGGACTCCGGCAGGACGTGCGGTCAGATTTCCCGCCCTGAGCACGTGACTATGCCGGCTCCGCCCGTCTATTTTGCCCTTCCCTGCGTGCGCCATCCCCCTCACCCCCCTTTCGGAGACTCTCGCCCAATGGGGACCTGGGTAGGGGCCAGGGGCAGCCCTGGTGGGCGGGGCTGCTGAGGAAGAGAGTCGGCGGAGTCGGACGTTGAACACTCCCGTGGGCTCGGACCCGGCCGGAGGGTGCCGTGCCCCGATCACCGGCCGAACGGCGGAGACAGCGTACGTGCCCGGCGTGAGTGCGTGGCGGCGGCGCGTGCGCGAAGCGAGTGAGTGGTGTGGCCGGGTCCACGTGCGACCCTGCCCAGCGACCCCCGCGGCTCAGCGCCCAGAGGATCCATGATCCGAGATACTCCGGATTCTGCGCCCCGCCCCGAGCGGCCGCCGCTCCAGTTCTCCCGTCCCTTAGTCCCCGCAGTCTCGGTTGGTGGCCACGCATTGCCATGGTGACTGTGGGCAACTTCTGTGAGGCCGAGGGACCCGCGGGTCCGGTCTGGGCGAAGGGTGGGCTCAGCCCCTGCTTCTTCTTCACGCTCGTGCCCTCGACTCTGATGGCCCTAGGGGCCCTGGCCTTGGTGCCGGCTTTTCCCTGCAGACGGCCGGAGCGGCCTGGTGGCACCGACAGGGTGTCTTGGGCTGCCGGCCCTCGCGTCGCTCCCTACGTGCTGCAGCTGCTTCTGGCCACAGTTCAGGTAGCGCTGCCCCTAGCTGGCCTCGTTGGCCGGGTGGGCACTGCCCAGGGTTCCCCACTACCAGGCTACCTTTTCCTGGCTTCTGTACTGGGGACAGTGGCCAGCGCCTGTGGTCTCGCGATGCTCGTGACAGAACGGAGCCAGGCACTGCAGAAGCTGGCAATGGGCGTCTGGATCAAGTTCAGGCACAGCCCAGGTCTCCTGCTCCTCTGGACTGTGTCTTTTGCAGCGGAGAATTTGGCCCTGGTGTCTTGGAACAACCCACAATGGTGGTGGGCAAGGGCGAACTTGAGCCAGCAGGTGAGGGACCTCGTAGGGGGAGGGGGAAGCCTGGCGTGTCTGCTCACATTGCTTCCACGCTTTTCAAATGCCTTTAAGAAAGGGAAGAAAGGAGGGGCCAGTGCTGCTGGGAGCTGATAGCCAGCTGGTGGGGAGTGGCGGTGCTGAGTCACTGTAGACTTTTTTAAAGCCTATTAGATGCTGGGCCCCTGAAGAGGACCTGGGTGTGTGTACTACCCCAGTGCCCAGCTGTGTTACAAGGAGTGAAAATGGGACTTTGGCCCTCAGTGATAGTCTCCCCGCCTATGTTTAATTCTAGGTTCAGTTTAGCCTGTGGGTGCTGCGGTATGTGGTCTCCGGAGGGCTTTTTGTCCTGGGGCTCTGGGCCCCTGGACTTCGACCGCAGTCTTACACCTTGCGGGTCAATGAAGATGATCAAGATGTAGAGAGGAGCCAGGTACACCTCAATTTCTAAAACTTAGGGTCTATTGTAATTCCATTCCCCGTCATCATTTCTTCTCACCTTAATAACTCACTTCTTTCCTAAATCTGAATCCCTGTTAGCCTTTCTGAGCCCATCAGGGGTCACCTGTGGGTCCAAGTTACCTGGGAGCTATAATCCCATATGTTTTCCTTAGGGGGTTTCTGGCTAATGCCGTTTTGATTTCTGAGCTCCCCTCCCCTACATGTTTCACCATCCTAGGTTCCATCAACAGAGGGGCCATCGAGGTCTACCTGGCGAGATCTAGGCAGGAAGCTCCGCCTACTGAGTGGCTACCTGTGGCCTCGGGGGAGTCCAGCTCTGCAGTTTGTTGTGCTCATCTGCCTGGGGCTCATGGGGTTGGAGCGGGGACTGAACATGTTGGTACCCATCTTCTATAGGGACATAGGTGAGGGGGAGAAGGAGGAGGTCAGCTTAGCTCTCTGGTCCTTCATTGGCCTGGATGGTGGTGGAGACTAGCCCAGGGAAGTGTGACAGAGTTGAGAACTGGGTGGTCAGTAGAGGCTGTGGCTGGTGCCTAGGGCAGTTTCTCCCAAAGAGAGTGCTAGGGTCTCTGAGTGGGGTTGGACTCATTTTCTCCATAGTGAACTTGCTGACCCAGAAGGCACCTTGGAACTCCCTGGTCTGGACGGTCATCATCTATGTCTTCCTCAAGTTTCTCCAGGGGGGTGGCACTGGCAGTACAGGTATGAGGGACTCTGCTCTCACCCTGGTTGGTATTGGCCACTGTCCTTCCTCCCACAG
Source organism: Capra hircus (assembly GCF_001704415.2). Classification (NCBI taxonomy): domain Eukaryota; kingdom Metazoa; phylum Chordata; class Mammalia; order Artiodactyla; family Bovidae; genus Capra; species Capra hircus. Next base: position 28,644,887 of record NC_030809.1, read on the forward strand.
GCGTCCCTCCCCCAGCCCCCTTGGTGCTCTCAGACCTTTCACATCTTGCTGCTGGGCTGACGTCATTGGGCTGCTCAGCCCTACCGAGGCCTTCCCTGGCTCCCCGCAGGCTTCGTGACCAACTTGCGCACGTTCCTATGGATCCGGGTGCAGCAGTTCACCTCGAGACAGGTGGAACTGCGCCTCTTCTCCCATCTGCACGAGCTTTCACTGCGCTGGCACCTGGGGCGCCGCACAGGGGAGGTGCTGCGGATCGTGGACCGGGGCACATCCAGTGTCACGGGGCTGCTCAGGTGCCATGCCAATGGAAAGGAATTGCGGGAGGGCAGGCCTGGGGAAGCAGGTGGAGGGGCTGTCAGGACAACCCACCCAGCTGGAGGAGTTGCCTCTCTGTCCTCTTTTTTTTCTTAAATTATAAAATTAGCATACACATGCCCTCAGAATTCCAGTAAAGCAGACAGAACAAATCTCTCTTGAATTCCACTCACTAGAGGTTCCCAGTCTGTATAGTATGTAGAGTTCTGCTTTTTTGCATTTTTTTACATATGGACATGTAGAACTAGTAGGTATTGTGGAGGTGTTTCTTAAAACAGATGGTAGCATGATGTAGGCATCGTTTCTCAGAATGGCTTTATTATCAAAATGTTAGGGAGATGTATTCTTATCTGGGCTTCCCTGGTGGCTCAGTGGTAAAGAATCTGCCTTCCAAGCAGGAGACACAGGTTCAGTCTCTGGGCTGGGAAGATCCCCTGGAGAAGGAAATGGCAACCCACTCCAGTATTCTTGCCTGGAGAATTCCATGGACAGAGGAGCCTGGCATGCTATAGTCCACAGGGTTGCAAAGAGTCAGACACGACTTAGTGATTAAACAACAACATTCTCATTCATACGTGAAGATCTTTCTCATGCATTGTAATTGATCCAAAGCATTCTATAGTTTGGGCATGCTATGGTTTATTTAGCCATATATAAGGGGCATTGATTCTTAAGGGGCATTTAGCTTGACTCTAGTCTGTTGCTATGGAAAACAAAACACTGTCGAAATCCTCCTAGGTAGAGTTGCTGGCTCTGAGCCCTTAAACTATTCTTCATCGCTTGACTTTGCCTCCTAGCTACCTAGTATTCAACATCATCCCCACACTGGCCGACATCATCATTGGCATTGTCTACTTCAGCACGTTCTTCAATGCTTGGTTTGGCCTCATTGTGTTCCTGTGCATGGGTTTTTACCTTGGTGAGTGATGAGAGATGGCTTGGTGAAACCATCTCCCTGAACCATTTATGGAGTGCCTTGAACATGAGTCCTGCCCCGACTCAGATGGCCCAGCTTTGAGAGGCTGTAGATCAGTGGGCTCCAATCGGCTCCTGCTGCTCCCCACTGTGATGGATGAGCATCCTCTGTCAAGGAAACCCCAGCTCTCCCTAGGGAAGGACATCCTGGTCACTTTAGATTCCCGCTGTGAACCTCAAGTCAAGGAGGAACTTCATGTGATAGGATGCAGCTTGCCTCCATTGGTTCACAAAAACTGTTTTCACACAGGCTTTATGCAGACTGTGATGATGTCTTGGACACAGCCCCTTCCCTCAGGGAGCTTAAGACTCCCACCCTTGGGAATCTGGGTCCCTGGGTTATAGCACAGGGTTAGTGTACGCGTGACTAGCAGCAGACATACACATCGTCTCTGCTGCTGGGAGTGACTTGCTCTCTTCTCCTTCCTCTCCCTTCTGTCACTCTCTAGCCCTGACCATTGTGGTCACTGAGTGGAGAACAAAGTTTCGACGGGCTATGAACATGCAGGAGAATGCTACCCGGGCCCGGGCTGTGGACTCTTTGCTAAACTTTGAGACGGTAACAGAGACCTCGGTGGCAGTTTTGTGAGGTTTGGAGATGTAGAGGAGTGTGCCTGGGGTCGTTGGGGCCGAAAAGGAGCAGGGAGGGTGCGAAGTGTGCTGCTTACAATCAGGGAGGAGGGATGGAGAATGGAGCTGAAAGCTGTGGCTGTGTGAAACAGCGCTGGTTTGAAATTCATCAGGTGAAGTATTACAATGCAGAGAGTTATGAAGTGGAACGCTATCGTGAGGCCATCATCAAATATCAGGTGAGGATGCTGGTTTGAGGCCTACTGAGAGCAACAGCCGGGACTTGTGGAATCACCAGGCCTGAGAGGAGTAAAATTTGGGCTGTGAGGTTGATGTGCCTGGGCTCAGGTTGGGATTTGGTGACTGTCAACATGTGTATGACATTCCTTCCTGTTTGTCATTGCCCAAGAGTTTAGAGTGGAAGTCAAATGCTTCACTGGTTCTACTAAATCAGACCCAGAACCTGGTGATTGGCCTTGGGCTCCTTGCCGGCTCCCTGCTTTGTGCCTACTTTGTCACTGAGCAGAAGCTACAGGTGAGGGAATCGTCCTGGGCCTGGGGGCTTTGTCTAGGCCATCAGGTTCACAGGTGGGAAGGAGGTAGGGGGTAGCTAGTGGGCAGGGTGACAGCCCAACAGTCTCCTGTGACCCAGTTCTCATCCCTGGATGTCCACAGGTCGGGGACTTTGTGCTGTTTGGCACCTACATCATCCAGCTGTACATGCCTCTCAACTGGTTTGGCACCTACTACAGGTAACCTGATGCCAGCCCTCACCTGTCCAGGATGCAGTGTTATCTCCCCAGCTCCCAGGAGGAGCTCCAACTAGCCCTCTTCTTGCAGGATGATTCAGACCAACTTCATCGACATGGAGAACATGTTTGACCTGCTGAAAGAGAAGACAGAAGTGAGTGAGGAGAGAGGAGTGGGTTTGTAGGGAGTGGGAGCTGGCGTGGTGTTCCTCATGTCTGTAAGGTACCAGGCCTGTAATGGCACACAATGGTGGCACTCTCCCAGGTGAAGGACCTTCCCGGCGCAGGGCCCCTTCGTTTTCAGAGGGGTCAGATTGAGTTTGAAAACGTGCACTTCAGTTATACTGATGGGTGAGCCCCTCCCCTTCCACTGTCCTGCAATCCCCTTTCCCATGTCCATTTACACACTGCTCCTCCCCTTGCCCTGCCCCCCACTTCTCAGCTCACCACCATCTGGGAAGACAGTCTGAGCGAGAGGTGGCAGGGCCCAGTAGTAGTTCTAGTGGTGGAGGGGACCCTGGCAGTATAGCCAGCCTACCGACCATGCTCACCGTTCCTTGCAGGCGAGAGACCCTGCAGGATGTGTCCTTCACCGTGATGCCTGGACAGACACTGGCCCTGGTGAGAGGGGACCCAGCCAGCTGACCCAGACTCCTTGAGCTTCCCTTATTCCAGTGCCCATGGTAGCTGGGGACCCAGGCTGTGGAGGTCAGAGGGCCCTGTCTTATTGGGTCACAGGACTGAATGTGGCAGCCTCCATGGACATTGGTGGCCTCTTGGAGAGAAAGCCTTCAGCCAACAGGCCTGAGAATGTTTTTCCATCCTTTTTTTAAAAAAATTGTTTTTTTGGTTGTGGTGGGTCTTAATTGCTATGTGAAGGCTTTCTCCAGCTGCAGTGAGCAGGAGCTACTCTGTTGCAGTGCACAGGCTTCTCATTGTGGTGGCTTCTCCTGTTACAGAGCACAGGCTTCAGGCACATGGGCTTCAGGAGTTGCAGCATGCAGGCTCAGTAGTTATGGCTCTCGGGCTCTAGAGTACAAGCTCAGTAGTTGTGGTGCATGGGCTGAGGTGCTCCAAGACATGTGGAATCTTCCCAGACCAGGGAGCAAACTCATGTGCCCAGGTGGGCAGATTCTTAGCCACTGCACCACCAGGGAAGTCCTTTCTCCCTCTCTTTTTCATGCAACAGGTGGGCCCATCAGGAGCAGGGAAGAGCACAGTTTTGCGTCTGCTGTTTCGCTTCTATGACGTCAGCTCTGGCTGCATCCGAATAGATGGGCAGGATGTTTCACAGGTAAGGATGCTCGGGGGAAGACTATAATTTAGGGGCCCATATGTCAAAGAACGGTGGGTGCTGGGCATCCAGGGAGTAGAGAAAGAGCTGTCACCCCTGCAAAAAGCTGGGTCAGGAGACATCAGCCTTTCTAGTGGCACATGGTCTGTATAAGGAAAGTAGTCACGGGAGTGATTCCTAGGATGCCGTATGAGGCACAAAGATCTGCAGCCATCTAGGGCAGCAGGGAGAAAAAATGAATTTTCTATCAATGGGGAAACAGAGTTAGAGAGATTAAGTGATTTGCCCACACAGCCGGGGTCTGAGGAGGTGAAAGCAGGACTCTCACACAGAGTCTCATCCCACGTGCTTCCCACCAGCCCATCCTACCTTCCAGGCCTGGAGGGATCTCACAGGCCAGAGTATATGGTCTTTTGGCCCCAGGTGACCCAGACCTCTCTCCGGTCTCACATTGGAGTCGTGCCCCAGGACACTGTCCTCTTCAACGACACCATTGCCAACAATATCCGCTACGGCCGCATCACAGCTGGGAACGACGAGGTGAAGGCTGCGGCTCAGGCTGCGGGCATCCATGACACCATCATGGCTTTCCCTGAAGGTGAGCCTCCCCTTCAGGGTCTCTCCCTGCCCAGTTCAGGCCTATTACTGCCTCTGACCTCCATTCTACCCCGTCCTTGCCCACCTGGTCGCAGAAACCAAGTGTAGTACGTGTGACTTGAGAGAGGTGGGCAATTTCCACAGGGTATGATACCCAGGTGGGCGAGCGGGGACTGAAGCTGAGTGGTGGGGAGAAACAGCGTGTTGCCATCGCTCGCACCATTCTGAAGGCTCCAGACATTGTTCTGCTGGACGAGGTGAGGGCCCTGAGATGCCTTACCCCACTCCTTCCTCCCTGAGCCTGTGCCCAGCCATTCCTGCTGAGCACCGTTCTTTGTGTAGAGAGCCAGCACCAATGCATGTTTCACAAAAACACTTCTCAGTTTTCAAGCGCAAAACAAGGTCCTTTTTGATTCCTGAGGCCTCGGCCAGCCACTTGCATCCTCCTCCTACCAGGGGTCTGGTGGGATGGACAGTTTTACCTAAGTCCCTCTCTGTAGGCAACGTCTGCGTTGGATACCCATAATGAGAGGGCCATCCAGGCTTCTCTGGCCAAAGTCTGTGCCAACCGCACCACCATCGTGGTGGCACACAGGTATGGAACGGGCAGCAGGTGGAGGGGCCCCCTCGGGTGTTGTGGTGGGTGACTGACCTCTGACCTCTCAGGCTCTCTACGGTGGTCAGTGCTGACCAGATCCTCGTCATCAAGGATGGCCGCATTGTGGAGCGAGGACGGTAAGGGACACAGCATGATAAACAGGGATGGGCCTCTGAAGTGGGGGCCCCAAGGAAAGGTCGTGGAATCCCAGGGGTTTCTGGAAGGATCTCCCTCACCAGTTCCTTGTCATCTCAGACTGGTGGTGAGGACTCTTGGGGTACAAATAACAATTGGTTGGGACTTACATTTTTCTCCTTGCCCCAGGCATGAGGCTCTATTGTCCCGAGGTGGGGTGTATGCTGACATGTGGCAGATACAGCAGCAGGGACAAGAAGTCTCTGAAGATACCAATTCCCAGACTAAGGCATGATGACAAAAGTTGTGGCCACTTCCTTCCTGAAGGATAACTCTGAGGGGAATACACAGTATCCCTCTTCCCTGCCATGTTTCATCCTGGTCTTGGTGCTAGCTACAGTGATGGAACGGGGACTTTCAGAAGAGTATTGTGGGGAAATAAAAGCGTGGACTGTGTTAGGATCACTATGACTTTGCGGTGTGGGGAACTACAGCAGGTCAGATGAGCATTCTTGATGGGACTCTTCTGTTTTTGATTGGAAAAGAGAAAGACACACACCACTTTGTTGTCTTACAGACTGCCCATCCTTTATTGTTTCTAGCCTGTCTCCCTGCCCCCTATACATGGAGGGGAGCCCCAGTATATGGGGGATGACAAGATGCAGGGGGGCCGAGTGGGACCTGGCCAGGGAGCAGTTCAGAGCAGCTCACTCCCATGCAGCTGGAGCAGCCAGCAGAGCCCTCTGTAGGCTCAGCTCCACATGCTGTTTCTCCAGATGCTCCCTGGAGGTGGCCTCCATGTCACTCCTCTTCGTCTTCACTCTGGCTGCTCTGGGCCTCCTTTCCCTGTGGACCCTAGAGGTGCGAGGGCCACAGTCTTCCTCAGCTGAGCCTCCCTCCCCAAGCCCAGGGCCCTAGCACAGGCTGCAGTTGGACGGCTTCAAGCTGCGGCTTTGAGCCTGGAGCAGGGGGAAGGGAAGGAGAGGAAGACAGGGTGCAACGTCAAGGAAATGAGGGACAGTCCTTACTGCAGAGCTCAGCATGGGCTATGAGTGGAATCATAAGGAAAACAAAAGGATAAACACCACCGTAAACTCAACCACTTGGAAGAACACCCTCCCTGCCTTCCCCCCTACCCTGCAAACTCCTTACTTACTCCCAGCACAGGGCCCATCTCTATGCCGTCCTCATACCTGCTGCTGTCGGTATTCTGCCTCACTGGCCGATAGTGCTTGTGCTAAAGCTAAGTCTTCTTCCTCCTGAGAACTGGGAGGGAGGAACAGCTTAACTTAGTATCTAAAGTGTGAGCATCTCCTCTGTTAGGCATCACTGTGCTGAGCCCTTCTAAGTACTGTTTCAATTTTCACATGTAGGTTTTTACAGGATGTTGGTATTGTCTTCCTTTTATTGAACATATAAACATGGGCTAAAGAACTTGTCCAAGGTCATATAGTTCAAAAACTTAACTTTGAGCCCAAGTTCCTACTATCCTGCGTTGGATGATAAACTGAGCCTTCGCCCACGCCCCACCCTTTTACCAGTGAGTAGGTACCTTGGGACCTGGGGTTTGGTCTCTGCCAGGGACAGTTCCAGGGCTCGTTGCAGAGCCTCATCCTCACTCTGCAAAAGGAAAAATAAGACCAGGTGCCTTGGACTTCACTCTCTGTGGGTCTGCTTCTGTCCATCCAACCTCTGCCCCACTCACCAAGCCACTTTGCAAAGTAATCACTGGAGCAGCTGTCCGGGTTGGAGACTGAGTTGAGGCTCTATGGCAGATATTCAAGAGGCTCAGGTCAGAGATGCGAAGGGAAAAAAGGGGGAGGGGAAACAGGCAGGCCTACCTGCTGGCAGAGGAAGACGAAGGCAAGGTCTGGTTCGGGCTGGGGATGGTCTTTGTAGAAGAAGCCAGGCTTTGTGCTCTGGAGATGGCAGCCAGTCTGTAGGAAGAGACACTCTGGGCATGCCTCCAGGCACCTTTGGCTTACAAGTTCCTCCCACCCCTGACCCAGGAAGTCAGGAGGGGAGCTCCTCCAAAAGATCTGGAAAACATGCACTTGAAAGAAAAGACTCCCTAGCCAAAGGAGATAGGGTGAAGCTTCCCAACTGTTATGACAAAGGTTCATTCAGGTCCCAAAGGCAAGTAGAGAACTTGGTTGCAATTACCCTGCCCTACTGGTGGGATGCCCCTCCCCAGAGCAATCATGGTCCAGTGGGTGACGGTGCTTGATGCAGAAATTTCGGCCACAGCGGTCGCAGGTCAGTTTCATCATTTCCCGCTGCCGGCAGCCAGCGCGTTCACACTTATTGGTGAAGATCTGAGGTGGAGTAGGAAGGATTGTCTCTGCTGAGATCTCTGCTCCCTTTTCAATCCTGTCCTAACAGCTGTGCAGAGTTCCAGGCATTTGTAGTCCCAGGTGACCATGGTTGATCCTCCAACACTTACCTTACGTTTTTGTTGAGCTGGATCTGAGCGACAGTCTCGGTCAATGTGCTCTCCAACAGCTCGGTCAGGGGACTCCCCTCTGGCCACAGGAACAGGCACGTTACAGAGTGGGCATACAGGCACCTGGATATCCTATAGTTAGGGAGCAGGGTTCGGTCTGTGGCCTACTCCCAGTCCAGCCAGATCTCTGATCCTGAGAGAATCCCCCTGAAAGAACCTGGACATACCCTCCACAAACGCAAAAGAAAATAATGTTCCCAGCACTGAGCCTCAAGAAGACAATAAAGGAGGGGAAATGTGAGGCAGAGGGGTTCCGGAGATTTTTCACGCATCCTCCACCCGCCCCCTTTCATCCTCAGACCGCCCCCTCACCTTTTGGTAAGCAGATCCACAGTGATGCTGGGCGTAGGCCACATGGTCTGCGCAGAAGATGCCCGAACAGGCATCGCACTTGAGCGGCAGAAAATCTGCAGGAAATGGGTCAGACTGCAGGTCCAGTGGGACCTCGACGTTCCTGCTCACTCAAGCCTTCCACTCAGGGGCAGGAAAACGCTGCCTCACTCGGAATCAACTGCACCCTGGCCCTACTCCACCATCTCCTACGCCACGCCCCAAGCCCGAGCTCCGCCCTCCTCGGGCACTCCCAGCCCAGGAGCCCGCCACTCCGCCCAGCCCCGCCTCTCGAATGCTCCGCCCCTCACCCCTTCACCCGCTTACCCAAGCGCTTACAGCTCGGCTCCGAACAGTGAGCCCCAAGGTCCGGAAACTCCATCGCCGGGCTGGACGGGGACCTGCTGGGAGAGGACGCGATGCTGAGCTCCCCGAGGGCTTCAGCTCTGGGTCCAAATCGCGATCCCGTACTCTGGGGGGAACTCCTCGTCCCGCCCCTTCCTCTCCCCGACCCAGCCCGCTTTACCGGAGCGTCAGAGCCTCCCGGACCGCAGTTCTCACTCCTCCCTTGGCGCGCGCGGGCGCGTGACGTCATCGCGCAGGGCGGGCACGTCCCTCGCTGTCGGCGGGGGCGGGGCGCATCCCGGAAGAGCCGAGGCCCGCCTCTCCTGTTTTGCCAGGCGTCCGGGAGCTGGATGTTGTCTCCTGGGCTACCGAGTGTCCGCGGGTGGGTTTGGCCGCGAAGGCGTTAGGGCGGGCGAAGACAAAGAGAGATTACATCTTCGAGGCTCAAGTGGTTTGGGGTCTTTCACAATTGGGTGCTTCGCCTGCTTCTCACTCTGCATCCTCCCCCAGCCATTTAGTTCACAGCCGCTGCTATACCTGCTCTACGAACTGCAAACACCCATGTTTCTGTGAGATCCACATTTCTCTTCAGAACCTTCGCTCCTCCACGTTTGGTTTCGCTGTCCTTTGGTAAGACTTCTCTGACCCTCCTCAGTTTGAGCCCAGTGCATCTCTTGTGGTTTCCCGTCGTTCTTTTCTAGCATCCTATCACCTTATTGTAATCATCTCTTCTCTCACTCCCTTACTGCCCCCTTCCCACATTAATATAGTGGTAAGACGAACCACGTCTGCCTTCCCTTGAGTTGGGCCCAGCACCCAGTGCAGTGCCTGGAACTGTGAATCACCTGCTTTAAAATGCGGATTCCTGAGCTCCCGCCCCCTCCCCACCCCCGGAAGCACAGGCGAGAATTCGGACAGATTATCCATCTACTACAATTTGAAAAACACATGCCTGGAATATTCTGAATGCTTACTTAATGTTTCTTGAGTGAAGCTAGAGAGTGGCTGGATTGGTGTCCTGCTTGACCCTAGGGAGCCCCAGGTTGAGACTTCCATTTCAACACATTTTCTCACATGCCTCTCTGGCCCTTCGTGCATGGGCTTGGTTGCCCTAGCTTCACATAAATTTGGGCATGAAGATAAGTAAACAGATGAAATGCTTAGAGTTGAACATGTTCTCCAAAATGGAGAGAGAACCAGCTACAACTGGGAATGAGACAGCTTTCTTCTCTTCTCCCTCTCTCCCTCCAGCTTTTGTTTTTTTTCCCCTCTGTGTCTGTTTCTTACATCCTTACAGCTCTAAGGCTACTGGAAATTAAAATCATTTTTTTCTCGGTTCTTTAAGCAGAAGGCCTAATTTCAGCTCCGACTGTGCCCATTTCCCTTGACTTGGATCGTCCGCCAAGCTCTGACCTGTGGCCTAGGGTCAGGGTATGTGATGTTCTGACGTGCCAGGCGTGAGTCTCATGTTTGGGGGAAGGGAGTCAGCAACACTAAAGTGAAAATTAACAAACTGGCTTGGACAATCCTAGAAAACCCAAGAGAGTCCATTCAATTCCTTCCTTCATTCAAGAATATACTGAGTGTCCTTCCATGTTCTTGTCACTGGATGACATATGCAAAGACTAGGAAGTACTAGGCAAGACGGCAGTGCATTTCAGGTACACCCATTCTGGAGTTGACAAGGCAAAGCCTGAAGGGTAAGTAGATGTTGGCTAGGTGAAGGCCAAGGGAGAAAGGAAGGAGGAGGAAGTAGGTGCTATTTCAAGCAGAGGAATCAGCAGGGACAAAGACCTGGAGATAAGAGAGAACAAGATCCTTTAGGTAAAGCTTTTAAAAAGCTGATAACATCAGGATCTTAGAGTGTAAGAAACAGCTTGGCAGGAGATAAAGCTGGAGAGTTAGCAGGGGTAAAATCTCCTCAGATCATGGAGGCCACATTAGTTGTTGAGAATTTTAACATAAACATAATATCAGCTTCCCTTGTGACTCAGTGGTAAAAAAAATCTGCCTACAATATGGCAGACTCAGGTTCGATCCCTGGGTCAGGAATATCCCCTGGAGAAGGAAATCACAACCCACTCCAGTATTCTTGCCTGGAAAATCCCATGGACAGAGGAGCCCGGTGGGCTACAGTCCTTGGGGTCACAAGAACTGAACAACAACAAATGAGGAACTATAATAGCTTTAAGAAGGAGAGTAATATGATCAGATTTGTATTCTGGGAAAGTCACTCTGGCTTCAGAGTGGAGAACAGACTGGTAGAAGGGAGGCTAGGCTGAAGGCTGTTGCTATAATAGAAGCAAGAGATAATCATGGCCTGAACTAGGTGGGGATGATGCTTAGAATTAATGAAAGCTCAGTATAGAACTTAGATGTGAGATAGATATTTTAAAATAAGTAACTTTCAGGACTTCCCTGGTGATTCAGTGGTTAAGGCTTTGTCTTCCAGTGTAGAGATTGTGGGTTCAATCCCACAAGCTAAGCTCCCACATGTCTTGGGGCCATGAAAGTGGAAACTTAAAACAGAAGCAATATTGTAACAAATTCAATAAAGGCTTTAAAAATGGTCCACATCAAAAATCTTTAAGTAGCTTTCCAATGTATCACTGAGAGGATAAAATGGTTTTGAAAAAAAGGAAAGAGCTCTCCCGACTTTTCCTGGTAGCATAGTAGATAAGAATCTGCCAGCCAGTACAGGGGACATGAGTTCAATCCCTCCTCTGGGAAGATTCCACATGCCACAGGGCAACTAATTCTGAGCACAATAACTACTGAGCCCATGCTCTAGAGCCCATGAGCCGAAACTACTGAGCCCTCGCCTAGAGCCCGTGCTCCACAAGAGAAGCCACCACAAGGAGAAGCCTGTGCACCACAGCAAAGAGTAGCCCCCACTCGCTGCAACTAGAGAAAGCTTGTGCAAAGCAACAAAGAGCCACCACAACCAAAAATAAAAATAAATAAATGACTATTTAAAAAAAAAATGTTTTGGCTACACCACACGGATTATAGGATCTTACTGCCCCAACAAGGAATTGAGCCCCAGCCCTTGACAGTGAGAACAAGTCTTTCAGGGAAATTCTGGCAGCTTCTTCTTCAATCCATCCTCACCCCTGGGGTAGGCTCTGGGCAGCAGTGTTTCTGCCAAAGATGATTGGTCTGGGAGTGGTCATCTGACCCATACTGGTTATCTGAGTTTGTGTTCGCCAAAAGCATAACCTGAAACAAGGATTTCAGTGCAGATAATTCATATAGGAGGTAATCCTAGCCAGAGTAAGAGAGTAGGGAAGAGGGAGACAGGGAAGGAAGGGAAACCAATGAAGAGTTATTGAACTGGTTACTACTGGGAACCATCAGAGAAGGCATATAAGATATGCCTCAGAATCATCCTTCTAAAGGACAGAAGGCTGGGCTGACTCCTGTCTTCAAGTTGAAAGTTTTTCCTAGGAGGTGATAACTCCCCCATATCCACCTGGCACAGTGAACCTGTACCTATGTGCAAGCTGATTCAAGCTGATTGAAGTATGAGGGATTTGGGGAAAATCCTGGAGGCAGGAATACTGAATCTGGCTTGGCTTGGAAGTGGGAAGCCATGAGGACTCATAGGAGCTGTCCACAGTGACATGTGAAGTCCAAGATGCACCAAGCAGCCAAGGCACCAGGAGCATCTGCTATATTTGGCCAATCAGATTCCTTCCTGGGAATTTGAAATAAAGGCCGGAAGAATCAGTATTCATAAAGCCATTGGACCTGTAGCATATAAGCTATAGGCTTGCCATCTGCCATACTACCATACTGTCATACTGACTGAGGGACAGGGAGGGATTGTTATCTACCATCCTCTGACTGATGGAACACAGTCCCATAAAAAGAGACTGATCTTGTAGCTTACACACAGGGTTTTAAGTCATATCATTACCTGATTCTTGCCTCCTCCCAAAGTCTACACTGCCCAACAAAACTATGGCTAACTGCCATTATTGCATTAGTTTAACATTGTCCCTTTTAAGATGGTTGAATCTTAGATTCAAGATATTTCTCATGGCACTATCACACTCTCTGGTCATACCATGAAGTCAGGCTATTGATGTGTGGGAGACTCTTGATCTGAGTATGCACCTGTCATGGGGATTCAACTTTCAGCCTAGGCCCTTTAGAAAAGACAGTTGTTGAAGAGCTTGTTGTTTGTGAGTTCCAAGACTCCAAAATCCAGCAACAGTTCTGACAGATACAAGCATATGAAATTGCTAAGACTTGACAATTTTTTTTTACCAAAATAATTACATGTGGTTTAATCTATTAATAAGCAGCACATGTCACAGGCACGAATTATTTTTCTTCTGATTTTCTGTCTAATTCTCACCCTGCTGGGTTTTGGAGCCCAGATAAGAAGACAAACAAGCACCATGAGAGTATGATGTGCAGTCTAGCAACTTCCTGGTGGTTCAGCAATTAAGACACTGTGCTTCCAATGCAGTGGGTGCAGTTTTGATCCTTGGTCAGGGAATTAAGATCCCACATGCTGCCCAGTGCAAAAAAAAAAAAAAAATGTCCACACACCTTAAAATCAGATGTGTCAAATGTCTGTGTACCTTCAGTTCAGTCATTCAGTCGTGTCTGACTCTTTGCGACCCCATGGACTGCAGCATGCCAGGCTTCCCTGCCCATCACCAACTCCCGGAGCTTGCTCAAACTCATGTCCATCGAGTTGGCAATGCCATCCAACCATCTCATCCTCTGTCGTCTCTTTTTCTTCCTGCCTTCTATCTTTCCCAACAGCAGGGTCTTTTCCAAGGAGTCAGCTCTTCGCATCAGGTAGCCGAAGTATTGAAGCTTTAGCTTCAGCATCAGTCCCTCGAATGAATATTCAGGACTGATTTCCTTTAGGATTGATTGATTTGCTCTCCTTGTTGTCCAAGGGACTCTCAAGAGTCTTCTCCAACACCACAGTTCAAAAGCATCAATTCTTTGGCAGTGAGCTTTCTTTATGGTCCATATGTGTCTACTGGAAAAACCATAGCTTTCACTAGATGGACCTTTGTTGGCAAAGTAATGTCTCTGCTTTTTAATAAGTCTGTGTACCTTAGCACTTTAAACTTGTACTGTTTTCTGCTAACAGTGTATAAAGAGAGCATATTGGTTAGGATATAGGTTAAGCTGCCATAACAGGGACTCAAAAATAGTGGCATAAATGAGAAAGAAGTTTAATTTCTTCCTTATGTAATTATACAGGGCTGGCTGGTATGACAGCACCTGTCAGGGACTTGGACACCTCCTATTTTGTTGCATCACCATCCCTAAGGTGTTGCCTTTGTCTGTGTGGTCCCAGATGAGTTCTTGTTCTAGGCAGCAGAAAGAGGGAGAAGAAAAAGAAGGCATCTCCTCCATCCTCTCCCTGCCCCCTGTCCCCCACCATTTAAAGGTATGACCCTGATTTTGCCTACATCATTTCTGTGACCCTAGTATAGCCCAGCACTTAGACACATGATCATACTTAGCTCCAGAGAGACTGGGAAAATAGTCTTTAGCTGGGTGGCCATGTTCCCAGATAAAATTTCAATTATGTCAGTTAAGGAGAGCAGATATTTGGGGGACAACTAGTATCAAAAAAGCGGGGGCCAGGGAGGGTGACTTTAATGATATTTGAGCCATCCTGAGCTTGAAGTAATGAAGCAGATAGTGAAACACAGATATACAGTAGCTAGAAGGCATTTCTCTCAGCTCAAGGGGTTTGAGGAGGAGAACAACAAGACCAATCACTGCTTGGTCAGTCTTCAGTTGTAGGCTACTCGACCAAAAAGTCATTCCCCAGTTCCCTCCTCAAGGACAAAACTCTGATTTTAATCATCCTTTTCCAAGCAGTTGTGTTTCTCATGGGTCCCTTTCCTGCTCCCACGAAGAGTCTTAAATGGTTTAAGTCAATATTTTTCAAACTTTTAAACAATTTCTCACAATAAGAATTACATTTTATAACCTAACACACACATACCTAATACTTGATCTTATTGTGCTTAATATACTTTGATGTTCTATTTCATTTTTAAAAAATTTTAGTTGCCAAACACTACATTGATTTCCATCTACCATCCCATAAGCATCTGAATGCAGAGTTCCAAAGAATAGCAAGGAGAGATAAGAAAGCCTTCCTCAGCGACCAATGCAAAGAAATAGAGGAAAAGAACAGAATGTGAAAGACTAGAGAGCTCTTCAAGAAAATTAGAGATACCAAGGGAACATTTCATGCAAAGATGGGCTCGATAAAGGACAGAAATGGTATGGACCTAACAGAAGCAGAAGATATTAAGAAGAGATGGCAAGAATACACAGAAGAACTGTACAAAAAAGATCTTCACGACCCAGATAATCATGATGGTGTGATCACTCACCTTGAGCCAGACATCCTGGAATGTGAAGTCAAGTGAGCCTTAGAAAGCATCACTACAAACAAAGCTAGTGGAGGTGATAGAATTCCAGTGGAGCTGTTTCAAATCCTGAGAGATGATGCTGTGAAAGTGCTGCACTCAATATGCCAGCACATTTGGAAAACTCAGCAGTGGCCACAGGACTGGAAAAGGTCAGTTTTCATTGCAATCTCAAAGAAAGGCAATGCCAAAGAATGCTCAAACTACCACACAATTGCACTCATCTCACATGCTAGTAAAGTAATGCTCAAAATTCTCCAAGCCAGGCTTCAGCAATACGTGAACCATGAACTTCCTAATGTTCAAGCTGGTTTTAGAAAAGGCAGAGGAACCAGAGATCAAATTGCCAACATCCGCTGGATCATGGAAAAAGCAAGAGAGTTCCAGAAAAACATCTATTTCTGCTTTATTGACTATGCCAAAGCCTTTGACTGTGTGGATCACAATAAACTGTGGAAAATTCTTCAAGAGATGGGAATACCAGACCACCTGACCTGCCTCTTGAGAAATCTGTATGCAGGTCAGGAAGCAACAGTTAGAACTGGACATGGAACAACAGACTGGTTTCAAATAGGAAAAGGAGTATGTCAAGGCTGTATATTGTCACCCTGCTTGTTTAACTTATATGCAGAGTACATCATGAGAAACGCTGGACTGGAAGAAACACAAGCTGGAATCAAGATTACTGGGAGAAATATCAATCACCTCAGATATGCAGATAACACCACTCATGGCAGAAAGTGAAGAGGAACTAAAGAGCCTCTTGATGAAAGTGAAAGAGGAGAGCGAAAAAGTTGGCTTAAAGCTCAACATTCAGAAAAGGAAGATCATGGCATCTGGTCCCATGAGTTCATGGGAAATAGATGGGGAAACAGTGGAAACAGTGTCAGACTTTATTTTGGGGGGCTCCAAAATCACTGCAGATGATGATTGCAGCCATGAGATTAATAGATGCTTACTTTGGAAGGAAAGTTATGACCAACCTAGATCAGCATATTGAAAAGCAGAGATATTACTTTGTCATCAAAGGTCCGTCTAGTCAAGCCTATGGTTTTTCCTGTGGTCATGTATGGATGTGAGAGTTGGACTGTGAAGAAAGCTGAGCACAGAAGAATTGATGCTTTTGAACTGTGGTGTTGGAGGAAACTCTTGCGAGTCACTTGGACTGCAAGGAGATCCAACCAGTCCATTCTAAAGGAGCTCAGTCCTAGGTGTTCATTGGAAGGATTGATGCTAAAACTGAAACTCCAATACTTTGGCCACCTCATGCAAAGAGTTGACTCATTGGAAAAGCCCCTGATGCTGGGAGGGATTGGAGGCAGGAGGAAAAGGGGATGACAGAGGATAAGATGGCTGGATGGCATCACCGACTCAATGGACATGAACTCCGGGAGATAGTGATGGACAGGGAGGCCTGGCATGCTGCGATTCATGGGGTTGCAAAGAGTTCGACATGACTGAGCAACTGAACTGAACTGAACTGAACTGATAACCTTCAGTTTGGAGAGAGAAAAAAAAAATACAATTTTTCTAAGCCAGCAAAACTTCCCCTTTGTTGAGGCATGTAAAACAATTTGTGTCTGGAAGAAAAATTTATCCCAAACTTTAGAGAAGAAAAAAATTGATCATTCTTTTAAAAATATACTTCTAGAGTTTTCCTAATAAGCCAACTTAACCTTTACCTGATACTCTTGGGAATATAACTGTTGTCATGGTATATTTGATTACGTCCACTACCGATAAAAGCACAGAGTTTACACTTCCGTAACATTAACCTGTAGAAACTGATAAGGTTTTGTTCTTGTATAGCCTTGAAGAAACATTAACCTGAAAGGTGTTATTTTTTAGTCCTGTGAAATGTTAATCAGTTTTGTACCTAACCTAATAATTTTGTTCATTTATTGATATGTATACATTTCTCACCTGAAAACACTCAGAGAATTAACTTTTTGTATTTTTTATCAGCTCCCTCATTAATGATTTAAATGAAACCTTTATATGTGTATACAATCTGGATGAAAATTTTTTCTGCTCTGTTTTTTTTCAGCTGTGACATCTAGCACTCAGGCAGCTGTTTTGTGACCATGAGTGGAGCCAAGCAGAGAGGACAAGCCAACATGTTGAAGATGGATGAGAAGAAAGATGGGAAAGTTCCAGGGTCGCTGATAAATTAACCAGCCTGGGGATATTACATGTGGCCTCGTGTTATGTAAGAGAGTAAATGTCCTTATTAGCAACATATTCTACATTTTGCAACCCAAAGCTCCCTTGGTGATACACCTGTTGTGGCAGCTCATCTTAATAAAAATGAACATTTGATTCACCCAGGTGGAATTTTTGCCATGTATTGGCAACATATGTTGGTAGCTGTGATGGTAGCAGTGGAATGATCATTGGGCTTCCCAATCAACTTTAGAGAGCCTCCCCTCACAGCTCTGGAAAGACTCCTGATACAGTGACATCATATCCTGTGGATTCATATTCTGTTTACTTGTTTTTATTTTTATTGATTTATTTTTGTTTACTTTTTTTAATTTTAAATTACTGCCAGGGCCTTATAAATACGTTTAATATATAGCTGTCTGATTTTTAAGAACATGTGTATTTATTTATTTTTGGCTATGTTGTGAAAGTTTTTCTCTGGCTGTGGCGAGAGGGCAGCAGCTCTCCAGTTGTACTGCCGCGGCTTCTCATTGCTGTGACTTCTCTTGTTGCAGAGCACAAACTCTAGGTGTCGAGGCTTCAGTAGTCGCGGCTCCTCTGGGATCGACAGCACAGGCTCAATAGTAGAGGTATATGGGCTTTAATTGTTCTGTGACATGTGGGATCTTCCCAGATCAGGGATTGAACCCATGTTTCCTGCACTGACAAGCAGATTCTTTACCACTGAGCCACCGGAGAAGCCCTAGCTGTCTGATTTTAAATATTTTTAAAATTTATTTATCTATTTATTTTATTGTTTTTGGCTGTGCTGGGTCTTCATTTGTGTGTGTGGGCTTTCTCTAGTTGCAGAGAGCAGGCTCTAGAACTGGGCTTAGTCGTTGTAGTACACAGGCTTAGTTGCTCCATGGCGTGTGGGAGCCTCCGAGATCAGGGATCAAACAAATGTCCCCTGCATTGGCAGGCGAATTCTTAACCACTGGACCACCAAAAGCAAAAATATTTAGTCGCTCAGTCGAGTGTGACTCTTTGCAACTCCATGGACTGTAGCCCACTAGGCTCCTCTGTCCATGGAATTCTCCAGGCAAGAAAATGGAGTGGGTAGCCATTTCCTTCTTCAGGGGATCTTTCTGACCTAGGGAGCAAACCTGGGTCTCCTGCATTACAGGCAGATTCTTTACCCTCAGAACCACCAGGGAAGGCCTATTTTTTTTTCATGTTAAAATATAATCATTTGGTTTTAAGAATTTTACTTATTCATTTTCTCCCCCTCTACACTCATGACTTTAGAGTTGTTGGTTTTCAATTTCTGAAACCTTATTTGGAACAGACCTCAGCTGGTAAAGAATCCACCTGCAATTCGGGAAACCTGGGTTCAATCCCTGGATTGGGAAGATCCCCTGGAAGGGAACAGCTACCCACTCCAATATTCTAACCTGGAGAATTCCATGGACTGTATAGTCCATGGGGTTGCAAAGAGTCGGACATGACTGAGCGACTTTCACTTCACTTCACAAACAAAGAGAAACGCTGCCTCTCTCCTTCTCCTACTCCATGAATGCTCAGATAGTTAAAAGCTTAGAGAACCCTAAAAGTAAATTCTATGCAGCTCTGTCTTGAGCATGAGCCAGAGTGTTTTAACTGCCAGAGACCCCGAGAGACCACAAGAGAGAATGAAGCCCTCATAGTTTCTTTTTTCTCAGGCCAGACTTTTCTTGACTGATGGGATATAGTCCAGATTAAGCTATTCATGCCAATCAGCAGCCTAGGAGCTTCCCAAGATTTGAAAGGATGACGAACAGACCAAAGCCACCACCTCCCTACACAGTGTGGATGTAGGTTCCTTGTGTCCTGAATAAAGGAATAAGGAGGAACAGTGAGAAATCCAGTAACACTTTCCACATTGAAAGGGCTGTGTCAAAAGATCAGTCTGTTGAGTTCAGTCACTCAGTTGTGTCCGACTCTTTCAGACCCCATGAATCGCAGCACACCAGGCCTCCCTGTCCATCACCAACTCCCAGAGTTCACTCAGACTCACATCCATAGAGTCAGTGATGCCATCCAGCCATCTGTTGTCCCCTTCTCCTCCTGCCCCCAATCCCTCCCAGCATCAGAGTCTTTTCCAGTGAGTCAACTCTTCACATGAGGTGGCCAAAGTACTGGAGTTTCAGCTTTAGCATCATTCCTTCCAAAGAAATCCCAGGGCTGATCTCCTTTAGAATGGATTGGTTGGATCTCCTTGCAGTCCAAGGGACTCTCAAGAGTCTTCTCCAACACCACAGTTCAAAAGCATCAATTCTTCGGCGCTCAGCCTTCTTCACAGTCCAACTCTCACATCCATACATGACCACTGGAAAAACCATAGTCTTGACTAGACGGACCTTAGTTGGCAAAGTAATGTCTCTGCTTTTGAATATGCTATCTAGGTTGGTCATAACTTTCCTTCCAAGGAGTAAGTGTCTTTTTTAATTTCATGGCTGCAATCACCATCTGCAGTGATTTTGGAGCCCCCCAAAATAAAGTCTGACACTGTTTCCACTATTTCCCCACCTATTTCCCATGAACTGATGGGGCCAGATGCCATGATCTTCGTTTTCTGAGTGTTGAGCTTTAAGCCAACTTTTTCGCTCTCCTCTTTCACTTTCATCAAGAGGCTCTTTAGTTCCTCTTCACTTTCTGCCATAAGGGTGGTGTTATCTGCATATCTGAGGTGATTGATATTTCTCCCAGTAATCTTGATTCCAGCTTGTGTTTCTTCCAGTCCAGTGTTTCTCATGATGTACTCTGCATATAAGTTAAACAAGCAGGGTGACAATATACAGCCTTGACATACTCCTTTTCCTATTTGAAACCAGTCTGTTGTTCCATGTCCAGTTCTAACTGTTGCTTCCTGACCTGCATACAGATTTCTCAAGAGGCAGGTCATGTGGTCTGGTATTCCCATCTCTTGAAGCATTTTCCACAGCTTATTGTGATCCACACAGTCAAAGGCTTTGGCATAGTCAATAAAGCAGAAATAGATGTTTTTCTGGAACTCTCTTGTTTTTTCCACAATCCAGCGGATGTTGGCAATTTGATCTCTGGTTCCTCTGCCTTTTCTAAAACCAGCTTGAACATCAGGAAGTTCACAGTTCAAGTATTGCTGAAGCCTGGCTTGGAGAATTTTGAGCATTACTTTACTAGCATGTGAGATGAGTGGGCGGGTCACGGTGGAGAGGTCGGACAGAATGTGGTCCACTGGAGAAGGGAATGGCAAGCCACTTCAGTATTCTTGCCTTGAGAACCCCATGAACAGTATGAAAAGGCAAAATGATAGGATACTGAAAGAGGAACTTCCCAGGTCAGTAGGTGCCCAACACACTACTGGAGCTCAGTGGAGAAATAACTCCAGAAAGAATGAAGGGATGCAGCCAAAGCAAAAACAATACCCAGCTGTGGATGTGACTGGTGATAGAAGCAAGGTCCGATGCTGTAAAGAGCAATATTGCATAGGAACCTGGAAGGTCAGGTCCATGAATCAAGGCAAATTGGAAGTGGTCAAACAAGAGATGGCAAGGGTGAACGTCGACATTCTAGGAATCAGTGAACTAAAATGGACTGGAATGGGTGAATTTAACTCAGCAGACCATTATATCTACCACTGCGGGCAGGAATCCCTCAGAAGAAATGGAGTAGCCATCATGGTCAACAAAAGAGTCCGAAATGCAGTACTTGAATGCAATCTCAAAAATGACAGAATGATCTCTGTTCATTTCCAAGGCAAACCATTCAATATCACAGTAATCCAAGTCTATGCCCTAACCAGTAACGCTGAAGAAGCTGAAGTGTCAAAAGATATCAATTAGCAATTGAGTATTGCTTCAATTGTTTGTCTTGTAGATCAACAAAGCACACGCAAACTTGCTAAGCAGCTTTGTGCTTCAGCTGAGCTGCAGTCTCCCACAGGCACAGCAGGAATCGGCTCCTCTACAAATCAGCAGGTGGAGCCGCAGCCAGACACTTCCTATATCAGCTTCAGCAGGTTTAAAGCAGACAAGGTCAAAGTGAAGGTGTCAGTAAGGATGTCTCGGGCCCAAATCTACTCAAATATTAATTTAACGGTTTTCTCTTTAGTGGTTTTCCTCCTCCTCAGTTGACTCTTTAGTGAGGTTCCCCAGTGGCTCAGTGGTAAAGAATCTGCCTGCAATTCAGGAGCCACAGGAGAGGTGGGTCAGGAGTATCCTCTGGAGAAGGAAATGGCACCCTGCTCCAGTATTCTTGCTTGGAAAATCCCCTGAACAGAGGAGCCTGGTGGGCTACAGTCCACAGGGTCACAAAGAGTCAAACATGACTTAGTAACTAAACAATAACTGTTGACTCTTAGAGAAACAGTGCATACTAAAAGGGAAAGAAAAACCATATTGCTGACTGTCCTGTCCTACGATTACTCATCTTTTAGTTTATTTAATTCCCCATGAAAGCCTTTTGAAGTGGATATTACGCATTCCCATTTTGTAGATAAAGAAAACTGAGATTGGAAGAGATGAAGTCATTGGCTTATGGAGATGGACTTTGAACCCAAGAATGGGCATAGCCTTAAGTCCCATGTTCTTTCATTGTACAACACTGCCTCTCCCACATCGACTCTGTAACCTCGTCAGTAACTGCAAAGATCTTAAGTGGTGATTTTCTCAGAGTGTGGAAAATCTCAAATCTCTCCATGCGTTATCAATATTCAAACACCCTTTCAGCCCAAGTGAAGTGTGTTAGTCGCTCAGTTGTGTCCAACTGTTTCTGACCCCACAGACTATAGCCTGCCAAGCTCCTTTGTCCATGTTAAAATTTTGAGCACAAAAAGGTTTGTTTATAAAGCATTGTTGCATCCCACAGACTTCAAGAGAAATCAGAGATGTCAATGGACAAAATAAACTTCCATTGCAAGAATAATAGTGTCTTCGTTCTACTTTAAACAAGTATATTAGGAACAGGATACTGTCAAAATTAATATAGGGACTTCCCCAGTGGTCCAGTGGTTAAGAATCTGCCTTCCAGGACTTCCTTGGTGGTTCAGTGGCTAAGACTCTGATCTCCCAACACAGGGGCCCTGGGTTCCTTTCCTGGTCAGCGAGCTAGATCCCACAGGCTGCAACTAAGAGTTCTAATGCTGCAACCAAAGATCCCACATACCACAACTAAAGCCCTAGAGTGGCCAAATAAATAAATAAAACTAAATATATTTAAAAAAAAAATACTCCTTCCAATGCAGGGGAAGCTGGTTTGATCCCTGACTTGGGAACTAAGATCCCACAAGCCACAGAGCAACTAAGCCATGAGCTGAAACTAGAGAAAAGCCTGAGCACTCCAATGAAGACCCAGTGCAGCCAAAAAATTTTAAAGTTAATATAGGTCCTCTGCATCCGAATCTCAATCTACAGTCAATGAAATTGAAGAAGATGGATACAAATCGGAAATTTTCCACTTGAAACAAAACTTTACCTTGCTACAAAATTTACCTTGCTACAAATTAAAAAAAAAACACACACACAAAAAACATATAACCACGTAAAGAAACAAAAAGATCTCAAAGTTACCAAATGAGGTAAAATTATTTGAACAAGAAAAAGTTGGGGAACTGTATTTGAAGTTAGATTCATAACCATCTCTTAACATTCTTTTGAGTAGTACAACACCAGAAAGAGCTTCTACCAATCCCTGTCAGGCTCTCCTGTCCATAGAATTCTCTAGGCAAGAATACTGGAGTGGGCTGCCATTTCCTTCTCCAAAGGATCTTTCTGACTCAGGGATCAAACCCAGGTCTCCTGCATTGCAGCCAGCTTCTTGAGCCACCAGGGAAACCCAAAGGAAAACACGAGGTGTAAAACTAATGCCATGATTTGGAGCAAGGTACTATTCAAATATCTATCACTATTTAAATAGCCAGGTGTGGAAGCTCTTTGATTGGAAATGACTTCAGATCCCAGGAGATTTGAAGATGGGCCTGGCTCTTCCTTCACGGAGGTTTGCCTTGCTTTCTCAGGTATACGATATAGTGAAACAAACTTTGTGATGACATTCAGTTACTTGTCCTGAAGTGCCTTAGCTCTCCCATGGATCAATTGAAGACTCTTAATTTAGCATATAGTTCAAATTCACATGATTTTACAGGTTACATTTATTTGATTCAATCCAAGACTTATCAGATTTTATACAAGGCCCTGGGCATAGAGGTGACTAACTTAAGGTCTCTACCCTGTAGTTGTTCAATGTCCAGAGGAGGAGGGGGATAGAAAGGGAGAGGGGCTCCTTGCATCTAATAAGTTGGATGCTGCTAAACATTCGACAATGAACAGGACAGCTCCTATCACCACCAGCAAAGAATTATTTGGATCAAAATGTCAGTAGTGCATTTAGTCAATAGTACTGATAAAGCCTGATTTAGATGAAGTATAAAACTGGAGTTCTTCTGAGTGAGCTCAAATTGCAGTGCCAATAACTACTAGCTGTTAGAGGTTGACAGATTGGCAAATAACTTCACTGGTATTTCAGTATTTATTTTACAGAAAACAATAGTTTACTTTAAAAGCCAAATGTTAAGCATTTTAAAAAGTAAAATTTCTTGATATCTTTGAAAGACACACACACACAACTAAATGTAAAAATGTAAGCTTAAAATTCATGAATGTTAAATATACATTAATATTTTAATATGGATGTTAGATATAAAATTAATGAAGTATTATTTTAGAGTAAAAAACTAAATGCCAATAAAAGTAAAAATATAAAAATAATTGGAAATAAAATTATTTGCTCTTTCTTTTAAATGAAATTTATTTTTACATCTTTATTTTATTTTATTTTGGTCACCTGGTTTGTGGGATCTTAGTTCCTGGTTGTTTGTTGTTCAGTTGCTAAGTTGTCTTACTCTATGCAGTCCCATGGGCTGCAGCACACAAAGCTCCCTTGTCCTTCACTATCTCCTGGAGTTTGCTCAAACTCATGTCCATTGAATTGGTGATGCTATCTAGCCATGGGACCAGGGCTCAAACCTGAGCCCATGGAAGCATGGAATCTTAATCACTGGACCATCAGGGAATTCCCTATTTGCCCTTTTTAAAACTAGTGATCTCTTAAAGAAATATATTAAGATATCACTGTTAAACTGTAAGTGTATTTTTGGTACAAATTTTTCTAGCTGCTTTAAAAAGCTCTTTCTGGTGTTGTATTTCTCAAAGAAATGGGAAGAGATGGTTATAAATCTAACTTCAAATATAGTTCCCCAACTTCTCCTCGTTCAAATAATTTCACCTCATTTGGTAACTTTGAGTTATTTTTGTTTCCTAGGTGGATATATGGGCTTCCCTCAGTTGGTAAAAGAATCTACCTGCAATGCAGGAGACCCAGGTTCAATCCCTGGGTCAGGAAGATTCCCCTGGAGAAGGAAATGGCAACCCAGTCCAGTATTCTTGCCTGGAGAATCCCATGGACAGAGGAGCCTAGCAGGCTACAGTCCATGGGGTCGGCAAGAGTTGGACATGACTTAGTGACTAAACCACCACCAGGTTCAGTTCAGTTCAGTTCAGTTCAGTCACTCAGTCATGTCCGACTCTTTGCGACCCCATGAATTGCAGCACGCCAGGCCTCCCTGTCCATCACCAACTCCCGGAGTTCACCCAGACTCACGTCCATCGAGTCAGTGATGCCATCCATCTCATCCTCTGTCATCCCCTTCTCCTCCTGCCCCCAATCCCTCCCAGCATCAGAGTCTTTTCCAATGAGTCAACTCTTTGCATGAGGTGGCCAAAGTACTGGGGTTTCAGCTTTAGCATCATTCCTTCCAAAGAAATCCCAGGGCTGATCTCCTTCAGAATGGACTGGTTGGATCTCCTTGCAGTCCAAGGGACTCTCAAGAGTCTTCTCCAACACCACAGTTCAAAAGCATCAGTTCTTCGGCGCTCAGCCTTCTTCACAGTCCAACTCTCACATCCATACATGACCACAGGAAAAACCATAGCCTTGACTAGACGGACCTTAGTCAGGTGGATATATATAAATATATTTTTAATTTCTAGCAAAATATAGTTTTGTTTCAAGTGGAAAATTTCTGATTTGTATCCATCTTCTTCAATTTAATTGACTCTAGATTGAGATTCTGATGCAGAAGACCTATATTAATTAAAAAAATTTTGGCTGCCCTGGGTCTTTTTTGGGGTTCTTGGGCTTTTCTCCAGTTGTGGTTTAGTTGCTCTGTGGCATCTGGGATCTTATTTCTCAGATCAGGGGTCGAACCAGCTTCCCCTGCATTGGAAGAAGGATTCTTCCTTTTCTTTTTTTTTTTTTTTAAGTTTTACTAATTTATTTGGCCGCTCCATGGCTTTAGTTGCAGTACGTGGCATCTTTAGTCGCAGCATTAGAACTCTTAGTTGCGGCCTGTGGGATCTAGCTCCCTGACTAGGAATGGAACCCAGGGCATCTGTGTTGGGAGCTCAGAGTCTTAGCCACTGAACCACCAAGGACGTCCCGGAAGGCAGATTCTTAACCACTAGACCACTGGGGAAGTCCTTATATTAATTTTGACAGTATCCTGTTCCTAATATACTTGTTTAAAGTGTCTTTGAACTAGAATAATTATTCTTGCAATAGAATTGACATCTTTTGATTCCTCTTGAAGTCTGTGGGATGCAACAATGTTTTATAAACAAACCTTTGTGTGTTCAAAATTTTAACATGGCTATACCTCATTTATAAATCATTCAGAATTCAGATTTCTTTTTCCAATGTTGAAAGAATATTTCTACCTCAACTAAAATTCTATTTTGGTACTTTAAGATATGAGTATGTGAGAATAACAAAATGCTGAAAACCAGTATTTTAATCACAACCAGCTATGCAACTTTGGGCAAGCCATTTTACCACTATGCCTCAATTTCGTCATCTGTAAAATGGGGGTAGGGTGGATGGTTCCTACAGTAAAGCAGGATGGTGAAGATTACAGAAAGGATACATAAACTTAACATATGTGTATTTTTTATATCCTGTGTATAATATATTGTTGCAAATTTGTTCATTTATTTGTCTTTATATTTATAATGTGCAGCTTGTTGGCCCAAATTCTTGAATATATTTTCCAGATCAGTTTGGTGTAATTGTTTTAAAATATGTCCACAAGGGAATTCCCTGGCAGTCCAATGGTTAGGCCTCAGTGCTTTCACTTCCATGACCTAGGTTCAATCCATGGTCAGGGAACTAAGATCCTGCAATCAGCATGGCCCCCTGAAAAAAAGTCCACAATTTTTTTTTTTCCACAATTTTTTTTTCCTACTTTTCCCTTAAAGAGCATGAGCTGGACTCAGTAGCTTGCTTCTAATGTATATAGTGTGGTGGAAGTGATAGAGCGTGACTTTTGACACTAGGTCATAAAAAGCACTGTGGCTTTCTTCTTGCTCTCCTGGACCATTTGCTCCAGTGAAGGAAGCTTTGGTGTTGTCATGACACTCAAACAACCATGTGCTGTGCTGCTGTCAGTTGCTCAGTCATGTCTGACTCTTTGTGACCCCATGGACCATACATAGCCTGCCAGACTCCTCCGTCCATGGGGATTCTCAGGCGAGAATACTGGAGTGGGTAGCCTATCCCTTCTCCAGGGGGTCTTCCGACCCTGGAATCAAACCAGGATCTCCTGCATTGCAGGAGGATTCTTTACCAGCTGAGCTACCAGGGAAGCCCCCAAGCAACCAGGTTAGTGTGATGAGGGAGAGGTTAGTATCATGAGGAACTGAAGCCTCTTGTCAACAGCAGGTATCATGGGAGCAATCTATCCACATACACATACACCCATATGTGCCATACACTGTGCTCATACGAAGATTCTATGTGATCTTTGGAAAAACAGCAGTATACTGAGTAAGCATTATATAGGTCTCCTATCAGGGCATGATGTGGGACATCAGGGGAGCCTTCAAATATGGGGTGTGGTCTGAAGTACATCTTAAAAGACAAGTGTTTAGCAAGTGGAGGAATGAGAGGTGGGAGTGTAGAGCAGGGGTGGAGGAGGGCAATGCAGCTGAGTAGAGGAAAGGATAATCTTTTGGGGGTTTGGTGCTGTAAAGAGCAAGACAGGGCAGATCTCAGAAGGCTTCTTAACAGTATTAGGAAGCTTGAATGATACCTTGTAGGAGAGCCTTGATTACTATTAAACAGCAGAAAGATCATCTAATTTGTATTTTTCAATTATTTAGCCACATTGTTGGGCATAAATTTTGGTAGGAGACAAGAGTGTGGGCAGAGAAACTGTTGAGATGAGGAGGGTGTGAATCAAGGCTGTGGCAGGGAGTGAATCAAGAAATAATTAGAACATCAATTTAGCAGCAACTCGGGATTGACTGGGTATGGGATGAGAGAGAAGGATGTAGGTCTTTAGAGTTAGTGGTGGAAACAAGCATGATAAAAAACACAGAAAAAGCCTATCTGTGTAGGGAAGTTGGGGGGTGGAAGGTGAGGGGAGAGACCATGTGTTTAGTTTTTGGTATGTTGAGCAGAAGTGCCCATGGGACATTCAAATGGAGATGCCTAGTCAAAAGTTCTGGGAAAGGAGCTAAGATTTAGAAGTCATCAGTTTCCATATGAGTGGAAACTAGATGGGTGAACATGTGAAACTGTCCAGGCAGAGTGCAAAGAAAAAGTGAGCCAGGGATAGACTCAGTGAAAAACCAAAACTTAAGGGATTAGGAGGAGGAAGTCCATGAGACTTCAGACACTAAAAGCAAAATAACACGGTGATATACTGTCCTTGCATGATGGAAAATTCTTACACTCTCTGTCCTTGATCTTTGTACTTCTAAAGATCTTTTAAATCTGTTTTGCAATATCCCTTGAACAGAGAAACAAATTCTGCCTACGCGGTTATTTTTTTAAATTTTTTTTTTATTGAAGGATAATTGCTTTACAGAATTTTGCTGTTTTCTGTCAAACCTCAACATGAATCAGCCATAGGTATATATATATATATCCCCTCCCTTTTGAAACTCCTTCCCATCTCTCTCCCCATTCCACCCCTCTAGGTTGATACAGAGCCCCTGTTTGAGTTTCCTGAGCCATACAGAAAATTCCCATTGGCTATCTATTTTACATATGGTAATATAAGTTTCCATGTTATTCTTTCCATACATCTCACCCTCTCCTCCCCTCCCTCCACGTCCATAAGTCTATTCTCTATGTCTGTTTCTCCACTGTTGCCCTGTAAATAAATTCTTCAGTACCATTTTTCTAGATTCTGTATATATGTGTTAGAATATCTTTCCCTTTCTGATTCACTTCACTCTGTATAATAGGTTCTAAATTCATCCACCTCATTAGAACCGACTCAAATGCATTCCTTTTTATGACTGAGAAATATTCCATTGTGTGTATATACCACAACTTCTTTATCCATTCATCTGTTGATGGACCTGCCTACACGATTATTAATCAAACTCTGCTCAAAGATTTTCTACCTCAGAAGTCCTACAGATAACCCTGCAAAGTTTGATAGCCACTGAAGTGATTTAATTTTGCATTCCCTTCTTGGCTTAAACATTCTCTGTTCCTTCACAATTCCCCATGTGCTCCATGTGATGGAATTTTCAGCATTTATTTCTGGTGATTCCCTTCTGGGCACGCGTCAATTTGTCACTTTGTCCACAAGGGTAGCAAGGCACCCTGTGGAAGTATTCTAATTTGTGCACAGTACACCTTAGCTATCATATTCTCCCCAGTAATACAGCCCAAATTTAAGTTTATGAGCAGCAACATTATACTATTAGCTGTTAGAACACATAAAGTGCATTGCCCTCCCCTGCAAACATAACCATGTAACTAAGCCTGATGAACTATGGACGGAGGTTCATGACATTGTACAGGAGACAGGGATCAAGACCATCCCCATGGAAAAGAAATGCAAAAAAGCAAAATGGCTGTCTGAGGAGTTACAAATAGCTGTGAATAGAAGAGAAGCAAAAAGCAAAGGAGACAAGGAAAGATAAGCATCTGAATGCAGAGTTCCAAAGAATAGCAAGAAGAGATAAGAAAGCCTTCCTCTGCTATCAATGCAAAGAAATAGAGGAAAAGAACAGAATGGGAAAGACTAGAGATCTCTTCAAGAAAATTAGAGATACCAAGGGAACATTTCATGCAAAGATGGGCTCGATAAAGGACAGAAATGGTATGGACCTAACAGAAGCAGAAGATATTAAGAAGAGGTGGCAAGAATACACAGAAGAACTGTACAAAAAAGATCTTCACGACCCAGATAATCACAATGGTGTGATCACTCATCTAGAGCCAGACATCCTGGAATGTGAAGTCAAGTGGGCCTTAGAAAGCATCACTACGAACAAAGCTAGTGGAGGTGATGGAATTCCAGTTGAACTCTTTCAAATCCTGAAAGATGAGGCTGTGAAAGTGCTGTACTCAATATGCCAGCAAGTTTGGAAAACTCAGCAGTGGTCACAGGACTAGAAAAGGTCAGTTTTCATTGCAATCCCAAAGAAAGGCAATGCCAAAGAATGCTCAAACTATCACACAATTGCACTCATCTCACACGCTAGTAAAGTAATGCTCAAAATTGTCCAAGCCAGGCTTCAGCAATACGTGAACCATGAACTTCCTGATGTTCAAACTGGTTTTAGAAGAGGCAGAGGAACCAGAGATCAAATTGCCAACATCCGCTGGATCATGGAAAAAGCAAGAGAGTTCCAGAAAAACATCTATTTCTGCTTTATTGACTATGCCAAAGCCTTTGACTGTGTGGATCACAATAAACTGTGGAAAATTCTTCAAGAGATGGGAATACCAGACCACCTGACCTGACTCTTGAGAAATCTGTATGCAGGTCAGGAAGCAACAGTTAGAATTGGACATGGAACAACAGACTGGTTCCAAACAGGAAAAGAGTACATCAAGGCTGTATATTGCCACCCTGCTTATTTAACTTCTATGCAGAGTACATCATGAGAAACGCTGGGCTGCAAGAAGCACAAGCTGGAATCAAGATTGCTGGGAGAAATATCAATCACCTCAGACATGCAGATAACACCACCCTTTTGGCAGAAAGTGAAGAGGAATTAAAGAGCCTCTTGATGAAAGAGGAGAGTGAAAAAGTTGGCTTAAAGCTCAACATTCAGAAAAGGAAGATCATGGCATCTGGTCCCATGAGTTCATGGGAAATAGATGGGGAAACAGTGGAAACAGTGTCAGACTTTATTTTTGTGGGCTCCAATATCACTGCAGATGGTGACTGCAGCCATAAGATTAAAAGACGCTTACTCCTTGGAAGGAAAGTTATGACCAACCCAGACAGCATATTCAAAAGCAGAGATATTACTTTGCCAACAAAGGTCTGTCTAGTCAAGGCTATGGTTTTTCCAGTGGTCATGCACGGATGTGAGAGTTGGACTGTGAAGAAAGCTGAGCACAGAAAAATTGATGCTTTTGAAGTGTGGTGTTGGAGAAGACTCTTGAGAGTCCCTTGGACTGCAAGGAGATCCAACCAATCCATTCTAAAGGAGATCAGTCCTGGGTGTTCATTGGAAGGACTGATGTTGAAGCTGAAACTCCAATACTTTGGCCACCTCATGCAAAGAGTTGACTCATTGGAAAAGCCCCTGATGCTGGGAGGGATTGGTGGCAGGAGGAGAAGGGGACGACAGAGGATGAGATGGCAGGATGGCATCACCGACTTGATGGACATGAGTTTGAATGAACTCTGGGAGATGGTGATGGACAGGGAGGCCTGGCATGCTGTGATTCATGGGGTTGCAAAGAGTCGGACATGACTGAGTGACTGAACTGAACTGAACTGAATCCTTCTTTCCCCAGGCTGTACTTCTAGTTTTTTGTTTAGCCTAACTGTAGGTTTCATATTTCTGCTTAATTTTTCTTTCATTCATATGAAAAGCTTTCTTCTTGTCCCTTTCATCATGAGGCAGGAAATGGCCAGAATACCTGGTAATGAAAAACTGTAGACAAACATATAACAGCCATCGGACCAGGGCAAGTGTCAAGAATGGACTCTCATGGAACTCCAAACATTTGGTTAATGTTCTGACCCAGTACAGTCTTCTGGCTCTGTCTTCAAACTGCAGGTTAAACAAGGAAATAAAGGTGGGGCCACGGCAGCAATTGTTTTTTGGATTAATTCTATTTTTTCCTGAATTGTCTGTTTGATGATTAGAATTGTCTGTTTGATGATTAGAATTGTTTGGCCATTCTCTTCAGACATTTCTAGATGATTACAAGTTCATGTTCCTCCAACAGCAAGACAGGGAGGACACTTGAATCCCTGAAAGCCTTTCAGGCAAATGTGAAACACATGGAAGGAAAAAATTCTCACACACTTAGAAGAGATGCAGCACAGAAATCAACCTCAAGGAGCCAGGCAGCATTGCCAGATCGAGCTTCCAGCTGAATGGAGGCCAAGGCTGTGAACTCATGAAAAAAGCCATCTGTCCAGTTTTGGGCTCTCCTCTGAATGCTGTTCTTCCCCAAAGAGCAAGGACTGCTAAGAGACCAGTCTTTGTGGAGCTAGGATAAGCAGACTGCTCCTGTATCATTCCCACATCTTTGAGCATATTCGCATCTGGGCCCTATTGATGGACTGCTACTGCTAAGTTGCTTCAGTCGTGTCCGACTGTGCGACCCCATAGACGGCAGCCCACCAGGCTCCCCAGTCCCTGGGATTCTCCAGGCAAGAACACTGGAGTGGGTTGCCATTTCCTTCTCCAATGCATGAAAGTGAAAAGTGAAAGTGAAGTCGCTCAGTCGAGTCCGACCCTCAGCGACCCCATGGACTGCAGCCTTCCAGGCTCCTCCGTCCATGGGATTTTCCAGGCAAGAGTACTGGAGTGGGGTGCTATTACCTTCTCTGTATTGATGGACAGGGGCTCCCTATTATAGGGTGACTGCTGGAGCCAGACTGCCTGGATTTGGATTCTGGCTCCATCATGAACTAAGGCCCTGACTTTGTGAAAGGTAACTTCTATAAAAGTATCTATGTCAGGGTTCTGATGGAAAAACAGTTAGTATAAATCACCTAGAGGAGTGCTGAGCAGGAATGTTGCATTGTTAGTGTAAACACTGTTTCTTTCATGTTCCTGGGCTTGGAATCAGTCTTGTGTCTCTTTTTGACTGTGCTCTGTGGCATGTGGGATCTTAGTTCCATGACTAGGGATCTAACCCTCGCCCCCTCTAGTGGAAGCGTAGTCTTAACCACCAGACTGCCAGGAAAGTTTTTTAATATTCTTTTATTGATGGATTGATGGCTGCACTGGGTGGGTCTTTGTTGCTGCACACAAGCTTTCTCTAGTTGTGGCGAGTGGAAGCTCCTCTCCAGTTGTGATGGGACGCACAGGATTCTCTTGTTGTGGAGCACAGGCTCTGAGAGGGCTTCAGCAGTTATGGTGCAGGGGCTCAGTAGGTGAAGATCAAGGGCTCAGTAGTTTTGGCACATGGGCATAGTTGCCCTGCAGCATGTTGGATCTTCCTAGACTAGGGGTCAAACCGGTGTCTCCTGCACTGGCAGGATTCTTAACCACTGGATCATGAGGGAAGCCCCTCGGAATCAATTTTAATGCAGGTATCCAAGTCCTGCTTGTTTGCTTCTATCAGGAGAGACAAATGAGGATTGAGGGAGTTAACCGTCAGTACACAGATGGGTAAGGACTTCTTACCTAAGTGTTAAGCTTGTGGACAACACTAGAAAACAACTGTTGTGGTGCACAGTGGTCTCAAGTTTCTGATTGGGAAGCTGAAGCAGCTTCCTCCTGCACATACTTATTTGCACATGCTAAACCTTACTAAGCATATCACAGAGAACTCAGCTAAGGGCAGGTTAGGGCTGTCAGGGTAATCCTTGCTTCTGGCCTTGTTTTGCACCAAAGTAAATAAACAGCCAGGAGCAAACAGGGGACAAGGCAGTAGGGGCAGAGCACAGAGGGAGACAGAGCTCAGTGAGGCAGGCAGCAGCAGTTCTAGCCATCAACACTTTATTTTTCCAGTCAACACCTGCACAGATGTTACTGTCCATTTCCTGACCCTAGTAGGGGGTCCCACCACACTTGGACCATGACCCAGAGAAACAGATCTCCTTACTCCTAAGATAAGAAAGCCCCTTGCCCCACAAGACAGAGGTCCTGCTCACTACCACAGCGCTGGCGTATGTGCTGTGGGATCCCTGCTCTCATCCTGTATAGGGAAGGGCCAGGATGAACAAGGGCAAGGGTGCAGTGGAGGTTCCACGGGCTACAGTGACTTAAGTGCATTAACTACTGACCCGACCCACCACCCCAGGTTTCATCTGTACCTCCCAGACGGGAGCCTCCCTAAAGCTTAGCTGGGGCCTGCTGGGGAGGAAGAGCTGGTAAAGAGTGGGGATTGAGCTGCTAAGGACAGGACACAGCAGGGAAGTAAAGCAGAGAGGGGCTGGGATAGGAAAGAAAAATGATAAAGTGCCTGAACTAAACAACCGAGTGGGACACGAGGACAGAGCAGCACAGGTCCCTGAGGAAAGGAGGAAAAAGAAAAGGACAGACCGTCAGGGCTTGGGGCATTGTGGAATGAGACTAGAGATGAGGCGGGGAGGCAAGTGGGAAGGACTCCCCTAGCCCTGTTCATAACCACTAAACCCAAATGTAAAATTATTTACAAACTTAAAACAAATCCCAGGTACTGTCCCAGGCCTGGGACGGCAGGCAGGCAGGCAGGCAGGCAGGCAGGCGGAGGGTGGACTGGCTCCATCTGATAGCCAGCTTGCCCACATATTGCTCCTCCCCAGGAGAGCAGGGAAAGGAGCCAACAGTGACATCCTTAGCCAGGAAGCCCTACTGTGCCTGCAACTCGTTCCCCCAGGCTTATGGCTCTGCCACGGCCTGATCCTCCTGGTCTGACTGTACCAGAGACGGGGTGTCGGGCCCTAGGGGTGGAGGGGGTGGAGCATCAGGGGGCTCTGGGCATGTCTCTGGACCCAACCCCATCTCTGCATTTAGCTGCTCCAGCTCCCCCTGATCCAGCAACTCAAAGTCCTCAGTGGTGAGTGCCTCTTCTTCCTCAGGGGCAGGCAGGGGCTGGGGTGAGTCCTGGGGCAGAGATGGGAGTACGGAGGGGGAGGGGACTGGGTCACTTTCCGCAAGGCCAAGTAGGGGCGACAGAGTGCTGGGAGGAATGGTGAGGTCACCACTCACTGCCTCCAGGCTCAGTGTCTCCGCTGGTCCTCCAGGGGAGAGCATCACTCCATCTGTGGGAGACCCTGCCCCATTGAAGTGCGTGTTCACAAAGTGAAGGGGGGATGAGAGCTGAAGCAAGGCTTCCTTGGATGCCACATCTTCTTCCTCTAAGTCCAGGTCTTGTCGTGAGAGGGCCTGAGGAGAGCCCAGCAGGTCTTCGGGAGGGGCCAGGTCTGTCTCCTCTCCCTCCCCTAGCTCCCGACTCAGGGCCTCCTCTGGTTCACTTGGCAGGCTCTGCTGGTCCAAATCTGTGCAGAAAACAAAGGGCCAGGAATGGGCCTGCTGTTCTGAGTAGCTGCAATGGATCACTCAGTTCAAGGATGAGAACTCAGGACATAGGATGCTAGGCCAGGCCTTAGGTGTTAAGGTCTTTCAGGAACTTGGTGTACAACTAGGGATGAGCTCCCCAAAGAAAACATTTATGGGGGCAATCACCAGAGAGCACAGCCAGCATCCCATGATAGGGAACAGGAAAATCAAGAGGGACAAAGGACTTCCCATACCCTCCGAAACGTCAGTTAGTTGTGGAGTGGTTGCCCGGGAGACAGAGAAGCCACCGCTTTCCAAAATAGAAGCCTCCTCATCTGACAGCTCTGAGTCTGTAATGGCCAAAGCCAGTGCTGTTTTCTTCACATCCACCTGCAGGGGAACCACGATGAACACAACAGACAAAAGGGTGAGAGAGCCCATTTCCAGGAACATCCCTGCCCTGCCACCGACTCCCATCCCCTTGAGAGGTGGCTGCTCTAAAGCAGATTTTCCCCCAGCCCTATACTCGACAGCCCATCGCCCCTGGACCCCTGGACCTCACCACCGGGGAGAAGCCAGCCAGTTCTGCCTCGCTCTCACTCTCTGTCTCCGCCAGTGGCTCATCACCTCCGGGCGGTGCATTCTTCCCCTGCCGCTCTGGAGAACAACAGCAGGGCAGTGACCAAGCAGGAACAGAGATGGGGGACAAACATAGCCACAGGTATCTGGAGACTATCTAAATCCCAGGGCATTTCACAAGCTTCAAACCAAGGTCCTCCCCGCCTTCCCCTCCTGGGTCATGGGATCCCCTTACTCCTCTTGTCGTGTTTGTGATGCAGGGCATCAGCTTCTGCCTTCATGCTGTAGTCCAGCTGCATAAGGAGGGGCTCCAGGCGCGTGTACATCCTCTGGATCAGTTCATGATACACCACCAGGGGCCATAGCAGGATACTCAGCACTGAGGGTCAGAGAGTCCACTCAGAGCTCCCTATGCCTATTACCTAAGAGCCCTCATTCAACTGATGCCTAAATAGGAAAGGCTGAAGGAGACAAAGTCCCTTCCTGAGGCTGTCCCTTCCACATCCACTGCCCTCCTTCCACTTATCCCACAGCATCCTCCTGAAGATCTCTGTAAATGGGTAAATGGGCAAAGAGAGTGCAACAACCCCCCTTGGGTCAGTCCAAGAAAAGAAGACAAAGAAAGGGCTTTGGAAAGGGCAGGGGCCAGATACTACTCACAGACAATGTAGGAAATCATAATCCCTGGCACATAGTGTCCCAGCACAGCCAGCACAGCACAGCCAGAGCAGACACGCGCGCAGAACTGCGGAGAAGAGCACAGGGTCTAAGAACAGGAGACTGAGGTATGTGCTCCACTTATCCGGGGAAAGAAATATTATTGCTCCACTGGTGGAAGGAAGGGCATGTCCTCTAAGAACGCAGTGATCCAGTTTAGTCAAGAGGATGTCCAGGATCATCGATTCAGGAAGTTTGCAACTGACATTAGCCAAACACCTATAATTCAAACTTGGTCTCTCTTGGCAAGAAATAGTGTCAGGACACCAAAAGCTTACTCTGCCTCTTGTATCAGGCTACTAGCAGTAAATTTTGCCTCAAGAAGGCCCCAGGCCTTATCCTTCATCTCCAGTCAAGGAGTTTGAGTCACTCCTCCCCATCCCCACCTCCATTTCTCCACCGGGTAGAGCACTGTTGTGTGATGAGGGGGAGGTTACCTGAGCTGGATTCTGCCTCTTGTACTGCAGCAGCTCCTGCAGATGAATCTGGAAGGTGAGCCAGCTCTCAGCCAGGTATCTGCACAACTCGGGCACACTCAGCAGGTGCGGCCGGGCTCCTGACCCCGCACCCTCACTGGGGAGACATGATATGACCCCTGGAGGCCTCAGACACCAGCTTCCTAGGCACTCAAATCCCTCTGAGAATGCCCATGAGCTCTGTACTCTAAGAAAGTGGACAACCCTGCCTCCCAAAGGGAGGCTGTCTGGGACCTGGGAAATAAAGCCCGGGGCTCCCAACCCTTTGCCCTGAAAACAGCAGGCACACAAACACCTACACAAGAACCCGGGACCAAGCTTGCTACAGTGCATCCACTATGCTGAGGGCTGTGCCTGCAGAAACTCCGTATTGCTCTGCACCGTGGCGGTGACACTGGCACCAAAGCAAGACAGGGTTTGGACATTTGTCTGTTCTTCAAGGGGTGGTCTGCACTCACCTGTCAGAGTGTGGCTCCTCCGGGGATGATGCTATAGAGAGGGAAGGGAGACAAATTACTGAGGGGCAGAGCTCTGGGAAATACTCCCCAAGCCAGAAACAGTTGCCCTTCCTCTGCAGTCCCAAAGTGCTTTCTCCAAATGCCATTTGCAGGAAGTATTACATTGTTATGTTGTTTGTATGTCTCCTTCCTCAGGCTTTACCCTTTTCAACAATAGGAACCCCATCTTATTCACATTCACATGTACATACACCCCAAACAGCTCACAAACCTGGCACCCAGTTCTCTAAACTGTCTATTAAGTAAACATGTGGACAAGAAAACCCTGGTAAGAACTAATATTCCCACCATATGTGAAGTTCTACAATAAGCATATGAAGTGTATTTATAAATTCAAGAATATCCTCCTCCTTATGAAACTGGAGATCGAGTGACTTTTATAAGGTCACGTACAGGGTAAACGGGAAGCAGGCAATGGAACCCAGGCAATGTGGATGTGGAGTCCACAATCTTTACTACTACTACACACAATAAAGACTGAAGTCAGGAGGAGAAGAGGGCGGCAGAGGATGGGATGGTTAGACAGCATCACCACTCAATGGATAAGAATCAGACACGATTTAGCGACTGAACAACCACACAATAACATGAATTTTGAGAAAGGGGAAATTTATTTCCCATCTGGGGAAGAAAGCAGTCATGCTTTGGGAGGCAGGTGGCCTGCGGTACATGTGTCTCACCATTCAACCGAAGCCGGGTGGGTCAGGCACAAAACAAGTGCTCACTGGGGCTTGCTGAATGAAGTCACACTCACCAGAGATGTCAGGGAGGAAGCGAGGCTGCCACAAATCCAGCAGAAAATAGGCCAAAAGTGAGATGCTGAGTAGGAAGAAGGGCCGTAGGGAGGACGAAGACAGCAACCTTCGGGAGAGACAGGCACTCAGCGGTGAGTGGGTGAGAGAGGCTCCTACACCCATCGCGAAAGGCCGAAAAGAGCCCACTGATCGGGGAATGGGAACCTTCAGGCCGAATTCGACACCAGAAGACAGAGGAAAGGGGCAACCCAGGCTGACAACGATCTTTAAACAGCAGGAGGTGGACCAGCCCTCCAGGACAAGCGTCTTCCCCAGAAAGGGGAACGGTACTCCGGGCTCGCCCGCCCCCGCTCTCGCGCGCTGCCCGGCCCCGCCCCCTCCTCCCCGGCCGTTACCAGAAGAGGCCGTTGAGCGCGGCCGCCGTGACTAGGCTGTGCAGCGGCTTCTCCCACACCAGCAGCCGCTGCGCTGCGGCCAACACCGCCTCCCAGCCGCGGAGCCGCAGCCACAGCGTCGTGGCGAGGCGTCCCACCGCCTCGGCCGTGGCCGCCTCCTCCTCCGCCTCGCCGGTGGCCTCACCCATGCCGAGGCCCAGGCCCAGGGTCAGGCCCAGCCCCGGGCCCCCACCAGTGCCGGTGTTGCCGGCGCCACCGCCACTCGCCATAGCCCCGCCGCAGCCGCCGCCCGAGCCCGCGAGGAGCCAGGGCTGCGCGGCCGCCGCCTGGGGCGCGTCAGGCGGAAGGGGGCGCACACCGCGGAGAGGGCCGCCCAGGCCGCGGACGGGCGTCACGTGACGGCGGAGCGACGAGCCCGGCACGTGATGTGCCCTAACCGCCCGGATAGGGTGACCGGCGCCTGCGCGCAGGGGGTTGCCGCTGACCCTGCTCCTACGCAGGTGTGTGTCTTGGCGGCGCTGGGCGGTGTCTCCCTCTTCCTGACAGAGGGGCTGTATCTCCGCTTTTGCCCACTCCAGCCAGTTTTCTTCCCCCTGTGTGGGCAGGGCGGCTAGGGAGGCCGGTCCTGGCCTGGATTCCTGGTGTGAGGCAGCCCGAAGCGGCAGGAAGTCAGCTTTCAGATGCCCCCGTGGGATCTTTCTGCTCTGGTTAGGACGGCGGCCGTCCCTTTACTCAACCCTCGACGCACTGGTCCTCCCAGTTCCCTCTCAGCAAATAAACACCAGCGCGTGACTCGATCGGCTCAAAAACAGAAAAGTTGTTTCCGTCTCAACTTTCTGTAAACTCTCCCTCCTTTCACGCATCGGAACTCCTTCCAATACCTTAAGCGAGCTATTGGGGTCTCGAAGTCTAAAACTCTGTTTAGGTGCTATTTACTCTTGGCGGGGGCGTTAACACCACTTATTGAGGTTTCCAACGTAACAAGCGTGGTGTTATCGTGTTCCCTCAAGAACATTTAATCTCGGCAATAATCCTACAAAATATATAGCCAAAAATCAGTGCCCTTGCTACTTTGTACACAATTCACCAGTTAAAATTTTTGTACTCTTGCTGATTTTATTTTTTAAGTGTATAATGTTCTGTGTGTGCATACATCTCCCCTTTAAAAGAAAACAATTGCGAGCAACTCCCTGTCCCGAGTCTTTATTTACATTTATATCTACACCGGCACGAAAAGGTCAGCCGGGCTCGCTCGTCCTCAAGTGTGCCACGGTCCCCTAGGAATTGTCCCAATTTCTCAGACACGCTGGGGCTCAGCGATATCAGGAATTCTAGCCCAGCTCCTTCCCAGCGGTCGAAGCCGGCGGCTCGGCCCAACTGGCCGCAGGAAGTGCCCGGCGCTGACTTAGCCCGCGACGCCCCCGCGGCTTGTAAACACCGGGCAGACGCGCGGCGCGGCAAAGGCACAGCACGCGCCTCGAAGCCAGGACTCCTCTCTACTCGGTGAGGTGGGCGCCCGGGCCCTGGAGCTCCACGCCCCGAGTCGGGAGCCCAGAACCCGGAGCCGGGAGCCCCGCCCGGAGCGGAACAGGAAGAGGCTCTGCTGCCCGGCCCCGCCTGCCGCGGCTGGCGCGAGGGGAGGGGGCTGCACCGGCAAGGGCGGCGGCCCGCGGGAGGGAGCCCGGCGGACAGGTGGGCAGGCGGGCAGGGACGGCTCCGCGGCCCCTTTAGAACTCGTTCCCTTCCCTTCGTAGGACAGTGGCTGGCGGCGCGATGGACCTGGCCGGGCTCCTGCTGGACGAAGAAGGCACCTTCTCCCTTACCGGCTTCCAGGACTTCACGGTGAGCTCGCGGCCCGCCGCCTCCCTAGCCTCCCAGCGCTTGGAGCCGCGACCGCGGGCACTCCCTCCGCGCCCCTCACCGGAGCCCGAGCGGGGCTGCGAGCTCGCCTGATGGCTCTGCTGGGAAACTAGGCGGTAGTCGCTCGACCCGTGCCTACTCGAGGCCCTGGCTCCTTGGGCCCATGGGGAGAGCCGCGGGGTACAGGAATGGGGTAGGAGGTAACCAGCCCGGCCCCTTCTTGGAGAACTTCTCCTCCAGAGCCCTCGGTGAGGAGGACTCCACCCCCTGTGGACAGAGAGCCACTAGCAAACAATCCAGAGAATGCGGGGCTGGGTGGGGCACGGGCCCCACTAGCCCTGAGGCAGGCCTGCCGCCCCGTAGCCCCCTTCCAGCCAGGAGCCAGGATCTTCAGCATACCCTTCCTGCCCTTCACCCTCCACCCACCTCCTGCCCTGTTTCAGTTCCTCCCAGGACACCAGAAGCTGAGTGCCCGGATCCGAAGAAGACTCTACTATGGCTGGGACTGGGAAACCGACTGTACCCTGGAGGAGCTCTCCAGCCCCGTGGCAGGTTAGACAGTGTTGTACGACCGGACTAGTGAGAAGCCTGAAAGTGGGGTTGTCAGCTGTCATCAAAGTGACTCTAGGTGTAGCCTGTGAACTACACTGCCTCTTGGTAGCTAGTATGTTTGACAGGTGTAAGAACTAGGTTTGTATTTCATTTTTTCCTTAAATCCAGATGAGTAGGAAATATTGCTGCCTTACAAATTTGTATTATTCTTGATCTATATACTAGAAACTTTTAATTTTCCAAGCATATCTATCGTATATTTCCCCCATCAACAAGACATGTTTATCTTCTCAAATGAGCTAGAGTGAAGGTCGCTTCTAGGTAATTGCAGGTGACAGGGAAATATGCCTTCCTGCTGGAAGGAGCTGGAATTCAAATTTGGAATAAGCCTTTTGTTTCAGCGTGGGAGAATAGGATCTCTGCTTTGTTACTGTGGTCCTGTCTCCAAGACCTCAGATAATGTAGATCTGGGTCTTCTGCTGATAGCAGTGGGCCCAGCTGTGGGGGAGTTGTTTGCTCACTCTTGTTATCCTTCTGCCTCTGCAGATATTGCTGTGGAACTCCTGCAGAAGGCAGCCCCCAGTCCTATTCGCCGGCTCCAGAAGAAATATGTAGCCCACGTGTCCCGGTGAGTTCACAATTGAGAGATACAGAGTGAGAGTGTTTGGGCTCTAAAGAGAGGGGAACAGTTATCTCTAAAGAGAACTAGTAAAGATACAGGGATGAGCATCATAAGTTACAAGAACCGAAAGATCCTTGCGTTTAATTCCTAATGCTTTCTGATACCCAGAGAGGCTTGCATCTCTCCGTGTGCTATGATGCTGGCTCTGGTATACATTGAGCGGCTCCGGCATAGAAACCCGGACTACCTACAGCATGTGTCATCCTCTGACTTGTTCCTGATCTCCATGGTAAGATGCCCCCTTCCCTTCATCTCCCTGGTAAGCCCGGAGCCAGGTGTGAGCTCTCCTGATACCACCTCTGGTTCCTCTGCAGATGGTGGCCAGTAAGTACCTCTATGATGAAGGGGAGGAGGAAGAGGTCTTCAATGATGAATGGGGAGCTGCTGGGGGTGTGGCCGTGCCCACTCTCAATGCCCTGGAGAGGGGCTTCCTGAGTGCCATGGTGAATAGCTCTTCTCTCTCTTGCTCTGTTTTCCTGACCTGTTTTTATGTTCTTTTCATCCTTTGTTTTTTTATCTCCCAGCTTCCTATGGTCTCTTCATTTATCTTTCTGTTTGTCCTCTTTATGTCTTCCCTTATTAGCATCTTGCCCTCTAGCTTTTCTGGAATAAGCGCAGTC
Source organism: Capra hircus (assembly GCF_001704415.2). Taxonomy (NCBI): domain Eukaryota; kingdom Metazoa; phylum Chordata; class Mammalia; order Artiodactyla; family Bovidae; genus Capra; species Capra hircus. The sequence goes on from NC_030809.1 coordinate 28,686,514, forward strand.
TTTGGAGGTTCCTGGCATGGTGAAGTCAGAAGTGGAGACCTCCCATTGTCAGTCTTCCAGGTCCCACAGAGTACACTCTGAGCCAGAGTTTATCTTACTGGGCTCTGGGTATTTTCTTCCAGACTTTGCCTTCCCCTAGATTCTGGGCTTCCTATGGGCATGAACCATTCCCAGGATTATTTTTTGCCCCTTGTTTTTAATGGAGGGTGCAATGTGAAACCAGATATGTGGTGATTAAATAAGTTAATACATAAAAGTTTTTGGAACAGTATCTGGCACATGGTAAGAGCCAAGTGTTACCTGTAGTGGAGGTTGTAGTTGCTGCTGTGGGTCTGGTTATTAATTGACTGTGGCTCATGTCCAAGTCTGGTTGGATGCTCTTCCCTTTATCCACAGGATTGGCGGCTCTACACTGATCCTCGGGAAATCTTTGAGGTGCTGAGCTGGCTGGAGGGCTGGTAGGTTCTAGGAATTGGGAAGAGGGACTTGAGGATTTGGAGGCTGAGGCCTAAGCCATAGGAGCTAAACAGAGGTGAGGGTCTGTGTAACTGGGGGTGGGGGGGAGAAAACGAGAAAGAGAATTGCCCAAGATCATGGTTCCTAAACGAGTCTGCTCTCCTCTGTGTGATCATCTTTGGAAGAGTGGGAGAAGCTTATTTAAAATACAGATCTTGGTCTCACCTTTATCTTTGGAATCAACGGGTAGTCTAGGAGTCTGTACATTTAACAAGTTCCTCGGTGTTCCCTGGTAGGTCCCCAGGGGAATGAGGGTGCCGGTGGGCAGCTGCAGGGAGATTGCAAACCCTCTCTGTGTTTTCTCCTATCCCTGCAGCGTGGCTGAGCAGCAGGGGCGCCGGCGGGGCTGGTACACCTACACAGACCTGTGTGTGCTGCTGGAACAACCTGCCTGGCAACTGGCGCTGGGTTCCCTCTGCCAGCAGCTGGCAAAGGTGAGGCAGGTCAGGAAACAGAGGGAGCTTGAGCTGGCTGGTGATGTAAAGCAAATACAGAATGGCTCAGGAGATGGGTTGGAAGTAGATGGTGACTGAGAGCTCTAAGTTGAGTCCACGTGTCCAGAGATAAGGGATGGGTATGTTAAAGACAGTTAAAGAGGGTTCAGGGGAAGGGGATTTGGGGACTGACGTTTCTTAACTCCTCTCCCCCAGCTGTCCTGCCTGTTGGCTATGGCATATGTGAGCAGCGTGGCCCTCGCTGTGGCATCGATGGCCGTAATACACCAGTCATTAGGGCTGTCCTGCAGCCCCCCGCCTGGCCCTCCAGACCTTGGACTGGCCTCCAGGTGCCTTTTGGAACCCTGCATACCTTCTCCCATGCCACAGTGCCTGCCGTCTCCTGCTAACATCTCCGGCTGCCAGGAAGGCGATGTAGTGTTGCGTTCACTGTGGGGCAGTCTGCTAGCCTCACTGACTCCCCCACCGTTGCCTCCTCCAGATCCTCCTGCTCCTCCCACTCTTCTTCACAACTGCCCCCTTTGCCAGAAGCTCCAGAAGGACTCCCCAACCTGCCGTGCCTGCCACCACCTCAACCATACTGTCCCCACGGGGCCCCCCAGTCCTTGGTCCCACTCCCACGGCCTGGCTCCCCCCTGGCCTTGGAGCCCAATGCCTCCTCTGCTCCCACAGCCCCAGCAATGTTCCGTTTTCAGCATCATGGAACTGGCCCGCCTGAAGTCTTTCATTTTCCCAGGCTAGGTATGGTTCTGAGGAATGCGTTAAGAGGATTTGGGAGTCCCTGAGAGCCTGGAGGGGCAAAGCTTGATCTGGGTCCTTGGCTGGTCTCCTGTCCTCCTGGGTGATGGAGCTTAAGGGGGTTGTGTGGCAGAAGGACTGAAGGTCACTTGCTCTTCTGTCCCTCAGGGGCTGACTGCCTGGCCAGGGCAGTGGTGATTCCAGGGAAAGCCTCAGATCAGTGACCAGGGGCATGTCACAGGTGGACAGGGGCAAGGCTCCTGCCTCTCCTGTCCCCTGGGCTCTTCTAGACTTTTGCTTTTGAGTTTCCTAGGATTGGACGAGGGAGGGAGGAAACATTGACCAGGGTCTGTTTGATGTCCCTGAGGTAGGAGAGGCGGGGACTGACAGGGCCACCCATGGTAGGAGTTGCTGAGGGAAGGCGGGAGGCGGGGAACCTCCCACACTCATGCCAAGTCTAGAAGAACCAGGGGCTGCTGGGACCTTCACCTCGGCCCTTTTGTCTTCCAACATTCTCTTCTTAGTCCCCTGCTCCTGGGCTTTCCTCTCTTCCGGTTCCTCTCCTGGGTGTTCTCTTCACGGGCCTCTCTGGCCACTGCTTTATATCTGGATTTTTCACGCTTTTGTAGAACTAAGGTTTCAATAAACAGTTTTAGTTGCATGGCCTGGACTCTTCCTTCTGCAGCAGCCCTCAAAGAACTCTCCTGCCCAGATCTTCCTTCTCAGTCTCCCTACTCCCTGATCCTATCATCCTGCTGCTCATTCTCTCTGAGTCCCATTCCAGAACGTCCTTCTTGTTTGATGGTCATAGATTCTCATATCAAGCTGTTCCCTCGTTCCTGCTCCCAGCACCCTGGGGCCCCTAACACTCCTTGACTCTGGTGCAGTGGGGCATAGATGGTGACTGTGCCGTGCCTAGGGGTAGGCACAGATGGTTGACTGTGCCGTGCCTGTTTGTCACAAGTTCTGAGTGAGCACCATCTTTGTGGATCCCAAGGCCATCTCATAGAGAGCGTATCCAGCAGAGCCCCGTGAACTCCTTGAGGGCAAGCCCAAGGACACTTTGTCTCCTGACTTCCTTTCTGGGCTGACAAATGGTGGTAATTACCACAAAGGCTTCCATGGTGGCTTAGCAGGTAAAGAATCCGCCTGCAATATAGGAGACCCTGGTTCAATCCCTGGATTGGGAGGATACCCTGGAGAAGGAAATGACAACCCACTCCAGTATTCTTGCCTGGGAAATCCCATGGGCAGAGAAGCCTGGTGGGCTACAGTCCATGGGGTCACAAGAGTCAGACACAATTTAGTGACAACCACCACCAAAGAGAAGACCAAGGCTGGGTTTTCACTGGAAGAAGAGCAGCCAGCTGAACCGTGATGATTTGGTACCACAGAGGAAGATACACAGTAGGGGTGGTACTGCCACCTAGGGGGCATCTTGGAACTATATGGGGCATTTTTTGGTTGACAAAAATTTGAAGATATGGGACTTACTGGCACTTAGTCAGCTTATATAGGAAGCTACACATCCAGAAAGGCTTGAGAATTCCCTTCTTATGAAGAATTCCCGAGGCAACTTTTGAATGACTGGTGGACATCATGTATGACTGTTTATCTGAGCCTGGAAGTACTTATTTTCTCTAAGCATGTAAACAGAATAGATTTTGCCCATTTGGAAAGAGTCTGTTTCCCAGGAATGCATCTCTGGGTACATTAAATCTACACTTTGTTCAGCATGTTATGAAGAACCTGTTCACTGTTTTGGAACATCGGGTCACGAATGGCAGCACTGCCGGTGGTACACATGTCATCAGGGAAGCACCAGTATCAGTTGGGATTGTAGCTGCCGCATCCGTGGCAATTCCACATGAGGGGTGGGCACTGGGCTACTTCATTGTCTTCCAGTTTAGTTGGACCCAAGCTTTCCCACGGTGAAATAAGTCATTATAAATTACTTTGAGGACTTCCCCGGTGGTCCTGTGGTTAGGAATCCGTGCTCCTGATGCAGGGGCCCTGGGTTTCATCCCTGGTCAGGGGAACTGGATCCCACATGCCACAACTTAAGAGTCTGCACGCCACAGCTAAAGATCTCGCATGCTGCAGCAAGGATTGAGGATTCTGCTTCCCCCAAGCAGACTTATTTGGACTGGAGCAGCCAAATAAATATTTAAAAAATAAATCACTTTGATTGCTTCTTTATATTACAATGAGGACATTGTATACAGAGTTGTGATCACAGTTGTCATACATGACGAAGGGATGTTTCCTCTTGAGGTAGTCTGGGGGCTTGACCCTAAAAGGCTTGAGAACTACTGTGTAATTTCGATGTTCCAAATGGCAGTGGTGAGGAGGCAGTACAGTCTATCAAAATTGCCCTGGCTATGCTAGGGGGGGTTTCCTCCCCACCACTCCTGTCCTGGGACAGGAGACCCAGATGGAGATTCTTGGGATGGGGAGGGACTCGGAACTTGGTTCCCAGGTTAATGGGTGATGGAATTTGCACAAGAGCTGGGCAAAGGTGAAAGGGCTGCGTCCTTCCCCAAACCCCTCATCTCTTCGCTCTGCTTCATTGACACTCCCGCCCCCTCACTGCTCCAGGCAGTTAACTTCACACAAACTCTGACCTCTTTCTCTCTCTCTCTCTCCCTACTTAACTCTGGCCCAGGGTGGCCAGGACAAGACAGAAGGCAGGGAGCATGAGCCAGTCACCGCCCAACACCATACAGCTCCAGTCTATGGGTTCCCAGGGCACCCTGGCTCCCCTGCCACAGCCACCCGATGTCCAAAATCCCCCCTCTCACTCTTGGGCCTCTCTGTGTGGGCCTCCTCCCTGGGGCCTCAGCTGTCTTCTGGCTCTGCAGGTAGGAGGCAGAGGTGCCTGGGTTTCTGCTGGCTGAAGAGGGTGTTTGGAGGGTGTAGGTGTGGCATGAGAAACCCTCTGGAAATACGTATTTCTGCCTAATCGCCCGCAGCATATCTTGGTGTTGGCTTCTCTGCTCTGCGCCTCCCACCTGCTCCTGCTTCAAAGTCTCCCAGCAGGAGGACTCTCTTTCTCCCCTGCCCAGCTCCTGGCTTCCAGCCTCTTTGCATGTGGTGTGTCTACCTCCCTGCAAACTTGGATGGGCAGCAGGTGAGAGGAACTCCCTGGAGAGAAGGTGACAGGGTCCCAGAGGGGAGGTAAGGCTCAGGGAGGCTGGCGACTGCCCCACATTACCAGACCTGCTGTTCCTTCAGGCTGCCTCTTGTCCAGGCTCCGTCCTTACAGTTTCTTATCCCCGCCTTGGTGCTGACCAGTCAGAAGTTACCTCTGGCTCTCCGGACACCTGGAAACTGTGAGCACAGAGCAAGGGCACAGGCCGAGGGTGGGGTTGGGTGCTCCTCTGAGCACACAGGTGGACTTGGGTGCAGGGTTGAGATGGGGCAATGATGAGAGGGCCAGACGCCAGCCAGAACTGTAGAGCAATGGGTCTCCATCCTGTTTCCGTCTCTCCTCTCCACGCCCCCAATATCTCCCAGCCTCCCTTGTCCTGCACCTCTGTGAGGGGCCTGGCTGCCATGGCTTGGAACTCTGGAACACTTCTATCCGAGAGGTACATGCTTGGGGATGTGGAGGGGTAGGGAGGGACTAAGAGTGCTCCCAGGGTTGGGGAGGTTCTTGTTTCCATTTTGTAGGAACTGAGATGCTCTGGGGAAAGAGGTGGTGGTGGGGAACCCCTCCTGGAATTTTTTTTTTTTTTCCCATATCATGCAGCTTGCGGGATCTCAGTTTCCCAACCAGGGACTGAACCTGGTCCATGGAAGTGAAAGCCTGGAATCCTAACCACTAGGATTCTAGTGAGCTCCCTGGAATTAGTTAAGAAGTCCAGGCTGAGGTCATCTTGATAAAGAAGAATGTTTGCTCTTTGTCCTTTTCTTCTCTCCACCAGGTGTCCGGGGCTGTGGTGGTCTCTGGGCTGCTGCAGGCCACTCTGGGGCTGTTGGGGGGTCCTGGCCACTTGTTTCCCCACTGTGGGCCCCTAGTGCTGGCCCCCAGCCTTGTTGTGGCAGGGCTCTCTGTCTACAGGGAAGTAGCTCTGCTCTGCTCCACTCACTGGGGCCTGGCATCGCTGTACGTAAGTCCTGAGAGGCATGATGCCTGGTGGGTTGTGTGGGAGCAGGGGGAGGGGAGAGCTGCTACTCTGCCAGTCCAGCAGCTGTCTCAGCAGGGATAACACTTGTGGGTTTGGAATCCAAGACTTTTACTGGATTCGTTGGTCACCTTGACTTGTACCTTGTCTCCCACTGACCCCCAAGGTGCCCTCCTTCGCTCTCCACAGGGGCATTCTTCTCTGGAACCCCCTTTCGTGGTATTCTGCCCCTCCCATCTCACTCCTTGCCTCAGGGGCAAGCTTCCTCTTGCCCCTAAAGCCCTTTCCCTTTTCTAGGCTGATTGTGCTCATGGTGGTCTGTTCTCAGCACCTGGGCTCCTGCCTGCTACCCCCACGCCCCTGGAGGCCGGCTTCAACCTCTTCAACCCATACTCACATCCTGGCCTTCAGGCTCCTCTCGGTATGTGGGGGTTTGGGCGGGGGGCAGTTGGAGTTAGGAGGGCTGGCATGGACTGCTCACTTGGCCCCTACTTGGTTGTTGCTTACCCCTTTAAGAAGGTTGGAAGGTTCTGGGGGAGGGGTCTTCCCCAGAAGACCCTTTTCTGAGTCTTTCTGAGACTTGTCCCTCAGGTGCTGATCCCAGTGGCCTGTGTGTGGATTGTCTCTGCCCTTCTGGGTCTCAGCATCATCCCTGGGGAGTTGTCTGCCCCCACCGGGGCACCATGGTTTTGGCTGCCTCATCCAGGTAGGCTTTCTCCTAGAACTCAGAACCTGCACTCAGGAAGCTTATAATATGTCAGGGAATACAGATACTAATTCAATAGTTACCTAAGTGAGTGTAGAATTGCATGTAGTAAATACAGCAAAGGACATGTACCTTGTATGATGAAGGTTTACAATGGGAAAAAATCTGACTTTATTGGAGAGGTTAGGAAAGGCATTCTTTTTTAAATGGTTTTTATTTTTATTATTTTTTGACCATGCCACACAGCTTGTGGGATCTTAGTTCCCCGTCCAGGGATCAAACCTGGGCCCTCAGCAGTGAGAGATGGAGCCCTAACCACTGGACTACTAGAGATTTCCCAGGAAAGGCATTCTTGAGGAAGTGATCACTGAGCTGAGATGTGAGAGATAAGTAGGAGCTTATTAGGGAAAGGCAAGAGACAAGAGCATTCTATGTGGAGCGAACAGCATATGCAAAGGCCCTGTGGTGGCCAGCAGCACAGCAAGTACAAAGGCCTGGAGCAAGGCCAGTGTATCTGGAGTGAAACAAATGATGAAGAGTGTGGTTGTAAATGAGGCTAGAGAAAGAGGTAAGGGTCAGACCAAAGGGACCTTGTAGATTGCAGTAAAGGGATGGGTTTTTACCCTGAGTTTGATGGTTTTGTCCCAAGACATTATCTTCAAAGACAACGGGGACTTTAGGCTTCCTGTGTCACAGGCTTTTGCAGGCAGGGGGATGCTTCAGACTCGAGTCTGGCCCCAAAGTGGCTCCTTCTCCCTCCCCAGCTGAGTGGGACTGGCCCTTGCTGACACCCAGGGCTCTGGCTGCAGGCATCTCCATGGCCTTGGCAGCCTCCACCAGCTCCCTGGGCTGCTATGCCCTCTGTGGCCAGCTGCTGCGTTTGCCTTCTCCACCTCCGCATGCCTGTAGCCGAGGGCTGAGCCTGGAGGGACTGGGCAGTGTGCTGGCTGGGCTGTTGGGAAGCCCCATGGGCACTGCATCCAGTTTCCCCAACGTGGGCACGGTGGGTCTTCTCCAGGTATGTGAACAGGGGTGTGGGGAGAGGAACCGGAGGTGCAAGAGAGGGAAGGGAACTGACGGCTTGCTGCGCCCAGCCCTCTGTCGGGCTCTTCACAGTGGCCGTCTCATTGAGAGAGGTGCCTAGAAGTGGTGGGGATTAGGAGTGTGAGAGAGACACTAAGTCACTACTGAGCTCCTTCTGTGCCTCAGGCGATTGTACCAGGGCTGAGGTTCTAGAGAGGAAGGAGTCAGATGAAGTCCTTGTTCTCTTGAGGACTTAAGAGAGAGAGAGGCAGACGCGTTAGGAGAAAAGCAAAGATACTTTCCAAAAGTGATAAGTGCTATTAAGAAAACAAAGCAGGGGATGGGAAGGGGGTTGAGTAAGAGAGATCCCTTTAGGATGCTTCTTGGGAGAGTAACATTTGAGTTGGGATCCAAAGGATGAGATGGGGTTGGCCAAGCAAAAAGCTTGAGTGGTCGAGGAGGTGTGTTCCAGTGTCTCTTTACCACGTAGGCTGGACCTCGGCGAGTGGCCCACTTGGTGGGGCTGTTCTGCGTGGCACTGGGGCTCTCCCCGAGGCTAGCCCAGCTCCTCACCACCATCCCGCTGCCTATGCTTGGTGAGTGGGCCTGTGCTTGGTGAGCGGATGTCTCAGTAGCACTAGTATTGAACCAGGATCCCTCAGCAGGGCCCAACTGGTTGCTTGTGGTCGATACCCTTTCTTTCTGAGAAGCCTCCCTAGTATGTGGCTGTGAGTATGTGGCAGCTGCCCGCATTTTCTCAGCCACATCTTGGCTTCCTGACTGGGCTCCTGGGCTCCTGGGCTTTTTGGTCGTCTCTGCCCATCACAACCTGCCCCGCCCTATAGTAAGTACTCTGCTGTGCCAGCCCTCTCCCAACCTCTTTGATTACTTCCGTACGGCACAGGTGGGATGCTGGGAGTGACCCAGGCAATGGTTCTGTCTAGTGGATTCTCCAGCTTCCACTTGGCTGACATTGACTCTGGGCGGAATGTCTTCATTGTTGGCTTCTCCATCTTCACGGCCCTGTTGCTGCCGAGGTGGTTTCGGGAAGCACCAGTCCTACTGAGCACAGGTGGGAGGAAGGGGAGGGAAAGAGTAGTTGCCTGACAGTGGGCAAGCAAGGGCTCAAGGCCTGAGTTTCTCTGGACTCCAGGCCCCACACCCTTCTCTGGGCTTGGGGATAAATAGTCTGTCCATTTGTTTAGCAAATATTTACTGAACACCATGCTAGCTTCCCTGGGATACAAAGGTGCCTATAGATTTACAGTCTAGTAAAAGAGATAAGATGTGTAGAAATGCAACTAGAAAGGCTCAGATAAAGAGCTGTGATGCTCTGCAGTGAGAGAGATGGCTTCTGTTGGAGATGATCCCGATAACTTTTATGGAGAAAGTAACATTGAGCTGGTCTCGAAGGATGGTAAGATTGAAACCTATTTGGTGAGAAGGTCATTCCTGGCAGAGGAACCACAGTAAACAATGCTGAAATAGGAAGTCATAGCATATGCTCCCGGAGCAGCAAATAACTTAGTTTGTTAGCTCAGCTTAGCAAACAGCAGTGATTTTAACTGAGGACGGTTTTATCCCACAGAGAACATTTGGCAGTGTCTGGAGACATTTTTGGTGGTTACAAGCAGGGGAGAGGTTACTTGCATTTAGAGGTTATTTGCATTTAATGGGTAGAAAGATGCTGTTAAACATTCTATAGTGCCCAGAACAGCCTCTCTCAAACAGAGAATTATCTGGTCCAAATGTCAGTAGTACTGAGGTTGAGGCACTCAGGCTAGAGCATAAAAGGTGAGAAGGAGGAAATAAGGTTGGGGATTTTAATACCAAACTTTCCAAAGACAGGGAGCCTGGAATGATCAAAGCATATCTGGAGGGCATGTGGATGCCCAGAAGACAGGGTGTTAAGCAGGGGTCCTGTGGGAAAGGTCTGGGTGTGGGAAATAGAGAGCAGAGGGACAAAGTGGGGAGGGAGAGATAGAACAATTCAGAAAGATATGCCCTCCATCCAGTACTTAAGCTTAGGTTGGAAGTATTAGACCCTTGGTTTTGCATAGTGTCAGAGTCCCCCTCCTGCTTGGTCCCAACTCCTTGCAGGCTGGAGCCCCTTGGATGTGCTACTGCGCTCATTGCTCACAGAGCCCATCTTCCTGGCGGGACTCTTGGGCTTCCTCCTAGAGAACACCATTTCTGGTAAGTTGAGGCCAGGCCCCAGCAGACTGGGGAGTGGCCAGAAAGTCATCACTCCCTGGGTTGGGCAATGTCCTGACCACTCTGTCTTTTGCAGGCACACGGCTTGAGCGAGGCCTAGGGCAAGGGCTGCCACCTCCTTTTACTGCCCGAAAGGCTCCGATGCCTCAGAAGTCCAGGGAGAAGGCAGATAAAGAGTACGAGCTTCCTTTCTCCATCCAAAACCTGTGTCCCTGCATTCCCCAACCCCTCCGTTGCCTCTGCCCGCTGCCCCAAGACTCTGGGAATGAGGAAAGAGGGCCCGCTGAGCCCGGAGAGACAGCTGACTTGCTGCCTGACTTTGGGGACCAGTGCCCTCAGCCTAGCAGAGGAGAGTCCCAGTAATTACCAGGACTCCTGCTCTAGTTAGTTTAGTCCTAACTCCCAGCCTGCTGAAGAACCAGATCACAGGCTCCACTTTTTCCCTGGGAGAGGATGTGTGTGTGTGTCTCACATGGGCCCCCCAAAAATCTCACTACCCAATAGGTGTGTTTGCCTTTTCCTTTCTTAGTTAGGCCTGTTCCAGAGCAGGGGCTGTGAATGAATGAGTGATATTTTGCCTGTGAACTATCTATACTCGAACCCTAGCATTCACTTAACTGATATTTATTATCTCCTATGTGTAAGGTCCTGGAAATATAGATATGGATAAGACAGGGTCCCTCCCCTCTCAAATACTTATGATTTAAAAAGACATGTAATTACTGGACTTCCCTGGAAGTCCAAGCTTCCAGTGCAAAGGGTGTGGATTCTATCCCTGGTTGGGGAACTACTAAGATCCAGTAAGCTTTGTGGTACATCAAAAACAACAACAACAATAAAAAACATGTAATTACTAACTAAAATCCAAAGTGGAAGTCAGTCTTCAATAAAGATTAAAAGAATGCTATGGGAGCAAAGAGTAAGAAACAATGAATTCTGATTGGGGATAGTGGGAAAGACTTTACATAGAAGCAGCACTGGGGCTGGCCTTAACAAGAGGACTTTGGGTTGTGGAACATGGATGAGAATTTTTCAGACTTGGGTGTCCAGATGGAGCAAAACTGTAAGTTACACAAGGTACAAGATGAGTTGGATTGGTGATGGAGCATAGGTATGGTGGTGGAGGGAGGGAGAAAGCAGGCAGGAAGGTACAAGACAAGGTCAGACCAGGAGACGTATGCCTGGGAGACTCATCTCTGAAACAACCAGAGTGCTGGTGGGACCCAAGAGAGAATATCTAGTGACGTTCAATCCCCTCATTTTATTTAAAAATAAAACAACAAAAAAGACACGTAGGGTAGGGAAATTTGACTTTCGGTTTTTCAACAAATTCAAATTCGTGGTCCTTTTTCCTGCATTTCGTCTGGCATTCTTTCTACTCTGCCAAGGCAACTCTGCTGTGCTGAGCTTAGTTGCTTAGTCGTGTCCGATTCTTTGCGACTCTATGGATTGTATCCAGCCAGGCTCCTCTGTCCATGGGGATTCTCCAGGCAAGGATACAGGAGTCGGTTGCCATGCCCTCCTCCAGGGGATGCATCTTCCCAACCCTGGTATCCCGCATTGCAGGCGAATTCTTTACTATCTGAGCCTCCAGGGACGCAGGGCAACTCTAAAGTGCGCTTTTATCCTTCTACCTACCAGTAGGGCCCCTACCAGGGCCCCGGTAGCCCTCCGGCTCCGAGCACTCCAGTTATCAGCTCCCGGGGCCCAGATGCCCCGCCCACATCAGGCCTGGGCTCCGCCCCAGTGTCCCAAGACCCCACCTCCCTGTAGTGGGGGTGGGAAATGCTTCTACTCTAGGCCTTTTCGTTGGCGCGGGCGGGCCAGCCTGCCGCGGGGAGGGTGAGAGCTCTCTCGGCCGCTCACGGTAGGTGGGGTCGAGCTCTAATCCGGGCCAGGGCCAGGGCTAGGCAGCGAAAGACATCTCGGGCCCTGCGGGCTGGTCCTGGCAATAGCGCCTCCTCCCCACAAGTGTCCTGCCAGGAGGGACCCACGCGCGGCCAAGGTTCTGGGCCAGGCCTCCGGGGATGGGCGGGGGGAGGGGGGTGGTGGTGGTGGCAGGGGCCGCGCGTGCGCAGCTCGCCTCCCGGCCGCGGGGCGGGGTTTGTGGAGGTACTCCCAGCCGGCAACTTGCTGCGATGAAGCAGCCGGTTTTTGGCCTTGTTGCCGCTTGGGGAGTCCGGAGCCGCGCCTCAAGCAGCCGGCTCTGTAAAAATAGAAACACGGACTGGAAGGCCTTTCTAGCGAGGGCGAATGGAAACTGGCTGCCACCAGGCGGGGCTCCTGGGGTGGGGCTGTGGTAAAGGGAGGGAGGGTCCGCCCTCTCCCAGAGGGGTGAGGCGGGGCAGAGTCTAGCCCGGAAGGTCTTTGGCGTTCTGCTGTCCTCTGCAGGATGGCGGAGGAACTACGCCTAGAGGGCTCATCCCGACTCGCTTTAGGCAACCCCACTCCGCTGTTGGCACTCCGCTGTTGGCCCTCCACACTTCCCCTCCCTTCATTCAGTAATTGTAACAGGTGTACATTTGACTTCCCTCATAGCTCAGTGACACGACTGAGCGACTTCACTTTCACTTTTGAGAAGGAAATGGCAACCCACTCCAGTGCTCTTGCCTGGAGAATCCCAGGGACGGGGGAGCCTGGTGGGCTGCCGTCTATGGGGTCGCACAGAGTCGGACACGACTGAAGCGACTTAGCAGCAGCAGCATAGCTCAGTAGGTAAAGAATCTACCTGCAATGCTGGAGACCCGGGTTCGACTCCTGGGTCGGGAGGATCCCCTGGAGAAGGAAATAGCAACCCACTCCAGTATTCTTGCCTGGAGAATCCCGTGGACAGAGGAGCCTGGCAGGCTACAGACCCTGGGGTCACAAGAGTCGGACATGACTTAGCAACTAAACCACCACCACCACACTTGAAGCTAATATAATATTGTAAATCAGCTATACTTCAATAAAAAATTATTAGAAGAAAAGAAAAGAATAATAAACGGGTGAATCTGGTTAATGTGAAGTCATCCTGGAAGGAAATAAGAAAAAGCTGAGATATAGAGGCCTCAGAACTGGATGTGTGTGGTGAGAGCAGCTTACTCTAGGTGTGGTGCTGAATTTCTCAAACCTTTTTGGGGGGCTTGTTGACCCCCCCAGCTGCATTTTAAACTCCTCCCCAGCCCACAAAACACCATACAGTGTGAGGGTCTTGAGCATCCAAGCTTTCTAAAGTGACAGGCTCAGATAATCAGCCCAATTTTGATGACTGACAGGCTCAGATAATCAGCCCAATTTTGATGACTGAGAATGCACACTGGGGTGTGCCTAGAAAGGAGAGAAGGGCTTGGTGACTTGCTGTTTGTGACATACTTGAGGTTTGTGATCTTGGGCAAAGCGGGACTCTGGTCTGGTGAGGACTGGCTTCATCATTCCCAGATCTCCTCTGAGTAGGAATAGCAGGGGAACTGTGACTGAAATACCATCCTCCAGGCAGAAGGTTTTGAGGCTGCAGATAAAAGTCACAATATATGCATTTTTATTTCACCTGCCTAGTGACTGTACAAATTATGTTACAAGGCTGCACTAGGTTATGGTTGGAAGAATAATGGCTTAGATTGAGATGAAAATGACTGGAAGAATGGAGCCATGTTAACCATATTAATGAAATCCAAGGATTTTCATTGTTTTCTTTATATTCTTAAAGATCTGCCTCCCCCAACTTCAGTTTGTATTTATAGACTTTCATTATATCACTTTTTTTTTAACCCACAGGAAAAATGATCAAACTGCCTGTAAAGTAGCCACAGTTACTGAACATCTGTTAGGTTGAGGCTACACATTTAGTTATTGAAGTGGAAAGGCTGGTTTCCAGGATGTTCAGCAGGGCATGATATTGATGGCAGTGCCTTGGGTAGGGAGGTAGGCGATGAGGGAAGTGGAGTTATTTCATGGTCTCTACTTTTGCTATATTCTGTATCTTATATTGACTTCTTAGTCATTCAGGGTCTTTTTGAAATGGAGTTGGGGCTTTTCTCTTTGCTTTTGGACATGGAGTTATTAGCTCTTTATTTGACCATAACTGTGGACCTCTTCCCTCCAAATGGGTATATGCATGTATGCACAAAGTTCACGTATAATTCCAGAGAACTTACATGCATTGACTCTAGATTAAGAATCCCTGAGAATGTATCTATATTTAGGGAAAAATGTATTTAGAGGACATATAAGTATATATATATATGCATATAGTAATTTATGGAATATATATATATATATGTTTAGTGAATATACACACCTCTAGTATTCTTGCTTGGAGAATCCCCATGGACAGAGGAGCCTGGCAAGCTACAGTCAGTTCATAGGGTCGAAAAGAGTCAGACACGACTGAGCAACTAAACACACACACACACACACACACACACATATTTAAAATTCTGAGAGCTTCCAGAGTTTTGTTTTTAGATAATGATCAAATAATTCGAGTTTCCTGCTGATGACACTTAAGATGTTTTATAAAAAAGAACAATTTCTTCTCTTTTAGGAATTCTGGGAAAGGATAGCACTGACATTTATTAGGAATGTGATAAAGATGCGATCTTTATCACTGCCATCAATGATATCATGCCCTGCTGAACATCCTGGAAGCCAACCTTTCCACTTCAATAACTAAATGTGTAGCCTCAACCTAACAGATGTTCAGTAACTATGGCTACTTTACAGGCAGTTTGATCATTTTTCCTGTGTGTTAAAATGGTGTAGGTTTCCACAGTTTTACCATTGGAAAGCAGAAATTCTAGTACCCATTTATTGAGGCTTAAATGCCATAGAAGAAGGAGATATTTTACATCCTCTAGGAACTTAATATGAGAAAAAAACCGTCAAAATTCTAGATAGAATTTTAGTGATAGGAGGTAGTAAGACTGATGCTCAGCTTATTACATACCAGGAGGGTAGAGGAGAGGGGGAAGAAAGTAAATCCATTCCTTTGGTTTTCTTAGGATTTTCACGAAGCATATTTGATACAGAATTGTTTGAGTGGTGTCAGACCTGCAGGACCCTGGAGGCGCTTTGCTAAATTAAGACTCTGCTGCAGATGGAGGAACTGGAGCAAGGCCTGCTGATGCAGCCATGGGCATGGGTACAGCTTGCTGAGAACTCCCTCCTGGCCAAGGTGTATATCACCAGGCAGGGCTATGCCTTGCTGGTTTCAGATCTTCAACAGGTGTGGCATGAACAAGTGGACACTAGTGTGATCAGCCAGCGAGCCAAGGTAAGTGTGAAGAGAAGTACTGCTGTGGGTGGCAGGGGACATAACTTCTTCCCTAGTGAAGGTCAGGGAACATTACCATCTCCCAGCTTGTTGGCCTGTAGGTTGCCAAGGAAGGTCAAATCAGGATAAAACAATTGCCACCAGTGTTCTGCACTTCCGCCTCTAACCCTGGGATCTTTCCATATGGGTGTGGGTATATTTCTGTAGTGTATTCAGGAGAAGGAAGAATTGTGAAGTAGGCCAGAAATGTTTTCTTCTTTCCTGTTCTGAAGTTTTTATTTTCCCTCCCCTTCCTCTTCTGCCTACTATCTTCTCTTTTAAAAATGTCTTCATTTACATGGCTGCATCGGGTCTTAGTTGTGACATGTAGGATCTTTCATTCTGGCTTGAGGACTTCTTCTCTAGTTGCAGTGTGTGGGCTCCAGAGTGCACTGGCTCGGCAGTTTCTGCACACGGGCTTAGTTGCCCCTCAGCACGGGTCCTTCTCTTGCCCCTCAAGGTTCTGGATCTTCCCGAACCAGGGATTGAACCCTCATACCCTGCATTGCAAGGTGGATTCTTAACCCACTAGACCACCAGGGGAGTCCCCTGCCCACTGTCTTCCTGTTAACCAGAGCTTTCCTTTGCTGTTACCTATGAGAGTCCCAGGTGGCACTAGTAGTAAAGAACCTGCCTGCCAATGCAGGAGACGTAAGAGACTTGGGTTCAGTCTCTGAGATGGGAAGGGCCCCTGGAGGAAGGGAAGGCAACCCACTCCAGTATTCTTGCCTGGGAAATCCCATGGACAGAGGAGTCTGGTGGGCTGCAGTATGTGGGGTCACACAGAGTTGAACATGACTGAAGTGACTTAGCATGTGTGTACAAGGGAGTCAGTTTCCTTTTAGCATTCTCACTCTGTACAAACCCTGCTGTCTTTTTAGGAGCTGAACAAGCGCCTGACTGCTCCTCCCGAGGCTTTTCTTTGTCATTTGGATGATCTGCTTCGCCCGTTGTTGAAGGATGCTTCTTGCCCTGGCACGGCTACATTCTCTTGTGATCATGTGGAAGAGGCACTGATACTACGGGTGCGGAGTGAGCTTTCTGGCCTCCCATTCTATTGGAATTTCCACTGCATCCTAGCTAGCCCTTCACTGGTAAGTGCAGTTTGAACATGGGGTAGGGAAAGGGGTGCCAGCTGCTCCTTCTTCTCAAAGCTTCTCATATGAAGCTTTTGGTACTCTCTCTTCTTTTCTTTTTATTTGTAAACCCCATTTGAAATTCTTCTCCAATTAGAAAACTTTTCTTAATTAGAAAGAAGGCATAAAGTTTTCTTGACTGGTATTCCTTTCCTTATAAAAGGAGCAGAGTTTGGGTCTACATGCTTGACTGGGTATCTTTAGTCATTACTTGATTTATTGAACATTTATTAAGCATCTACTGTGGGCTAATTGTTGGGTGTTCAGATTTAAAACAATATAGCCTATTGGTGGCTCAGACAGTAAAGCGTCTGCCTACAATGCGGGAGACCTGGGTTCAATCCCTGGGTCGGGAAGATCCCCTGGAGAAGGAAATGGCAACCACTCCAGTACTCTTGCCTGGAAGATCCCATGGACAGAGGAGCCTGGTAGGTTACAGTCCATGGGGTTGCAGAGTCGGACACAACTGAATGACTTCACTTCTCTTCACTTTAGCCTATTTCTGGATTCATAATCTAATGAGAAGACAGACAAAAAGCAGGATAAAGGATGGTATATACGTTGATCAAGATAAGCTCAGGATGATTGAGAAATCTGGAAAACATTTTTGAAAAGATCTTCTGAGCTGAGTTTTGAAGATGAGTAGGAACTAATTGAAGAAAATGAAAAAAATCATTCTAGGCAAGAGTGCATTTTGAGAGGAGTGGAGGTGTATAAGTGTGGAGCAAGTGGGGGAACTTCATGACCAGAAAGTTGTGAGAAAAGAGGTAAACAATAACCAGATCTTGAAAGATTCTGATGAGTTTGGATTTGATCCCAAAGGCAACAGGGATTCATTGAAAAACTTTAAGCAGGGGTTTCAGTTCAGTTCAGTTCAGTTGCTCAGTCATGTCCGACTCTTTGCAACCCCATGAATCGCAGCACGCCAGGCCTCCCTGTCCATCACCAACTCCCGGAGTTCACTCAGACTCACGTCCATTGAGTCAGTGATGCCATCCAGCCATCTCATCCTCTGTCGTCCCCTTCTCCTCCTGCCCCCAATCCCTCCCAGCCTCAGAGTCTTTTCCAATGAGTCAACTCTTCGCATGAGGTGGCCAAAGTACTGGAGTTTCAGCTTTAGCATCATTCCCTCCAAAGAAATCCCAGGCTTAGCAGGTAATAGTCACTCACATTGGTTGATTTTAGTTGAGTTTATCAAAATTTCCACCTTGCTTTAGACAGAATTTTTGTTTAAAACCCCTGTACCTTTTTCTAAGTAACACCAGGGGGCACTGTTCCCTCAATAATGCTTGTTGTGGCACCAAAACATTTGAGCAGCTTTGGGGAAGCCCTCCCAATAGCTACCCTTATTTTGTATCACACAGCCCTGGAAATTCAGACAAGTGAGACTGGAGAGGCAGTTCTCATTGGAAACTTATGAGCTCTAATAGTTATTTCTTTCAAAAGAATATAGTAAAGGATACATGCATAATGATAATATAATGGAAAGTAATATGTTAAGAACACTTAGCTCTCCTAGGCAAATTTCTCTAGTCAGAGAGCGGCAATTTAAAAAGAGGCAGCAGTATTTAGAGTCGAATGAGTCTTGGTTGGCCATGGGGAGAACAATTTATTAATAATTATACTTCAAGATATATTATTCAAAGAAGAAGAATGCCATCTCAGGGAAACCCCTGTACCTGAGAAAGCTTTATAGGGGAAAATTTAGAACCAGTGGACATGGGCGAGGATGTAGGTGGATTCTGTTTCAGGCTTGTATGTGTCTGTGAGGTCACACAGTCATAATTTTTGTTTGTTACTCATTCTTGTCATAGCTCTTATTTAATTCTTTTTGAATGAGTAACTCATGCCAAAGGCAAACACTTCAAATGGCATTTAAGGGTATGTCATTAAGAAATCGATCTACTTTCTATTCCCTTCGCAGTCCCTCATTTTCCTTCTCTAAAACAACTACTGCTGTCACATTCTTGTGAATTCTTAAGGAAAGCTACATATATGTTTGTGTGTATGTATCTATACATTTATATATGGATATATGTATATATATGAATATACTCATACAGTCAGAATCAGATCTTTGGATATGTATGTATTTTCACAAATGTTAACATGCTGTTTGCAGTGTCCAGTACCTTGCTTTTTTCACAAGTTTTAGAACTTGGAAATCATTCACAGTAATACATTTAGAAGACCTGCCTTAATATTTTTTTAATGGCCACATAGCATTTTGATGAATGGATATATCAACATGTATTTAGTTGATCTGCTGCCAGTAGATGCTTAAACTCTTTCCATTCTTTTGTTGTTGTATGTAATAAACACCCTTGTGTTTACTTTTTCTATGTGTAAATGTGTGAGTAAATTCCTAGAAGTGGAATAACTGAATCAAGGAATACTTGCATCTTTAATAAATCGCTAACATAATGCTGTCTTGTCTTCTGGAGAGATTATGCAGTATAGCTCCTCCTCATCATACAAGAGAGTGACAGCTTCACTCTTCATACAGGGAGCTTCCCCACCTCCTCTACCACATGGTGTATTCACGTTAGTAATGTGTTGATAATAGTTTTCCTATCTCTGCAAGATATTATGGGAGATATAAAGCTTCCTAACACAGAGCCCATTTCCCCTTCTGGCCAACCTCTCTTCATCACCCACACCTTCCTACTGTTCAGTCTTTCTATTATCTAATCTAATTCTGTTTTGTTGTTGTTATCTTTTTTCCCAGTGTAATTCTTTTTTGGAAATAATTTTATTTCTCTGCTTTTGGCCACGCTGGGTCTTTGTCGCTGTGCCGGCTTTTCCGTAGCTGCGGCGAGCGGGGGCTACTCTTTAGGTGCGGAGCGCGGGCTTCTCTTGGTGGCGGCTTCCGCTATTGCGGAACACGGGCTCTAGGGCATCATGGCCTCAGCAGCTGTGGCTCGTGGGCTCTAGAGCACAGGCTCAGTAGTTGCGCACATGGGCTTAGTTGCTCCAAGGTACCCAGGTTCTTCCTGGATCAGGGATCAAACCCATCTCTCCTGAATTGGCAGGTGGATTCTTTACCACTGAGCCACCAGGGAAGCCCTAATGTAATTCTTGATATTCCATATTTTGAGTTTCAAATTTGTCACCTCTTTGGCAATTTTATGATTCCCAGGAGTCACATCCAAAGTTTGTTTTTTTTTTTTTTCCATAGTGGAAGGAGCACAGGGTTTGGAACCAGCAGACCTGAACTTGTAACTTAACTCCACCACTTTGACTACTTGTCTCAGCTTGGATAAGTTACTAAGTTTTTATGAGACTCAGTCTCTTCATCTGTAAAATGAAGATACCAATCATGACCTTACTACAGAGTTGTGAGGATTAGATAAGAGAATATGTTGCATTACTTGGCCTTAGCATTAAAGTGGACCTATGAGAGCAAATATTCCAATTCCGCAATTTTTTCTTTTTAAAAAAGACAGGGACCATGAGAGTACTTGGGGGTGAAGTCATTTTCACATCCAGGTATAGTTAGAACCAGGGTAGCATGTTAATCTGATTCCCAGTCTACTGTCTTTTTCATTAAATTCAAGCATGCTGTGTTTCATCTTGGGATTGATAACTGCTGTCCTGCTCTTCTGACTCATGAACATTTCAATGGGAAATCTGAAGACGTTGGGGAAAATTATAAATAGCTTTTCCTCTAGACAAGATTGGCAACTCCTGCTTCTATATCCACCACACTTCCTGACTTCCTTAGCTGTTGGGAGCTCTGTAAGGGCAGAGGCCTCGCAGGGTCAGAGCACATATTTGACACCCGGTAGGTATTTATTGAATTGACTTATTGAACTGCATCTTTCCATATGTTGCTGTCCGTAGATGAAGGGGAAGGAGTGTCCCTGGCCTATAGCACTTCAGCGTTTTTCCTTTTAGTGTCTGTGGATTTGCTTTGAAATCTATTGCTTCAGCCACAATGTCTTATTCTAATTAATTGATCTAAGACAGGGTTCAGCTAATGTTGAAATGAGTTATACCCTAATGATTCAGAGTGGTGTAACCCAACTCTGTGAAGTTATTTCAGAAGCTGAAATATTCAGTGATAAAAAGCTTTTAAAAAACGCTATATAGACATTGGAGTCCTATCAATAATTGAAATAATCACCACATTTAATTAGACATGGCATTGATTAAAAGCTGTTTCTCATCATGTTTCATGCTGTTTTATTTACTACCACTCAAAGGAATTGCTGTGAAAGTAACCCCCAGAGAAAGGTTGGTTATTAACTTTAGGAGTTTCTATTAGAGTGCTGCTACCAAATAGATGGTGACGCTGCTCAGTTAGCAGTAGTAGTTATTTTCAATTCAGCCCACCAACCATTGACTTGCTTTCAGATAAGTATTCACCTGTTTTTCCTCCTGGTTTCCCTTGAAAAAGTCCAAACTTAAAACAATTCCTAGGAAAGAGGGTTGAGTCTGGAACAGATACATTTTCCAAAAGCAGGACTTCTGCCACACTCTGAACAGTACTGCCTGGAGGTTTAAGTTCATACTAAGGACTGAGCTGGGAGATAGTACCTGGTTGGGGTGTGCTGTGTGATAGAAAGCAGGGACCAGTCTCTATGGCTGGACTTGACTAGTGGCCTCCCACGCTGCACTGTTACCCCTGCGTTTCTTGGATCCTGGTGCTGATACAAAAGCTGTTGCCATTAACCCCTAACCTCCCCCACAGCATCACACACCCAGTGTCTTCTCTTCTAGAAATCTGTCTGTAGTGAAAGATCTCTTCCTGTCAGTTTGAGCTGTGATACGCTTGAAGCCTTTAGTAATAAGTTTTACTAGAAAGTTAATGGAAATGCACACAGAAGAGTCTGAAGAATTCAGACTTCTGATCCTGGTCCAAATGAGTCTGGCTTGTACATCTTATTGGCCACTTCAGTACCTTTTCTTCATTTCAAGCCTGTGTGGGCTATCTTGCCTAAAAGTTCTCCTGTTCAGGTCTAGGGCAGGGATTGGCATACTGTGGTCAGCAGCCCAAACCTGGCATGCTGCTTGTTTTTGTAAAGTTATATTGGAACCCAGCCACCCCCGTTTATTACATGTTGTTTATGGCGGTTTTCTTGCTACAACAGCTGAGTTGAGTATTGTGGCAGGGACTGTATGGGCCACAGACCTGAAAATATTGACCATCTTGCCCTTATAGAAAAAAATTTGCTGACCTCTGATCTAGGGCATTTCTTCTTAGTGCCTCTTAAAAGAAACAATTCTCCTTGAGGGAAAGGAAAGGAACTTTCATGATACTTCCCAGGCATAAATGATTGAATTTAGCTATTTCTTTTTTTGGCTGGCTGTTGTACACCATGTGTAGGTGAATGGAATAGTTATTCTATATAACTATGCATTATCATATAAGCATCACCCTAGCTGCATTACCATATGGCCATGCTTGCATCCTTCTTTACCTCTGGTTAAGAGCAAGCCATGTGGAAGGCTAGCTTATTCCTTCCTAGGCTGGTCTTTCAGTGACTGGCTTGCTTCAGTTACAACAATGATCTTAGACTTTGCTGCATTTGTGGGGACAGATTGAAACTCTGGCCTCATTGTGGGCTGTTATCAGCCCTGAACATTCAAAAAGCTAAGATCATGGCATCCATTCCCATCACTTCATGACAAATAGATGGGGAAACAATGGAAACAGCAATAAACCTTATTTTCTTGGGCTCCAAAATCACTACAGATAGTGACTGCAGCCATGAAATTAAAAGATGCTTGCTCCTTGAAAGAAAAGCTATGACCAACCTAGATATTAAAAAACAGAGACATTACTTTGCTGACAAAGGTTTGTCTAGTCAAAGCTATGGTTTTTCCAGCAGTCATGTGTGGATGTAAGAGTTGGACCATAAAGAAAACTGAGTACCAAAGAACTGATGCTTTTGAACTGTGGTGTTGGAGAAGACTCTTGAGAGTCCCTTGGACTGCAGGGAGATCCAACCATCAATCCTAAAGGAAGTCAGTCCTAAATATTCATTGGAAGGACTGATTCTGAAACCGAAACTCCAATACTTTGGCCACCCGATCCAAAGAACTGACCCTGATGCTGGGAAAGATTGAAGGCAGGAGGAGAAGAGGGTGACAGAGGATGAGATGATTGGATGGCATCATCAACTCAATGGACATGAGCTTGAGCAAGCTCCAGGAGTTGATGATGAACAGGGAAGCCTGGCATGCTGCAGTCCATGGGGTTGCAAAGAGTTGGACATGACTGAGTGACTGAACTGAACTGATCAGCCCTGAAATGGCTCATAGTTAGTGTCTGGGTCTGATCTGACTTTCAAAGTTCTCTACTTTCTGCTGTTGTTTGTCTTCTGTTACACTCCAGCCAGCATACTGTTTTAGCTGGATCCACTTTCTTGAAGGTTACCTAGATCTTCTGCTTTTGTCTCTAAATTTTTGCTGAGAGTTGAGTCCACACTTACCTCTTATCACCTGTATCACAGCCTTCTTTTTACATCATGACTCGAGGTTATCTGTTCATGTGTGCTCTCCTTTATTCTTCCCATCCTCTTATCTGTGCCACAAAGAAAATCCCTGGACCTCTTTCACATACTTATTATTATATCTGTGTTTACATTCATGTAAACATGTTGCTTGCTTATAAAAATATAAATTCCTGTGAAAACACTTGTTTTTTTAGTATTTTTTCCTAATACCTTATACAGCGTTAGGGAGTACTTAATGTGTATCTGTTGACTAATTAGTATCTCTTTCATGGAAGGTCTCCCAACATTTGATTCGACCTCTGATGGGCATGAGTCTGGCATTGCAGTGCCAGGTGAGGGACCTAACAACATTGCTTCATATGAAAGATCTAGAGATCCAGGACTACCAGGAGAGTGGGGCTACACTCAGCCGAGGTGAGAGGACATTCTTTTAGACATCATGTGGGGTTTTTCATTTGTTTGTTTTAAATGATTTTATTTATTTATTTTTGGCTGTACTGGATCTTTGTTGCTGTGTGGGCCACTCACTAGTTGCGGCGCGTGGGGGCTATGCTCTAGTTGTGGTGCATGTACTTTTCATTGCAGTGGCTTCTCGTTGAGGAGCACAGGCTCTGGGGCACACGGGCTTTAGTAATTGCGGCTCCCGGGCTCTGGAGTGCAGACTCAGTAGTTGTGGCGCATGGGCTTAGTTGTTCTGTGGCAAGTGGGATATTCCCAGATCAGGGATCAAACCTGTGTCTCCTGCATTGACAGGCAGATTCTTTACTACTGAGCCACCAGGGAAGCCCAGGACATTCTTTGGGAGTTGGGTGGGGAGTGGTTGAAGGGCCTTTGGAACGGGGGAGACTCATTTGTATTAGGGAGGTGCTTCCCCGGGTGCTGGGTGCTAACCAGGAACTGGAGATTAGATGACACTTCTTTTGCTTCAAGTGTCTGGCTGGGGCCCAGGTGTCTAAGAGATGCTGTAACTGAGTCAGACATGCCCTAGGCAATGGCCAGGTAAGACTCTGGAAAGGGGCCGACAGCTGTACAAAATTGCATAAGGGCAAACATGACTTGGGACTTTAGAAGGCTGCATAGCTCCAACTTCAGATTAAAAATTCAATCCAACCTGTCTTTGTGGTGGGAAGACCTTTGAGTGCACATGCTGCCGCTGAACCCGTTGTCCTGGCTAATCATCCTTTCCTCCTCCTGCTTGTGCTCTTCTCCCACTGGATCGCTATCTCTGAATGTTGCATTTTTATCCTTTTCCCCAAGAAGTCCTGGGCTCTGTTCCCTTTCCATCTCACAGGTAGGGAGCTCGTTCTAAGACTCATATTTTCTTTCTGTCTCCCTTCTTGTTACAGATCGGTTGAAGACAGAGCCATTTGAAGAGAATTCCTTCTTGGAACGATTTATGGTAGAGGTAAAGTGTTCGTTATTTCCTTTCTCTATCTGCAACCTCCACTTTACTTCCTCTTTCCAGGTGCCAGAGTAGTGACTTGCATTTTGGGTATTGGGTTTGATTGCATGATTGAAAAATCTATTTTCTAGAAAAGTCACCTACAGAAAGTCTGAAAAGCTTAAGATGGAGAAGTTGGGGAGAAGTAGGGGGAAAGATGTAAAAGGTAGAAGTGGGCTGATTAACATTTGTAAAACATCTCTGCTGTAGTACCTAGGCATTTTATTTGGTATTCTCTTGGAAAGCTTGGTTGACCAGTCGCTAAATTTTTGCTTGTTGCGATTTGATCCCAGGTCTGGATTGTGGAGCAAGGGGCTAGTCATTACTTGTCCCCTTGTACATCCTGCAGTAGGGGATGGTGAAAAGCACAGTGCTACCATTTGGGGACGGTCTTGTGGGCGCAGTAGGCTGTGGAAAATCACAGTGTTTATGCAAGAGGACTGGCAAGGGAATGAATGGGGAGTAGATAATTGTGGCCTGTCAGAAGCTCCTTCCTAGGTTTCCCTTCTAAGGATTGAGCTTGGCCAAAAGAAACATCTATTAAATGCCAAGCAGGGGGAATATTAATAATAGTGACCTTTGATAATACCAGTCAATATTGATCTTTTTCTCTAACTCTTCTGGGAGTTGTTGGTTGTACAGTTAGTACCCTAGTATTATTGCACTATTTTCTAATTATACATGTTACCCAGGTTGGTACTTTATTGTGTAATGCTGTTATAATATTTATCATATGTATGGATTATTCATTTTTCTGTCTTGTCTTCTAGGCTAATTTGTCAGCTCCTTGTGGGCAGGGACTGTGACTCATACTTCTTTTGAACCTGAAATTCGTGCTTTTCACAGGGCTGGGCAACAGGCAGGTGTTCTTGATTCAGATCCTTCTGTCCTGCCTCTGTCTATTGACTGAGCAGTAGCTGCATGATGCTTGAGGTCTTAACAGTGAGAACCAAACATGTGAACGGAGCCCTCAGTCCCTCTACTAAAGCGGTTGTAATTCTGGAGGAGGAGAGATGCATTGCTAAGTCTTGAAGCAGAACAGGTTTTAGGTATTCATGGGGAAAAAGAGACCATTAAACCAAAACTTGGGACAGAGAGATTTCCTAGGCCCTTTTTCTTTCAGATAGCTTCTCCTGTCTATAGGTTTATGTATTAAGGAGGTTAATGTAGGCTGGTATGACATGCTTGTTCCATGCCTCAGCCCCTTAGTCAAACAATGTTAGGGTTATTCTTAGCTCATCAGGGAGGTGCCTTCCTATCTAGTGCCTGCATACCTATTCAGCTTGGTTTCTCAGCATTTTTTTTTTTTCTGTATATTTTATGTGTCAGCCATATAGAATGGCTTTGAATTGCCAAAAATGCTGTTTTCTCTCACCTTTGTGTCTCTGCACACATTGTTCCTTTATCTAGAATGCCCAACGCTCTGGTCTTTTCTGGCTTGTGAACGTCTATTAATCTTTCGAGTGTCAGCTTCAGCTTCTTCCGGAGACCTTTACAGACTGTCCTTGTAAAGATAATCCTTCTTTCCTGAGATGATAGTGCCTGGGTTCATGCCTCATTATAGCTTCATAATGATGTTGTTTGTATGCTTGCAAAAGTATGTCTTTTTCCACTGAGCTATGAACTCTTTGCTTCTCGGCCTTTTGGCTGAGATCGCAGACGGTAAAGCATCTGCCTACGATGTGGGAGACTCGGGTTCGATCCCTGGGTTGGGAAGATTCCTTGGAGAAGGAAATGGCAATCCACTCCAGTACTATTGCCTGGAAAATCCCATGGACAGAGGAGCCTGGTAGACTACAGTCCATGGGGTCGCAAAGAGTCGGAGACAACTGAGCGACTTCATGTTCGTGGACTCTTTGAAGGGCTTCCTTCCCTGGTGGCTCAGATGGTAAAGCGTCTGCCTGCAATGCAGGAGACCCGGGGTTCAATCCCTAGGTTGGGAAGATCCCCTGGAGAAGGAAATGGCAACCCACTCCAGTATTGTTGCTTGGAAAATCCCATGGACAGAGGAGCCTGGTAGGCTACAGTCCATGGGGTCGCAAAGAGTTAGACACGACTGAGAGACTTCACCTTCACTTTCACTTTCATGGACTCTTTGAGGGCAAGAACCATGTTGAATGTGTTTCCATGTTCCCAGCACCAAACATAGTGCCTGGAAGTAATAGGTTCTCAATGAGTTTGTGGGTAAATATGTTGATAAACCTATGCTAGAGGGATTTTATGAAAATTGTGGCTGTGTGGGCTGTGGATCCAATGTTGCTTGTTAGACTCATATTCGGGATCTTCAGTTTTTCTTCTGATTTACTTTGTGGCTTTGATAAATCACTTCTCTTGGAGCCTCTATTTTCTCATTTGTAAAACTGGAGGCTCATTTCACACTATTGAGGTGGGGGGAACACTGTGGAACTGAATGAGAAAGCATGTAGAAAACAGGTGTTAGCCCAGGAAGGAGATTGGTGTTTTCGAACCAACTGCGTCAAGAATACTGGTCCTCTAGGTTCTGGGTGGATCACATCCAAACTGCATAGACTTGTAGAGTTTTATTATATCTGGAAAAGATCTGAGAGATAGTAGTAGCTTTCCATTTCATAGCTTAAGAAATTGGGGCTCAGGGCCTTTCCTGGTGCTCCAGTGGTTAAGAATTTGCTTTGCAATGCAGGGGATGCAGGTTTGATCTCTGGTTGGGGAACAAAGATCCCACATGCCATGGAGCATGTTGCAACTAAGACCTGTCACAGCCAAATAAATAGATAAATAAAATAAAAGCAATTGGGCCTCAGAAAGGTTAAGTGACTTGCCTAAGGTCATATGGTGGTAGCTGTAGGTTTAGGACCATCCACACTTCTTGACTTGTAGTCTAGTATTATCCCTATTTTGTTTTGCTGCTTTTACTGGTCGTACACACAAATTAGAGGAGAGTCAAGGGCTGGGATAATGTTGAATTCTTATGACCTCTGGGACCACTGCACTGTCCTCAGAATGTCCTACAGAGCTGCTAGAACTGAAAGATTTCTTCCCAGGACTGCAGCATTTCTTATGGCCACTGCATCTTTTCAGCAACTCTGCTTGCCTGGGTCCTACAAACAGGACACAGAAGGGTCATAGGGTCACTCAAGACTGAGCTGAAAGGATGTGCCATCAAAATAAGCAACATAGGAAGATAAACAAACTGGGGACAGAGAGCTCGGGATGAAGGTGCAGGGGCCAGGGCCGATGTCAGAGGACTGTGCGGTCAGTGCCTGGGGTCTGTTTTCCTGGTTCTCACTGGGACAGTTGCTAGGCAAGAGGCCATCGAGATAGGGTGCAAGGGGCAGTGGATGGGAGGTTTCTAGGACACTAAGTCCAGGAAAAATATTTAAGGATTGAACAGGGGTTACCTCTCCATATTTAGACCTTTTGTTTTTCCTCTTCCCTTAAGAGCCTGACTTTCATTTCCAGGGAGCCCAAAGGGGCCAATCGATGGTGACCTAACTAGAGGAGGAATCCTGGCAATGCCCATTCAAGTCAGGGCTAGCCCTGTTCTCACAGAGGGCAACATCTTCACGTAGAGCATTTCCTAGGACAAGGGGCTGAGAGGCCCCTTTAGGAATGGTAGCCCCGTCAAGGATTTGGGGGCTCTGACTACACACCAGTCAGATCGGTGTTGAGGAGGAAGTTTAGGATGAGTGGGCTGGCATGGCCCTCGCTCAGCAGGGTCCACTGGAGGGAGTTCCTTCTCCCGGCCCTGTCCGTGCCTTCCTCTCTTCATCTGGTTGCCATCAGGCTGTGTGGCTGCTGGCGTGCTCTTTATTTATTTATCCCAGTGTAATGGGGTGAGGAGGGAGCTGGCCTAAGGCTGGCATTCCGAGGCCATGCCACGAGCCACAGGCGGTTTGCATGGGTGTGTGAGTCACTGGGGCTGCCTGCTGCTGAAACCAGAGGCAGCCGGCTCAGGGACAGCAGGCAGCCCAAAATAGAGCCCCGCCCTCTGCAGCTGGCAACCCCTGGCTGGGAATCAGCCCCGGACTCCGAAACCTGGGCAGTTGTGTGAAGTTGGCTTCCTCGGGGAGTGGAGCCTTCTCAGAGATAGAGATTTTGCAGTTCTTCTTCTCTGTCTTCAGTGGAAAATATATTCAGCATAGAAGTTACTCCCATGACTGCTTTCTGAATGCCTTGTCAGACTTAAATAATCTGTTCCATGTAATTCCTTAATCAATTTCTTTTTTGTTTGTTTATTTTTTTCCACTTCTTTAAAAAATTTTTTTCTTATATATATTTTATTGAAGTAGAGTTGACTTACAATGTTTCAGGTGTACAGCAAGGAGATTTAGTTATATATTATTTTTGAAATTATTTTCCATTATAGGTTATTACAAGATATTGACTATAGCTCTCTGAGCTATACAGTAAACCTTTGTTGCTTGTTGCATATCTATTTTTTAAAGTAGAAATCTACCATTCTATTCATACTAAGTCAAACAAGTGGAATCGAACATCATAAATTTTTTTAGTTAGGCAAATATTCATGTTTTCTATAATATATATTGCACACATTATTTATAAATATGTATACAAAGGCTTTTCTACCATGCTTGATAATAAACTTTTTATTTTGTGTTGGGGTATAGCTGGTTAACAGCGTTGTGAGAGTTTCAGGTGAACAGCGAAGGGACTCAGCCATGCACATAGATGTATCCGTTCTCCTCCAGATTCCCTTCCCATCCAAGTTGCCACATACAGTGAGCAGAGTTCCATGTGACCAATTTCTTTTATATAGTTCTAGTTCTACAGCTATAATTCACATTGATTTGATTCAGCATCCTTAATGCAGCCATGTCCTTTGTGTCTTGTCTGGCTTTAGGTAGTATTTTCATCCCTTGTCTGGTTTCAGCCTGATTCTAGAGCAGAGACCTCAAGCTCTGAAGATCTTCATGCCTGCTCTTACGAAGCTGGAGCTTATGTCAAAGACACTTGGGGAAGATGAGGAGTCCTTTCACCTGAAAACTGCTCTCCTGTTAAGTTCACAGACAACTTCTGCTTGGTTTCCTTGGCTGGCTCTCCATCCTTTCGCTGGCCCTCACATGCTAGTGTTTCCCGGGGCTGGTAACCCTCCATCCTCCTACTCTTCACTCTCTCTGGTGATCTCATCCAGACCCCAGCTCCAGCTATCACTAGCACAGCCCTGAGTACTGGTTTTCTATCTCCATTAGGTTTCAGGCTCATAGTTCTTTCTGCATCTTTGACATTTCCACTTGGATGCCCCACAGGCAATACCCTAAACATGTACAAAATTAATCATCTACTGCCCCAAACCCAGTTCTTTTCTATATTTCTTATCTTGGGGAACTGTACCACTATCTGTTTAGTTTTCTAAGCTAGAAACTTGGGAGTTATCCCCTCTTCTCTTTGTCCTTACTTTCAGAGCCTAACTTGTTAACCCCTTAAACATTTTTTTAAAATTTCTTTGTTTTGGATGCCCTGGGGCCTTCTTGCTGCGCACAGGCTTTCTCTAGTTGTGGCGAGTGGGGGTTTCTCTCTAGTTGTGGTGCATGGGCCTCTCATCATGGTATCTTCTCTTGTTGCAGAGCATAGGGCTCCAGGGCAAGCAGCCTTCCGTAGCTGCATCCTGTGGGCTCAGCAGTTGCAGTTTCCGGGCTCTAGAGCACAGGCTCAGTAGTTGTGGCACACAGACTTAGTTGCTCTGTGCCGTGTGGGATCTTCCTGAACCAGGGGTCAAACCTGTGTTCTGTGCATTGTCAAGTGGACTCTAAACCACTAGACCAACAGGGAAGCCCTTGTTAACCCTTTTTTGAATCTACTCTTCTTCTCTGTTTCAACTTCCATTGCCTGATTAGCCATCGTCTGCCCCATTTTTGGTTTGACCGTGTCACAGCTTCATAATTTGTCTCCCAGTTAGTACTTATTTCCCTCCAGTTGGACTGGAAGTTATGTCAGAGTGGTCTCTTTGAAACAGAAACCTGATGATGTCACTCTCCTGCTTAAAGTCCTTAACTGGTTCCCAGTTGCCTGCAGAAAGTGAAAGTGTTAGTCCCTCAGTCGTGTCGGAATCTTTGCAACCCCATGGACTATATCCCACCAGGCTCCTCTGTCCATGGGATTCTCCAGGCAAGAATACTGGAGTAGGTTGCCATTCCCTTCTCCAGGGGACTCTTCCTGACCCAGGGATCAAACGTGGGTCTCCTGCATTGCAGGTAGTTTCTTTACTGTCTGAGCCACCAGGGAAAGTTCAAACTCCTTGCTGCCACACAAGATGGTTCATGATGTGGTCCTGCTGACTTCTTCAGCCTGACATTATGTCTTTCCCCAGTAGCACCCCGCCCTTTCATCACGTTCAAGTATTGACAGCTTCCTGTCCATACATCTCGTGATCCATTAGCCTGGTAGTCTCTTCTTTCTTATCCTCATGACAATCTCTTGTTCAGCTTTCCCAGCTCCGCACTGGTGTCATCCCTTTCTTGAGTCTCCCATGACAATTTTTCCCTCTCTCAGTCTGCTCTCCAGGCATAAGTACACTACCTTGTTATCCCTACAGCCCCTTGTACTTTTTCTTTTTGACTATACCACGTGGCATGTGGGATCTTAGTTCCCCAACCAGGGATCGAACCTCTGCCCCTTGCAGTGGAAGTGCAAATCTTAACCACTGGACCACCAAGGAAGTACCAGCCCCCTGTACTTACCACTGCTGTAAAATTTGTCAACAGGGAGGATGTGGAAATGAAAAGGAAGGGTAAGGAGGCAGAGGACAATTGAGTTGGCTGATCTTTTCTTATTTGGGTTTTTCCTTTAGAATGCTTGTCAATTCCTTTTCCTTAGTATACTTTCTTAACGTGGCTTCCACAGCATGATACTCTCCTGTTTTTTCTGTCTCATGGGTTGTTCCTTTTGGACTCTTTTTCTGGTTCCTTTCCCTCACCTCTTAATGTTGGAGTGCCCTAGGACTCAATCCTTGATGCTCTGATCTTTTTTCTCTCCTTTAGTGATCTCATCTAGTCTCATATCTTTAAATATCATTGCACTGATGAATCTCAAATTTAGTTTTCATTCTAGACCTGACCCCCAACTCCAGACTGCCTGCTCAACATTTTGACATGGAAGTCCAATAGAATCTCACCTTTAACATGTCCAAAACTGGACTCCTAATCCTAACCCTCAAATTTGCTTTTCTAAAACCCCCTTCTCATGTTGATGGAAAGGGCTTCCCAGGTGGCGCTAGTGGTAAAGAACCTGCCTGCCAATG
This sequence comes from Capra hircus, assembly GCF_001704415.2. Lineage (NCBI taxonomy): Eukaryota > Metazoa > Chordata > Mammalia > Artiodactyla > Bovidae > Capra > Capra hircus. Next base: position 28,717,861 of record NC_030809.1, read on the forward strand.
CAGGAGACAGTAAGAGAAGTGGGTTTGATCCCTGGGTTGGGAAGATCCCCTAGAGAAGGGCAGGGCAACCCATTCCAGTATGCTTGCCTAGAGAATCCCATGGACAGAGGACAATTCATAGGGTTGCAGAGTCAGAAACGATTGAAGTGACTTAGCATATCTAACACAGCACGTGTTGATGGAAGCTTCATCCGTTCACTTCATAGAGCCAAAAACCTTGGAGTCCTCCTTGAGTGAAATCTGTCCTTTTCCATCCTATATCCCGTTTATCAGTCTTGTGGCTTTACCTTCAAAGCACATCTGTAATTTCACCTCTGCTGCTACTACTCTTGTCTGAATCACCAGCATCTCTTACCTGAAGTTTTACATGAACCTCTTTATTCGTATCTCTGTTGCCACTTCTTCTCTCTTCTGGGCCCATTACCAACAAAATGATCTTATTAAAACCAGATCCCATCATGATACTCTCCTGCTCAAAGCTGGCTTCACATTTCATTTATGGAGTAAAACCCAAAGACCTGATGATGGTCTGCAAAACCCTACATGGTCTGGACCTCTCTTCCCTCTCTGCCCCCATCACTTCACTGAAGCTACACTGAACTTGTTGCTGTTTTTCTACATTTTGAGCATCACCTCCTTTAGGCGTTTATATTCCTATTCCCTCTGCCTGGAATGCTCTTTCTTCAGGTATTTGTATGGCCAAAACCCTCCCTTCTTTTCTGTCTGTGTTAGTTATCTATTGCTGTATAACAAATAACTCCAAAACTTCGTGGCTTAAAACAACAAATATTTTTCCTCTCACACAGTTTTGAAGGTTGGGAATCTAGAAGTGGCTGGGTGGGTGATTCTGGACTCAAGAGTTTCTTCTGAAACCACGAGTCAGGATCTCAGCTGAAAAGGCCGTCATCACAAGGGGCTAGAGAATTCATTTCCAAGCTCTCCGATGTGACTCTTGGCAGGGGGTGCCATTTCATTTCCACATGGCTTATCCATAAGGCCACTCACATGACACGGCTCTGGCCTCCTCCAGAGCCAGTAATCAGAGAGGCAGACTGGGAGACCAAGACCAAGAAGGCAGCTGAAGTCTTTTTATAACTTAATCTCAGAAGTGACACCTCCATCTTGACACCATCTTGCTATATTCTTTTCCTTAGAAGTGAGTCACCAAGTCCAGGTCACACTCCAGGGAAGGGTAATTGAAGGGGAGTGGACTTCCCTGGTGGCTCAGATGGTAAAGAATCTGCCTGTAATGTGGGAGACTTGGGTTAGATCCCTGGGTCAGGAAGATCCCCTGGAGAAGGAAATGGCTACCCACTCCAGTATTCTTGCCTGGATAATTCCATGGACAGAGGAGCCTGGCAGGCTACAGTCCATGGGGTTGCAAAGAGTCAGACACAACTGAGCAAGTAACACTTTCATGTTTGTTTCTTGAAGGGGAGGCATGTCAAAAAATGTGTAGACATATCTACATGGACTACAATCATGTCCTTGTTCAGGTGTCACCTTCTCAGTGGGTTTACCCTGATTATACTATTTAAGATTGTAAGCCACACCCCACCCTTCTGCACCTGGCACTCCCATTTCACTTCACCATGCTCTTTTTATTTTTTCACCATAGCACTTATATTCCATATTAGCATCAACTTTATTTTATTATGCTTATGGCTTATGGCCTATCTTCCCCCTGCCAGAATATTTAAACTCAGTGAAGACACGGATGTGTATTTTGTGCACTGGTTTATCCAAAGTACCTAGAACAGTGCTTCCACACATGGTAGGCACTCAGGCAGTATTTGTTAATGGGTGAAGAAGTCACATCTTCTCACTTTTCCTTATTTTTACTGTCTTATGAATAGTAAACCATGAGACCATCACCTTTTGGTAGCCTGAGACTTAGACAGTACTGCTATGAACAGATGAGTAGCTTAAGGAGAGGACCATTGTCAGATTCCCGTTCTAGTACCTGCCTTGTTTCCTTGGCACTTAGTTTACTGGGACATAGTCTCAATCTGGGGAAGTATAAACCTTGAATCTTTCATTATTGAGAGATCCTCTGTGTGTGTGTGTGTGTGTGTTAGTCACTCATTCATGTCTGACTGTTTGCAACCCCTTGGACTGTAGCCCACCAGGCTCTTCTGTCCATGGGATCCTCCAGGCAAGAATACTGGAGGGTTGCCATTCCCTTCTCCAAGGGATCTTTCTGACCCAGGGATTGAACTCGGGTCTACTGCATTGTTGGCAGGTTCTTTACCATCTGAGCCACCAAGGAAGCCCATTGAGAGATCCTAGAACCTCTTTTTTAAGAGCCAGTTAAGAAACTAAATATCTCAAAAACCAAAGGAGTAAGAACCTGACAAAATCCTGGAAGGAACATTAGTCATAGAGCCCGAAGTAAGTTATTAAGTTTCTTCCTTCTTCAGCATTTCCTGTCTCTGGGCTCTGCTTCCAAGTTTGGAGGGGCTGCTCCTCTGCCGCGTTTCTGCTCTTCACTATGCAGAGGAAGACATAGCATTCAGAGGACGTTTTTTCCCATCTCCTTCATGGGCATCGTGAAGAAGGGCAAGTCTAGATGCATGAGAACATCCCCCCTATGACTGTGTGTGTCAGTTCTCTGATCCTTGCAGCTAGTTTGTCCTTATAGAATTCAGTATTGTGCATGTGTACTATGCCAGGTCCTATGAGCATAAATGATGATGTTGCCATCAAAGAGCTCACTGTGCTTAATGAGTGGTTATAGGGGCCACAGTAGTGGAGTGATTGGAAAAAGCTTCCTGTAAGAGATAGGACTTGAACTGGACTTTAGTTTGTTTTGTTGTTTTTTTTTCCAAGATTTTCCTAGGGAACTATGTGAAAGAGATTTTAGGTGGGAAACACATGGACAAAGGATGTAAGTTAACAAGCGTGGGTGAGGATCGGTAGAAAATAAAGTTAGTAAGGTAATACTTGAGTTGTGGAGCAGGGGGCTTAGATGCTGGCCTAGAAGATTGGTGCTTTGTGCTCGTGGTAAATATTTTGTATTTCTTTTCTGCCTGTAATCCATTTATTTACCCATTTCAGTCCAGTTATTAACATCTGTCATTACATGTAGTGATGTTCAAATAGGGGCACGTCTCCTAGGAGGGAGATGAGGCGCTTCCTGCTTGCAGTTAACTACTGTTACAGAGAGTGGGAAACCATGGGAAGTTTTGACTGTATAAGTGACATATGAAAGTGATCTTTTAGGAAGATTAGGCTGTCAGTGCTTTGCCTATGTGATCTGAAGAATAGTGGTGCCATTGACAGACTGGAAAAATCATGGGTGGGGCTCAATTAAATCTAATCTTGGGCCTATAAAGGAATGGCTTTCCTTATTTAAAACACAAGTCCACCAGTATTTGAGGTCTGGAATTAAAATCTCCAGGGAGGCAGGGATGGCCGCACATGTTTCTCGGCCATATTTCTTCTCAATTTTGCCTTTTCTTTGGGGTTTTCTCATTGGGATTCCTGTAGTCACCCTCGAGCCCTGCTATCAGGGCTCACCACTTCTTTTTGTCCCAAGAATGTATAGAAAGGTCTCTGTTTATTTTTCTTTTACAAAGTTTTATAAGGGCCTATACTTTCAAAAGGAAATGTATTAAAAATATGAAAAAAAAGAACCACCAAAAATCAGAGGGAAAAACTAAAAGGAAATTGTTATAGAAAATACAGTGGGTTAAAATTACTCATTTCCAGAAGGTAGGCTCTCTGACTCTGGGAATCCCAATAGTGAAGGGCTCTGTCACTTTTAAATTCTCTTATCTCGAGTGAAAATGTAGTCTCTCAGTAGTGTCTGACTCTTTGCAACCCCATGGACTGTAGCCCACCAGGCTCCTCTGTCCATGGAATTCTCCAGGTCAGAACACTGAAGTGGGTCACCATTCCCTTCTCCAGGGGATCTTCCTGACCCAGGGATCGAACCTGGGTCTCCCACATTGCAGGCAGATTCTTTACCATCTGAGCCACAAGGGAAGCCCTGTCTCATCCTAACACACTCAAACCCAGATGACTGCATGGGATAGGTATAGTATAGAAACGTGTGTCAGACTGGATAAAAGACAGCAGGGTTTGTAGGGGCCTGTGGGAAACTAGATGGTGCACATCTAGATACATCGAGACCCAGCCTGGCTGACAGTATAACAGACACTGCTGCCCGGGCTGGGCATTTCGCTTCATTCAAAGGAAGTTACCCACTCTTCTAAAATGAAAACCACTTTTTTTTTTCTGTTTAGCTTTGCCAAATCGATTTGGTTTTAACCTCTGGTCTGAGAAATCCACTTAGTTCAGAATTGAGTCATGAGGCAATGATCACTGATGCCTTATTTCTGGCAAATATTGAGTCTTTTTAGGCCTAACCTATAAGCTTCATAGGCTTCCCAGATGGTGCTAGTGGTAAAGAACCTGCCTGCCAATGCAGAAGACATAAGAGACATGGGTTCGACCCCTGGGATGGGAAGATCTCCTGGAGGAGGGCATGGCAACCCACTCCTGTATTTTTGCCTAGAGAATCTCATGGACAGAGGAGCCTGGTGGGCTACAGTCCATGGGGTTACAAAGAACCAGACATGCCTGAGCATTCACAAATACAATAAAAGCTTCACATACCTCTGGAACATCTTGCCATGATTCACACAGTTGAGTTTCTCCCCTCATCCCCTAATAGAGGAACAATTTCATAAAAGTCCATTCATTTCAGTATGACCACTTAATGTAAGCCTTAGCTTGTTGAAAAAATAGTCAATGCCTTATATATAATCAGTTAATTAAAAAAACATGAGATGAGGATCTTTTTAAACACGTTGAATTTAAATTGATTATAAAACATAGAAGTGAGAATGTTCAGGAAAAGAGTTAAAAGAAATAGAGTTGAAGCTTAGGTTGGTAAAAGGACCCCTAGAAATAGATTTGGGACTATTCTACAAAGGAGCAGCATTTGAAGGCATTAGAATGGAAGCATCTTTTACTGGGAATAGCATGGAGAAAAGAACAAAAGTCCAGTGATTGAGATTTGGGGAACAAATGTAATTGGAAGGTTGCAGGAGCTAGTGAAGAAAATGTGGGTGAGATAGGAAGGGAATCTGGGTAGAGGAGTAAATTAGTTAAGGAAAGGGAACTAGCAGTTATCTAATACATACTGCCTGTGCTAGACACAGTGATAGGTGCTTTAGCTAAGGTATAACTTTTAATCCTTACAACAAACCCATGAGGTTGGTGATATTATCCTCATCTTAAAGAAGCAGAGGCTCAAAGGCTAAGTAATTTGCTGCAGGTCACTTCAGGTCATGGAATTTGTGTCATTTTTTTTTTCAAATCCCTTGCTCTTCCCATCACTGGGGAGGGGATCCACTGTGCTACACACAGGAGAGAGGCCAGACTGACTGCCCGAGGAAAGATCGTCATGCTGTTCAGGATCTTGGGTAACATCAGCAGATTAGAGGCAGCTAAAGAAGGGTTGATTGATATGACGGAGACAGTGAATATAGAACTTTCACTGGGAAGTTTCACAGTGAGAAGGTAATGAGAGCCAGCTGGAGAGCTAGAAGTGGCCTAACAACCTCTCTTTTTAAGATGGGAAGAGACATATGTGTTTGAAAACAAAGGATAAGCCACTGGAGAAGGAAACATTTATGCCGGTGACGTGAAAATGACAGTGTGAAAGCAAGGCTCTACGGAGTGGAGCAAAGCGAGGGGTTAGGCCTTCCTCTGGGATTTGCAGGTGGAGTGAAGGCACAGGTGATATTTTGAAGATTGGGGACTTGATTTCTGCCTATTTCCATCTTCTTTCCCCAGGAGACATAGCCTTTTCATCTAGGAATTTTGCAGTTCTTTCCAAGGGCATTTAATTCTCCTAACTTAAAAAGAGCATCAGATGGTTCTATGATGTTTCTGTAATGCCAGAAATAGTGAAACGGACAGAAGTCAAAGTATAGGCTATATTCTTTCCCTCGTCTGAGCTCCCACAATGCTTTGTATCTTTCCTGTGTCGCGTCTCACTTTGGCTTTGTATATGAGAATTTCTATACTTATCGCCCCTTTTAGGTGATAAACTCCTTCAAGGGCAAAACTGTCTTGCTCATTTTGTTTCCCTTCTGAGTCTACAGCAGTGCCCAGTAGTAGGAGTTCCAAAATAATGAATGCTTGTAGCTCAGAGGTCTTGGCATTGGAGAAGTTTCTCCCGTTGTTCAATGTCTCTGGTTATAGAAATGAAGAGAAAAAACAAAAGTATCAAATGAATTACCTTTAAGCTTTGCCTGATCTATAGACTTTATAACTTCAGCCTTATACCCATGTTCTCTTATGATGGCTTTTGCTTGTGGGTGAAACCTCTTTTGGAGCCACAGTGAAACATGAGACAGGGAGGCCTGGCATGCTGCAGTCCATGGGGTCGCAGAGTCGGATATGACTGAGCAACTGAACTGAACTGAAACATGAGAGTGAGACTGAGGTCTGTAGGTTGGCAGCTCACCTGTCCAGTGTTTAGGGCACAGACAGCAGGATTCGTGGGTGTCCTTGCTATCTCTTATAATGAAACTGTCAAGGGGAAATTGACCCAGAGTCTCAGAAAGCATTTTTTTCACTCTGTGTGGGAGATCTTTGGTCTGTTTGTTGTTGTTGTTTTTTAATTTGGAAATTTAAGCTCTATGTGGACAGTACTTTCTAAGTACCAGTGAAAATATTAAACAACATGGAGTCATACTGAAAAGTTAAAACGTGGTCTCTGCCCTTGAAAGTTGGACTTTTGAGAGATTAGGTGTATTTACACTATGCAAAGAATATTCTAAATACATAAAATATATGTTGTCTGAGAGGAGCAATAGATTCATTTGGGTGGCATCTGGGTTTCATACCAGGCTAGTTTGGATAAGGTATTTCTGGAAGAGGGAAATCTTGAGCTAAAATTTCAGAGGGATCTTGTAAGGTGATAGGCTGTTGAAGGAAAGACATGTCTAGGGACTTGATTCAGTTATGCAATCTGAGAAGCTCTCCCCGGATATGGTGGTTTGAGGGAATCCTGCAGAAACTCTGATAGGCTTCCTTCATAGCTCAGTTGGTAAAGAATCTGCCTGCAATATAGGAGACCCCAGTTCAATTCCCCGGTCAGGAAGATCTGCTGAAGAAGAGATAGGCTACCCACTCCAGTATTCTTGGGTTGCCCTTGTGGCTCAGTTGGTAAAGAATATTCCCACAATGTGGGAGACCTGGGTGTTATCCCTGGGTGGGAAGATCCTCTGGAGAAGGGAAAGGCTACCCACTCCAGTATTCTGGCCTGGAGAATTCTATGGACTGTATAGTCCATGGGGTCACAAAGCGTCAGACACGACTGAACAGCTTTCACTTTCACTTTTTCTTCAAACTCTTTGGCATCTGTTACTCTTACACTTGAAGGCTGAGCAGTTCTAATGCTGCTTCGAATCTTTTACTTCAATGAAATCCTTCCAGCTTGGTGTAAGTGAGGCTAGGAATGAAGAGGCACTTTTGAGACAAGGATGCTGCTGCTGCTTGGTGTAAAGAAGGAATAGTCAGGGACTTCCCTGGTGGTCCAGTGGCTAAGACTCTGTGTTTCCAATGCAGGGGCCTTGGGTTTGATCCCTGATCAGGGAACTAGATCCCACATGCAGCAACTAAGACCCAGCACAACCAAATAAATAAATAATAATAATAAGAAGAAGAAATAGTCATTGAGCATCTTAGCATTTAGTTCTCTGCAGTGCCTGGCAGCCGGGGAAAGAGCACAGTGAAACTGCTGAATTGAGTGGGTACCTAACGAGATGCTAGTTTCAAGAAGAATATCTCCCCAGGTTGGGGTCATGTCTGATACTGAGATAAATAATAATCGATAGAACCTGGGTGAGATTAGCTATCTACAGAAGGAACCCACCCATCTGTTTGTAAATATATTGATTCTGAGATGAGGTTACACATCTCAAGGGCCCAGGCTAGTACCTTAAGAAGGAAATCATGGTTGAGAAGATTAGAGCTGTAGAATTTTAAGAGCGGGAAGGGGCTTTATCAGTCTAAGGATATATCAAAGCTCTTTGTTTTACTCATAAGGAAATTAGAGCTTGCAAAGATAAAAGAAAGTAATGGAAAATCAGTGGTAGATGGGCACCAGGATCCAGGGCTCTGCACTTGCCGCCCAGTATTCTTCCATTGTGTCCCATTGCCTTGCTACATATTACACAGCTACACCTAGAACTTCATGTGGGCACTAGGCAAGACTGAGAGCCGTCTACGAGCAGTAGGGAGACTCCTAACTACCTCATAACTTAATTACAAGATGGGGAAGTGGCCATGGCTAGAGAGCTGCCCCAAGAACTGCCTCATTGCTTACTCCATATCCTTTTCTTCTCTTTGTCTTGCACACCTGTAGGCTCTTATAAGCAGTTTGAGAAAAGCTGTTATACAATTAATTCATGAAGCCTGAGGAGATGCACTAACAAAAGTCAGAATTGCATAGAATGTAGGAAGAGAAAAACCAGGGAGTGACAGTTGGTTAATTTGTCTACCCCAGTGCTGCAGCAGTGCTAGTGTGAAATAAGGATGAATGGCCAGCTTTTTCTGCAATGTATATGAGCTAGTCAATAAAGTCATTTGTTGTTTTTGCCTTTTTTCTGTGTTTAGCAAGGAGGGCTCTCGGTTTTTATCTATCTTCTCAGGAAAAATCAGCACAAGGTGTATCAGCCACTGGAATGGTTATAGCCCCCACCTTATAAACTAATAAATTGGCATTTTAATTTCTAAATTGGTCTCTTGTGATTTTAGTTAATATCAGTCAATCCTCTGGAGTCTGATTATCCCTAAATTAACCAGTGAAGACCAAGTTAGAGACTCTGGACCTTTGGTGACGCCTTCAAAGTATAGACTCCCACAAGATGCTGCTTTAGCAGCCATTCAGAGTCTCTCAAACTGTATATCTCTTTCCCTGCCTCAACACTTCTTATTGAAAGCCCTCAGTCTCAGGGGCTCCTCTAACTCTTTCTTGGAATATCAGGGTGATTTTAAATGCACCGTAGATCAGTCCTCAGAGAGTGCTTATTGAATGCTCTGCCTTTTGCTCAGTGTGATAGATGGACACGTGGCCCCTTTCATTGAACCTAACATGTACAGTAAGAAATCCTCCCATCAGTTTTGAGGCTTTGCCCAGCTGGAGAAGCTCTTTGGATGGTGAATGGGAAGTATGAAATGCTAACTGGAAGGGGGTCTCTCCCAGCACTCCCTTAACTCGTAGCTTTCCTTTCTTTGACTTCACCCACTAGCGGATGGGGAAAATATTGGTGCCCCATTGTCTCGCTCATGCCCAGTTTAGGAAATTTAGTGTCAGAGGACTTCCTGGAGTTTTGTTCCCCTGATCTATCGAGCCCTGATACTTCAGAGTTCGAGGATTGGTTCTGGCTGTACTGATCTGGTCAGAACCGCCTGGCTCAACCAGCAATCAACTGACACACAGACCCCATAGCCTCTCTCTACTGAATCAAATGGCCATTGTACTAACCTCGTATTGAGGCTCAGAATGTCAGTTTCAAGCTTGTCCTCATATATAAATATAGGTCTCTCTAGATATAAAAAGTGAGAGAGTCTGTAAGTTGCCTTTTTTTTTTCTATACCCCCTTTCATGGGGAAAGCTAATGAGATGCATATCATTAAAGACCCGATGTTTTGTGGGACGGAGCCTTTTAAACTGGATGTGCCTGGCTTAGTCATGGCAAATATTTACCAAAAAAAAAAAAAGGGACATACCATATAAAATTAGAGTTCTGAAAATAGTACTGAGAGAGGGAGAAAGAAAAAAAAAAAAAAAAAAAAACCCAGGACAGAAAATACAGGCCAGTCTGTTTGGGGAAAAGGGAAAAAGAGATAAAATGAGAGAAACCTCGCAGTAAAAACAGCATCTTGGTAAACAGACTATAAAAAAAATTGTGACCTGCTTTCTGGCAGGCCTGGCGGCTGTCGAGCGGGTGAAGGTGGCGGAGCTGGCGTCTGTGTGGACACACGGTGCCCCGGGCGCACGGCTCCCCTGGCCGCGCAGGGCGTTAAATTTAGCCACATAATGATGGGCTTGAGGACAGCCTCTTGTTGACCACACCATAATTACTGCTTCGCTTTATGAATTTTATTTTGCTTATTCTGTTTCCTCCTTCTTTGGCATGAAGGAGGCTTGGAGTGGGGGGGAGTCCCGCCCCCACACCCCTCCCCTTACTGGACAAATAAGTCTTCATAGAAACTTGGACTCTTGAGCCATCAGGGTAAAGAGTAAGCTCCCTTGATGAATCAGAAAGGGAGGAAGCTTTCCTGGTCCCCCAGGCTCTTGATGGATCCTCATAAAGTCATAAGTAGGACTTGCCAGCCCTACTTCAGAGTGCTCTTGGAGAAAATGTCCCGAAGTCTCTGGTCTTAGAAGACACTCTCCTGTGAGTCTGGGAGGTAGACACTCTTACTCTGTTTATACCCTGAGAGCTAGACTAGCAGGTGCTGTCGGATGTTTGCTTGGGTCTTTGGTCCTTGCTCCCTAGCTGGCTGCTAGAAGTTTAGTTTTAACAACATTCTGTGTCATGAAGAGGTGCACTATTTTATATACGTTAGTCTTGGTGATAACTGCGTTCGTAAAGCCGAGACTCTACTATAATTGACTCTTCAGATAACTTAAAAATACATGTTGAGAATAAGTTGTTGAAACCTGAGATATCGTTCTTCTTGGGCCCTCGGAGAGGTGCGAGTCTTCTTGATTTTAGAGTTAAAATAGCATCGTTGGCCAGAGCATACCATGGGCTTTGTTGGAATGGTGCTCTGAGGCCTAGCTTTACCTACCACTCCCCAGAAGTATGCCCTTGGTCTCGGACCAAAAGTACCGTATTGGGAAGAGAAAGTAGGCTGTAGAAGAGGCATAGGAAGAGCTGTATGGAGAACGTACTGGGTCATGGGGGGTGAAGTTCTTGACTAGTGACCTAGGCTGGCAGCTCCCTATGGCCCCACAGTGGCCCTCCAACTGAGGAAGTGGTGGAAAAGGAAAAGCAAACAGGGGTTGTGGTCAGGGTACTGGCTTGTCTCTCATTGGCCAGGACTGTCCTGTTTGTGTGTTAGGGGTGGTTGGGCTCCTCCCGAAGCCAGGCAAGAACGTGTCAAGGAGAGGCTTCTTGCAGCTCTTGTTTTCCCAAAACAAAGGAAGCTCCTTGCATTGCTGGAAGTCGCGTGCTTGGATGCTGAGTTTGTTATTGCCTGATAACCTGGCCACCAACTCCTGCCCTCCTCTTCACCCCATGCAGCCTGTGGCCTAGGGGGAGCAGCTTCCTGTTCCGCATCCTCCACAGCAGATTCCCTCTTTATTGTAACCAGGAGAGGGGAAAGAGCTGGTCCTCCTACCCCCAGACCTCTCCTCTTCTCTTGCCATGAAACCTTCTAGAATGGTGCTTTTCAAAGTAACCTGGTCTTACTGTGCATAGCTCGTTGCAGCACAGGCCACACATGACAGGATCAACAATGCTTGAACCGTTTTTACCCTGTTCACTGAGGTGAGTCTTCTGAACTTGAGTTCGGCTGTCATGGCAATGTCAGGTTCTGTACAGACTTTCAGATGCTTACACTTAACTTAGCCTGTGTGTGGTAACAAGGAGCCCATGGACCAGGACCAGTTTACTGATAACACTTCGGATAGCATTATTCTAGAACCAGGAGACCTAGTGAGTTACAGCCATTCCCTACGGGACATAGAGGTCCTACCCTAGACCTGTCCAGTGGGGGATGAACATAAAAATAAGTTCTCAAGGAAATTTCAGGCAGTAAGAAATAATCTGATTTCAACTGCCAGTGATACTCAGGTGTAAGGCTGGACTGGAGGATTAAAGGTTTCTTTCCCAGTGCCAAGGTTCTGCCATCCTAAGGTTAAATGCTAAGGCCAAGAGATAAAGTTAATGGCCATGATGCTTTCCCCTTAGGGTATTGATTCTAAGCCTTAAACTGTGGCTCTAGGTGACTTAATGAGGTAAAGAAAGAAAAGGAGGGGTGTTTTCCATACACTTCATTTGCTAGTCTGCCATTATCATCCAGCTATGAGGTCTTTCTTATACAGATTGATCATGTGTCTGGGCAGTATTATCGTAGTCTTCTGTTAGGAGGCCCCCAAATTGTTTCTAAAGGTTGAAAGATCTAGGATTGAGAAGAAAGTAAATATTGGCAAACTTGGTGGAATTCAAGTAAGAGATAAGAAATGGGCCTTGGGTTAGAAATGTGAACTCTTGGCTGGGTGACCCGACAGTCCTCATTGGAGAGTGGGGGCTGGGCGGGGACGATACTCAAGAAAGGACAACAAACCAGATGGAAGCTCCTGATTAAAGTAAATCTGGTCACGTGTGCCTGCTGAAAATTAATCGGTCACTCCCTATTGACCTTAGGATAAAGTCCAAGCTCCTTAGTGAAACCATGAAGGCCCATATGATCTGGCCTCTGCCTGCCTCTCCCACTCTTTTGCTAGGCCACAGTTCAGTTCAGTCACTCAGTCGTGTCCAACTCTTTGCAACCCCATGAACTGCAGCACTCCAGGCTTCCCTGTCCATCACCAACTCCCGGAGTTTGCTCAGACTCATGTCCATCAAGTTGGTGATGCCATCCAGCCATTTCATTCCCTGTTGCCCCCTTCTCCAACTGCCCTCAATCTTTCCCAGCATCCAGGTCTATTCTAATGAGTCAGTTCTTCATCTCAAGTGGCCAAAGTATTGGAGCTTCAGCATCGGCCTTTCCAGTGAATATTTGGGACTGATTTCCTTCAGGATTGACTGGTTTGATCTCCTTGCAGTCCAAGGGACTCTCAAGAGTCTTCTCCAACACCACAGTTCAAAAGCATCAATTCTTTGGTGCTCAGCTTTCTTTATGCTAGGCCACACTCACCCCCAAATCTACACTTCCAAATCTGTACCCCTAAACCCATCCCCGATCTTCACTTCAGTCCAGTGAACTATGGTCAGCTCCTCGAGCTCATTGTTGTCTTGTCTCTGGTCCTGGGCATGTGCTCTTCCTTCTGGAAGTGCCCTGCCAATCAGCAGCAAAGCCTTCTCATCTGGATGACTGCTGTTCATTGTTTGGGTTTCAGAGAGGATGTCATTTCTGCCAGGAAATTTTCCCTGGCCCTCTGAGCTCAGGTTGAAAAGTGAAAGTCACTCAGTCATGTCCGACCAACTCTTTTCAACCCCATGGACTACACAGTCCATGGAATTCTCCAGGCCAGAATACTGGAGTGGGTAGCCATCCCCTTCTCCAGGGGATATTCCCACCCCAGGGATTGAACCCGGGTCTCCCACATTGCACACAGATTCTTTACCATCTGAGCCACCAGGGAAGCCCAAGAATACTGGAGTGGGTAGCCTATCCCTTCTCCAGTGGATCTTCCCAACCCAGGAATCGAACCAGGGTCTCCTGCATTACAGACGGATTGTTTACCCGCTGAGTCACCAGGAAGCAAAAGTTAGTTGTCACCTGCCCCCTCCCCTTTTTTTAAGGCTACTTGTGCAGCTTGTAGGATCTTAGTTCCCTGACCAAGGATCCAATCTGGGCCCCCAGCAGTGGAAGCATGGAGTCCCAACCAGTGGACTGCCAGGGAATTCTCTAGTTGCCCTTCTTATGTGTGACTTTATTTGTTCTATCATAGGCCCTAGCAACATTGCACTGTAAGTACTAGTTTTTCTGGCTCCTTCTACTACATGGTAAGTTCCCCGAGGGCAGGGATATTATCAGTCTTGTTTAATTTGTCTGGTCCATTTTAAGTACTCAGCAAATTTTTTGGTGCTATGTATTCTGCAGAGAATTTTTGCCTTTATTATTTAATTTGATTCTCATAACTATCTTGTGAAATAAGCAGGTTTCAGTGAGGAATAGTCAACGTAAATATATTGATCACCTACTCAGATTTTTAAAAAGGCTATATAAAAAGAGAGAACAAACTTATGTATGAAAATTTTGCCTATATAAAAAGAGAGAACAAACTTATGTATAAAAATTTTGTTTTCACTCCCCTCTGGCCACTTCAGGATAAGGAGATATAATGGATTGGCTCAGAGAAATTTAATGACCTTGTGTCCACAAGTCATTGCAGTTGAAGCCAGACCTCATCCTTTGACTTTCTAGGACAGCTTTTCCACTATCTCACACTGTCTCAGAGACTCTGTTCTAATGAAATATATTTGAGAAGGGAGGATACTCAAAGAGTAAAAAGCGTTCCTGTGACTCCCCTTATATGTGTCCACTGAAACACAGGTCTGAAATGATAGACAAACGGTCAAGCCCCAAACCCGAGCATCATCACATAGAAGGTCAAGGAAAAATGTTAGGACCATGGGACGTGGACATGACCTGAGACACAGTTAGAGGGGAATCCTCTTTCTAGAGGGGAATCTCTGTATCTGGAGAAGGATCTAAGAAACACTGCCGTTTTCAGCTGCCAAAATGTTTCCCTTGGGGCTACCCTGGGAACAGGATGGCCGAGTGGGGTGAGAACAGAATGGGGTGGGACACTTTCTTGCTCACCCTCTTCCAGCTCTAACAATTTCTCAGCCACTGAACAAGTAAGGCAGAGCTGGAACCATTCAGGCTGCCCCTTGGTCCTTTTTTATCCTTCAGCTCTTGGGAGCTGGAGGGAATTGGTATCACCCAAATCAGTGGAAACCTCGTCTGTAGGCAGAGCTGGCCACAAGGCCAGGTTTCAAAATTATCCCTGCACCCTAGCTGTTGGGTAGGGAAGAGCACGGCCGGGTTCTCTTGCCAGCAGGGATCAGTAAATTCTAGCCATACAGGACCCAGACGCTCTTTGTCCAGCAATGTTTTCCCAGTGTCTCCTGGGGAGTGATTCAGGGCCAAGGTGACAGTGGGTTTGGAGCCTAGATGAAAGGATCGCGGGGACCACAAGACAAGATCCCTTGTGTGGTGGCCGGCTGGAAAGAGGAGGGAGTGAGTGTGTGTGGAGGTCAGTGACGCAATTCCCCTGGCTTGCAGCGATGGAGGAGGAGAAGGCTCCGTGGGTATGTCTCCTTATAAAGAGGCCCTTACCACATGAAGCAGGGGTGAAGGTGAGCCCACTGTGACTCACCCCGGAAGGGACGCCGTGTGCCTGAGCCCAGAGGAGAGGACTTGTGGATTTCCCGCCCTTTCCTTCTATGATTTTATGCGTAATACGGGTTGGTTTAGTCACTCAAGCTGCGCTGCTTCTCTTTCTGTCTTCGAATCCATTCTGTCTCATCCCCCTGCACCATCCCTGACGTGTGGAGATTCTAAATCAATTTGCTCTTGATTTTTATAGTTTTTTTTTAATCCGAAGTTTGATATCTGTTGATTTCAAGAAACCCAAAGCATTACTAATTGTGTTTGCCTTGGAGAAGATGGCCTGGTGGCTCTTTGCCAAGCATGGTTGTTCTTAGACTATATTTGCTCTTCCTTCTTATCTCCCACCAAGGCAGGTTCATATCCTGGACTGGAATCTGAAGAGATTCTAGGGGCCCCCGAATCCAATTGCCCCTCAGTTGAAAAGCGACTCTAGTCTGGGCTTTATTGAGGTCTGGGACTGCAGAGAGCTCCGGGGAGTGTCCCTGTAATCAGCCAGCCACCAACCCCACACTGCCTTGTAATAAAGCAGCTCTATATTTGTTCTGTTTATAGTCTCCTCTGTAATAATGCCACAGCCCTCACTGTGCTCTCTTTGGGGAGATTTTCTGGGTAATAGAAAATTTTGAAATGTTAAAGAGGGTGGTAGACTCAGAAAACGTTTTTTATCTGTGATGTGCCTTAAGTTGGGAAGATGCCTGGGAAATCCAGGCAGCCAGTGAGTGCTCATGGGGAGGAGTGTGCTGTGGCGAGTCTGCTGCATGTGAGATGCTGTTTCTCTGGGGACTGTGCAGGAGAAGGGGAGGTGTGGGAACACTGTGGTTGTAGGTGTGGAGCGCACCGCGCTTGCTCGTGGTGGCTCCAAGTGAAGCGTTTGGTCGGAATGGGGAGTGTGAGAGGTGTGCAGAGGGGCCAGTGCAATGATGGAAAACCCTGTTTGGGCAAATTTCAAAGCTGTCAGGTATGTTGGATGGTGAGACTAGAAGGTTAGCCTTTTAAAGCTCACATTCCATTCATTCTTTGACTGCTGTCTCGTCCTCGGGTCCCCAACATTTTCAGGCCTCCAGTGGTGCTGACATTCCTTCTTCCTTCCTGTTCCTTTCAGTTTATCATCTCTTTCTTTGTTAAACGAGGAAGAAGTTAGAGACAGACTAATCAGGAGAAGCAGTGGACTGGGAGCCACACTGATCTGGGCCAGTGAGAGCCAGCCCGATGGCCCAGGCTGACACTTTGAAGTCGAGCTACACGATGAATGCTGGGAGTTGTTGTCGCCAGGGCTCTCGTGAACAATTCTGATTCCTCCTTTTTCCCTCCCCACCTCTACCTCTGCCCACCCCCACCCCCCGGATTCTATAAATACTTTATTATATGGCACTAGTAAAACTTCAAGTATTTCTTTTATTAGAGCAGCATAATATGGTAATTGTGTGACAGAACACAGCTCCGTGAGCAGCCGCCACCCTCTTCCTAGGTGTGGCCTCTCACCACCTCAGCTGGGGCTCGGCCCATAGGCCTCTCTGTTCTGCATGTGTGTGTGTGTGTGTGTGTGTGTTTGTGTGTAAAGGGGGCTGGGTCAGATTTGCAGACAGAACTAAGGGGTCAAGGCCTTAAGTAGGATCAGGCAAGAGGAGTAAAGAGGTGTTTTCTAGTTTTAAACAAAGTCTGTTTTGGGGTGTGAATATAGCAGGAATCCAGTGATTAGCATTAATTCCCTGCATGGGGCACTTAACCTGCCTTTCAGTGGTATTGTCACGTGCCATAGAAGTAGGCTTTAAAAAAATTTTTTTATATATGTTTTAATTGGAGGATAATCACTTTACAATATTTATTGGTTTCTGCCATACATCAACATGAATAACTTATTTATTTCTGGCTGCGCTAGGTCTTCATTGCTGTGTGAGGGCTTTCTCATTGAGGTAGCTTGTCTTGTTGCGGAGCATAGTCTCTAGAGCATGCAGCCATAAGTAGCTGTGGCTCACAGGTTTAGTTGCTCTGCAGCGTGTGGGATCTTCCTGGACCAGGGATCAAACCCTGTGTCCACTGCATTGGCAAGTCAGTTCTTCATCCCTGGACTACCAGGGAAATCTTGGCAGTAGGTTTTGAACTTAGACCCAGAGCCAGGAGTATATGGGTTTCTTTGGTTGACTCTGATTCAGGGTACTTCTCCTTTATTTTTAATAATATTCATCATTCTTTCTGGTGTCTCCTGGGTTCAGAATCTGTAGGTGCTAAAAGAACCCAGGCTCTCTATCTCTTGCTCCTTCGGTGTTAGAACATCTTTTCCTTTAAGCCCAAGTCACTGGTCTCTATATCCGCTTATTTCACAGAAGGTGTGGGGCTGGAAATTCCACAGCCTGTAGGTCTTTCATTACTGTTAATGTGTGACCTGCTAACTGTATTTTGTTGCCTAAATGAGCCTGATTATTTGATTCTGGTTTTTGTCCAACGAAATCTGACTTTGAACCTTCCCTAGCCCTCTACGGTAGCTCTTGAACTAGGTCAGAATATCCCTACCAGTTCTCTGCATTGAGGATGACTTGAGTTTTCTGCATCCTTACTTCTGCAGAGCTTGTGAACTGGGATTTCTGCCTGGATAGCAGCTAACAGTGCTCTCAGTGCCAGGGACGTGGGCACAATGTTTAGTCCTTTCTTAACTGCCCTTGTGCCCAGTGTTTGCATAGGGGCCAACCCCCAACCAGACTCTGCCATTCAGTCTTTACTCCGCATGGAGTCGTATGGGCATATGCTCTTCCCACCTTTTGGGGCTAGCCAAGGTTAATATTAGACCTTCTAGCTGGGCTGCTGTTCCCGAAAGCCACAGGGTGTTGTTAATATTCATGTGACCGCAGAGGCTCATCCATATTCATGAGGTATCTGCAGCCTTCCTTCGGGCCCTTAGCTTGGAGAAAACAAGAATGATTAGAGTTTCTAGAAGTTAAAACTAACCCTATTTCCTGGAGTCTGTTGAGGAGGAGGCAAATCTTAAGAGTAAATGTCTGGGCCAAGAGAAAAAGGAGTTTTCATGCCAATATCCTGAACTGGTCTGACGACTTAGTGGAGTTGTGCTGGATGGCTGTTGTTCCTGCCATTGTCCTTGTTCCAGTGTGCTGAGTACCGCTGGGTTTAGGTTCTTGTATGAGGTGCTCTGAGGGGTAGGAAACTAGCATTGGTGAGTATTCAGTGAGTGCTAGGGATACAGCAATAGCTGACATGATTCCTGCTCCAAGAAGCACGTGAAAGAGAAGGGGAGATGGTTACGTGTACACAAATCCAAAGTGAGAGTGCTCTTCTGGAGATAACACACAAAGCACTGAGCTAGGACAAATGAGGAAGTCCTTCTTTGTGGGGAAATTAGTGAAGGATTCCCTGGGAGCTCTTGAAAGGAAAGGAAAGTAGAATTTCCTGTGGTTCCTTTAATAACCTTCAACGAGGCGTAAAGCCCCTCTAAATGTTCGCCCTGGGCGCCCTGCTTACCAGCCTTGCCTGCTACACCTTTTGTTGGATGCTTCGGCTATTCCAGTCTTATTTAATAGAACTTCTTTTCTCTATAAAGTATCCTTGTACTTCCTAGGTGAGAAAATTTCCCCCTTTTTTTATTTCAGATTTAACCAGTAAGAGTTCCCGACTGTGACATAATTTTTGGCATAGTTTGGTTATTTAAAAACATGAACAGAATTCCAAATTATGTAATTAAAAGAAGAGGAGGAGAGCCTGAGGCCACCCTTCTATTACAGGATTTTGGTGTCATGTTTGAAAGATGCATAGAGCCTGAGTGCCCATAGGAAAATCAGAAGAGTAGTAAGAGTGGTGGAAATAGAATTTTTTTTTAACTCCAAGGAAAATAGGATTAATTAAGAGAGTAGATTGAGTCATAGCTCATTCTTTTACATATGAAAAATTGGTGCCTGTAGAATGTGCTTTTTGGCATTTCAAAATTATATTACAAGAAGGGATGAACTTGCATTATAGCAATAAGGATATAGTTGAAGTAGAAAGAACAATTTTTCACCTGACTAGAATGTTACCAGGGAAACTTTGGAAAGTGCCCTGCTAGAATTCTTTAAGACTCTTTCCCTAACCACAGGTGTCATCTTGCCCTGCTTAGAAAGCAATAGTAGAGGGTATGGCTAACCCTAAGATTCTATGGTTAACTCTCTATTCCCATCGATTTGCTGGTGTATGCTACAGCCCAGCAGAAGCTTCTTCCTCTTCTACAAGATGACAATACTTTTTATGGAGCCCCACATATTTCCTGTGGTGACATTTGGGGAAATACTTGCATATAATTTAAGCTGTCAATCCCAGGCAGCCCTCCATACTTTCTACTAAAGACCTACTAAATCCTTCTTGAGGTCTGAGGAAGCTGACCTTGGAAGCTGGCATGCAATTCCTAGAGTTAGGTCCAGTAATGGGTTTTAGGAAAAAAACTCTTCTTCATAAGGAATATGAGGAGGGAATAATATTAACAGTTCTTTTTCTGTACACAGTCATTGTCCCACTCTGCGTATCTTTCTCCTTATATCTTCTTATATTTTTTCATTGTCTTTACAAAGTCTGATTACATTTTCGTCTTGATCTTTGCTGTTCACCCAGATATTCTTTAAGATGGGTGAGAAATTGCTAGACCACCTTAAAGAATCAGATAAATGATGCTAAAATGAAGAGTGCTTGAGAGCTGGGTGCTTGTATGTCTTATTCACCACTGTACCTCTGGCTTGTGCCTCCTAGGTGCTACAGAAATATTTGTTAAATGGATGAACAAATGTTTATATTTGTAAGATGAACTGGCTGCTCAATGAGCATGTTGCTTATTAGAATGTTTGCCCAGACCATAGTGAGGACCACAGGAATGGTGGAGCAATGCGAAGTATCTAAGTCATTACTTGTTGGTGACACTGCTTTCATTCTACTGTTGGATGACAAAGAATCATGTCATCTTGGTGCAAAATTAGAATTTCTACCAAAACCAAGAAAACCAGTATGATACAGAAATATTTTAAAACTATATAGAACTTATTGACTAGAGTAAGGGCTTGTTGAGTGTTCACAGTTCTCAGATCAGCAAGACTCTTGGAGAAGGAACTTCAGAGACCCATGGCTGTTAAGACTGGAACTCAGAACCCAGTAAGATGGTTCTGGCTAACTGGAGTTCCTATGATGTTGGTCCAAGGGAACCAGGAGAAGCATGAAGTCCTGAAGTTGTCCATTTTCCATTCCTTTCAGGGCTTGTGATGAATTAAAGAAGGTGAATTTGAGGTCCATCCAGTTTTAGGATGTAGTGTACGCAGCTGTCAGGAAAAAGACAGCAGGTGGCGCCAAAACATTGTCCTACTTCTGGCACTGGCTTGGGGAACACTCCAGGTGGAGAGGGTTCTCTCAGGGACAGGGAGTGGGGACTGGCTACCTTGGTTGTTGCTCAGGTGAGAAATCCTTGCGGGGCTCCGTGTCTGCTCCCTCCCCCTCACCCAGGGTCTGGACCCCCGCTCTCCTACTTCAGCCAGAGGACTGGTGAGGAGAGGGGGTTCCCAGCAAACCCAAGAGTGGAGGAGCCCATTAACTTCTGTCCCTGCCAGGACTGGGTCTCCTTCAGGGCCCGATGCTGCCAGATGCCCTGGTTCCTAAGGCTCTTGCCTCATTCTGTGATCCTCTATTTTTTCCTTTCTGTGAATTTCATTCTATCTTTTGACAGATGTCCATCTTAGGATACCTTTCTTGTTTCGGGACACTTTCCTCATGGGTAGATCTCTTTTTTTCTTTGACCCCAGTTTCTCTGAGAGGCAGGGAGTGGTGACTGGGGAACACTGGCTCCCAGACGAATTTAAACTGGAGGTACTGCCCAGAGGGTGGAGAAGGACAGGGAAAGCTGTTTCATGAGAGGCTCTTTGGTTCTGAGAAGGCGGCAGGACAGTGTCCAGACCGTGGGACACCAAAGCGAGTGTCCCGAGTCACCTCGGGATCTGCCAGAACTGAGGCTGGCTCTTTGGCGTCCAGGTGCCAGAGCAGGCCCGGCTCCCCGGCCCTGACCAACTCCCACAGCCCCGTCGCCAGCTCTCTTCCATCCTTGTCCCCAGTGCCCCTTGCCTTCCCCACTCCCTCCGCACACCCGCCGGGCTGTCTCCAGCCTTCATTCCTTGAGCTTGTTCCTTGGGCCTCCCCGCTTCCCCCGGGGCGGGCTTAAGGGCTGGGCGGAGCTGTCCGCCGAATCCCCTGTGGGCCCTTTGGTTCCTGGTTCTATATATATCCCTGTCCTTCTCTGCGCAGGGTTTGATACGGCTTTATGGGCATTTCCATGCGCTTCACAGGCACAGTCATCACAGAGGCGTGTTTCACCCGAGAAACCTCAGCGGAGCCTGGCCTGTGGCGGACTCAGTCTGGCCCCTGAATCAAGCCTCTCTTCTCTCCCTGCCCTCCCCCGCCCTCCCCCTCCATGTCCCCACTGCCTACCCCCAAGTGAATAACAGAGCTCTGGGGAGCACTCAGCCTCATTGGCAAAGCGTTTTGGAACTCAAGAGATTCACGGGGAATTCTTGAGTGTCCAGTTTCTCCACTCAGTTAGCTGGGGAAGGTGTGAACCCTGACATCTGGCTTAGACTCTGCTATAATAGGGCAGGTGGGCATTCTCGAACAGAATGGAATCTAGCGGCTGCTGGCAGGTTCTCTTGAGGCATGTGAAAAAGGAAGAAGAGCCTTATGAACTGGGGCCAGACAAGCCAATGGGGGGCCTAGTGCGAGGATCAGAGGCAGACCTGGGTCATGTGAGTTCAGAGTGATGAAAAGGGTACTCAACCCAGTGGGTAGGGAAGATGCTCCTCCAGGGGCCTCCCTTTTGGCTCATTCTCTGGCCAGGAGATGAACTGGTGGAATCTGGTTTAGAAAGAGAAAGTTTTGTTAGAACAAAGGGGAAATTTGTTAAGCAGGCTAAAATTTGCATGAGGAAGCAATAGACACTCCCCCCATTTTAGGATGTCTAACATCCCCAGGAATCATAATAGGTACCATTTTGGGGGGTACCTCTGAGTGCTAGGCCCTCTGCCTATAAATCTTGCTGGAACTCTTCGCCACCTTTTTATGAGTTGGTATTTCTCATGGTATAGAGAGTGAAACTGAGATTCAGAGAGTATAAGCTTCCTGAAGTCACTTAGCTAATAAATAAGGGATGAAGCCAGCTTTCAAAGCAAGTCAGCTAAATCTGAACCCATGCTCTTTCCGCTGTACCATGCTGCCTCCCTAAGGAGCCTGTATAAGCAGGTGACAGAGCTGCTCCTGACTTAGTTTGTGGTCTGAAAAATGTTTAGTCTCTTTCCGTTATTTAAAACTTCACATTTCCACGTGGTTCTGTAAACCTGACACCTGTGTTTACTTGTGAGTTTCCCTGACATCCTGGCTGATTCTTCCAGCCTGGGAATTCCCAGGGCACCGGGACGCTTGGCTGTGCCCATAAAGGACTGGCCCATCTATGTGTGCATCTCTTTGTTATTATCCAGCTGAGCTCAGGCAAGAAGGCAGCGCACTGTACCGTTGTTGCCTCAGGGCCTTCTCCTCTGGCTTAGAGACATCGGTCCATTTGTGACTCTGCTGTCCAGAGTGGCCTGGCTAGGTATTTTCTTTTCCCTGTGATGTTTACTGTTCTTTCGTGGGATTTCAGATTTCCATGATGGCGGAAGGCTTGTAAAATGTAGGGGTGGGGAAGGGTTACAGTGGCAGGAGCCTGGGCCAGGCCAGGTCGAGCCAGCAGCACAGACAGCTTTTATAATGGTGTGCAGGGCTGGGAGGCTTGTAAAGGCGATGCAGGCAGATAGGGGGATAAATCATGCAAGCAGTGGGCAGGGTGGTGAGCCGAGGTTAGGAATTAACTTTGTGTTGGATGGAGCCCAGGTTGTGGGATGGGAAGAGAGGCCTCTCCTCTTTTCCTCTCCTCTCAGCTCTGTTCTTTGCCTCTCCTTTCTGTTGGCCCTATTCACTGCAGGCTGTGACATGTTTGCGTAGCCCTTCCTGTCCCTCCTCCAAGTTGCCTGAGCTAAATCAACAAAGAAGAGGGTACCCCAGAGCAAGGGAAGAAAGTCCTTCATGCTTCCACCAATCAAACTGCTTTGTTCTATTGCAAATACGGAATGGAACTGGCTGCCGCGTTCCTTTCTATAGCCATGTGTATATCAGGGTGCCCATCCCGAGTTCCCTTCTGCTTGTTCTCATGTGTTATGACTTTTACCTAGAAAATGGACCTGATTCCTTCAGGATCATAAAGAAAGCAGAAAATACTCTTTCAGCCCTTGTGAAGTTACCCATCTTGATGTAAGATCTTGGCCTGTCTGAGCCAGGGTGTAGACCTTGACAGGCTTCTTTTGAGGGCTCAGGCAAATCCAGATTGCTTCTTTCAGGAATTATATATTGGATGACGGCCTCTTTTCCTCATGGTGTCTCTGTGTCTCATGTATGGAAATGAGGAGGGAGCTGGGAGCAATGCAGAGTCAGGCCACATGAGCAGTCAGAGTGGACTTTGTGTGTGAAAGAAGTCAAGGTTAAATTTTCTCTGAAGACGTGTGCATGTGTATATAGTGGCTGAGGGTTAGGAGGTAGGTGCTTATGCAGGGGTAGTGTTTATAAGCCTCTTCAGGTTAGAGCTACATCTGTTACGATCTTTATTCTTCTTTATTTGTACAGCCCTTCATGTGATGCTTTACAAATTTCAAGTGATCAATAAATGTTTTTGACTATGTGCTTTGGTTCCTGATTGGCATGAGCAGTCAGCCCCTTCTTCCATTGCTCTCTTCCCCCTCAGCATCTCTCACCATAAATTGTCCCTCTAATCATCACAGCTTTCAAGTGGATGGCTCAGCCCAAACGAAAGTCATTGACTGCATTTCTTCCTCCCCAGATCTGTAATAATAGCACTGCCACTTTTCTTTCTAATTAGGCCCTGATTGAAAACTGGTTGTATTTGGACTTTTTTTCTTCTGTTCAGCTTTTTAGTTCCAGTGGTGGAAAAATATTCAGCTGAGGTTTGGGTTTTTCTTTTCTCCACCCCCCCCCCAACCCCCAGTTTTTTTCTTCTCCTTTTTCCTTCTTTTTAATATGGTGGATTCTTTTGGAAAAGCTGTCCCCAGCCTGTTGGATCCCCACTCACAAACCCCAGCCTTCTCCTAGAAGACCGGGTCTTTTCAAGTGGTTTGCGTTGAACACGTCGGAGCCCCCAATGCCTGTGACAGTTTCTGTTAATTATAGAGGCTCTTTCCCCCTCTCACATTAGTCAAAGGAGTTTTGTGTATTTTAACAGCGCTTTCCCTTGGCTTGAATAAGACTCTGTTCAGACATTTCCTAGGGCTGGTGAGTGGGCAGCCCTCACTGGTACCCGGGAGCAATGTTTCCTTATTTACTTCTCTAGGGGCTTCAGAGATTACAGGGGGAAGGATCTTTCCTCATGTGCTTGAAATTTAGTTGTTTCTGGGTTACAGACAGTTCTTACCCAGTCAAAAGCTCCTGCAGTGTCTGAGCCTCAGCTAGGAATGGAGATATGCACTTGTGTATGGAAATGCTCTCCAGGTCTGTGAGTCCCTTCTTTGTGCTTTTACTTCGCTCCCAGCCTTATCTAGACCTTGTGTGAGGGTCCCCTGCTTGTCCTTACTGTTGAGCTACATCAGAGTGTTTCTGGGAACCCTAGCTTCATCTGTAATTCTTAGGGCTGAAAAAGCATTACCTCTTATAGCCCTTGGAGCATTTTTGGAGCCATCATCTTTGATATTAAAAGTGCCCTTTTGTCCTGAAGGCTCCCAGAAAGACATTTTGCTGGCTTAGTCAGATGAAGGCCTTCTCAGTGGAAATCAGCCCTGATACATGATCTGCCCTGATAAATGAGTTTGAGCAAGCTCTGGGAGCTGGTGATGGACAGGGAAGCCTGGCATGCTGCAGTCCATGGGGTCGCAAAGAGTCGGACACCACTGAGCAACAGAACTGAACTGAACTGAACATGATCTACTGCGGGACAGCCCTGAGAAGTCAGTCTCCCAGTTTGGCTAGGAGAGAGCAGAAGATCACGGAAACAACCATTGTTCAACTGCATGTCCTCAGTGGGGCTGCATTCTGTTGAATTTGGACAGCCTGAATTTAGTCTGGGAGGGGATCGAGAGGTTCTCACAGATGACACTGTGCTGTGGGTAGGGTTAAGAGACCCCCTCATCAAGCATCTCTGAACATGTCAGTTAAAAAAAAAATTATTGGAGTCTAGTTGATTTACAGTGTTGTGTTAGTTTCAGGTGTACAGCGCAGTGAATCAGTTATACATATATCCAGTCTTTTTTAGAGTATATAGGATATACTCTATATACTGTTTACAGAGTATTGAGTAGAGTTCCTTGTGCTATGTAGTAGGTTCTTATTAGTTGTCTATTTTATATATAGTAGTATGTGTATGTCAATCTGAATCTCCCAATATATCCCTCGCTTCCTCTTATCCCCTGGTTATTTGGACCATAAAGAAGGCTGAGCATTGAAGAACTGATGCTTTTGAATTGTGGTGCTGGAGAGGATTCTTGAGAGTCCTTTGGACAGCAAGGAGATCCGACTAGTCCATCCTAAAGGAAATCAACCCTGAATATTCATTGGAAGGACTGATGCTGAAGCTGAAGCTCCAATTCTTTGGCCACCTGATGCAAAGAACTGACTCATTAGAAAAGACCCTGATGCTGGGAGAGATTGAAGGCAGGAAGAGAAGGGGACGACAGAGGATGATGTGGTTGGATGGCATCACCGACTCAATGGATATGAGTTTGAGCAAACTCTGGGATATAGTGAAGGACAGGGAAACCTGGTGTGCTACAGTCCATGTGGTCACAAACAGTCAGACATGATGACTGAACAACAACCTCAAGTTTGTTTTCTATATCTGTCACCCTATTTCTGTTTTGTACCTAAAGAATATAAAAAAGAAAAGTTCATTTGTACCTTTTTTTTTTAGGTTCCACATAGAAGTGATATCATGTACTTGTCTTCCTCTGGACATGTCACTTCTAATTGCTGGATAATAATCATTTGTCCTACTGTGACCTTTATTATTTTCTTGGAGATTTACTTAGCTGTGAATTTCTCCTTAAGAATAGTTTGCTTTTGAAGATCTTGTTTTCAGCTCCTGCACCATGTTCTGAGCCAAGACACCCCCTCTGTCTGAAGCACTGGTTTTAATTTGGATGAGAACATTGAGGCAGGAGGATCTTGAAGAGTAACAGGCTGGCATGTTCTGTTCAGGCTTCTCCTGGGACACTGGCGCTTAGAGTGAAGATGGATTTTTTGCAGTATTAAATGGGTGGCACTCATAATTATGGTAATGCCTAGTTCCCTTTTTCTGGAACTAGGGAATTCTTGAAAATGCTATCATTTCTGGCTATAGCTTAACAGATGAGGAATCTTAGGCCCCTACAGAGAAGATCTGCTAGTTTAGCTAGCCTAGATTCTTCTATGTTCACAGAAGATGGAACTAAAACTTACATGGGGGGGCGTCCTTTGCTCATGGAAAGGATGGGGCTGGAGTAAAGAAAGGACTCTTTTTGACAAAAGAATAACACAAGCTCTTAGAGGCCCTGAGTGGCTGGACCTGGGGGCATTCTCTGTGTCCCTGCAGAAGGGTAAAACCAGAGTGTTACAGAAATTCACAATGATTCCATTTTAAAATCACTTCTTGGGTCACAATCCAGGGAAACTGATTCCCCACATGGAGTGTAACTTCCCCACTCTCTTCTTTTCTTTCCTGTCTCCCCCTCCCCAATTTGTTTGGAGTCTCTCCCTTAGCACGTGTTTGGTCTACCAAATGCAAGTCATCTTCCTGTCCTGTGACCACAGAGACTGCAGCGTTGGAAATTCCTCCTGAATTGCTGACATGGTTGTGCTGTACATTGTTTATGTTTTATGACAGTCGTTTAACAATATAAACTGTAATATATTAAGGTAAAACATTGAACAAGAGAAGCAGAGTCGAAAGATACCAGTGACGTGTTTGCTTAGCACGGAGGAGGTAAAGGACTTCCATTTCATCACTGCCTTTCTCACTTGCTGTAAGTGATAGATACTGGTTTGCTCCATGCTTTTAAGGCGTGGAGTGTAAACAGTACAAATAGTGTGCTACATAAAGACACAGGAGCTGTCTATAAAACTGGTGGTTAATTTCAGCAAAATCTATTCATGTATTGTTCAAAGTTGAAATACTTTCAGAGTTCTGCTTCTCCTTGGCAGAACTAGAGGGAACGGTGTTGTCATGCCTTATGTAGAGATTGGATCTAGGCATTTTTTGTGTATTCTTATTGGTCATGATAGAGAAGGCAATGGCAACCCACTCCAGTACTCTTGCCTGGCAAACCCCATGGACGGAGGAGCCTGGAAGGCTGCAGTCCATGGGGTCACTAGGAGTCGGACACGACTGAGCGACTTCACTTTCAGGCATTGGAGAAGGAAATGGCAACCCACTCCAGTGTTCTTGCCTGGAGAATCCCAGGGACAGTGGAGCCTCGTGGGCTGCCGTCTATGGGGTCGCACAGAGTTGGACACGACTGAAGCGACTTAGCAGCAGGAGCCGCAGCATTGGTCATGAAAGTCACAAGTGTAAAGGAAAGTGTAAAAAAGGCATCAGAGGTTTGGAACAGAACTAAGTTACCCTGCATCTGTGATGTTTGTTCCTGAAAAACCTTAGTTTGTCAGAGATCAGCTTTCAGGGAAATAATATTGCTGAGTCCTTTCTCCTCCTGCTTATCTAGATGTTTTGCGGCTGAGAGTGTGGCTTTGGGGGGCTATTTCAGCAAGCTGACCTCCTTGTCCTCCTGTAGCAAGGGAAAGATTAGATATGTGCCTTTGTTGTTGTGTTGGTTGCTCAGTCATGTCTGACTCTTTGAGACCCCATGGACTGTAGCCCATCAGGCTCCTCTGTCCATGGAATTCTCCAGGCAAGAATAGTGGAGTGGGTTGCCAATTCCTCCTCCAGGGGATCTTC
The DNA here is from genome assembly GCF_001704415.2 of Capra hircus. Classification (NCBI taxonomy): domain Eukaryota; kingdom Metazoa; phylum Chordata; class Mammalia; order Artiodactyla; family Bovidae; genus Capra; species Capra hircus. Next base: position 28,745,927 of record NC_030809.1, read on the forward strand.
CCGACCCAGGAAATTCAAGTCTGTTACATCTCCTGCACCTGGGAAGCCTGTAGGTATATGCCTTTAGGAGGCTTTTAAACAAGTCCAGAAGAAGCTTAGGCTCTCCCTTCTGACCCTTGACTTTGCTCTTAGAGAGACTGCAGTTTATTGGCTAGTTTGAGCATAAAGCTGCACAGTTAGCTGGAATAGAATGAATAAAAAGAATGATTGATATCTGTGTGGTATTTATAGTTGGCAAAGTGCTTACACTCACGTTGTCTTTTGGTTGTGGTCTTTGTGTTATTCACAAATTAGGGCAATGTTTTTATATTACCACCTCTATTTTATAGATGAGGAAGCTGGGGTCCCCAAATGTCCCAAGGTTACATAGCAAGTAAGCAGCGGAGCCAAGACTCAATCCAAGTCCATTTAGGTTGTTCCACTGGGTTAAGTTGGTCACCTGGTCTTCTACCTTATGACTCTTGGTTTGACTAAGGGCCAGGGTTCAAAAGGATAAGCTCCCCAGTGTTTTCTCCATTCAGTTTCAATCTCTGTTCTACTTCTCACTATTTTTAGCAGTTTTTCCTTCCTGACACTTCCTTTCCCCTCTCTATCCCTACTTCTCTGACCCCCCACTTTCAGAGACGGCTTTATTTGCTTTCCTAGAAATTCCTCTTTTAAGGCTTTTGGGAACTTTGACCTACCAGTAGTAACTACGTTTAAGAGAGTGTTTAAAATGTCTCCTGCCCCTCTCATTCATCCCCCACCCCCAAAGCGTGGCCTCGCCCCATCCTGCCATCACGCCGGCCAAGCGCGTGGGGCAGCTGTGGTCAGTCCCATTTATAAAACTGGTAAATATGGGACCAGTTTCTGTCCCCTCCAAAGGTCAATATTTGTGCAGAGTTTAATTTTAACTTAACAAGCAGTTGTTTTCTGCAGCTGCCCTGGTGTGTTGTGTTGTGTGTGCTTTCCTTTTCCTTCGTCCCCCCTGACTGTGTGCGTCTGTGTGTGTGTGTTTATCTGTATCCACACTGTAGACTTGGTCTAGTCTTCAGACCTGCAGCCCACTGGCTCAGCCAGGCTCTGTCTCACCAAGGACACTTGAACTGAAGGCAGCTAGATAAAATGTAGTGAGCCTCACATGTGGAGATAACAGACTTTTTTCTAGGGGGTCAGGGGACAGAGAACACTATTGAGCCTTCAGTGATCCTAATATCATCATTAGGATGTCACGTTCCTCTGCAGGAAAGATTCTAGAAATGTGAGATTTGAGAGAAACGGTCCCTTCTTTTAAAATCTGCACCATCCCCCTCCTTTGCTTTCTAAGGAGTGTTAACCCTCATGCAAGAACCCTGGATTCTAATTTTGGTAGTTGCTTCTTGCATAAGGTGAGGGGAACGTGTAAGATAATCTCTTAAGGCTTCTCCAGTTTTTTTTAAGTTTTTAAAAAAATTATTTATTTTTGGCTGTGCTGGGTTTTTGTTGCTGTGTGTGGGCTTTCTCTAGTTGCAGCGAGCAGGGGCTACACTCTAGTTGCAGTGGGCAGGCTTCTCATTGCAGTGGCTTCTCTTGGTACAGAGGGTGGGCTCTAGGTGAGTGGGCTTCAGTCATTGTGCCCCACAGCATATGGAATCTTCCTGGACCAGGGATCTAACCTGTGTCCCCTGCATTGGCAGGCAGATTCTTAACCACTGGACCACCAGAGAAGTCCTCCAGTTTTTAATATGCTGTGATTTCCTGAATAATAGAGCATCAGCCTGGGTATCAAGAGTAAATTCTATTCTACTTTCTAGCTCTAAAATAATTTAACAATTAATTCTTGAGCTAGCCATTTCCCCCTCTAGTTCTTAGTTAAGGGGATAATGACCTTTGTTCTTGGAAGGATTTTGTGTTAATGGGTGAGATTTTATTTAAAAGAACTCTGAGCTGTTTAAATAAAGAGAAATACTTTAATACTAAGTTCATCTTACCTAACTACCTGGGTCCTCTTTCACCAAGGTATTTACATTTTTTTTTTTCCTGCTTGTGATTAGTGAAATGTGGGCTTCAGCCTCAGTGGCCACCTCCTTACCGTTCCTTGGACATCCCAGACATGTGCCCCACCTTAGGACCTTCGTACTTGCTGGTCCCTCTTCTGAGAATGCTCTTTCCCCAGATACCTGCTTAGCTGGTTCCTCCACTTCCTCCAGCCCTTTTCCCTGTGCCTTCTAGTTGCAGACTTTCTGGCCACCCTATCTAAAATTTCACTCCCACCCCTACCAGTACTTTCTGTTCCCTTTCCCTGCCCTTTTTCCTTAGCAATTATCATTACCCAACATACCCTGGTGGCTCAGATGGTAAAGAATCTGCCTACAATGCAGGAGGCCCAGATTCAGTCCCTGGGTTGGGAAGATCCCATGGAGAAGAGCATGGCAACCCTCTCCAGTATTCTTGCCTGGAGAGTCCCATGGACAGAGGAGCCTGGTGGGCTACGGTCCATAAGGTTGCAGAAAGTCGGACATGACTGAAGCAACTTAGCACGCACAACATACCCCAGATTTTACTTCTTACTTTTTTTATTATGTTGTTTTCCTCCCCTGTGGAGGCATGAATTCTCAGTGAGGGCAGGGATCTCGTTTGTGTGTTCATTGACATCTCACCAGTGCCCCTAGAACAATGCCTGGCATGTGTATTTGTTGAATACATGGAAGGATGGAAGGGGGAGGGAAGGAGTAGTTTCTGTAAACTGATGATTCTTCCTAGGGGGTACATAACCCATAGGGGAGGTGAGGAGAACGCTTGGAGGCCTTTTCATACCCTTACCGAAAAAATTCCGTTATGTGCCCCCACCAACCCCAGGATGGTTAAGAGTCATTGCACGATGACCTATAGTTGCCGATGAAAATATTTGGTATGGCTCATGTGTGTTGGTTGGGAAAAAAAAGTCGAGAACCACTGTCCTAGGCAGGCTGACAGCTGTGCCCCTTCTTGGCCTGGGTGTTGCAGGCAGCCCTCATGATAGGAGATTTGTTGTTTGCTGTTTTTCTCTTCCTTCCCACCTTTCCCTACCTCCTATATACCCCCAGCTTGTGCCCCCTCTTCCCTCCCTTTTCCTTTATTCTCAGCCAGACACCCACCCACCTCCAGCACACAGAGGCTGCCTACATTGTGAGTGGTTGCAGTCAGGACACAGAGAGCCCTTGACGGCAGCAGGCACTTCATGTGACATCAGCTCTGTGGCTTTAGGGGGAAGGCTGTGGCTCCAGGTCCCCAAGGGAGGGGGCTGTTTTTCTCTTCTTGATCGTTCACGTTGGTGCCCGTCTGACTTATAAACTTTAATGGCCAGTTTTAAAGGTTACTGCCATGGGGCACCTTTGTTGCCAGTTTTAGTTTTTTAATTTGGAAACTTTTTTCCCCTTGTGGTCTTGGGAGGAAAGATTTGGGGCCATTTGGGGCTGGGAATTGGTATTTGTGGGTGATGATGAGATAACATAGCACCAGCATTCTGGTTCTGGCTCCAATAACCGGAATCTCTGGCATATTATCCAGTGGCCCAAATGAACCCCAAAGTGAAAAGGGGAAGACTGACATTGGACTGTATAGTCTTGGGCAGTATCAGTTGAGGGACTTAGAGGATTGGGAGCTTGTTGGGCGGTCTGAGAAGAAGGGCAACCAAAGTTTAGGCACTGGAGAACCAGGAAAGGAAGGAGATGTCTCACTTTAATTCTAAGCCCCCTTACCTCTTCCTTCACCTCTAGATGTAATCCTTTGCTCTGAATATGAACATCATTGACAATGGTCAGATATACTTGATAGTTGAGAATGTGGACCATTTTTGGTTGCCTCGATGTAGCGTGGATATAGACCTAACACAGAAAGCTTCACTGAGTCTTTTTGCCAAGTCTTTTGCTGTTAAACTGTATGCCTTTATTTTTTTTTTAAAAAAGCAAAACAATGAAACAAAAACTTTTTTCCACTCAGGGTAACTTCACAAAGCTTCATATATCCAAAAATGGTCATTGCCCACCTCAGAATCATCTGAATTCCTAGGGGAAAAGCCATAGGATAGAATAATACTCAAGTAATAGCATCTTGGAATCAGAAGGGATTGTTTATAGATGGAACTCTAATAAAACTAAAAAGTACCTGGGTACTTGTCTTGTTGTGGGGTAGTAATACAAACAAATGGCTAGATCATCTAACAAATAGACCCCCAAGAAGGGGCAAGCATAGCAATCCACGAATGCTTGGACACTTACTCAAGAGACATGCTCTTTATGGCCTGTTGGCTAATGTCCTTGATAGCTAAAACCTGTATCTCCCTAGTGTCTGAATGGATTAGCCTGAACTCAGGATTCATTTTTGGATGATCTTAAAGAATTCAGGAAAGGATGCTGGTGTAGAAGGAAGGGATAGCTCAGCTCCCCAAGCTATGCAGTACGCAGGCAGACTCCTTGGAACAGTTTTGATACCTTCCACAAAACCTATAACATAGGGTCTTGGATTCAGATCTCACTCCAGGCTGTTCTTCCTGGGCTGGACAAAGCTGGGTTTGCTTCTTGTTCCCTGGGCGGGGGAGGAGGTGTGGGGGTTGGCTCGGGGCTGGGCCACAATTAGTGACCTGGAAGCTGGGCTGGGCACCCAGAGACTATAAATAGCAGGCATGGAGCAGTAGCTGAGCGGACTCGAAGCCCAGCCAGACTAGCCGCGTTTCAAGTGGTCTGGGTGGGATTTTTTTTTTCCCCTCTGTTAACTATTTGTACATCTGGTTTCCTCAGTGTTAGTGGGCGCAAAGGAGGAGGGCGGGACTGTGAGCAGAACCAGAAGTTCATATGTGGAGTAGCTTCTTGGTTAGTTTTGCCATGTATGTATCTTGGTGCTTTGGGGGTCCTTAGACTTGTAGGCATCTGGGACTAAAGATGGTGACTGCCAGAAGATAAGATCTCAGAGCAGAACACGTGGTATGGGAAATGCAGAGCTCCCTAAAGCATGGTGAGCATTCCTAAAGAGGGGGAGAAGTGGAGTCTCACATGGAGCCACCCAGATTATTTTGGAATAGAGGGGGGCTTCTTAGTTCTCAGGACTCCATGAAACAAGCCCTCTGTCATAGCCAAGCCAGTCTGCTCACCTTCCTCCTTATAGGCATTGCTAATTCTTGCTTCTCTGCTTGAGTTCTTGTCATCTGCCCTTGGATTTGAAGGCAGAATACTTTTTTTTTTTTTTAATTATTGCAATATGGTTGATATACAGTGTTTTGTTAGTTTCAAGTGTGATTTGACATTTGTATACATTATGAAATGATCACCATTTAAGTCTAGGAACCATTTGTCCTCATATAAAGTTATTACGGTATCATTGACCATATTCCTTATGCTATAGATGACATCCCTATGGCTTATTTGGAGAAGGCAATGGCAACCCATTCCAGTACTCTTGCCTGGAAAATCCCATGGGTGCAGGAGCCTGGTAGGCTGCAGTCCACGGGGTCACGAAGAGTCTGACACGACTGAGCAACTTCACTTTCACTTTTCACTTTCATGCATTGGAGAAGGAAATGGCAACCCACTCCAGTGTTCTTGCCTGGAGAATCCCAATGATGGGGAGCCTGGTGGGCTGCCATCGATGGGGTCTCACAGAGTTGGACACAACTGAACGGACTTAGCTGGAGCAGCAGCAGCATGACTTATTTATTTTATAACATTTTATAAAACATTTTACTTTATACTTAATCCCCTTTACCTACTTTGCTCCCACCTTACCCATCTCTCTTCAAGCAGCCACTCATTTGTCCTCTGTGTTTATAAGTCTGTTTTCATTTTGTTTTATTTATTACTTTTTAAATTCCACATATAGGTGAGCTCATATAGTGTATGTCTTTGTCTGACTTATTTCACTTAGCATAATACTCTAGATTCATCTTTGTCATCACAAATGGCAAGATTTTATTTTTTGTGGCTGAATAACATTCCATTGTATATATAAATATATGTGTGTGTTTAATATCCCATTGTATATATATAAATAGATATAATATTCCATTATATATATTATGTACATATACGTATGTGTATATGTATATATTCTTTATTCATTCATCTATTGACACTTAGGTTGCTTCCTTAACTTGGCTCCTGTAATTAATGCTGCAGTGAACGTTAGTGTTACTTTGACTTGAATTCCAGTTCTTCCACTCATTTATTTGTCACTTGGACTAACAGATATTTAAGTTCCCTGGGCTTCTGTTTAATACACCTGTCAATGAGCAATTTTAATAAAATACCCCCTAGCTTTTATAAACCCATATATTGATTTCAGTCAGTCCATTTCTATTTTTCTTCTCCAGAATGTATATCTCTTCTTCGTTTGCATATATCATATGTTTCCTTGCAGCTATTTTCTTGCTATTTTCACATATTTATATTTTGTCTCTTCAAGTAGATTACAAGTTCTTTGAAGCAGGAAGCCCCATCTTCTCTATTTCTACCACTCACTGCCCTTACTATGAATGTTGTCGGTGGCATTGAAGCCCACTAACACTTTCCTGGGAGGCTAGCAGGCAGACTTGGAGGGGATTGGAACAGGAAGCAATGAATCTGTTTTCAGCAAACTGTACTTTGAGAGGTGACTTTGTTAGCGTAAAATGGAAAACAGTGATATAGAGCATAGATAGGAGATTGCATGTGTTTTTCTGAACCACAGGATTCCAGTCCTATTGATTCTCTTTCTTTCTACTGTTTCTTCTTTTATTTTCTCTTGGAGGAGCTTTTACTTATGGGTACAGTCTGAAGCAATGGTTTTTTTGGACACTGCTTTAGTATAATCCTGAGTATGGGGCTATATTTTGCATAATGGTAAAAGGACTTTCTGTTTCAAGCATAGGCTCTTTGTATTAGGTTTCAGTCCTTCTAGTTTCAGCAATCCATCTGTTTGTAGACCTGTATGCCTGAAGATGAGGATAATAACACTTGTTGATAGCTGTGAAAACGTATGTGACATTGTTTTCTCAGTCCAAGGAGACCAGTGTCTCTCCTGGTTAGCTTTCCTGTCCCAGGGCTTTGATCTTCCATCCCTTGTTTCATCCTTTCTCCTACTTTTAGCTCTTTGGACCAGGCTAAACAATTCCTCCCCTCTTGGGTGTTTACACTCTCCCAAAGTTAGCAGCAGGTTATCGTGTCCAGTCTCAGGCGTCACTGAGGCCATCTGCCTGGCTTAAGCCCCTAATCATTCCTTTTTCATCCTTTCCTCTCCCACCCTGAATCAGTTATGTGGCTCTTCCTAGAGCTCCCCCAAACTTATTTCCACAGTTTTGGTGCCAGAATGCCCAATACTCGCCACATGAACCAGGCAAGAAAGAGATCATTTCTCTAACCCCAAGGCATGATGCCTCCCAACCCTGGGATTTGAGGCCAGGAACTTAGTTTTGTTCTTTATGTAACAAACATTTATTGAGCACTTATTATATGCTTTCTTCTTAGTAGACACCAAGAACGTAATTCTGTTTTATTAAACTTAGCAGACATTTAAGTAATGACTATTTACAAGGTATTATGTTAGAAGATGGGAGTTCAAGAGTAACTGAATCCAGAACTTGGCCCTCAAGGAGCTTATAACCCATTAGAAGGGTCCCAGGCATGTATATACTGAACTATAATGTAATGCAGAATGACATGAGAGCAAATGTGGGTCTAAGTAATGAGCTTTGGAAGGAAAGAATAAAGTAGGTTTGATTTTGGCTCTTTGAAGGAGGTGGAATTGTGGGCAGCAGGAGGGGATCAGGGAAGACTTTGAAAAAGAGAAAAATTTGAGCTGGACCTTAAAGAATAAGAACTCCCCTAAGTAAAGAATGTGGAAAGGGATATTAGACAGCGTGAACAACATTCATTCTTTGTTCCCAGAAATATTTTTGAGAGGATGGGGAAAGGACAGCACCTGTTCCTTCTCTGGATATGTGTTAGTGCCAGCTGTGTGCCAGTCACTGGCTCTCAGAGAACTGATAGTCTGGTGAGTTGTCTAAATGAATGTGGTCTTTTTTCCCTGTCCCATTGCTATATCATTCCTCGTGCTTCCTACCGTGCTAAGTTCTTTGAATTGAGAAAGATCGTATCTCTTAACTCTGTGGGCTTTGTAATCTATTTGGTGTCACCTACGTCTTCCTATATTATTCTTCTTAGCTAGAGTTATGATATATCAGTAACAGGGACCAGATTCTGCCCAATCCTTAGACAGTAATGATGACTGATACTTTTGATAAACACCCCATGTCATTAGAGGGGCTTCTCTGGTAAAGAATCCTTCTGTAATACAGGAGACTGCCTGCAATACAGGAGACCCAGGTTCAATCCCTGGGTCGGGAAGATCCCCTGGAGAAGGAAATGATAACCAACTCCAGTAGTTGGTTTGCCTGGAGAATTCCATGAACAGAGGAGCCTGTCAGGCTACAGTTCGTGGGTCTCAAGAGTCTGACACGATAAACCACCAGCAGATAACCCACCACCACCACTATGTCATTAGAAAGTGATAAGGTGTCTTTATTTTAGTGTTATTTTTATCTTATAATATACTTTCAAATTCTTTGAAAATTGATAATCTGTATATGTGACAAATAGTAAATATTAAACTAGAAAATGCGATTAACCAGAATATCCCCTTCTCAGTCAAGCATATGATTGATAGTATAATCATAGTTACCTTGGCTGAATCTTCTCTGTTTCTTTCAGTTACTGTACTGATTCTCCGGGCCCATATTCTGCCTGCTGATGTATGTTTCTGTTTTACCCATGGTCTTTTCATGGCTTTAGGCCATTTTAATTTGGTCAAGTTAAGCCTTTCTTCCCAAGTCTGCAATTGCCTTTGCCTCAATTCTAAGAGAGGCTGACAGCAGGAATGAATCCAAAATTCCATTCATTTTATATTCACCACATCTGGGTTTCTTTTAGCATCATTTTTCCTCTTGAGAACATTTTCAAGGTTCTCCCAATTTTCTAGTTTTTTTTGGGCGGAGGAAGGGTGCCTTTTATAAGATTACTAAGAAGTTTCCAGGACTGATTATCTAGTCTTGAGTCTATTTATGTATATCTCCCTGCCTTCTCTCTTTCTTCTTTAAAATTTATTTATTTTAATTGGAGACTAATTACTTTATAATATTGTAGTGGTTTTTGCCATACATTGACATGAATCAGCCATGGGTGTACATGTATTCTCCATCCTGAACTCTCTCCACCTCCTCTACCACCTTCTCTGGTTTGGTAAATTCTAAAATTTTAAAAGGTGAATCCTTTCCTTTTTTCATTTACTCTGTAGGTATCTTATTCTTGAGACCCAAGATGTGGGTGATGTTTATCATCTTTTCCACTTTGTCTCCTATAGAACCTTTGATTGTCTAAAGAGTAGTCTTGATATGTCTTGCATGCTCTTAAAAGGGGACATTCCTAGGCAGAGAGAGCAGCAATTAGTTTTCATGTCTCTTGATTTCGCTATAGTAACTACCCTTGTTCAGCAGTTCTGGACTTCTCTAGCTAAACTTTGCAGTTGTTAACACCATTCTCAGCCACTAGGGGGCACTTTGTTTCCCTTGGCTCTTTTGGCCTAATTGTGGGAGAAATATCCCCTTGTCTTTAATCAACTGGGCTTCACTTGTGGCTCAGCTAGTAAAGAATCTGCCTGCAAAGTGGGAGACCTGGGTTCGAAACCAGCGTTGGGAAGTTCCCCTGGAGAAGGGAAAGGCTACCCACTCCAGTATTCTGGCCTAGAGGATTCCATGAACTGTATAGTCCATGGGGTTCCAAATAGCTGGACACGACTGAGTGACTTTCACTTTCACCTTTAGTCAGTTGGTGTCTGGTCCTGGGGCCACCACATTCAGCCCTGTGGGTTGTATACTGCACAAATAAGGTATGATGCCCTGCTATCATGAAATGCAGTGGTTCTGTATTTAGTTCAGCCAAGGCAATTTCAATTAAAACAAAAACAAAGAAAACCTTAGACAAAACAGAACCCAAAATACCAAAACCAGAATCAAAAAAACAAAAAACACATTCGGTTAGGAATAAATTCTTTCCCACACCATCACTACATTATTCATATAAATAATGCGAGTTCTACTAAATAAACACCTTACGTATGTGTGCTCTATGAGCTAGACAGGCCTGGGTTTGACATTCGGGGTTGACTGTACCATTTACTGGCCGTGTAATTTTGGTTGAGCAAGTTACTTAACTTTTCTGAATATGGGCTCCAGAGTTCAGGTGGTTTGGGTCCAAAACATGGTTCTACTCAGTTATTAGCTATGTGACTTTAAGAAAATACTTAACCTATCTGGCTTCAGTTTATTTTTCTGTAACATGGGCATATCAATGTACTGTATAGAGTTGTAAGAGCTCAATAAGGTATATAAGTACCTATATACTTAGGTACTTTTCGTAGTGTCTGGGCATGTAATAAACACTCAGAAGTATTGCTTATGTGTAGAACTGTTCTCATATTTCTTTCCATTTAGGAATCAGTATATTTAATAAGGATGGTATCCTGTTGGTTCAATGTTTATGTATATAAATGAATTTGAAATTGGTTCCCATTATCCTTAAACTGAAATATCCTTCCCCCCATAAACAGAAAAACAAAACAAAAAGAGTTCACATTAAATCAAGAATGAGATCTTCTTTTATCAGCTGGCAAAAATTAAGATTGGTTATTATAACTTTGGCAGGAATGTGGGGAATTGGGCTTTCCTTACACAATTTTAGTGGGAAGGTAAGTTGATACATTATTTTGGCAGGGGAGTTTTTAATTGAGCAGGTACGAATGTAATCTGCAGAATTATTAGCATGCAAAGATGTGCACAAATATGTTCAAAGGAGGCTTATTTGTAACAGGGAAAATTGGAAACAGTTTAAGTGCCTATTGTTATGCAGATATGAGAAAATTATCGCTTATCCATTCAATGTAAAACAAGGAAGTCATTGAAAAGAATGAGGTAGACCTTTCTATACCTTGAAAAGGTGGCCATGATATACTATTAAGTGACCAAAGGAAAAAACATAAAATCCCATTTTAGGGGGAAAATCATCTCTGTGTATATTTATATAAGAATAGAAAAAAGTCTGGGAGGATATACACCAAGCTGGTCACAGCGATTGCCTCTGAGGAATGGGTTGGAGGTGAAGAGAGAGAGTCTTTCACTTCTGTACTTCTGTAGCATTCAAATTTAAACGTTTAGTGTAGAACTTAGATACTGTCAGTATGTTTCTTTGTAATTTTTTTTAAAAGGAAGAGAAAGTAAATTGATGAGTTTACCCAGCACCAATTCCTTATCCTGAGAGAGTTCTTTGCCTTTTTTTCCTTAGTCCAATCAGTTTAGCTTTCAGGGCTCACTGGTCCTTGTTCCTTTCCTCAATCTTGTCTGGTTGGGTGGGTGTGTTGTGGGGGTAATTCTCAGTCCTTCTGGGAATTTACATTCTAATTCTCTTCCAGAGTGTAAGCTTTAGAGCCCCTCTGGCTCTCATAGATCACCCTAATTTCTGATCTTCTAATGAGGAAAGCACTTTCCTAATTGGCCCCAAGAATTCTACTTACCTCTGTAGGCCTATCTGGACTAACCTTACATCAATTTCACCCTTCTTAGCTCCTGGACCCTTGAAAACCCCCTTCTCATCTCCTGAGAGATATGCGTCTGGTTGGTTGACTTCCCAATATTAAAACTGGTGCAGAAATGTATCCTTTTGCTCTAGGCTAGTTCTAGCCTGCTAACAAAATAACAGAAGGCTTTCTTCTTTGTTCTGAAGATTTGTGTCCTCTACACCACCACTCCCCTTAGTGGACCTCCCACTGGATTCCACCTTCCAGTTTGAGGAACACATCTTGCATTTCCCTATTCTGTCTTTTTTTCCCACCTTTCCACAATTCTGAACACTTCCACTGTGCCTTCTGGGATTAACAATACAACATCAGCAGACTCTTCTTTATCATCAGTCTCTTATCTGGGCATTTCTTTCTCCTTCCTGCTCAGAAACCTGGCTTTCCCCTGAGGATTCTTTTTTCCACCCCTCTCACATGGTGGCTATTCTCCCATAGTCCTCTTACTGCTGAGCGGCCTCTCTGGTGGCTCAGACGGTAAAGAATCTGCCTACAATGTGGGAGACCTGGGTTCAATCCCTGGGTCAGGAAGATCCCCTGGAGAAGGGACTGGCAACGCATTCCAGTATTCTTGCTTTGGAGAATCCCATGGACAGAAGAAGCTGGTGGGCTATAGTCCATGGAGTCACAAAGAGTCAATCATGACTGAGTAACTAACAGACACACACATGAAGATGGGGGATACATGTCCATGCTTCTAATCGCTGCTTTCTGACCGTTCTCCCTCCTCTTCCCTAAAAAGCCTGGCTCTGAATCTCGTGTCATCAGACTGTATGATCCATTCTTCGTTGTTGTTGTGACACACTGACTCTGAGTCATTCCAGTTCATTTCTTGAGGACTTTAACTCCGACTCACCATCACTTTCTCTAATCTTCTCTAATTATCTTGACTTCTGCTCTGTCTCGTTCACTGATTGCTGTGGGCATACTCTAGAGCACTGGTTCTCAACCAGGGGAGACATTTGCCCTCAGGGAACATTTGGCAACGTCTGGAGACATTTTTGGTCGTTACCATTTGTGGTGTGGGTGCTGCTGGCATCTGGTATAGTGTGTAGCATCCAGAAAGATTGCTCAGCATCCTAGAGTTCACAGGATATGGCCCCCATGACAAAACATGCCTAACCCAAAGTGTCAGTAGTGCCACTGCTTAGACGTTACCTTAGGATCTACTGTGGACTTTGTCATCGGCCAGTAATCGCAGCCTCTCCGTAATCTCAATTTTATACATCCTACTTTCTAACCATTTCCTTTTCTTATCATTCTGGCTCTCTTGCTCTACCTTGACTCAACATTCCTTTAATTCCACAGAGACCTCCAGTCCATTGATCTTACCCTCCTTTCATTGTCCTGACCCCTTTGATGTCCTGCTTCCTTTCTTTACCCAGTTTCTATGGTCAATCATTATAATCACTTCCTTATATGCACTTTTGATTCTATTGCCCATCTCTTGTGTTGTATACAGTTAAACCCAACTTTTCTACTTTTTCATACCTGCATGTGTAGCCAAGTATAGTCAGGGAGGCCAAAAAAAAAGCATGCCAAACTAATTTCAATTTCAGGTTTTTTTTTTTTCTTACTTTTGGCTGCATGGGCTCAGTTGTTGCGGTGCTCAGGCTTAGTCACCCAGCAGCATATGGGATCCTCATTCCCTGGCCAGGGATTGAACCTACGTCCCCTGCATTGGAAGGCAGATTCTTAACCACTGGACAACCAGGGAATTTCCTCAATTTAGATTCTTGGCCAAGAACTTCAGATGCACTCTTAATACTGTCAGGTAGTCATACTTCCCTAATCCATGCACTCTCCCATCATTCTAGATGACTGTTTCATACCTTTTTCTCTTTGCTTAAGTCCCTATCACCTTAAGCTTGCTTTCTGATTTGCTGGGGGTTGGGGTTGGGGGAAGAATCAACAAGAAGTGAACTATAACAGACTTAACATCTTCTACTTACTACTAACATATATACCCTCATCCACTGCCTTTCTGCTTGTTTGCATAGATAACTTAGCCATCCTCCTATCCAAAAACAATTCCTCTATTTGTGCAGTTAGATGCCATGTCATCTAATAAGGAAATTGCTCCAGTAATTCTTCCCTCTCTAACTTTTTGCCTTCTATAAGTTTATCATATTAGCATACAAATGTGCTATTATTTTTTCTATATTTAAATTTTTTACTTATTTATTTTTGACTGTGCTGGGTCTTTGTTGCTGTTCTGGCTTTTCTCTGGTTGCAGTGCACAGGCTTCTCATTGTGGTGGCTTCTCTTGCTGCAGAGCATGGGCTCAATAGCTGTGGCTCCCCAGTTCTAGAACACAGGCTCAATAGTTGTGGCACTTGGGCTTAGTTGCTGCACAGCACGTGGTATCTGCCTGGACCAGGGATTGAACCTGTGTCTCTGGCATTGGGAGGCAGATTCTTTACCACTGAGCCACCTATTTTTCCTATTTTAAAAATCCTTTAAGATAGGATTTTTCTATTTTTTTTCCTATCTTAAAAATCCTTCATTTGATATTTTTCCTATCTTAAAAGGAAAGGGAAGCCCTATTTTTCCTATCTTAAAAATCCTTCCTTTGATATCTTGCTTTACCCAGAAGTTACTCCCGTACTTCTTTGCCCCCTTTGCTGCAAAACTCCTTTCAACAGCTATCTGTTTTCATGATGTTCAATCTCTCTCTTGCTCTCTTTTAAAACCATTTCAGTGGGGTTTTGACTCCCCCCCTCTACTGAAACTGTTCTTGAAAAGGTCATTGCTGACTGTCTCCTTGCAAAATCCAATAGTGAGTTCTTGGTCCTCATCTTTTTTGATCTACAGGAAGCGTTTGATATAGTTGGTCATCCGGTCCTTCTTGACACACTGTCTTCCTTTGGCTTCCAGAGCTGTGCCCTTTCTTGGCTTTATCTTCAGCTTCTTGGTTGCCTCCTCACACCTCCTTTGCTGATTCCTTCTCTTCTGCACTCTCTCTGGGGCGCAGTCCTTGCTCCTCTTCTCTACCCACATTCACTCTTATTGGCGATTGCATTCCATCTCATGGCTTTAAACACCATCTTTACGCATGTATCTCCAGCCTGGATCTTCTTAAACCCCATGCTTGTGTTTCCAATTGCTTGTTCAACATTTCCACTTAAAAGTCTAATAGACATCTCAAACTCAACCTGCTCAAATTGAATATTTCCTCTGCTTTGTGCTCCCACAAGTCTTAAAAGCCACTCTGGAACTAAACTCAGTGGAAATGGGGAAGGAAGAAAGCTGATTTGGCCAAGTGTTTCCGTAGCTTTTGTCTCATATCCACTGCCCACCTTTCCTTTCTAGGAAGGGACTAGTACATCCTTTCACAACCCTTGGTCAATCTTTTCTTTTAGACCCTCCCTTTGGTGCCCTTCTACTCTGGCTGGTGGCCTTTGGGATGGAGTGGGGGATGGGGATTGTTATTCTCTGGGGTGGGTATCAGAAGGAATAAAATTCCTCTCCCACCCTCTTCCTGTGTTTCTGTGGGTTGGAGGGCCAAAGCCTTGACAGATAATGTTTTATGATCGGCAGGTGTTCCCAATGCCCTGTAACTAGAGCTTAGATTTGGTCCTTCCTTCATCCCCTCACCTGGAGATGAACCCTGAAGTAGCTGTTCTATTCCCTTGGGTCAGCCTGGTGTCATGGCTGTCTATTCTCGCCTCCTAAGTGAACCTGAGGGTAAGGGTTTAGCAAACTCAGTGGGAACCTTAAACCCTCAAGATTATGGCTTCCTGCAAGGAAGTGGAGAGTGTATCAGTTAGGAAATGCTTAATAAGGTAACTAGGGCTTTCTCTCCTCCTCAATGAAACCTGTATCCTAAGGAGTATGACATGTACTGTACCTAGAAATGAGTCCCTGGTCTACACCCGGGAAAGCAGATAGTGAGTGCAGAAACCCCAGGCTGAGGGACTAGAAAGCCTCAGGAAACAGCTTTTAGCCTCAAGCCTGATTATATCCATTTAGGAAAATTCCCTCCTTATCAAGCCTGCCTTGATCCCCCCATAGAGTCATTCTTCTCTCTTTTCTCAGCCCCCTTCTCCCACCATAGTATGACCACACTCCTGAGTTGTGGTCTGATTGAAGTGCATCTTTTAACCTGCGCTTTTCTCCCAGTATTCCATCTTTTACTGATCTCTTTTTAATCCTCATTAGGCCTGCTTAGTTTTCCCCAGACACTGGATTTCAGAGTCATCATTGGACAACTTTGGGTCACACCCTCCATCACCACCCCAGCCATGCATTAGACAGGTGCCCTGTTGTGAGCTGAACTCGTAGCAAGAAACTGAGGTCTAGCAATTAACCTGCTAGCACTTCAACTTTCTAACCCTGAGGTCTCCTAGGCCTCTTGATTTTCTGGAAAATGACTTTGTATCCAGAATTTTTTTTCTTAGAACCTCAGACTTTTTGGAATCTGTGCCCATCTTGAAACTCAGAGTCCAGGGGTGCCAGGCACTGGTACAAGTCGGAAGAACATGTCTCCCAGTGGGTTTACTATGCTTGGACTTTGATGCAGTGTTATGTTAAGTATTTTTTACTTTTTCATTTGGATATTTGATTTGATTTGGTTTTCACTATCTTTTAAATACTCTTACTATAAAATGTTATTAGAAAATATCTGACATATATAAGGTATGCTGTGCTGTTCTTAGTCGCTTAGTCATGTACGACTCTTTTTGCCTCCTTGGACTATAGCCCTCCAGGCTCCTCTGTCCATGGGGATTTTCCAGGCAAGAATACAGGAGTGGGTTTCCATGCCCTCCTCCAAGGGAGCTTGCCAACCCAGGGATCGAACCCAGGTCTCCCACATTGCAGGCAGATTCTTTACCATCTGAGCCACCAGGGAAGCCCAAGAATACTGGAAAGGGTAACCTATCCCTTCCCAACCCAACGAACCAGGGTCTCCTGCATTGCAGGTAGATTCTTTACCAGCTGAGCTACTAGGGAAGCCCCTTGAGAGGTATATAAAGGATAGTAAAACAAATACCATGTACCCAACACTCACTGAATTTTTAAACAATTGACAGTAACATTCAGTCCCTTGTCCCCGCACTTCTCCTTTCCTCTTTTCCCCCAGTGGGATGAAAAACAGTGGGAAGAGCAATGGAAGATGCCTCGGAGGTCATTCTGTTCTCTTCTCCACAGAAGAGGCCCCAGGCCTACATCTGTCCAGGGGGAGTTAAGTGTTGACCATCAGCATTGCTTTTGTAATAGGTAAGCTGTTCAGGACACAATTTATCCCCCTCAGTTTTCCCCCTCAATAAAATGGAATATCTCTTAAAGATACATCTTCTAAGAGGCCTTCTGACAACTTTGGTTTCTTCTTCTGGCCATTTGTACCTTTTTCTTGCTTTTGCCCTCCCTAAACCTAGAGCTCTACAATAATTCAGATACCAAAATCCTTCGGTGATTTGTCGTCCTGATCCATTTCATCAGGCTCCTACGAGCTCACTCTGTAAACTGCCCAGGTTTGCCTGCCAGGTTTAGCCACTTAGGAAGAAGACAGGCATGTTTCCCTCCTCCTCAGAGGCTTTGATATGATCAGCATCTGCTATAGTGGGTTCGTGTACATCAGCAGCAATGGGCTTTACAGAATTAAGATTATATATACTCTGAGCTCTAAAGGAATTCATAACCCAGTACAATGTTAATGTATACGAATAAACACAATGTATTATAAACACGGTTCAGTACACTCATTTATTTAAAGGATTATCTCAGTAGTTAATTGTAAAGAAAAAAAACCCTCAATTAGTTTAAGTAAAAAAGGAAATTTAGTGAAAAGGCCAAGAAGATCTGTCAGTACCTAATTTCAGGATGAAATGGTTGGATGGCATCACTGACTCAATGGACATGAGTTTGAGCAAGCTTCGGGAGATGGTGAAGGACAGGGAAGCCTGGAGTGCCGCAGTCCATGGGGTCTCAGAGAGTCTGACATGACTGAGTGACTAAATACTGACGACGACACAGAAACTTCCACAGAAACTGGAAAGGCAGTGTCCTTCCCTGGGATCTCCAGATCCACCCATCTCTGCCCCTCATGGTGACCTGCTGCCTGGCTTGTTTCCAATCCCGTAAGCTATTGACTGACATGTGGCTTTGGCTTGCCTTGCTGCTCTGACTAGGTCTGCATAGTCTTTCTGCTGATAACTAAGCAAGCACTGTTACCCAATGAGAAGCTTTATAGCAGAAGTTTTTCACCCTGGTCCATGAATCCTTTGAGAATTTGTGCTTAGGATTCAGGGTTCTGTGAATTGGATGGGAGGAAAGTTGCATCTCTATTTTCATTAACCTGTAACTGAAATTTAACATTTCCTTCTATTATAAACGTAAGCAAGGTTAGAATGGTTATCATCAAAAAGCCTACAAATGATAAATACTGGAGAGGGTGTTGGGAAAAGGAACCCTTCTACACTGTTAGTGGGAATGTAAATAGGTTCAGCTATGGTGGAAAACACAGAGTCAGACCTGACTGAAGCGACTTAGCAGCAGCAGCAGCAGCATTGGGGAAAACAGTATGGAGATTCCCTAAAAAAACTAAAAATAAAGCTACCATATGACCCAGCAATCCCACTCCTGGGCATATATTCCAAAAAGATGAAAAATGTAATTCGAGAAGATATATGCACCCCACTGTTCATAGCAGCATTATTTACAATAGCCAAGACATGGAAACAACCTAAGTGCCTATCAGCAGATCATTGGTTTAAGAAAACATCATACACACACACACACACACACACACACACACACACACACACGCACACATATATATTACAATATTAGCCACAAAAAGGAAAAGACAAACATCATGTATCACTTATGTATAGAATCTTCCCGGTGGCTCAGATGGTAAAGAATCCGCCTGCATTGCGGGAGACCTGAGTTCGATTCCTGGATTGGGAACAACTACCCACTCCAGTATTCTGGCCTGGAGAATTCCATAGACAGAGGAGCCTGGCAGGCCGCAGTCCGCGGGGTCACAAAGAGTCAGACTTGACTGAGCCACTTTTACTTTTCATATACAAAACAAAAACAGACTCAAAGACAGAAAACAAATTTCTGGGTTATCAAAGGAGAAACAGAGGGTAGGAGGGATAAATTAGGAGTATGAGATTAACAGTTACAAACTACTATGCATAAAATAGATAAACAATAAAGATTTACTGTATAGCACATGGAACTATATTCAACATCTTAACCTATAGTGGAAAATAATCTGAATATCTATCTATATCTGATCACTTTGCTGTAACCTGAAACTAGCCCAATTATTGCAAATGAACTGTATTTCAATGAAAAACTAAACAAATATATGCAGAAAATCACCATGTCATTAGCAGTTTCTGTGACTTTGTCACCAATAGAAATCACAGATCATTTTATAGTTGCTACAGATATCATGAAATATAGTTTATGCTCATCACTGCTTGAAATTCTGGTGGTTATTTGATCCACTGTAAGAGCTTATAATTTAATGTGTTAATAAAGAAGTACATGTAAGCATTCCAAAAGCAAGAACAGTCGGTTCTGGCAAAGGATATATGTCTGGGGTGGGGTGTGGTGGGAGGTAGGGATAGGGAGGTGAGAGTCTCCTTTTAAGTCCTACAGAGAAGGAATAACTAGAGTCCTCAGCAGTTTTCAAATTCAGTGCTCCAAGATTCTCACTATGGCTGCTTCCAGTAGTCTGAGCTTCTTTAACATTGAACCTGACCACCTTCTTGCAAAAGCCAGCCTGAGCTTGAGGGATGTTCCATGAGGCTTTAGTTAATAGAGTCAGCAGCAAATTCTCTGGGAATAGGCCAAGGGAACACTGTTTTCCAGGACTGGGAGATAATAAAATGGAAAGAATTATTTTAAAATCTGTTTCAGATTCTTTATTAAATGAACAAGGTGTGTATGCAAACACATACACACACATACATGGTCTCAATCCTTTAATAGCAGGAGATGGTTGTGACCCTGATCCCCTAGTCCCAAATCCTGATAAGAATAGCTTTACAAGGAGAGAATTTGCTCAAATGGCTCTGAGATTGTGTTGTTTGGCCTCACTTAACCTCAGCTGGGCTGTGAGCATGGGAATCTGGGACTGCAAAAGGATAAGATGTCCCTAGAGTTGCAGCCTCTTGTTTCTGGACTCAGTGAGAGACTGGCAGCCCAGGACTCATCTCTGACTGGGCTAGTCTGAAGAGGTCCTCAGCCAGGATTGGGATAAACGTCCATCCCAGAGCTCTGCAGCAAATATAGACTATAAGTTCTATGAGGGCAGCGGCCATGTCTCTACCCCCAAGCTGAATTCCCAGTGCATACTTCAGAGCCTGGCACATAGAGGTACTCAATGAATATTTGCTGAATGAACCTGAACTCTAGGAGTTTACAGTCTACTGGGAGAGATAGGAAACAAGTAAACAAATAATGGAAAATTATTATGACTGTTTTGAGGAAAAAGAATAGAGTGCTCCAAGAACAAATACTTTAGGTAAGGGTACCAGGAGAGGTACCATTTAAACTGAGATCTGAAAGATGAGAAAGAACCAGCCACTTGAAGAGTAGGGGAGATAGATACATAGGAGATGCCCGTAAGCCCCTGCCTGGTTAGTATTAATGCTGAGAAGAAAGTCAAACTCTGCCTGCCTGTTTATCTAGATTCTTGTAGGCTATTTGTAGAAAAAAGAAGGGGTCTACTGTTGATTCATGGTTAGTCTGTTCACCACTGCCCCCACCCTACCCCTGTTCTTCACATATCCAGCTTGATTTTATAATGCCTCAGACCTAGTGTTTCTGACTGGCAGTCAAAGACTCCAGTGTGTGCGCAGCAATGAGAACAATTATTTGTTTATGTGACTGACTCCCCAACCAGACTATGAGCTCCTTGAAGGCAGAGAACTCTTTCTTATCCTTAGGACACAGCATACTCTCTGGCATAGTCAACAGTTTTTTTTTTGTTTAATGACTTAATTAATAATAACAGTTAATATTTAGTGAGTGCTTTCTGGACTTCCCTGGTGGCTCAGATGGTAAAGAATCCCCCTGCAATGTGGGAGACCCGGGTTCGATCCCTGGGTCAGCAAGTTCCCCTGGAGAAGGGAATGGCAACCCAGTCCAGTATCCTTGCCTGGAGAATTTTATGGACAGAGAAGCCTGGTGGGCTACAGTCCACGGGGTCGCAAAGGATTGGGTATGACTGAGCGACTGGCACTTTTCCGTGTGCAAAGTGGTGGAGTGAGCACTTCACATGTATTACTTCATTTAATCCTCAAACTTACTCTAAAATGCAGGCAGTATTCTTATTCCCATTCTACAGCTGGAGAAATTAAAGCTTTGAAAGATAAAGCGATGGACTGGGATCTGAGTGCTTTGCCAAATTGAAGTGCTCCTGGCTTCCCTGGTGGCTCAGAGGGTAAAGCATCTGTCTGCAATGCGGGAGACCTGGGTTTGATCCCTGGGTTGGGAATATCCCCTGGAGAAGGAAATGGCAACCCACTCCAGTATTCTTGCCTGGAGAATCTCATGGACGGAGGAGCCTGGTAGGCTACAGTCCACGGGGTCACAAAGAGTTGAACATGACTGAGTGACTTCACTTTCACTTTTCACTTTGATTGTATTCAAGTAGTTGAGGTTGCTTAGAACTTCAGGAGAGCGGAATTAATATGTTACATACATGATCTCATTTAACAATCCTTGCAACAACCCTCATTGATAGGAATTATTCTACTCATTTTATAGAAAGAAAATTGAGGCTCAAAGAGATTCAGACACTTAGCCAAGATCATGGAAAGGGGGACTTCCCTGGAGGTCCAGTGGTTAAGCCTTTGCCTTCCAGTGCAGGGGGTGTGGATTCGATCCCTGGTGGGAGAACCAAGGTCCACATGCCTTGTGGCCAAGAAAGCAAAACACAAGACAAACGACATTGGAACAAATTCAGTAAAGACTTCAAAAATGGTCCCCGTTAAAAGAAAAATCTTTAAAAAAAATATAAAGACACTTAGCCCAAACTATGTAAGTGGTGGGCTTATTTCCAAGGCTAAGCCTACGTGACTCTAGAGCCCATGCTCTGTCCCCATTTGGTGCTAATGCCAGTCACTTGGCCACTAGGCAGGAATCTACTGTTAAAATCCTTTGAAAGAAAGAAAAAAATTCCTTTGACAGTTGTCCAGGCCTGCCTGTTGGGAGGATGAGAGTCTATTCCTGAAAAAAGTAATAGAGAACAGACAGAGGAGAGTGGGAGAATAGAGATTTTATCTTTTCTAAAAAATAAAAATAAAAAAGTTTTTTGAAAAATTGGGGTATAATTCACATACCATAATATTTACCAAAAGTGTATACAATGAAAATGTACAATGCTGTGCTTTTACAATAGTCATAAGACTGTATAACTACAGCTGCTATCTACCTCCAGGAAGGACCTTTTATCACCCCCCCAAAAGAAACAGTGTACCCACTTGCAGTCATTTTCCGTTCCCTGCTCCTGCATTCTTGGAAAATGCTAATCTACTTTATGTCTCTATTTGGAGTCACCTCTCCTAAATGTTTCATACAAATGGAATCATACAATATATGGTCTTCTGTGTCTGACTTCTTTCACTTAGCATTGTTTTCAAGGTCCATCTATTGAAGCAAGTATCTACTTTGTTCCTTTTTATGGATATCCCTTTATATGGATATACCATTTTGTTTATTCATTCATCAGTTGATGGACAGTTGGGTTGTTTTCCACTTTGGAGTTGTTATGAATAAAGCTGCTATGAACATTTGTGTATAAGTTTTGTATGAACATACATTTTCAGTTCTCTTGGGTATATACCTAGGAGTGCAATTGCTCGGTCATATAGTAACTCTGTTATTTAATTTTCAGGGCAATTGCCAAATTGATTTTCTTCTTTTAAAATAAAAGTATAAGATGCATATAGAAAAGTGCCTCTGTCGTAAACAAAGAGCTTGAAGAATCACAACATGAACATAGCTATGTAATCAGCACCCAAATCAGGAACTAGAAAATTTCCAGTACTCAGTACCTACTGTCTCCAAAGGGTCACTGTCCTGACTTCTAATACGATAGGTTAATTTTGTTTGTGGAATTATATGGTATATACTCTTTTGTGTCTGACTTCTTTCACTCAACAAAATTTTTTTGAAATTCATCCATGTTGATAGTACTTTGTTAATTTTCATTTTTATATTTTATTGTAAGACTGTACCACAATTTATTCATCCATTTGTGTTGGATGTTTCATGGTGGTGGTGGTTTAGTCGCTACGTCATGTCTGACTCTTGGTGACCTCATGGACTATAGTCCACCAGACTCCTTTGTCCATGGGATTTTCCAGGCAAGAATACTGGAGTAGGTTGCCATTTCCTTCTCCAGGGGATTGTCCCCACCCAAGGATTGAACCTGGGTCTCCTGCATTGGTGAGATGGATTCTTTACCAACTGAACTAACTGGGAAGCCCTGTATGCTTCATAGTTATGCATGTATTTAGATTTCATAGATACTGCCAAGCAGTTTTCCAAAGTGACTACATCAATTTGTATGCGCACAAACAATATATAAGAGTTCTGGTTTGTACCACATCCTTGTCAACACTTGTATTATCTGCCTTTTCCTTTTAGCCATTTATAGTGCATGTGTAGTGGTATCCTGTTGTGGCTTTTTAACTCCCCCAGTAACTAATGAGGTTCTGAACATTTTCATGTAATTATGGATCATTTAGCTATGACCAAGCCTTTTGTCAATTTTCTATTGGGTTATTTGACTTTTTCCAATTAATTTCTCAGAGTTCTTCAAATATTCTGAAAATGAGTCAGCCCTTTGTTCATTATATGTTTTACAAATATCTTCTCCCGCTTGAGAGCTTGCTTTTTTACTCTCTAAATTGTATCTTCTGATGAACAGAAGTTCCTAACTTTGATATAGTCCAATTTATCAGTCTTTTCTTATGATTTATGTCCTGTTAAGAAATCTTTGCCTACCTAAGGTCATGAAGATCAGGCCCTTATCATGAGCACGGATGTGTGTGTGCGTGTGTGTGTTATGGGAGGGCAGTGCATCACTCTGTAGGTTTCAGGAGGTGGAGAGGATAGGTGGGGTGGGGGTGGGGAGGCCCTGAGATCACAGCCGCCGTGATCTGTGTTCCCAGCTGTCAAGCATGTAATGGGGAGTGAAAGAGAATCCCTCTGGTGGTAGAGGTCCCACAGATGATACTATCAGGTCCTCTAAATCACCTCTGTGCCCTGCAGACCCAGCTGACTGTCCTCTCTTCCCCGCTAAAACAGGGGGAAAATGAAATATGTGCTCCTGCGGAGTGCTGGGGGCACAGGGCAAGGGTCACGCGCTTCAGTCAGATGCTTGCTGTATGGCTGTGACTTTCTTTCTGTCATTAGACCTGATGCTTTTTTCTTTTTGGTTCTCACCTCCTCATTTCATTTCCATTTGGAGAAGGGATGGTGAGGCGGCTGACTTGAGATGCGGGTTAAACTATCCTTCAGACTGGTTGTCCCAGAGAGGCGGGTCGGTGCCCCCCGCCCCGAGCCAGAGCTGACAGGAGCTGCTTGTTCTTCCTGGAGAAGGAGTGGGAGTAGAGAGAGGAGGAATAAGAGTTGCCGCTGCTTTTTCTGAGGGGCTCCGAGGATTCCTCCCCCCAGGAAACCACTCACGTCCCCCCTACTCCAGCCCCTTTGCTGCTTGTTAGTTAGAAAGCCGTGGTCTGTGCTGGGGCTGGGTGGGGCTTCAGGGACAGTTTGGGCTCCGGCTCTCCAGAGGGGAGGGGGTGGTTATGGAGCGAGCAAAGGGTCACTGCTTAGGCTGTACCATTTGCTTGTCACCTTGAGAAGTTCCACCTTGTCTAGCAAAACCTCCTTTCAGAGGCACCACCACAAAGGGCTCTTATGAGAGCAGCGGCCCCTGCCCCCACCTTCACTTCCACTCCCTTTACCATTATTTTTCTTTTGGGGGCAGAGCTGAGGGGCCTTCCTGCCATGACTTTGAGGGGCTGTACTTATTTGAAAAGGAGATTTAGAGTTGAGAGCCTCCCCGTACCAGAGATTCATTTCCCTGATTTTCTAGTCCCATTAGAGGACAGTCAAGGAGTTAATAAGTAAAGTGTTTCTTCTCTGGAGGGTGTTTTATCTTTTCCCTCTGTCAGTCTCTTGGGCTCTTTGGAGATTTAAGAAAGAAGGCAAGAGAGGTACATTTTAGTACTATGATGTCTCAGAACCAGGGCGGACCAAGCTCCTCCTGGGGAATGGCAGGTGGGGGATGGGAGGGACAAATGGCTGTTTCTGGGGGTGATTTTTAAAAAAATCTTATTTTATATATTTGTTTTTGGGTGTGCTGGGTCTTCATTGCTGCGGAGGCTTTTCTCTAGTTGTGACGAACGGGGGCTACTCTTTAGTTGCAGCATGCAAGCCTCTCATTGGGAGGGCTCTCTTCTTGAAGACCGTGGGCTCTAGGGCGCCCAGGCTCAATAGTTGTTGCACACAGGCCTAGTTGCTCCAAGGTATGTGGGATCCTCCTCCAGGGGTGATTTTTAAGAAGCCACATAGTGGAATGGTTCAAGTGTGTGTATGTTCTGGGGTTCAGCTTCCTGGGCCTTTTGCTACCCCATTCTGCTAATCTCTAGCTGTGGTGTTGGTCAAGTTTCATAACCTCTCTGAGCCTTTCTTTTTTCCTGTATAAATTAATGAGACTGATTATCAGATTACTTAATAGGTTTACTGTGAAGATTAATTGAAATAACACATTAGAATGCTTTGTAGGACATGTATTAACTTTGAAAAGACATCCCAATATACATTAGGTACGGACAAGTATTATTTAATTCCATTTATACTAGGTACCTGGAATAGTCAAATTCATAGAGTCAGAAGGTACACTGGTAGATGCCTGGGAGGAGAGGGGGTGGGGACGGTGGGGCTGGGGGGTGGGATGGGGAGTTAGTGTTTAATGGGGACAGCGTTTCTGTTTAGGAAGGTAAAAATTTCAGGAAATGTATTTATACATTTGTATGTATACATGTATGTTATACATAAATGAGAGTTATACAGTAATGTGAGTGTACTTAGTGCCACTGATCTGTACAGTTAAATATGGTTAAAATAGTATATTTTATATTATGTGACTTTTACCACAGTAAAAAAAATTTTTTTAATGTTTTGCCTAGTGCCTAGTACACTTAAAGCATTCCAAAATGTTAATCTCACTAATAAAATTCAAGCCTTCTGTTTGGACCTCTCTTTATAGTCTTGCTTTCCATCTCCCTTCTCTTCTGACTGTGCAGTTCAGGGAGATACCTAGGCCTTCCTTAAGCAAAACCAGAAAAATCTAGACTTTATCTTAAACTGTTTTGAATTCTGTACCTATTTTATCTCAGTTGCATTTCTAGCTCTGTCAGGGAGAGTGAGGCACAAAATGACCCCATTTTGAAGAGCGGGCCACACAAGATAGTGATGTAAGGATTTGACTGGACTATATCCATGCTTTGATGGGTGAGTGTACGCATGTGTCTATTCTCCCACCTAGTTATAAAGGTAGGGAGGACAGAGGTGAGCTATAATGAATGCGTAAAGTCTCAAACAGATTAGGTTCAGACCTATTTGTGTTTTTCCCTTAGTAAAGCCCCGTGCTGTGGGGGTGGGTGCACAGGAGCCAGAGGCCAACAGGAGAGCCTGGCGAGGTCAGTCTTCGTGGGGCATGGTGGTCAGGGTGGGCCTTGTGCGACCCAGACCCAACAAAGCCAAACCAGACCAAACACAGGGGCAGGTCAGCTGTCTCAACAACTTCACAGACGATCTCAAGGGCAGCTTGCCTTGTGTCCTTAGTGTGCCAAATCTCTCCCAAGTCACCAAGGTTTGTGATCACTGAACTGAGGGAATTCAGAGGGGTATTCTGTGAGGGTCAACACACACAGGGACCCCTTGGGCTAGGATACCGCCTGAAACACCGCATCCAAGTGAGCTGCTGTGGAAACATTTCAAGGGAGGCGAACGGAGGTTGAGCTGGTTGTCTTTTAGAAACCTGGACATTAATAAAAAAAAATTTTTTTTTTAAATGGGACTTACCCAGCGGTCCAGTGGTTAAAACTCTATGCTTCCAATTCAGGGAGTGGAAGTTCAATCCCTGGTCAGGGAACCAAGATCCCACATGCCACTCAGTGCCACAAAAAAAAAAAAAAAAGGAAAAATAAAAACCTAGACATTACCACCACTTCTCTTTTCTCTGCCCTATTAATGTTTTGTTGGTTTTTTTTTTCCCTCAAACTCTGAAGAAACTGTGAGATTAATCCCATCAAAAGCATATGACTAAAATATATATATATATGACTATTGGAACTTCCATGATGGTGCAGTGGACAAGAATCCGCATGCCAGTGCAGGGGACATGGGTTTGATCCCTGGTCCGGGAAGATTCAACAGTGCAGGGGAGCAGCTAAGCCTGAGGGCCACAACTACGGAGCCCAAGCTTTAGGGCCCGAAAGCCACAGCTGCTGAGCCGTTGTGCTGCAGCTACTGAAGCCACGCCCCTGGAGCCTGTGCCCTGCAGTAAGAGAAGCCACTGAAATGAGAAGCCCGTGTACCGCAACAGAATGGCACCTCCTCGCCACAGTCAGAGAAAGCCCACTCAGCAACAAGGACCCAGTGCGGTCAAAAATAAATACAATTTAAAAAATATTTTTTAAAGAACCCATATTTGGATCCAACGCGTGAAAGTGAAAAGTGAAAGTGAAGTCGCTCAGTCGTGTCCGACTCTTAGCGACCCCATGGACTGCAGCCCACCAGGCTCCTCTGTCCATGGGATTTTCCAGGCAAGAGTACTGGAGTGGGGTGCCATTGCCTTCTCCGATCTGCAGATCATGTTTCTCTACTTTCCAAATAGCCTTTTGTGAGTGTATATTGCTTCACAATGGAAACACCATACTAGAACCTCTTGCCTAGGCCTCACTAGGGAGCAGGAAACAATGGTGAGAAAAGGTTCCTGGTAGAACCATTGTTGGACAGGTTGGGCCATGTGGAATACTTTAGCTAAAATTTTTCAGAGAGTAAACTGTGCTTTGTGTGCTTCTGAAGTAGGAAGCTTTATTCTCCACTCTTATACTCACCACCTCCCCAAAAAAGAGAGTAAGGAGAATGGAAGTGAAACCTAGCCTTGTGGGTAGGTCCTGTACATTGGGAGAATAAGGCGGATCTTTGAGAGGCAATGAGAGCATTTGAGGGGAGGTCAGGAGACATCATTTACAAGGAGCAGGCAACCCTTACGCGTGTTATCTCATGCAGTCCTTCTAACAGCCTCATAAAAGTGGATACTGGTCTCCTCATTGTTCTGGTGAGGAGACAGAGGCTAAAAGAGGTTAGTAATATAGCTGCTAACTGGCAACACCAGGGTTTAAAGCCAGGACCTTGGTCCTTACTAGAGACTGAGGATTGGGCTTATGTGGTGATAGTGGACGATGAACTCCCCAGAGGTTACGAGCTAGGTTTCTGACCTAGCTGTATCCCCCTGACCTAAGCTTTGAGTAGTCCCTGAATTGTTGGAAGATCATATATTTTGGGATGCACTGGGGAGAGGTTCATAACTGGGTGAGACGCTGGCTGCTCTAGGTCCTAGAGCATTAGGGCATTTCTTGAGCTTCCTTTGTCCTGCAAAGGGAAAGGACAGCATTTCTTGGGGACTTACTCTACTCTTTCCTTTAATCTTTTCACAAACTCTGTGATGTTGATGTTGTCTGTCTCAGTCCTTCCTTTCCAGCCCCCATAACTACCCATCCCTCCCTCCGTTTCTCTCTCAAGATAAGACATTGATTAAATACAACTTGCCCAAAATGTCACAGCCAGCAAATAGAAGACCTTAGATACAAATCTGAGTCTTTGAGGCTCTAAAGCCAGAACTTAAATCTTGTTTTTACTTCTCTTTTCTTTTAGAGGGTTTTTTGGTCCTGATTCCTAAATAGTTTTGCTTCTTCTTCTTTGAATGAGAAGCCACTTTGGGCTTCTTTTTAAACTTTCTGATACTTGCATTGGTCATTGGGTTCACCTTTCTCACTCAGTCTCCCTCTTTTATTATCCACACTGAGTCTGTGCTGTTGATCCAGGGGCCATTTCACGTTATCTCTGATTTTATTTTAGGTTTCTGGATCATCACTCTGTAGCCTCTGCCTTATGTCCTAGAATAGAGATATCCTTGATTCCTCTCACATTCTGTATACCCAATCCATCACTGAATCCTATCAGCCATTCGTTCAGTTCAGTCACTCAGTCATGTCCGATGGACTGCAGCAACCCCATGGACTGCAGGACTCCCGGCTTCCCTGTCCATCACCATCTCCTAGAGTTGGCTCAAACTCATGTCCATTGAGTCAGTGATGCCATCCAAGCATGTCATCCTCTGTCATCCCCTTTTCCTCCTGCCTTCATTTTTTCTCAGCATCAGGATCTTTTCCAATGAGTCAGTTCTTTGCATCAGATAGCCAAAGTATTGGAACTTCAGCATCAGTCCTTCCAATGAATATTCAGGACTGATTTCCTTTAGGATGGACTAGTTGGATCTTCTTGCAGTCCATAGGACTCTCAAGAGTCTTCTTCAACACCACAGTTCAAAAGCATCAATTCTTCAGCACTCAGCTCTCTTTATGGTCCAACTCTCATATCCATACATGACTACTAGAAAAACCATAGCTTTGGCTAGATGGATCTTTGCAAAGTAATGTCTTTGCTTTTTAATATGCTCTCTAGGCTTGTCATAGCTTTTCTTGCAAGGAGCAAGCATCTTTTAATTTCATGGCTGCAGTTACCATCTGCAGTGATTTTGGAGCCCAAAAAATAAAGACTGTCACTGTTTCCATTATTTCCCCATCTATTTGCCATTAAGTGATGGGACCAGATGCTATGATCTTAGTTTTCTGAATGTTGAGTTTTAAGCCAACTTTTTCACTCTCCTCTTTCACTTTCATCAAGAGGCTCTTTTCTGCCCTGAGGATGGTGTCATCTGCATATCTAAGGTTATTGATATTTCTCCCGGCAATGTTGATTCCAGCTTGTGCTTCATCCAGCCCAGCATTTTGCATGATGTACTCTACATAGAAGTTTAAATAAGCAGGGTGACAAAGTACAGCGGTACTTTCAAATATACCCAGAATCTAACCAGGTCCACTGTTGCCACCCAGGCCCAAGCTACTGTCATCTCCCACTTGGTTAGTGCAGCAGCCTCCTAACAGATCTGCTTACTTGTCTTTCTGCACTCAAAGTGATCTTTTAAAAATGTATGTCAGCTCGTTCTACTCTCTTCTTTATAACTCCAGTGGCTTCCCATCTAAAGATCATGTGCTGTATTATTTTGTGATTTCACACAAACATGTGTCCACATACCTGCCATGCTTTTCCTCTGATAATAGGGGACCACCTAATTTATCATTCACATTGGAACCCTTATAAGGGAGAAGAGGAGCTCTGCTGACAATGACAGTAAACGCAGACTGAGGCTGACGAGGCAAACTGGGAGGAATCTGGTCACCAGGTCTAGAGAGCCACGTGGAACATTCTCTTACTTCCCCTAGGTCTCTAGAAAGTGTCACCTCGCAGTGAGGCCCTCTTTGACCACTGTTTAAAATTGCAACACATTCCTGCCCCAATCCCATATTGCCTGTGCTGATTCATTTTCCTCTGTGGTGCTGATGCCATCTGATAGAGTGTATGTTGTTGTTTTTTTTTTAATTTATTTGGCTGCGCTGGATCTTGGTTGTGGCATGTAGGAGTTATTAGTAGTTCCCTGACCAGGGATCAAACCCAGGCCCCCTGCATTCAGAGGGGGGAGTCTTAGTCACTGGACCACCAGGGAAGTCCCAAGAGTTTTTTTACTTTCGTTTTAGTTGGAGGATAGTTGCTTCACACTGTTGTATTGGCTCCTGCCATACATCAGCATAAGTCAGCCATAGGTATACGTGTGTCCCCTCCCTCTTGAACCTCCTTCCCACTCTCCACCCGATCCCACCTCTCTAGGCTGTCACAGAGCACCGTCACACAGCAGATTCCCACTGGCTATCTGTTTCACATATGGTAACGTATAAGTTTCAATGCTGTCCTCTCCATTTGTCCTACCCTCTCCTTCCCCTACTGTGTCCACAAGTCTGTTCTGTATGTCTGTGTCTCTATTGCTGTCCCACAGATAGGTTCATCAGTACCATCTTCCTAGATCCCAAATACGTGTTAATATGCAATATTTGTTTTTCTCTTTCTGACTTACTCACTCTGTATAGCAGGCTCTAGGTTCATCCACCTCACTGGAACTGACTCAAATTCATTCCTTTTTATAGCTGAGTAATATTCCATTGTATGTATGTACCATTATCCATTCATCTGTCGATAGACATCTAGGTTGCTTCCATGTCCTGGCTATTGTAAATGGTGCTTCAATGAGTACTAGGGTACATGTGTCTTTGAGAATTGCGGTTTTCTCTGGGTATATGCCCAGTAGTGGGATTTCTGGGTCATACAGAAAATGGCAACCTGCTCCAGTATTCTTGCCTGGAAAATTCCAGGGACAGAAGAGCCTGGTGGGTTATAGCCCATGGGATCACAAAGAGTTGAACGTGACTGAGCATACACACACACACACACACACAAACCCACATGGTATTTTTTATACCTGATTTTTTTAAGAACTCTCCATACTGTTCTCCATAGTAGCTGTATCAATTTACATTCCCACCAACTGTGCAAGAGGGTTCCCTTTTCTGCACATCCTCTCCAGCGTTTATTGTTAGTAGATTTTTTTGATGATGGCTCTTCTGGCTAGTGTGAGGTGATACCTCATTGTAGTTTTGATTTGTGTTTCTCTAATAATGAGTGATGTTATACATTTTTTCATGTGTTTACTAGCCATCTGTATGCCTTCTTTGAAGAAATGTCTGTTTAGGTCTTCTGCCCATTTTTTGATTTGGGTTGTTTGTTTTTCAGATTTTGAGCTGCATGAGCTGGTTGTATGTTTTGGAAATTAATCCTTTGTCAGTTGCTTCATTTGCAATTATTGTCTTTTCATCTTGTTTATGTTTTCCTTTGCTGTGCGAAAGCTTTTACATTTAACTAGGTCCCATTTGTTTATTTTTATTTTCATTACTCTAAGAGTATATGTTTTAATTGTTGCTTTTTGTTGTTGTTCAGTTGCTAAGTTGTGTCTGACTCATTGCAACCCCGTGGACTGTAGAACACCAGGCTCCTCTGAACCTGGAATTTGTTCAGTTTGATGTCCATTGAGTCGGTGATGCCATCCAACCATCTTATGGTCTGCCACCTGTTTCCCCTTTTGCCTTCAGTCTTTCCTAGCAAGTCAGTTCTTCGCATCAGGTGACCAAAGTATTGGAATTTCAGCTTTAGCATCAGTCCTTCCAATGAATATTCAGGGTTGATCTCCTTTACGATTGACTGGTTTGATCTCCTTGCAGTCCAAGAGGCCCTCAAGTCTTCTCCAGTACCACAATTTGAAAGCATCAATTCTTCAGCACTCAGCCTTCTTTATGGTCCACCTCTTGCATCTGTACATGTCTATTGGACAAACTATAGCTTTGACTATAAGGACCTTTGTTGGCAAAGTGATATCTTTGCCTTTTAATATGCTGTCTAGGTTTTTCATAGCTTCTCTTGCAAGGAGCAAGCATCTTTTAATTTCATGGCTGCAGTCACCATCTGCAGTGGTTTTGGAGCCCCAAAAATAAAATCTGCCACTGCTTCCACTTTTCCCCCTTCTATTTGCCGTGAAGAGATAGGATTGGATGCCATGATCTTAGTTTTTTTAATGTTGAGTGTCATGCTAGTTTTTTCATTCTCCTCTTTATATGTTTTAATTAGTTATATTTACTGTTGCTCTCCCCTCTCTAGAATATAAACTTCAGGAGGACAAGGGATTTTTATTTCTTTTGTTCAATGTACTGTATCCCCAGCATCTACATCATCCCAAACACTGTAGATAACCAGTAAATATTTGCCAAATGAATGGGTGAGGAAGCAAGAATTCTCTTCTAAAGAGTCTTTCTCCTTGGAGTTCTCTTCCCAAACCGGTTTTCTTATTCCTTTCTATTTATTTTGGTGACCCTTTGATAACTTGAGACCTTAGAATGGTTTTCCAGTGTGCTCATACCCCTATGAGGAGCTAATGATGCAATTAATAGGAAATGGCAACCCGCTCCAGTGTTCTTGCCTAGAAAATTCCATGGACAGAAGAGCCTGGGGGCTACAGTCCATGGGGTTGCAGAGTCATGATGGAGCACACACACCATGCTTTCCTAACCTGACTTGGGCCCCCTAGGGAAGGAAGTTTGTACAAGAGGGAGAAGAGGATTTTTAACCCTTGGGAAGTCACATGTTTGAGGCCCTACCCTGGAAGTTATGATATTGAGACAGGCAGTGTCAGATCTTGGGGCTGTGCCAGCTTCTGGGGACGGTGCCAGAACCAAGGACCTACTCAGCTGGTGCTGGGAGCTCCAGTTTGCTCCTTTCCCCTTTCTCCTCTGTCTTATAAACCTGTGTACTTCTCCTGTGGGTCCATATAGAGTAGAGTAAGCAGTGTCTCAAGGTCCAGCCTTTCCTGACCCAGACTTCTAAAATGTTTTTTCTTTCTGAAGCAGCCTCAGAGGAAAGAGTAGATGAAATGGGCGTGAGGTCTGGGGGTCGGATCAGACCTTTTGTTTCTGATTGGAAGTGGCAACTGGGATGGCTCCAACATCCTGTTGGGGTCAGGGGGTAGAAGGGAGTCTTAGAATTTCCAGACCACTGGGAGTGAGTTTTAGACTCAGTGAAGGTGGGAGTTATTGTTAAACAGGAGGGAAGTTTGGGGCCTAGCAACCAAAAGGAGCCGCCAGAAGGACAAGAAGGGGTGATCAAATGCCCTTTGTGATTTCTGTGACTTTTGTTTTCCTAACGCTTTTGATATGGCCATAAAGCAGAGGCCAAAGTCCTGGTGGGCTCGAGGTGAGAGAGTGACAGAGCTCTTGGGACTAGAGTGTGATGTGGCTCTTAGTCACAGTACTAGCAGGAAGTAGTGAAGAGGTTCTAGTGTAGCAGAAAACCTAGAAATGCAAACCTAGAGGAAACGCCTGATTACTCAACATGACACCTGTAATGCTATATTACGCTGTATCAGTAACAGTTTGAAGTCAGGGAAGCCTCGGCAAGCAGTTGTATAGCAGAGAAAGCCACTTTATGGAGCAAAAGCAGCTCCTTATGGGCATATCCTTAATTCAGAAAATGAAGTCCTTTACAGTTTGGTGGTCATGAATTAGCTGTCCAGTCTTATTTCCCATCAGATATTCCCACCTATGGGCTTCCCTGGTGGCTCAGATGGTAAAGAATCCACCTGCCAATGCAAGAGATGCGAGAGACACAGATTCAATCCCTGAGTTGGGAAGATCCCCTGGAGAAGGAAATGGCAACCTACGCCAGTATTCTTGCCCAGAGAATCCCATGGACAGAGGAGCCTGGTGGGCTACAGTCCATGGGGTCGCTAAGAGTCGGACACAACGAAATGACTACGCACATGCCCACCTGGCCTATCTTTTCACATCTTTGTGCATCAAAGACTTCCACTACAAAGTCTGACCTTGCAGAGGCTTCCACTACAAAGTCTAACCTTGCAAAGGCTTAATGCCATCACCTCCGAAGTGTTTTGCAGGACTCTCAGTGAGACTTTGTCCCTTTCTTCTTCGCTGGGTTCTTATTGCTCTTTGTTTATAACTCCCTTATAGCATAATGGCTGGAAAAAAAAACAAAACACATACAGGTTCCTTCTTCTATCTGAAAGTGAGAGCATTCCTATGAAACCTTTCATAAGCTGAAATGGTGTAAAGTGAAGAAGTACTTACCTTTCTACATAAAAGTGAAAATCTTTTTTGGATTTTTTCTAGTTAGCAAAAACAGGTACTAATGTAGGCTTTTCCTAAAAGCAAAGTTGTTGTTTAGTTGCTGAATCATGTCCAACTCTTTGCGACCCTATGGACTGTAGCCCACCAGGCTCCTCTGTCCATGGGAATTCCCAAGAAAACTGGAGTGAGTTGCCGTTTCCTCCTCCAGGGGATCTTCCCAACCGAGGGATCAAACCTGCATCTCCATGTCTCCTACCTTGGAGGTGGACTTTTTACCTCTGAGCCACTGGGGAAGCCAAAGCAAAGTGGCAGAAAGCAAATTTACAAAAAGTGGGGGATACCTGAATCTGCCTCTTTCCTATGTGTGACTGTAAACTCTTGGAGGCGGGGCTTCTGACTTATTTATCTTTGTACTAACTCTGTCCTGTTCTGAGGCAGGAAGGACTGGTGCATCCACTTCCCCTCCCTCAGTCCTGTAGTAACTGGCTCTTGATAGAATCTAAGTAGCCTTTTTGCCAAGTAGGATTGATTCTGGGTTAATCAGATGAACACATTATACAGTAGACTGACCTGGCTCTTCTTCCCCTCTCCATTCTGGGCAGTGACCCGCTTGTGGCTGGTACACCTTGCTCCTGGCTCAAGTGTACTATAGCAGGAGGCACTGCTGTTTGCTTTTCTTAGTCCTGACTCCAGCTTCTCCCTTTGATCTCTGCTGCTTGCCCCAGCTCACCCCTACCATTGTCCTGCCCAGGGAAATAATGTTTCTCCTTCCCAGGCTCAGGCCTCACCACCTCTTCCCTCACATACTCTGAGAATGATGCCCAAGGAATTCGTGATGATGGGGAACAGATAGAACAGGATTATGGGTATGACCCTTCAGCCTTCTGAGGGTTCCAGGTAGGGCCAGTTGCCTCCTTGTTATCTGCTCGCTTTTTTCTTTTCCTTGTCCCCCAAGGGATCTTGTTTCTGAGCTGGAAGGGACTATATACAGATGATCTGTGATGCCAAGAATTAAGGACCTGTAATCCTAGGGAAGGTTGTATTGTCCATTGAACTAAAATTCTATGCTTCAGAGAGGTCCCTAGGGTAGTCGTTACATGTGAGGGCCCTGACGCCTCATGGTCTGGATTCTAATCCTGTCCCACCAGTTACTAACTGTGACTGGGTAACTGCTCGGCAGCGTAGGGTCATCCTCATGCCCACCATGTCCATTCATTCACACGTAGTTACTGAGCCACTCCTGTGAGCCAGATTGTTCTAGGTGCCAGGAAGATAGCAGTGAATAAGACAAAATGGGTTGAACATTTAAATACTTAGAACAGTGTCTGTGCTGTGCTTAGTTGCTCCGTCGTGTCCAACTCTTTGTGACACCATGGACTGTAGCCCGCCAGGCTCCTCTGTCTGTGGGGATTCTCCAGGCAAGAGTACTGGAGTGGGTTGCCATTACCTTCTCCAGGGGATCTTCCCAACCCAGGGATCGAACCAGGGTCTCCCACATTACAGACAGATTCTTTACCAGCTGAGCCACCAGGGAAGCTCTAGAACAGTGTCTAGCACATAGTAAATATGTTTCTCTTCCTAGTCCTTTTCTGAGAAGGGATACTCAGATGGGATGACCTTTGGCAGCAGCTGCAGGATCAGATCTCTCTGAGAAGGGAAAGGATGGAGGAAGGGCTAAGATACAGGTTCTGGATTTGGACTTAGTTCCAGGTCAGCAATAGCTTGAACAGCCTGTTATTTCTGGCACTTTATTTTGAGACTAAATACATGCACTGGTTAAAGGTCACTCTGGAAATTGTATGAGTCTGTTTAGTTCCATAGAAAGGGCAGGAGGAGATGCCCCCGTGGACTACCTAGATTCCAGCTGGCTTTTTTGTGCAGACAGCACAGTGCCCACCCAGCCATGTGTGGGTGACTCTAAGAGAAGCCATGCTTCCTGAGCAGCATGAAGGGACATCCCAGAGACATGAGATGTGAGGACAGAGAACAGCTGTTTGTCTCTCTGCTGTCTGGGCTCTCTGGCCACGGCATAGAGGACTTTCTGCTGGAGGAGATGGCTTGGGTGTTGGAGAGCTGAACTTAGGAAGGAGAATGAGGTGAGGCAGAAGTCCATGACCTGTTTCAGTTCATTCCTTAGGGAATGCTGCTAAAGAGGACATTACACTCTGAATGTGATTGCTGCTGGAAGCAAAGTCTGCACTCAGGGCTCTTGATTCACTGTCTGTGGTTTCCAGTGAAAGTTCAAGACTGACAGTTTTTTTTGCAAGTTGGGTTGGAATAGAAATCTATGGAGTAGAAATCTTTCCTGGAATCAACCAGTTTTTCAGCTACCACCATAACTGGGGGAAAGAGCTGTGTAATCTTGACCATGGTTCAGCAACTACTTCACTGCCTCTCCCACTGTCTCTCTCCCATCCTTCTTCCACCGTGGGTTTGCAGAAATGCATGCTTTTATAGCACAACGGAAGTGCCCTCGATGTGAGATGGGAGCAATCCAGGATTCTTGGGTTCGTTCCCATGTGAGCTGCTGGCATGGCTTTCCTTTGAGACCTGCTAACCTGGCTGGGAACCACGACAGTCTGCATGCACAAGGACAGATGAAGTGGCTCTGGGCCTTTTCCAAGATCCTAAAGTACAGCCAGGTTTAGGTCCACTGGACACCATACTCTTTCATCTCATTTTGATTGCACTTTCTTCAGTTTTCAGCCATTACTTAAACTCAGTTCAGCCAAGTGTATGAAACTTGAACTAGGCAAAACATTTTGCTGTGAATGTAAACTCATAGTTCCTTCCATAATGAAGGAAACAGATCAATATGGTGTGATTATGGCAGGGTTTCTCAACTTTTTTCCTTATCAACTTCTAGAGGAACCTTTTAAGACATTTTCCCCTAATTATCCCGCCTAAGAAAATTTTAATACCACAGGTATACCAAAACTCTGTTTATGTACTATTTGTGTATCTGTGCCATATACATTAAAAGAGTAAGATTTTTTTACCCCTCCCACCAAGAGCAAATTTTCTCTGCCCTGGGTGGGAATATCACCCCTATTGTGAGTTCATGGATTATAGTAAAGCACAATAGGATTACATAAGTAATGTAAAATGGCAGGCAAGCTTCCAAACTTTGTAAACTTTGTTTCTCCCATCTCCTTTGACTGAACATCATAGCTCCATAATTTATTCTTTCTTTCAGTCTGTCATTTCCATTTTGCTCTCTTTCCCCTTTCCTTGATTTCATCCTTTTTCTCTCTCCACTGTAGAAGTTTCGGAGTAAATTTGATTAAAATAGTAGTCTGGGAACTTCCTTGGCAGTCCAGCGATTAACAGTCTTCCTTGCAATGCAGAGGATGTGGGTTCCATCCCTGGTCAGGGAGCTAAGATCCTACATGGCATGCAGCAGTTGAGCCTGTGCACTGCAACTGCTGAGCCGCTGTGCGCCACAGCTAGAGTCCATGCACTACAATGGGAGATCCCGCATGACAGCTAAGACCGGATGCAGCCAGATATGTATAAATAGAATAGTAATCTACAACTCAGGGATAATTTAAAGCATGTGATTTTCTAAGAAAGTTCTCTAAAAGGTTATCCTTTTGGAGGAGAGAACCTACAAACTTATGAGGTATTCGTGGGGAGGCATAACAGATGTAAGTATTGAGAGAAATAAAAATATTCGTTTGGAGTTGCCTTTCAGAAGAGATGACCTCCCAAGAGGTCTTCATATCAGTCCCAACGGGTTTGGCTATGTACTGGATCTAGTGTGTGAGTTGCTCAGTCATTTCTGACTCTGCAACCACATGGACTGTAGCCCACCGAGTTCCTCTGTCTGTGGAATTCTCCAGGCAAGAATAGAAGAGTGGGTAAACCACTCCCTTCTCCAGGGGATATTCCTGACCCAGGGATCGAATTCTGATCTCCTGCATTGCAGGAGGATTCTTTACCATCTGAGCCATAGCGTTACCATCTGAGCTATGACCAGCGTAGATAACATATTAAAAAGCAGAGACATTGCTTTGCCAGCAAAGGTCCATCTAGTCAAAGCTATGGTTTTTCCAGTAGTCATGTGTGGATGTGAAAGTTAAGAAAGCTGAGCACCGAAGAATTGATGCTTTTGAACTGTGGTGCTGGAGAAGACTCTTGAGAGTCCCTTGGACTGCAAGGGGATCAAACCAGTCAATCCTAAAGGAAATCAGTCCTGAATGTTCATTCAAAGGACTGATGCTGATGCTGAAACTCCAATACTTTGGCTACCTGATTTTAAGAACTTACTTATTAGCAAAGACCCTGATGCTGGGAAGGGTTGAAGGCAGAAGGAGAAGGGGACGACAGAGGATGAGATGGTTGGATGGCATCACCAATTTGATGGACATGAGTTTGAGCAAGCTCTGGGATTTGGTGATGGACAGGGAAGCCTGGCGTGCTGCAGGCCCTGGGGTTACAAAGAGTCAGACAGGACTGAGTGACTGAACTGAACTGAGCCACTAGGGAAGCCCCATATTGGATCTAACTTCTGTATATAAACTCTTTTGGGGTTAATGCCAGTTCTGCCAGTGGGATATCGAGTTTTTCTCTAGCAATCCCATGTAACCCATGATAACATCTCCTCTCCCCTGTAGAAACTACCAGAGGCATGCAGTGTTGGTGATGGAAGACCCTTCGCCACAAATCTGCAGAGTATGTATATGGCAGTCACCAGACAAGCGATTCAGGTGGGACAGAAGCATCATGACGCTGGTACGTAGCTCTAGAGGTGTTGGTCTCCCTGGGGTTAGAGTTAGGGTCTAGGTTTGTGCTGTCCATTATGGTAGCTCTAGGCAATAGTGACCATTTAAATTTAAATAAATAAAAATTAAATAAAATGAAAAGCTCATCTCATTTGCACATTTCAGGTGCTCAGTAGCCACATATGGCCAGTGGCTACCAGGTTGGACAGCGCAGATCACAAGTATTCATTCTGTCACTATAGAAAGTTTTATTAGGACTAGTCTTCATGCCTAGGAGAATTTTGTTGTTGTTCAGTCACCAAGTCGTGTCCAACTCTTCACGTGCAACGTCATAGACTGCAGCACACCAGGCTTCCCTGTCCCTCACCATCTCCTGGAGTTTGCCCAAGTTCATGCCTGTTGAATCAGTGATGCCACCCAATGGAGAATTAGAGAACCAGGAAAAAAAGTTAATCCCCCTACCTGAGATGTGGCAGGCAATACGGAGAACAGTTAGCTGTTTTGAGTCACAGAGACTCTTGTCCTACGTGGTTACAATTGGCCTGAGGAATCTTCACAGTAGAAACAGCTTTCCAAAAGTTAATTGGAAGTGAATTTGTGTCTGTTTACATACTAGTACCAAGGCGTGGACAGAGGGGCCTGGGATGCTACAGTCCACGGGGTTGCAAAGAGTCAGACATGACTTAGTGACTAAACAACCACAACAACCAAGGCCAGGCCTTTATCAGAATGCTTGGTAAATGCTAATGCCTTCCTGGTAAGAAGAAGGCATTTATCACTATCTTCCTTTGATCTTTCTGGTTTCAGGAGATCCCGAGACCTCAAGCAGTGCTTTCTCACATAGAACTGATAACCAACTTTTGAACCAGGTAGAAGAGCCGGTCTCCTCAACACCATCCCTCCCAGGACCTGAGACAGAGCCCACAGTAAGTCATGGGCAGCTTCCTAGATAGCATTTCAGGAGTTGAGAGTGTCTGGGGAATTTCTTGGTGGGCCAGTGGCTAAGACTTCTCGCTCCCAATGCAGGGGGCCCAGGTTAGATCCCTGATCAGAGAACTAGATCCTACATCCTGCAGCTAAGAGTTTGCATGCTGCAACTGAAGACCCCACTTGCTGTAACTAAAAGATGCCACAGGCTGCAGCTAAAGATCCTATGTTCCGCAATGAAGACCCTGTGTACTGTAACTAAGACCTTGCACAGCCAGATAAACGAATTAATTAAAAAAAACAAAAACTAGTCAGGAGAATCTGCATCTATAGCTCCCAAGCTGGTGGTCCCTGGAATTGTCACCTAGTTGACCCTGCCTTAACCCAACATGGGGGGATATTTGTGACCTGGCGTCCAAATTGTGGATTGTGGATTTCTAGATGGAGAGTCATGGTCTTTTCCGTGTTCCCTTGCTGTCATCTCTCTGCAGTTCTTCTGAATGATGGACCTTGGCTCCCTTTCAGCCTTATTGCACTTCCAGTGATGGTCTATGAAGTGGTTCCCTAGGGGAGAAGGGATACAGTGTGCCTCTCCTACATAGACTCTTCCATCGCATTCACAGCCTGCCATGGACATCAAAACCCCCGTGTCAGTCACCCTTCTTAGCCAGAGCCATGGGAGCAAGGAAATTCTTTTCCTAACTTAAGTGCAACTGTTCAAAACCTCTATTAACTTGGATTGCTTTTTTTTTCTAGGTTTCTTCAGGCCCTATGCAGAGACCTCAGCTGTTGAAAGTCAAGAGGAAGAAGCTAAGGGGGCTTTTCAGTTAACTTGTCAGCATCTCAACTGCTGAGGATGGACTTGGAGAGTAGTTTCCTAGTGTTACCTTGGAAGGAGCTCCTGTGGCAGCAGCATCTTTGACACAGAGTTATACAGTCAGAGACTCCACTGTAAGGGCCAGATAACTAAAGCTCATGTTGACAGGCATGGCTACTGTTAACAAGGGAATCCTGGCTCCAATCCACTGGGCACTGGCCTTCCTTGTCTGAGTGAAAGACAGTTTCTGGGAATCCCACACCCTCCTTTCTTTTAGGGAAGGTTCTCTAGACTTAGGATCTATCATGGACTTTAGGTATA
Source organism: Capra hircus (assembly GCF_001704415.2). Lineage (NCBI taxonomy): Eukaryota > Metazoa > Chordata > Mammalia > Artiodactyla > Bovidae > Capra > Capra hircus. The sequence continues at coordinate 28,787,152 of NC_030809.1, forward strand.
TGGGGCAGGTCAGCAAAAAGGCACAACATACTAAGGAAGTCTTGCCTATCTTTCTAGAGTCCTTAGCTACTCCCAGATGCTCCTCAGAGACACTCTCTTCTCTAGCACAGAATAAAAAGCACTCACACTCCTGCTTTTGAGATTGCTTATCTGTGGAACATATAACCAACCCATTACTGGATCCCAGCCCACTAATGTCTCTGGATGAAGTCAAGGCCCTTGTCCAATCCTTCAGGATTCTTTTTATGCTTCTCTTCTGTGGCTTGTGCTAAGTCTCCACTGGGGAGCACTGATCTTGAAACCTCTCTCCATAGTCTTGTGCCCTATGGCTTCTGTGCTTCTTGGTCCAGCTTGATACGGGGTGTTTTTTTTTTTATCTATTTCTGAGGCATAGACAACAGGTTAAACCACAACATGGGATTGAAATGACAAAGAACTGTGAGCCTTAGGGCCAAGTTAGTTTCCTGGAGTGGGAGAAAAAAGAATTTTGCTCTCCCATCCTTCACTTCAGATAGAGTAAATAGAAGAACTAGAAAAGATAGGAAGACTGGGAGTAGGAAATGGCCACGGTTCTCTGGGACCAACAGAACTGACGTATAGAATGAATAGTGCTTAGCAGGAAAAGATATAAAGCCTGTATGAGATAGACTTTCTCAGTTAGAAGGTCAACTTTTTGGACAAATTTAGCAAAATTTGGAACTTCCCTGGTGGTTCAGTGGTCAGGACTATGTGCTTTCATTGCCACAACCCCAGGTTCAATCCCTGGTTGAGGAACTAAGATTCTACAAGCTACATGGCTCAGCCAAAAAAAACAAAAACCAAAAACAAACAAAAAAAGATTTAACAGACCAGCATTCGTAAAGCTCTTTGGCCTTCTCTGCTAGGTTTTCCTCTATAGGTAATACCATCTGAATCTTTACCTTGGAGAGACAGGAAGGAGAGTAGAACTCAGACATTCACTGGGAGCTGTTAGGTAGAGGAAGGGGTCGGGGCAGAACCCACAGAGGCCTTTTCTGTTTTATTTACTCATGCTGGTCAAAGGCCTCCTCAGTCACATCGTCTCTCTTGGCACTGAGAGAGAAAAACATAAGACTGGTGTTTCTGCCCCCATGTCAAGTCTTGGGAGAAAGAGGACCATCCAAGTAATAATAAAATAATGATGATTGTAATAACAACAATAAACAGTTACCATCTATTAAGCAGTTAATGTGTACCAGCTACTCTACTAAGTGGCAACGGTGGTTCAGTCAATAACTGTGTCTGACTCTTGTGATCGCATAGACTGTGGCCTGCCAGGCTCCTCTGTCCATAATTTCCCAGGCAAGAATACTGGAGTGGGTTGCTATTTCCTTCTCCAGGGGATCTTCCCAACCCAGGGATCCAACCTGCCTCTGTTTTTTCTCCTGCATTGGCAGGTGGGTTCTCTTGCATTTGTGCCACCTGGGAAACCCCCCTATTAGAGGTCACACAGCTAATAAGTAGCAGCCAGAATTTGAACCCAGACTGCTGAGTTTTGAGCTGCCTTATTATATACCTCACTGAAAACATTTTCCAGGAAGGATGTAAAGTCATTCTTTTCTGTCTTCAGCTGTGACTATTTTTTTCCTGTGACCCTGCCTGTTTTTAAGAGGATGTTCTTACCACTCCCAGTTAGCTCTTCAGGGCTTTCCCAATGCCTCAGTGGTAAAGAATCTGCCTGCAAGGTGGAAGACACAGGTTCGATTCCTCGGTTGGGAGGATCCCTTGGAGTAGGAAATGGCAACCCACTCCAGTATTCTTGCCTGGGGAAAAAAAAACTCCCATGGACAGAGGTGACTGGCAGGCCACAGTCCATGGGATTGCAAAGAGTTGGACCTGACTGAGCAACTGAGCATATTAGCTCTTCAAGGGAGGAGCCTTGGCAGACTCCAGGACTTACCCCAGGCCTTCACCTGCTGGCAGAGTCTGAAAGCTCCACCATGGCTCATTCCCAGTTGCTGCTGATAAGTTTCTTTACCTCCAGGCCAGTGCCCCCGTCTGTGCCCTGGTGGGGACTGTCATTGAAGTACATAGGGAACTATGTAAAAACAATCTATCAGATGACTCACTTTGTTGTTTAGTTTCTCTTGGCATAGTATAGATAGACAGATTTCAAGGTATGAGACCACATGGAAAATGGAGAGACTTCCCCAGCAAATTGAAAGAAAATAAGGGTTCTTCACTCTAGGTAATCCCTCTGCCCTAAAAGCACAGTCTCAAGAGAAGGCATTTTTTAATCAGAGGGGGGATCAGGGGCTTGTGAATCCCCTAAAATTATAAATAAAATCCTAAGAGCATATATTTTTTTCATGTTCTCAAAAGAATGTGTAACTTTTTAAAAAGGTTAAATGAGAATATACCTAATGACTTCCCTGCCCACTGCCCCTTGTATCCCCAAAGCTTGCTGCCCCCATGGGACTATTGCCCAAAGGCACATCCTTAGAGAAACATTGCTCCCCGTGGCTCTGCCTCGGGCATTCTTGCCCTGAAGCCCTTGCCCCCCAAAGCAAGGGGTGGTGTTTGAAAATCATTCATCCCAGGGTAACTCCAGGGAAACCCCTGCCTTGACAAATTGGCCTAGCCAGGCTGTATTCCAGCCCTGCCCCCTGGCTTGGGCCCCTCCCTGAGGCCCCCAGCCTGGCCCAACCCCCACTCCGCATGCACATAAAAGGGTCGAATTCTCGTGGCTGCTCCATAAATTTTATTCCGTAAATATTAGTTTTCCCTGTGTTTAATAAAGCAGTGGCCCACCTCCCCGCCTACCCGCCCTCTCCCCGGGGCCGGGGCTGGGGCCAGGGCTGGCTGGTGGGAGAAGGGACTCTTTCAATTGCTTTGGAGTATTTTTAGAAAAAAAAATAATATAAGGTGGTTTACAGCAGCAAGCCAGCAAACCAGGAGCAGGACTAGGGACCTCGAGGAAGTTCCTGCAGGAACTTGACCTAAAAAGTAGAGAAATAGCGCCACCTAGGCTGCAAGGCCTTCTTGGCCTTGCTGGTGGTTCACCCCTCCCCCACAGTCAGCCCAGACAGACCAGCTCTTTGCTGGGAGACAAATCTTCATCCCTTAGCACTGCAGCTGGGCAGCACCTCCTCTCCTCCAGCTTCACTGAGGGCTTCCCCAGCAGCCCCCCAAAGGTAGAGCCCGAGCCAGAGCCCAGAAAACCCCACGAGGATCATTCTCTGTTCTGTCACCGTTCAACCAACCTCCAGATCAAAGACGGTCTCCAAAGGGTAGTAAAGTTAGGGAAAAGGGAGGAAGGAGCTTCTAGTCTCTGCCCACTGAATCCCAGAGTCCCTAGGGTGTAACGTGGCAGAGAGTGAGATCTGAGCTCCTGTATTCTGGACTGGAAAGAACCTGTTCCTCTTGGACTGTATCCTTCCACGGGTCTGATGCAGTTCACCTTCAGGGAGCACTTGGGGAGGAAGAGACGCTCAGGTCTCCTGAACTTTCAGCACAGTGCTTTTTAAATTTTGTCCTGTGGTCCATTTGAATTCCCTTTTGTTGCCTTCCTGTTCACATAAACCTCCTGACCTCCTCCACCCTGGTCGGCTGGGAGATAAGCAGGAGCCTGGGTGTCATTCCCTAAGAGATGATGGGAATGGGAATGGGAAAGGCCATGCCACCTAGATTTGGTCTTGTTCTTGACAGTATTCTTGCCTGGAGAATCCTATAGACAGAGGACCCTGGCAGGCTACAGTCCATGGGGTCACAATGAGTTGGACATGACTGAGCAACTAACACTTGACATTGTCATCGGGGGCATTTCCTTCTTTTCTGTCCTTCATTTCCTCCTATTTACAAAGCTAAGGGGATTTGCTCCACAGAGTATTGGGGAAACCTAAAATCCTCTTAATTAACCTTCCTCGTGACGTGGTAAGCTCATTTTATCTGTTCTTGCCACCTCCTCTCTGTGCTATTAATGTAATCAGCATTTATATACATATTTCCTATGGGCTTTTTGTTTCCATCCTTACGTTGGGTTATACTCAAGAGTATAACTTTGAGAACAGGGTCAGTTTTTAATGCTAACTCAAAAAATAGCACTGTGCTGGTAATACACTACTAAAGGGTGCCGCTTTTTGTTAACTGGGTTTTCATACAATCATGATGTGCTTTTCTGAGCTCTACCCAGAAGTATTTTTCTGTCTTTTAATTTTCCTGAAGAAGAAATAGTTCAAAAGGAGCAGGTGACTTTCTACAAGGAAGCCACCAAACTCAGAGCTCAAGACCTTTGCTTCCTAGTCCCTGTTACCAACATGAGTAAATGTATGGACTTGTAGAACTGTAGTGGATCCTGCTAGGCACTTAGATACAGAGAAGTGCCAGATTAAGGGAGCCCACGTTGTGGAGGGAGGGTTTTCCCCAGCTGCTGTGCCCTCCTATAAGTTGCCGCAGGGTATTCATGTCAAGGGCTTCTTCGTGCTCTAACTTTCTTCCAGGTTCTCTTGGACAGAGCTTCAGAAGATCCTACCCTGAGGGGAAACATTCAGAGAGGGGAGGGTGTGAAGTAGCTTGTCTGTGATGGGGAGGTACCCTAGGGAATCCATCTCTACCTGAGAATCTAGAAGCCCACCTATCCTCTGTCTCCCAGCCCAGACCCAGCAAGGAATACTGTCTCCTGAGACTTTGTTTATGGTGACCTCAATGCTTTCCCTCAATTCTGGGGTCTCTTTTCTACCCTGTCTCGTGGGAAGTCATGAGATAGCACCAAAACATTCTAGAAAAGGCTCAGCTTCTTCTCAGCTGTGGAATCCTACCTGCTCTCAGTCTCTCTGTCCTGGAATCCAACTGATTTGTGTGCTTTCTACACTTCTGGACCCTCTGAGTGAGCGCCAGCCTCTCAGCACCTAACTCCCATGGGTTCCTGAGAATCTGGGCCAGCCTAGGGGAACCCGGAAGGAGCACTGGAAGAACTCCAGGGTGTGGGGCGCGCACAGCCATTGACTCACCTGGGAATACTGTGCCAGGTTACTTGTCTTGCTGGGCTGGGGGCCAGGATTTAGAGGAGTACGCAGTGCCACACTCTTCCTCCCTCCTGTCACTTTGGGGTCAGAACTGGGGAGTGAGGTTTGGGGGGCTGCTGGAAGTCCCTTCTGAAACTTGGGTGTCGTATTTACTTTTTCATATTGGCAGCTGGAAGGGGAAGCCCATCCCAGCTCAGCATTGTTGTCTAACGTGGTTAATCAGATCCCATAATCCTGCTGTGGAAATATTGGGCCTCACTCAAAACAATAGAGACCAAGAATATTGTGGTTAAATTTCAACTAGCTGCCTCCCTGGCCTGTTTGCCTAACCCCTACCCCCCTCTCCTGGGCCAGAGTCCTCCCGGCTTTATGGACCCCTGATAGGATCGACAGCCGGTCAGAAATGGGTGACAGGAGAAGAGAGGATGGAGTAGGGGAAGGGTAATCCTCTCGACTGGCACTCCATCCTGCCTCCCCGCTGCCCCACCTCCAGGCCTTGAAGAGTGAGGAGAGGGGTGGTGAGATGAGTTTCTGCTTGTGGGGAAACCCCCCACGCCCCAGCAGAGTCTGGATGTGTGTTCTGGGGTTAAGAACAGTACTGCTAGAAATCCTGGGTGGTAAAGAGATCCTTTACTCAAGACAGAAAAAAAAACTCCTGCCAGATGAGAAGAAAAGACTGCTGATTTCATCTGTTCCTGCTGCCTGGTGCTTCCAGGGCACAAAGCAATGCCAGTTGGTCATAGGTTGCATATAGGGAATAGAAAGGCACTGGTTGGGGGAGAGAGAGCTGGTAATAAACATTTCTGTTTCATTAGTAACCTGATAAAACAGCAATATAAGTTATACTATGATGGTATATGAAGGTGGTACTGATATCCCAACTTGAGTGATTTTCTAGTAGTAGTAATGTCCATTATGTACTTCTTTAATAAGTATGAGTTAACTGTGGCAGGGTAATTTATATAATTAGAATAGCAAGACAGGGAATAGGTGAGCTGTACAATGGCATTTTGAAAAAAAGAAAAAGATGCAATGTCTGGCTTGTGCTAAAGGGCACAAATGAACATGGTGCTCTGTTCAGGAAAAGGCAGAGGACGTTCCTCTTGTAGGTTCTAGGACACCCAGCTTGTGAAGTAGCCAATTTTGAGTTGGTACTTGGCTGTCATGCACCCAGGATGCACTGGGCACAAGGTGCCACCACGCTGCTTTCGGAGGTGTCACCAGTGAAGTGAAGTAGAGTGAGGCCCCAGTTCACACCGTGGACTGTTGAACGGTCAAAGTGTACGTGTGTTCTTAGGACTTGAAGAATGAAATAGCAGAACTGTGCCTGTACTTAATTTCTTCATATAGGCTTCCCAGGTGGGTAAAGAATCTGCCTGCAATGCAGGAGACATGGGTTTGATCCCTGGGTTGGGAAAATCCCCTGGAGGAGGGCATGGCAACCCATCTTGTATCATTGCCTGGAGAATCCCATGGACAGAGGAGCCTGGAGGGCTATAGTCCATAGGGTTGCAAAGAGGGACACCACTGAAGTGACTGAGCACGCAGTCTCTTCATATAGGGCAGGGATGGAGCAACAGCAGAGAAGCTTGATTTTTCCTACCTGGGGTGATATGTGATGATTCAGGGACAAGCATGGCTCCTGTAGGTCATTCATCAAAGCCATTTTAAAGCAGGGACAACTGGTGGGAGCTGAGTTTCCCACCAGAAAGACATCTGGAAAATACCTCATGGGACTGAGAATCTAAAAGATGTGTATGCTTCTGGGTATGAATCTCAAAAATACCTTCATGGTAGTAATCAAATGGAATGGAAGCAGGTATGAAACTGATATCAAAATCATTTAAATATGACAGAAAACATTTCAACCATTAAGAAGCTTGGGTAACTAGTGGGAAGAATTCAATGTGAAGAAAGAGCCCCCGTGGAATCTCTAAAGAATGCTGTACTCCTGGCCAGGAAGGGATATGTAAGGAACCAAGTTGGTTATACTGCACAGAGACGTGAATTGCAAAATGAGAAAGTCCAACAGGAACATTCCAGATCACTGCAAAGGAATTCAAAGGAATGGCATGGGTTTGTTGGAACTGTGTTGGGAATGAGATACAAAAACCCATATTCAACAAGAAACAGAAATACTTAGATGTGTATTAACTCACATATATTTGAATGCTCATTCACTAGCCCTGTCACCAATGCGGGTATTATGCTATGTGCTGTATTTTGCCACAAAGACATATCTTCGGCTCTCAAGAAGTCTGCAGGCCAAAGATGATATTTAAAGCACAGGTTTTTTTCCCGCCAAAGTTTTTGAAGAGTGTGTGGTAGAAAGTAACAGCCATGACTATGTTTCTCTTTCTAAATTTTTTTAAATTTATGGATAAATCCTGTTTTATTACTCCTTTAACTTAATTATCTTGTGTCTATAGTTACATGACATAAATTCCTTTAAAGGGTCAGTTATCTTCACTCTGAGCTTCATAAAATGTTTGAAAAACACACTTGTGATCAGAAAGTCAACCTTATTCACTCGATTGCCCCTTGCTTCCTTTTTTTGGGGGGTGGGGGGTGGGCGACATGCCACATGGCTTATGGGATCTTAGTTCCTTGACCAGGATGGAACTCAAGTCCTTAGCAGTGAGAGTGCTGAGTCCTAAATATTGTACCACTGGGGAATTCACCAGCTTGCTTCATCTTTGATCATACTGGTCTCCTTGTTATTTCTCTAATATGCAAACACCTGAGGGCTTTAGTTCTTTGCATTTCTCTCTGCCAGAAACTCTCTTCCCTTAGGTATCTGCTTGAAATCCTCACCCCCTTCAGGTCTGGGCTTAAATCACACCTTTTCAATAAGTCCTCCACTGACTACCCTGCTTAACAGTGTCACCTGCCTCCTGACCTTGGATGGCTGCCCACAGGTTGGCTGTACTCTCAACCTTTCACCCCGTTTCAGGTTTTGTGTTCATAGTCCTTATTCCTTTCTAACACATTATATATTTGTGTTTTTTTAAACTTTTATTTATTTATTTTTATTGAGGTATAATTGGCTTATATTGTGTTCATTTCTGGTGTACAGAAAAGTGATTTTTTTCATATTCTTTTCCATTATAGGTCATTACAAGATATTTAATATAGTTCCTGGTGCTATGCAATAGGACCTTGTTGTTTGTTTATTTTATATATAGTAATATTTTGTTTATTTCTGTATTTAGTTTTGTCCCCCTGGTGCCTCCCCACTAGAATAAAGCTCCATAAGGACAGGAATCTTTTTTTTTTTCTCACATCTTGAGCACTTGACATAGTGTCTGGCATTTAGTAGGTTCTCAGAAACACTTGTTGAGTCAATATATGAAGGGTTATCACACTCACCCATCCCCTCACACGCACACACCCACCTCCACACCAGCAGTATCTTAAAGTGGTTTTATACATTTGTAGATATCAATGAATGTAATCTTTTTTGTTTGGGGCAATCAAGGCGAGGAAATTGGAAAATGGTACTGAATGTGTACTAAATAAAAGTGCGCATATGCATGCATGCTCAGATGTGTCTCTTTTGTGACCCCATGGACTGTAGCCCACCAGGACCTCTGTCCATGAAATTCCCCAAGGAAGAAAACTGGAGTGGGTTGCCATTTCCTCCACCATCTTCTTCCTGGGGAATCTTTCCAACCCAGGGATTAAACCCGAGTCTTCTGGAGTTTCCTTCATTGCAGGCGGATTCTTCACCTCTGAGCCCATCAAGGAAACCCAGTCCTAAGGTGAGAGCGGGAGTTAAATACCATTTTGTTAGCTATAACCATAACAGAATGAATTTGTCATTTTGCAGAAACTAAGAATACAAGTTATTAAAATGCAAGTGGCTATATACCTTCTTGCTTTCTTTGGCTATCGACCCTTGGCTATATATCAGGCATCATTAGGGTGCTATCTTGACCAAGAGAGACAGCTGAGTGTGGGTGGACTAATACAGAAAGCTGACAGGTGTGTCAGGAGCGTTGCTTGAGTATGAAGAGTAGAACTCTGCCCCCTTTACTGAACATTCACTGAACTAGTATCTTCCAAGAGTCTCTTTAAGCCACTAATTTCTTCCAAATAGACACTGGGATGGAAATAAAGCTCATTTATCAGTAAACATGTTATCATCCATATTCAGAAATATATTTATATATGTGTGTCTTTCTGTCTGCAAAGGTCTTTCTGTTTATAAAAAGTTTCCCACAGCCTTTAGTCTCTGACTTGAAGGAAAATACTCTTTGTAACTAATTCTGCTACTTTTTCCTACCCTGTCAAAGTCATCAAAACAAGGTCTTTAGAGCTTGAATCTCTCTGAAGTGCCTTGTAATGAGCTTATTTTTAGGGCAAAGGTAACTTGACATTCCCATTTTTAATCAATAGCCAGTATTCATAGTGTTGTTGAGTGGCTCTAATTGAATCTCCAAATGTGTCCTGCCCTGATCAGAAGCTTGAAAGACAGGCATGCTTCTTTCCTTCCTGCATATGGGTGAAATCTGGTGGAGTTGCTAACCTCTTCAATAAATCAACCATAGGAGTCAGGCTGATGCCAACCAGTTGGGGAAATGATTAGTCAAAGAGAGTATGAAGCTTAAAAGCCCAAGATGAAGATAACAAGAGTCTCCTGGATATGGAGAGAAAAACCAGTGACTTGAACAGAAGTTAACAGCCCAGCATGCTTGCCTTAAGAATTACTCACCAAGAAGCTGGATTATTATGGAGTCTTCCCCGATGGCTCAGCGGTAAAGAATCTACCTGCAATGCAGGAGACATGGGTTTGGTCCCAGGGTCAGGAAGAGCCCCTGGAGGAGAAAATGGCAATCTCCTCCAGCATTCTTGTAGAAAATCCCATGGACAGAGGAGCCTGGTGGGCTACAGCCCATAGCGTTGGAAAAAGTTGGAGACGACTGAGCATGCACACACGCATGCAAGCAGGCCTGGATTCCAACTCCTGCCTCTGCAACTCCCTCACAAACTCTGAACCTCAGCTCCTCATTCATAAAATGAAGATGGTTGTGTATACATCATAAGGTTTGAGTGAGGAGATCACATCGGACAATATTCGGGCTCCCCCCACCTTTACTAGGTCATCCAACTTGGCTCTTAATGATCACAAGTGCCACTGCCCTTTCCTGAATGTCCTCTTCTTTCCTTTCAGTCATTCCTTCCTCTCCTTCAAAACTGATTTCTGGATTTTGCTGGTGGTCCAGTGGTTAAGAATCCACCTGCTAGTGCTGAGGACGTGGGTTCTATCCCTGGTCCGGGAAGATTCCACATGCTGCAGGGGCAACTCAGCCCATGTTGCACAACTACTGAGTCCTTTCGCCCTAGAGCTCTGGAGATGCAACTAATGAGAAACCCGAGTGCTGCAACTAGAGAAAGCCTGGGCCAGCAACAAAGATCCATCACAGCCATAAATTAATTAATTTTAAAAAACCTGATTTCTTCCAAGAGGTCTAACCCTAGACCAGTTGTTTCTTAATTCCATATTCTTCTAGATCAAGTTCATCTTATCTATTAACCTATCTAATTTAGAATGCATCATTCTGTACTTGTTCATGAGTGGCATTCATGGCTTTGGTTGCCTTTTATTTTCATGATTTACCTTTGAGGTTGAATAGTAAATACCTTGAGGACAACAACTGTCTCTTCTATTTGTCTGTTTGCATTTTCTGTCCTTTTGGGCCTATTATACTAGCTTGCATGGGGTAGATGATTCCCTAACGGGGTGGCCTAAGCCCTACCACTGTCTTGGGCACACATACATATATGAACATTCTTATGTATTTCTCATGGATGAGTACCAGGAATCAGGTGTTTTGTAACTATTTTTAAGAGAAGTTTTGCCCTAAATTAGATCTTTCTCCCTTCATCTCTAATGCGAATACAACTCCTTTCCTAAACGTTTTCTGGCCTTAGAGATTAGGGCCATATCCTGCTTATTATCCCATATGCACGGTCTTGAAGAGCTGTTAATTTCAATTTCAGTCTTCTTTTCTCCAAGTGAAAAACAGTTTCTTTAAGCTTCTCTTGGAGGTTCTACCTTATAACCACTTATTAATAATGCTGCCTTTCTTCCTCTCATTTCTTCTCTTAAGCTGTGATCCTGTTGAATACAGATCTCTGGGTAAGATCTGATCAGTGTCACATAGGAATTATTTATGCGGTGCTAATGTAGCTTGATCAAGGATAGGTGATCTAGGATAGGCGGCCATGGAAACCTATGGGATTAGCCCCTGTTTGCCTGGATTAGGAGAGGTACCGACCTGGCTGAGTAGTGCACCCCAGAAATCTGAACAGGATTGGGGGGCTGGGTTCTTGAACCCGGAAACTCATATGTTAAGCATTTTGAAGGCTTTCAAGGAAAAGAAGCAATGTTAGAGTCACCGGTGCCTGGCAGGTAATCTGTGGCACGGAATCTGAATGCAAACAGGGCGTGGGGAGGAAGCACAAGCAAAGGGAAGCCAAGGAAACGACCCATTCTGTTTCCAAGGGACAGACACCCCTCCACCCTGGTGGAGCCGTCCCAAATACCCCTTCTGTGGGCCTCAGTTTCCTCTTCTATATTACGAAGGGCTTGGAGTAAACATTCTGTTTTGAGTCTCTTCCAATTCTGAATTTGTATTCACAAAATTGATTCCAAGAAAATGTGAGTATATCTGTGAAAAGCTACCAACATCCCAAACTCAGACTGAACTGGATGAGTGAGCGCTGCCCAGAGAGCCAGTCTGCTGGGTGGGCGCTGGGGCTCTGGGGTCAGCTGGTGGCAGGTGCTGCTGGAGTGGGACTGAGGTTGGAGTCCTTCTGCCAGGAGCAAGTTGCTTTTCTTCCTAGAACTGCAAAATCTTCATTTGCAAAATGGGGAGGATACTAACGCATTTGGAATTGTAGATTTAAATTAGATAATGCAAGCAGAATGCTTGTGTAATATCTAAAAGCTTCCATTTATCAACCACATAAGCAGTATTAATATTCTTGAAAGGAGAATTTTTAAACCTTTCTCGCCCTTTTATTTCTATCTGTATTAAATTTGTAGAAAATATTGCAACCAAATCAGGTAATTTGTTGTAATGGTGTTTGTTTTTTAACACACTTGCCTCTTCTCGTTTTAACGGAATGACTCCTAATTCATTCAGCCTTCCTGAATATCGTATTAAGATACACACACTATCCATGCTTACATCTCTAGATGCCATCACTCATTCTCTGTTCTTTTTCATTTGTGAAATAGAACTGAGAGAGTAATTATTTAGCAGCTCTCGTGTGCCGGCGGCAGCCAGTCGGGATTCCTTATTCCGTTGATGTCACCGTTTAGATGCTCTTCTCTACACCTTGGCCTAAGCCCCCGCAACTTCACTTTGCTCCTTTCAACAATGTTTCCACGTCCACCTCGTCCTCCATCTGACTCGTCATGAGGCTGGATGCCCCACTCCCAGCTTCGCACTGGGTTGATACAGAATTCAGCTCCACCAAGCTGAGAGGGCGCGCCTCCCCGGGCCAGGGTGGGGCACCAGGTTACCAGCGGCCTCCTGCCTTTTGGGTTTACTTCCCCGCAGGGGACACCGTAGGCGGCTATGCGGTCCGGCCACTGCCCCCCACCCCTCGCGTCCGGCCGCCCCGTGGGTTGCGGTCTCCGTGGGGGCGGCAGCTCCTGTACTGGAGGTTTGCGCCTGGCGGGGCACCCCGGAGCCGCGGGGAGCCCAGAGGCGAGGCCAGGCCGGGTGGGGCGCGTCCGGGCGGGGAGGGCACACTCAGGCAGTGCGGGGGGCGCAGAGGGCAGGGGCGGGCAGACGCGCGACGGAGGAGCGAGCGGAACGAGGGCTGGCTAGTGCCGGGGCCGCCCGCCCGAGGGGGAGGAGGCTGCGCTGCCCTTGCCGCAGGTTTGCTGTCGAGCGCGCAGGAGGCAGGGACATGGGTAGGGTGCGGTCTGCGCGGGGCCCAAGCCCGGATCTCTTCCATTTCCCCTCTCACTCGGCCCCGGGCTGCGCCGCAGACGGCAGCAGCTCCCGCTCCGCCCCAGCCGCCTGACCGCGGGGCCGGGGTGCTAACCGCGGGGCCCGCCAGCCGGCCGGCCCGGCCAGCCCAGCCCAGCCCGGCGGCCCGCAGCCCCGCCGCCCGCCGCCCCCCGCCGCCGCCGCGTTGCCAAAACAAACGGGCCGGCCTATTTATTGGCGGCCGGCGAGCCGGGCAGCTCAGAGTCGAGGCGCCGAGGGGGACAGCGCGCCGCCACCAGCCAGGGCCCCGGGCCCCCGCCCCGCACCTGAGTCCCGCCGGCCGTGCGCCGCGCCGCGCAGCCCATGGCGCCCCCACCTGGAGCCCCCAGGAGCCACCCGGACGCCTGAGCCCCCGCAGCGCTCCGGTCGACTCGTCCACCCATCAGCCCACCAGGCGTCCTCGCCCGCCGCTCCTCGGGGCTCCCTGGCCATGTCTCCCGCCCGGCTCCGGCCCCGCCTGCGGTTCTGCCTGCTCCTGCTGCTGCTGCTGGTGCCGGCGGCGCGGGGCTGCGGGCCGGGCCGGGTGGTGGGCAGCCGCCGGCGGCCGCCGCGCAAGCTCGTGCCGCTCGCGTATAAGCAGTTCAGCCCCAACGTGCCCGAGAAGACCCTGGGCGCCAGCGGCCGCTATGAGGGCAAGATCGCGCGCAGCTCGGAGCGCTTCAAGGAGCTCACCCCCAACTACAATCCAGACATCATCTTCAAGGACGAGGAGAACACCGGCGCCGACCGCCTCATGACCCAGGTGAGCGCGACCCGCCCTCGCAGGGCGCCGCCGCCGAAGCACCGCCACCTGCCCGGCCCTACCCGCCCCCTGGCACCTTTCCTTGACTGGCTGGCACGCCCCCTGGCACCTGCCCCTCTCGCCAAGATGGGCCGGCTGGGGTCCCGGCGGAGTGCTGGCATTCCCCGAGCCCGCCGGAGGCTATGAGCAGAGTTCCCCTCTGCCAAACGCCACAGCCCAGCGGGTTGGCGGTGGCCCCTTCGGCCCTGGAGTGCTGGCAGCTCAGGTCAGACGCGGCACCTGGAGGTACCTCTACCCGACTGCCTCCCGCGTTTGCAAGATGCACCAGTCCCTCTGGCCTAACCTTCCGCGTGGCTGCGCCCCTTTCATGTCGAGGCGATTCGGCAACCCGAGAGGCGAAGCTCCCGGCGTGGAGGGTCCCACTGGCCTTTCCTCCCCGCGCGCTCTCGGTTCGCTGCGCGGCCCCCTCCGGGGTAGGGGTTAAAGGAACAGCGGGCAATGGTAGAGCCAGGAGGCGGAGGTAGGGAAAGGATCTTGCCGGGGAGCCCACGTGTCTGTCCCCAGAGCCGAGCGGCGCAGCTGCAGTTGAAGGGTAGGGGTGCCGGGCCGCCAAGCTCTGGGACCGAGCTTGGGGGAATCCCTGGGTTTGGTACTGCGGATGGATTGAAAGAGAGGGGCTGGGGTGCCGGCTAGTCGTAAGTGCTCGGGACAGGAGGCGCGCTCAACCCAAGGACCGGGGGGAAGGGTGGGGGTGGCAGGGCGGGGAGCACATTTTCTTCCTTGAGGCCGAGTTCGGAGGAAGGAGGACCTAGGTCCCCTTCCTCGGTGGGTTTCCGCTGCAGGCAGGCAGCCTGCTTTCTAGATGCTTTGGGAAGGGCAGTTAGACCACGGCCCGCAGCACGCGCCCAGGCGCCGGGGCTGGCCGGCGGTGTCGGGCGAAGGTTGACTGGTGGCTGCTGGGCCGGGCCGGGCGCCGAGGAATGCAGATAAGGATCCGGGCCACGGACTGGGCAATCATTGACAGCGCGTGCCCGGGCTCTGGACCCGAGTAGGGGAGGGGTGTAGGGGGAAAAGTGGGGCGGGGAGCAGGGACCGCGGGACAGACATAGGTGGGTGGCTAGAAGCCTGGCGGCCAGGAGCACGCGGAGCTCCCTCTGGGGGGCAGTGAGCGTCCCCAGCTAGAATGCAGCCTCGGAGGACCGACGGGGCCTTGGGTTTTAGTCGCTGTTGGTTCCTGGGAGACTGAGTCCAAGGGTCTGTGGGGGCCAGCGGCTCTGAGGGGCGGAGTAGGTTGAGAGGTGGGCTGCCCACGCTTGGCAGCTCCTGGCACCTCAGAGTCAAGGACTGTGGAAAGACCCCTCTTCCCAGGCCCCTCTCCTCAGTCAGCTGCGGGCTCCAGATACGAAGAGAGCCAGCGCAGACGATGGTCTCTACCGTCCTTCCCCCAGCGCGGCTCGTCTCCCACTTCATGGGAGGCGGAGCATGACGTGGGCACCCCGAGGTCAAACGCTCCGTTTCTCGGGTCCTTTCCCAGATAGGGGCGACGCAGGGGTGCTGAGTGCTCTTGACTCAGGGAGAACTGCTACTTGGCCTTTATCAGCCCGGAGCCCACCCCTCGCAGCGGGAGACAAGCCGCGTGGTCCTCCATCTGGCAGGGTCAGGCGCTAGCCGATCACCAGCTCTGGTTCCCGGACTGCCGCTTCCCCGGAGCGGGCGTGGCCGGTTTGGGATCGTGAGGGTCCCAGCGGGAATGCCTCGTGGCGCCGAGGAATCCCGGCAGGCTTGGGATTCCCCTCCAACATACCCCCCAAGGCTGCCGAGGCGCTCCGCACCTGCCGCGCCCCGGCCGCTTCGCAGGCCTCAGCCCTGGGGCTACGGTGACACCTGCTGGGCACCTCGAGCCTTGCAAGCCTAGCAGGCCGGCCGCAGG
This sequence comes from Capra hircus, assembly GCF_001704415.2. NCBI lineage: Eukaryota > Metazoa > Chordata > Mammalia > Artiodactyla > Bovidae > Capra > Capra hircus. Next base: position 28,802,815 of record NC_030809.1, read on the forward strand.
CAAGTCAGCTCCGGTACGTCCTTTACCCTCCAGGCAGCAGGCGGTCCCCTGCTGGTCCCCTGGTGAGACTGAAGGGCCCGGCGCTCAAAAGGTGCAGTAACTCCAACAAGAGAGAGAGAGAGCTTAGAGACAGGCCCCCACGGGGGTGAGCGGATGGACGCGCCTTCCAGATTTGTGGCACCACAGCGCGGTCCAGATCCCAGTGGGGTCAGGGGATGCTAGAATGGAAGGAAGCACTTTAGGGCTCTTTGTTCCTAAGAGAGGAGAGAGCACCCTCCCCGGTTTCCAAGCTCCAGCGAATTCGGTAGGAGAGTAAGGGACGGGGCTGTGCGCTCACCTGCACACGGGCCAGCCCCTCCCCCAACTTTGTCCCCTCCTCTCCCGCAGCGCTGCAAGGACCGCCTGAACTCGTTGGCCATCTCGGTGATGAACCAGTGGCCTGGAGTGAAGCTACGGGTGACCGAGGGCTGGGACGAGGACGGTCACCACTCGGAGGAGTCGCTGCATTACGAAGGCCGCGCGGTGGACATCACCACGTCGGACCGCGACCGCAATAAGTACGGACTGCTGGCTCGCTTGGCAGTGGAGGCCGGCTTCGACTGGGTGTATTACGAGTCCAAAGCCCACGTGCATTGCTCCGTCAAGTCTGGTGAGCCGCTGCCGGGGGATTGGGCCCGGGCCCGGGGCCGCAGGGCGTGGGCAGGCGGCTCTGGGCCCTCGGGAGCCAAGAAGGTGAAGAGGCCTGCCCAGGGATGGAGGCGGGGACCTCGGGGACCAGGACGTCAGCGGCGCTCCCCCCTGCTGCTCTTAACCACCTGCTCTACCCGTGCCTGATAGTGTCATGGCAGGTGCCTAGGGAGACAGGGTCCTGTCCCAGCGATGCTGGGTGCTGACCAGGCGGTCCACAGTCCAGAGCCTGCTGCAAATGGTGCAAGACAGAGCAAGCTGGCCAGATGGAGAAAGCCAGGCTGACAGAGAGACGACCTCCCCATACAGAGTGGTGCAGAACTGGGAGGTGGGGGTGGGGCCAGGGCCAGGCTGTGCCCAGACATCAGCATGACTGACTGGGAGCCAGGAGCCCAGAGGTTCAGAACACGCAGCCTGGCTGCAGGTCAGGCCTTTTAAGGCACTATGTCTGCTCCTCTCAGGGGGCGCAGGCGTCCCCAACCTCTTCCCCGGGGCCCTGAAGCTGGACTTTGGGGGGCAAGGACAGCCGTGAGGGCAAGAATAAACAGAATGGACTTAATAAAGTGGATTTTCCCATATTGGCCGCTTTGTTAATCAGAATTGGCAGGCACTGGGACCTCGCCCCCTCCCTCAAATCTTGTCTGCATCCCTGCCACGTGCACTGAACCCGGTCATGGATGCCTCACATGGTTCCTGTGTGGACTGCCTGCAGGGTCCCCTGACTGCCGGCTCAGCCTTCCATGCTGGCCCCATGCAGCGATCACACTCACAGACCTGGCACACTGAGACCAGGCTCTCTTTTGTTCCTCATCCCACCAGGCTCACAGTGGTGACCCCATCTGGACCTTTCCCCTCTGCACTTCCCTGTCAAATGTATTTACTTCAGGTCACATCGACCCCTCACTTGCAAACACAGGCCCAATGCCAGTTCCCAGAGGCGTCACTTCCCTGCATTACTACTGACCCCCAAATAGTATCTTGCTTTCCATCCACTGATGCCATTGCGTCCTGTCCCCACACAAGGACCTAGCACATGAACTGAAGATGGTGATTTCATCCTGGCCACTGAGCTACATCCTGGCCACTGAGCTACGCCCTGGCCTGGCCATTCACTCTGAGTTTCCCCAGGAGTCTGTGTTCTCGCCACTGGCCCTCCTCTCACTTGCTATATAGATGCCAAGGGCCAGTTCTGGCATAGAACTTGGGATGTCAGTCCAAGAGGATAATTTGGGGGGAGTATCTGAGAAATGGGTGAGAAATAATGGGATATCCAGACCCCAGAGGCATAAAGTGACTTACATTCTCGAGGCTGCAGCTTTGGGGTGTCAAGTCACAGCTGACCACTTCCTGGCCCAGCTGACCCTAGGCCTCTCTGACTGCTTCAGTCTTATCAGGATTGGGAGTGGTGGGGGGAGGGCTTTACCTGGGCTTCTGAAGGACCCTTTCCCTCATGCTCCCTGGGCTTGGAGCCTCAATATGCTCCTCTCATGAGCAAAGCATTAGGCTAGGGAGGAAGGCACATCATACTGCAGGCTGGGGGTGGGTTCAAAGCTGCAGAGAAAGTGGGGGGCAGGGAACATGACATGGTGATGGGGGAGCAGCCTGGGAGCCAGGGGCACCTCTGGCTGTGCTGGGGAGGATTGCAATGACTGGGATTCCAAATTCCACCCAGTAATGCCTTCATGTCCCTTCTTCCTGCAGAGCACTCAGCCGCAGCCAAGACAGGCGGCTGCTTCCCTGCTGGAGCCCAGGTGCGCCTGGAGAGCGGGGCACGTGTGGCCTTGTCAGCTGTGAGGCCCGGAGACCGTGTGCTGGCCATGGGGGAGGATGGGAACCCCACCTTCAGCGACGTGCTCATTTTCCTCGATCGTGAGCCGGACAGGCTGAGGGCCTTCCAGGTCATCGAGACCCAGGATCCCCCGCGCCGCCTGGCACTCACACCCGCCCACCTCCTCTTCACGGCCAACAATCACACTGAGCCAGCTGCCCACTTCCGAGCCACGTTTGCCAGCCAAGTGCAGCCTGGCCAGTATGTGCTGGTGGCTGGGGTGCCAGGCCTGCAGCCTGCCAGAGTGGCAGCTGTCTCCACACACGTGGCCCTGGGGGCCTATGCCCCATTAACGAGGCATGGGACACTGGTGGTGGAGGATGTGGTGGCCTCTTGCTTTGCGGCCGTGGCTGACCACCACCTGGCTCAGTTGGCCTTCTGGCCCCTGCGACTGTTTCACAGCTTGGCATGGGGCAGCTGGACCCCAGGGGAGGGTGTGCACTGGTACCCCCAGCTGCTCTACCGCCTGGGACGTCTCTTGCTGGAAGAGGGAAGCTTCCACTCGTTGGGCGTGGCCGGGGCAGGGAGCTGAAAGGATCCTTCTACTGCCCTCCCAGAACTGCCCACATGGGTCCAAAGGCCTCCCCACCAGGAGGGCATTGGCCTTGGAAGGGACCTGAGCGGGGACACTGGTTCCCACCATCTCCTCCACCGCAAAGATACATCACTGAGACTTGTACTGGATGATGCCAGTGTCCCCCAGCCCCATCTTGGTATAGTGACAAAGCTGCAAGCTGAGCTGGCGATGGGAGGTGGTCTCTCCTTCTATCATTGAGACCAGTGGGTCCCAACCCAGCCAGCCCTCACTACAATTTTTCATTCCTGCCTCCCTCAGTGGGGAGGGCCCATTCTATCCATCTTAGGCCCCTCTTGGGTGGGCTTGCACCTCAGTTGATGCTGCTAGATTCCCTGGGAGCCGGCAGGGAGCTGGCTGGACTCAATGCTGCCCAGAACCTGCAGGGTAGGGCAGCCAGCCTGGCCATCCTGAGGCATGACCTTCCTCTCTGGCCACACTCCTCGGGACACACCCAGAGACTGTTGCTGTCAGTACACAGAGCTGTGTGTTCCAGCCAATGTGATCACAGTGCCCAGGACAGGGGCAGTGGGCTGGATGTCCTGCCCAGCCTCTGCCCAGGCTATACATTCCCATTTCTGCTGAACCATGACCCCCACCCCCTCCTCCGGTCAGTCTCCCCCACCTTATTTATTGGCACCGAGGGGGAAGCCCATGGGAAAATTTGGGGATGTTTTGGTCTTTTCTTCCTTTTGTAATAAAATTTATTTAAGTTGTTAGAGCCCTGGAGTCCAGGACACCAAGTAGGACTGATACACTGTTAGCCTAGAACCATGGGTGGGGCCATCCAGGGCTGTGTGCACCTTCCTCCAGAGACAAAACCTCCAGTGCTCCCACTCTCTTTGCAGGCCCCTTCTCATCCAGTAGGTCTGCCAAGTCACAACAGGGGGCTGTTCAGAATGGGCTGTAAGGCAGATGTGAATTCTACAGAATCTCTTCATGATCCACAGTGAAAAGTCAGAGACTCACGCCCTAATAAAGACCAGAATAAGCAGGGAAAGCCCCTTTACTTGGAAACAAGGAGATGTTTCTAGATAAGTAAAGTGATCCTGGAACTGTTAGATCAGTTCTTTCTCTGGTCTAACTGTGTTTAGGCAAACTTTGGGGTCAGCATGCAGAGGCCTTGCCTGGCCCTAGTTAAGGTGCCTTCCCTGCTGATTCTGGTCTTTCTCAGGGCCCGAATCCTGATTCGTGGTCCCACTTCTAGGATTCTTCTTTAACAGATCTAGATTGGAATGTCCCTTGTGGTCCAGTAGATTAAAACTCTGCCTGCCAATGCAGGGGACACGGGTTCGATCCCTAATTCAGGAAGATTCCAGATACCTCAGGGTGACTAACCCTGTAAGCCACAGTTACTAAACCCTGAGCTTCTAGAGCCCACGCTCTGCAACAAGAGAAGCCACCACAGTGAGAAGCCTGCACACCAAACTTGAGAAAGCCCATGTGCTGCAACGAAAACCCAGCTCAGCAAAAAAAAAAAAAAAAAAAAAAAAAAGAAGAAGAAGATCCAGATTGAGGCCCAGGAACTTATTTTTACAAATACTCCAAACATGGTAGATAGTCCATAGGTTACACTTTGAGAAACATCGCTTAGTCAGAAGGACACCAGTTTATTACCAAAACAGGATGACCCCTGTCTTCATTTTCTCTTGGTTTCTACATCCCACAGCAAGTTTTTCTGTACTCATTATAGACCAGCTGAGATTCCCAGGTCCGTTGATAGAATTGTTAAATATTCAGGACTACTCTGAAGCAGTTGAAATAGGCCATAGTGGGAATGTTTACACCATAGGAATTGGCATATGCTACCAAGTAGGGCTGCCCTGACTGTGGAGAGCTAGTCGTGAAAGCCCAGGTTCTAGCCTCTGATAGAGATTTCTGTCACAAAGTGGCGGGGGGGTCACTGCCCTGACTCTTACCTTACCATCCCCACTTCCATGGAGGAGTGCTCTAGAGAAAACTTCATTGCTCTGGAGACTGTCATCTGGGAGGAAGAGGCTCCCGCAGGCTGCAATGACAACTAATATCATTTAGTGAAGACTAACCATTGCCAAACATTGTTCTAAGTGCTTTACATGTAGCACCCACTTCATTTTCATAACAACCCTATATGGTATATATTATGCATGCACGCTAAGTAGCTTTAGTCATGTCTGACTCTTTGAGACCCTATGAACTGTAGCCCACCAGGGATACAGTCATCTTTTGTCCATGGGATTCTCCAGGCAGGAATACTAGAGTGGGTTGCCATGCCCTCCTCCAGGGGATCTTCCCGACCCAGGGATTGAACCCACATCTGTTATGTCTCCTGCACTGGCAGAAGAGTTCTTTACAACTATCACCACCTGGGAAGCCCAGTATATACTAGATTCTTACCATTTTCCAGATGAGAACACAGAGGTACAGCGAGCTTAAGTAACTTCCCCAAGATGATGCAGCAAATGACAGAAGCAGGATTTGAACCCAGGCATCTGGCTTGCCTTTTCATACTGTTCATGGGGTTCTCAAGGCAAGAATACTGAAGTGATTTGCCATTCCCTTCTTGGAAGAAAAGTTATGACCAACCTAGACAGCATATTAAAAAGCAGAGACATTACTTTGCCAACAAAGGTCCATCTAGTCAAAGCTATGGTTTTTCCAGTAGTCATGTATGGATGTGAGAGTTGAACTATAGAGAAAGTTGAGCACCAAAGAATTAATGCTTTTGAACTGTGGTGCTGGAGAAGACTCTTGAGAGTCCCTTGGACTGCAAAGAGATCCAACCAGTCCATCCTAAAGAAAATCAGTCTTGACTATTCACTGGAAGGACTGATGCTGAAGCTGAAACTCCAATACTTTGGCCACCTGATGCGAAGAACTGACTCATTAGAAAAGACCCTGATGTTGGGAAAGATTGAAGGCTGGAGAAGAAAGGGATGACAGAGGATGAGATGGTTGGATGGTATCACCGACTCAATGGACATGAGTTTGAGTAAACTCTGGGAGTTGGTGATGGACAGGGAGGCCTGGCGTGCTGCGGTCCATGGGGTCGAGAAGAGTCGGACACGACTGAGCAACTGACCTGAACTAATCTGGCTCGCAGGTCCACTGTTCTTACCAGAGGTTTTTCCTTTGGTAAACTTGGGTCCTTTCCAAAAGGTATGTTCAGTATTTCAGGACTGGAAATCTGCTTTGTCAGGCCACCTGGAGTGGACTGCACGTCGCCTTGTGGAAGACACTCTCAGACCAGGTCACAAGAACCAGAACATCTATGAACACATTTGCAGTGAGAAACAAAAGGTCAAGGTCAGGAGGCTGTGGTCCATTCATTTGCACATTCTGTCTTTTACAGAAATTTTGCATGGGGTGCGGGAGAGAGTGAAAGAGAGATTGAGGCTCTCCCTTATGGGAGGCCTACCTGCCCCTCTTATGGGGCCTGGGGACACTTGTCCTGTAGACACAGAGCCATCTGGTGTCCCTAGACCTTCTGTTCTAAAAGAGCTTCCTCAGAAAATACACTTATCTTCAGAGATGGCTGCAGAGATTCAGAAAAGCACTTTGAATCCAGACCCTGGAAAGACCAACCTTGGGATAGAGATGAGGCGTCGCAATTTTTCGGGGAGTCCTGACTCAGAACTGTGGTGATGGTACCAAGCTGGATGAGTAGAGTCCACCTGGAAAGTTATCCTTCACCTCTGCAGTGTGATAGTCCAGTTCCTCCCACCAGAACCAGCCTGCTTATCCTCCTTAAGATGCCAAGACGCAAAGGAAGGTCAACCATACTGCCCAGGCCCAGGGAGCTACTGGTCCCACGCCTGCTGTTTCTCACAGGCCTAAGCTCAGCCCTGAAGGCCATTGCATCCACAGTGGTCATTTCTCTCCCCCAGCTTTTGCCTGAAGGGCCTGCCTGCAGAATGGCTTCTGACAGTGAGCAGCGATGTTTGGAAAAGGCTGAGCCAATGCAACAATCCTTTAGGCAACCAGGCCTGCTGTTAGCACTTGCAGCTCCAGGATGGGAAGTAGAAATAGGTGAGTGAAAAAGTGAAGTGTTAGTCGCTCAGTCATGACTGACTGTTTGCAACCCATAGAGTGTTGCCTGCCAGGCTCCTCTGTCCATGGAATTCTCCAGATAAGAATACTGGAGTGGGGAGCAATTCCTTTTTCAAGGGGATCTTCCCAACTCAGGGATCAAACCTTGGTCTCTTGCATTGCAGGCAGATTTTTACTGTCTGAGCCACCATGAAAAATCTTAGTAAAATGCCCCTTCAGGAGATCCAACTAGAAAAGGCAACACTTCTGGCCTGGCACCAGGAAGTCTGTCTAGCAGGAAGCCTCACACCAAAGGCACTGAGCTCACAGAACGTCTGGATTTCAGGCCCCGCCCCGTTGTCTGCCTAGCCCTTGTGCAGTGTACAACTTGTACAACCTTCAACGCTGGCCCCAACTGGTCTGGGTCTCTACCAGGCTCAGACAGATTCTGCCAGTGGTGACAATTTGGAGAGAAGTTCCTACAGCATCACACAAGAGGAAGTGGGGAGAAATAAACAGGGGTAAGGATGGGATGTGCAATGTCTGGAGACTTCCTGGAAGTGGTTTGGGGCTTGGCATAAATGATTTGGGCAAGAGGAGGTGGATGGATCATTGGGAGCAGGTGTGTGGAGGAGAAGCGTAGGGCATGATCAAGGACTAGGAGCCAGGGTGACTGGGGCTTAAAGGTGCCAGGAGGGGAAATGGGAGTAGGGGAGGAGAAACACTGCACCCCATAAAAGGAGCAGAGGTGAAGGCCTGGTGAGAAGTGCTGATGCAAAAAACATCCCAAAGAAGGGATAGAAGCCCTCAGTGTCCCACCTGAGAGGGTGTCCCTGCTGCAGGAAAACTTTTTGGCAGGGATTGGTGGCAGCAGCTCTTCCAACACATGCCCTCTGCCCCTTGGGTGGAGCAAGTCTCCCGGAGCTTGGGCCCACATCCCACACCCCAGCCTAGTTCTCAAAGCCTCTTTGTTCCATTGGGCCAAGCTTCGGCCAGCCCAGATCTGATAAGGCCAGGTAGGACAGATAACGGCCCCACCCTGCAATCCTCAAGCCACACCCAGGCTGCCTCGCACGCACACACGCACGCACATCTCTTCTGCCCCAGAATGGCCTAGATGGAGGGACCTTCCCGCCCACCCCAGAGTTGGGGAACCTCAACCTCTGGGCTGGCCCCCTCCTGAAGTCCATTCAAGACCCCTCTCATATGCATGGGTAAGCAGGATAAGGGAATTACCTCCCATTTCAGAGAGAAATAAATGTAGTGTCCCAGAGGGAAAATGACTTGTCCGCAGTTATTTCTTCCACAATCAGGAGCATCAGTTACTAGCTCTGCTCTTTATGAAAGTGAAAATGAAGTCACTCAGTCATGTCCAACTCTTTGGGATCTCATGGACTGTAGCCTGCCAGGCTCCCCTGTCCATGGGATTCTCAAGGCAAGAATACTGGAGTGGGTTGCCAACCAACCCAGGGATCGAACCTGGATCTCCCGCATTGCAGCAGACTCTTTACCCTCTGAGCCACTAGGGAAGCCTCTGCTCTTTATATTATCTTTTAAAACCCTAACATCATGTGAAGTGAGGTTATTCTCAGTTCTTTTTTGGCAGAGAAGAAACAAAAGCCCAGAGAGGTAAAGTTACTTTCCTAAGGTCACACAGCACATTCCAGAGCAGAATTCAGGTCCCCTGCAGCAGCAAACTGAGGGAGATAGGAACTGATGAGTTACCCACCCTAGAAGGAGAGGAATGCACTCCCAGCCTTCACCTAAAAGATCTGATGGGGCTGGGGATGACCAAGAATCTCCAGGAAGGTGGTCCTGGAAAAACAACACTCTAGATGCCGTGTGTGTGTGTGTGTGTTAGTTGTTCAGTTGTGTCCAACTCTTTGCAACCCCATGGAGAAGATCTCATTCTGATGCAAGTGGCAATGTTTAAAATATGTCCATGAGTTATTTGACACTCCTCTTCCCTTGAATCTGGCCTGAGACTAAGTTAGGAAAGACCATATAGCTTCTATCTGGTTCTACCCTGAGCTTGCCAAGCTGGAAAGGCTATGGATAGGTGTTCCCAGCTCTAACCTAGCTGAGCTCCCAGCCAACAGCCAGTATCAATTGTCAGCTGTGTGAGTGCACCATCTTGGATGTCCAGTCCAGTGGAGCCTTCAGGAGGCTGCAGCCCTGGCCAGCACCTGACTGCAATGGCATGGGAGAGTCCAGTTGAGAACTGCCTGGCCAAGCCTGTCCTGAATCCCCAACCCACAATATCACAAGCAAAATAAAACGGTTGTTTGGAATCTTAGTGTACTTTCTTACACAGCAATGGTAACCAGAACAAAATGCAAAGAGGAGATGGGATTTGATGAGGACAATTTTTGGAGGCTTTCCAGAAGCCTTTAATACACTTTTACATGAAAGCTTTTTAAAAAATGAAGTGTGTATGAGGCTGGGAGAGGGGTGGTGCTTCTTCATCTTCTAAAGGGGCAGTGTGAAAAGACACACTGACACAGATAGAGAAAAAGGGAAGGGCTGGATAAGCTCATCTCCACACTCAGCTGATTGAAAGAATGTTCCATACCTACTCTGGTAGCAGGGTCTCTGGTGACAGCAAACTTGGAGGAGTGGAGAGCCTCTGGAAGGAAAGGAGTTTCTGCATGTGGGCTAATGGATAGCAAGGAGTTATGCACAGTTATAAGGAAGGCTACTAGAGGTTTTAAAAACCCAAATGTTAGATGCTGAAGAAAGTGCTCAGTTTGGGGCCAGACCTGAGAGAGGGGCTGGACATTCCCATGGATGGTTGGATGCTTACAGGGCCTTGACAAGAAGGTCCATGAAAATGAACTGAGAAGTGCACCGTTACCCTCATAAACTCCCTGTGTCTGCATCTGGTTTTTAGCATATGCCTCTGAATGCCCAACGTAAGAAAGCTACTCTGGGCATTCCCTGGTGGTCTCTGCATTTTAGGTGGTTAGAACTCTGCCCTTTCACTGTTGAGGGACTTGGTTCCATCCCTGGTCAGGGTACTAAGATTCCACAAGCTGCATGGCATTGCCAAAGATAAATATGTAAGTAAAGGGGTGTGTGTGTGTGTAAAACTCAGAGGAAGGTGACCAGGCAGGTCATGGGGAATAGTATTTCTCTGTGGAGTGGTTGGAAGAGTATAGATGGATAGGTTTCTGGGTTCTGAACGCTTAATTCTAGAGAAGCAAAAGATAGGTGTGTTCAGAATCTAATAAAGAGGAGGAAAGTGCAGTTTATGGTAGAAAATCCTAGCAGACACCACTCTAGTCAAGTGATCAAGCTCATCACCAGTAATACATATCGACAAGATGTACCCTCTGATATTATGCACTGAAAAGGGCCTATAATTCTGTTATGCTTCCCAATAATGCACATCTTACTCTAATCACAAGAAACAAACCAAGATTGAGGAATAATCTACAAAACAATTGACTGTACTCTTCAAAAGAATCAAGATCATGAAATACAAGGAAAGACTCAGGAAATGCCCAAGGTGGGATCCTGGATTGCATACTGAAACAGGAAAAGGACATTAGTGGATGAACTTGTGGAACCCAAATAAATTCTATACTTTTCTTAATAGTATTATTATATCAATGTTAATTTCTTCTTTTTGATAAGTGTCCTATGGTCATGTAAGAGGTTAACCTAGGAGGAAGCTAGATGAAAGGTTTTAGAGAACTACCTGTACTATTCTTGTGTACATCTAAAATTAACTCAAAATTTTTTTAATTAAAAAAAAAACTAATAAAAAGAGAATCTCATGGACCAAAAAAGGTAGGTTTCCTTACCATCTCTAAGTCCAAGTCAACTTCCACAACCAAAGGAAGCCAGTTACACTAAACTGGTGGTCATGTTATAACATCTTTACTTGAGAGAGGGTTCTAGTCAGATAGGGATTGGAAAAGAGTTTGAGGAATTAAATAGGGTGGAAAGTCACAGAATAATGGCGTTCTTCATTTATTCAAAACATATAATGAGTCAGACTCTGTGCTGAATTCTGTAAACTTCTCATCCCACTTAAACCTCATGACCTTTGAGGCAGCTGTTAGAAGTTCTTGCTGTTTACGGAAGAGGAAGCTGGATCTTACAGAAATGAAGGAATAAGATCAGACAGCTGAGGGCTGATGGAGTTGGGGTTTAAATCCAGTCTGATTTACTCCAGAGCTTGCTCTGATCCACTCCACTGTACTGTCTTCCCAGCTGTGACCTGCATTCAAATCACGGCTCAGGGTTCTGCACTGGTGTGGGTGGGGGAAGAGGAGAGAGGAGGCAGGAGGAAGGGGATGGCCTAGGATGGGCTGGTCGGCTGGAGCTGTCCATGGTTCTGGCCAGAAGGACGTGGAGCTGGGGAGCCTATAGGAGATGGTGATGAGGAAGACAGCTGGGAGAGCTAGTACAAAGAAGGAGCCTGCTCAGACTAGAGGGAAAGAGCAGTCAGACATGGTGGTAGGTACCAATAAGGAGGAATGAGAGAGAGAGAGAGAGAGACTCCAAATTTGGCTTAAAATAAATAACCACGTATACAGTAGCTGGTAAGGTAGGACTTATCCTTAGGTCTCACTTGCAGTCGACACAGCAGTATTATACTGTGTAGCTCTACTGGTTGTTAAAATCTGGAAGTACTGTTAGTGAGTGCCCTCAGTTGTGTCCAACTCTTTGTCACCCCATGGACTGTAGCCCACCAGGCTCCTCTGTCCCTGGGATTCTCCAGGCGAGAATACTAGACTGGGCTGCCATTTCCTTCTCTAGGAGATCTTCCTAACCCAGGGATTGAACCCGAGTCTCCTGAGGCTCTTGAATTGGCACGCAGATTCTTTACCACTGAGCCACCTTGTTACTAGTTAGTGGATAGTCACTGACCAAGTTCTCCGCTGCTGTGGCTGCTCTCCACACCTCACAACCTAACACCTAAAAGGTTAAGGCTGGCACAGTATGGGCTCTCAGGACCTGGCTCTGGCTCTAAGGCTCCCTGGTATCCATTCTGATAGGTCAGTATGCATACTGTACCAATTGTATTTTGAATACTGCCCCTGCTGCTGCTGCTGCTGCTGCTAAGTCGCTTCAGTCGTGTCCGACTCTGTGCGACCCCATAGACACAGTCCACCAGGCTCCTGCCTGCCCCTGGGATTCTCCAGGCAAGAATATTGGAGTGGGTTGCCATTTCCTTCTCCAAGGCATGAAAGTAAAAATTGAAAGTGAAGTTGCTCGGTCGTGTCTGACCCTCAGTGACCCCATGGACTACAGCCTACCAGCATCCTCCATCCATGGGATTTTCCAGGCAAGAGTACTGGAGTGGGGTGCCATTGCCTTCTCCGAATACTGCCCCTGTTTGCCCCATTTTACAGATGGGGAAAGTGAGGCTCTGACATGTTTAACCATTTGCCTCAAATTGTTCAGTTCTTAAATGGTAGAATCAGGACTTGAACTTAGTCTTCTGGGATTGAGCCTCATGTCCTTTTCCCTCCATCCCCCCTACTGTTGGCCTTGTGCCTATTCACCACTTGGTGCAGAGAATGAGCGAGCAAGTTGAACAGGTTCTTTGGGTTGGCACAGGAGAGTTAGAAAACCCTATAGGGGTCCCGGGCAGAACGGAACTCTTCCCTTTGAATTGTATTGCCATGTGGCAGTCTTCCCCAGCCCCTGACAATCTTGTATCCCAGAAGCCCTTTCAGGCTGGGGGTGTCATCAATCTCTTGACACTCTCTCTCCACACTCAGCAACTTTAGGGGGCCATGGCAGCTTAAGTGAAGAGGAATTAAAAAGCCTCTTGATGAAAGTGAAAGCGGAGAATGAAAAAGTTGGCTTAAAGCTCAACATTCAGAAAATGAAGATCATGGCATCTGGCCCCATCCCTTCATGGGAAATAGATGGGGAAACAGTGGAAACAGTGTCAGACTTTATTTTGGTGGGGCTCCAAAATCACTGCAGATAGTGATTGCAGCCATGAAATTAAAAGACGCTTACTCCTTGGAAGGAAAGTTATGACCAACCTGGATAGCATATTGAAAAGCAGAGACATTACTTTGCCAACAAAGATCCATCTAGTCAAGGCTATGGTTTTTCCAACGGTCATGTATGGATGTGAGAGTTGGATGGTGAAGAAAGCTGAGTGCCAAAGAATTGATGCTTTTGAACTGTGGTGTTGGAGAAGACTCTTGAGAGTCCCTTGGACTGCAAGGAGATCCAACCAGTCCATCCTAAAGGGGATCAGTCCTGGGTGTCCATTGGAAGGACTGATGCTGAAGCTGAAACTCCAAAACTTGGGCCACCTCATGCAAAGAGTTGACTCATTGGAAAAGACCCTGATGCTGAGAGGGATTGGGGGCAGGAGGAGAAGGGGATGACAGAGGATGAGGTGGCTGGATGGCATCACCGACTCGATGAACATGGGTTTGGGTACACTCCGGGAGTTGGTGATGGACAGGGAGGCTTGGTGTGCTGCGATTCATGGGGTTGCAAAGAGTCGGACATGACTGAGCGACAGCTGAACTGGCAGCTTAATGCAGAGAATGCTCCATGCCTTCTCCTAGATGCCCTCTTATCTATAGTCTTTTCTTCACCTCTCAGTCTGGGCTTATAAGATCTACTCTACTAATTTTGGAGGTCAGGAGCTTCTGTGGGAGAACCTACCACCTCATTTCCTTCCCCCAAACTTAAATACATCTTCTGATTTCAGAAGCAACACTGGAAACTGAGTCAGAGTTGAGGTGAAGAAAAGTGGGCGAGGGCTCTTCAAGTACTGGAGCTGGGTGCTTTGCCAACTGGACAGGAGATCATCCTGGCATGTCTTTTTGTCTTTCTCCACCCTAGAGCCATGGGCAGTCTCCTTCTTGGAGAAACAAAAGAGGAGAAACACTTTCTATCTCTCCTGTATGCAGCAGAGAGACTGGGAGACGGGAAGAGGTGAGGATGCACAGAAAGCTGAGTAGCAAAATTATAGGGACCTTCCACTTAGTGGGGAGGCCCTAGTGGCTCAGTGGTAAAGAACCTGTCTGCCAATGCAGGAAACACAGGAGATACAGGTTCGACCCCTGGGTTGGGAAGATCCCCGGAGGAGGAACTGGCAACCCACTCCAGTATTCTTGCCTGGAGAATTCCATGGACGAGGAGCCTGGTGGGCTACAGTCCATAGGGTTGCAAAGAGTTGGGCACAATTGAGCAACTGAGCACACACCCACTTAGCAAGTGACCTTCCAGTGTGTGTGTGTGTGTGTGTGTGTGTGTGTGCGTGTGTGTGTCTGTGTCTATCTTTGTTGACAAAGTATGCATCAAAGACTTAACATAGCTGACACTTTACATAACTGACTTTACATAACAGGCCTTTTGATAATTATCCCCAGGGTAAAAGTTGAGGCTCAGAGAGGTCATGGGACCTGTCCAAGGTCACACAGCCAGTAAGTGGCATTCAGGTCTGCGTGATGAATTAATCTCAGATCTGTCTGATTTCCCAGCCCAAAGTCTTCTGTATTTCACGGGAGGGATATTGGGGGAAAAAGCTTAGAAAAGATATTTTTGTGTGCGCTGAAGCCCAAATCACCGAATGTGTTTTATCTTTATCACTCTTGGCTTCTAGCCAGGAGGATTGGAGTCCTCCCATCCTCCTTCCTCCCTTTCTTCCACATCCTGGTCTTCATCCAGGTACTGAATCATCACCTACCCTTGTTCACAGCCTTGAACAAAACAGCGCCCACCCTGTCATCTTTCGTGAGTCCACGAAGGAGATGGTCCCCAGGACCCAGCACCCATTGTTCCCCACAGGTTCTGGGATCCTGAAATGAGGGACTTCTGAGGCAAGCCCAGATTTCTCTCCCCTTCTCAGTTTCCTCCATTGCCACACCCCTTTCCATGCTGTTTGCTTCCCAGGGCTAAGTCCAGCTTGGGCCTCTCCCTGGGAGTCTACCATGCTGGTTAAGGTTACTCATCAGCAGAGCTCCCAGGAGGCAGGCAGAACCTTGTAGAAGTAGAGCCCAGAAGTAGAGCCCAGCCCAACCAAGAATTCCCTCTCACTGTCCCAAGCCCAGAAGCCACCACTGACTGCACAGACCAGCTCTGGAGGGACACTCCTTCAGTGAAGAGGCACAAGGGTGTGCAGCTCTTGCAATAAGCTTTTCTAGCTCTAATCTCCTTAGGGTTTTCTTGCTGGGATTTCTGAGGCTACCACCAAGCCTTGCCTCCAGAGTTACTGCTCCTTATTTTTTTATGGCCGAAGAATAGACACACAGGTCCCTTTCTCTGTTCCTCAGGTTCAGCTGAGTCAGGCTGACCATTTCAAAAAGAGCTTAAAGGAAAACAAAAAGGAAATCATTATAGAAACCACAAGCAACACAGAAGTGGTAATGTCCAAAGTGCAGGTTTCCTATTCTGAGGATAATGTTAAAACCAGCGAAAAGCTCACCGAGTTCCACATTCCTCGATCCTGAGAAAACTCCAGACCTAATTGTGCTGGCATAACGTAATGGGCCCTGGCCTGACCCTTCCTTTCAGCCTCTGGCCATGTGAATCTCCCAGGCCAATTAGGGCGGCATTGTCATCTAAGTGTATCTTTTACTTTTAAACTCCAACTTTCCCAAAATTAGAGTTTATTTTTTGGGTTTACCCCTAGAGTCTCTCCCTATAACACCCACCCTCCATCACTGTACTAGGTAGTGAAGCATCTTTAATTGCCCATAAATGATCTCAGATTTTCAGCTTCAACCACCTAAGGAGTCTTCACCAAATGAGACTCTTCTCTGCAAAGGACATACGAACAAATGAACCAGTGGGCTTCCAAAAATCCATATTATGTGTAATAATGCCTTCTTCAAACATCCACCTTCAGATCCATTCAAGAGTTAGCTTTGTGCTGGGCTGGGGGAAATGCCAGGAGAAAATGCCTAGGAGACATTCCCTTCCACCTGCAAAAAGAATTCCTTTGCAATGAAAGTAAGAACTAACTACTGCTTTTAAGTTAACAATTGCAATCACAGAATGAAGTTCCGGGTGAAACTCTGACTCTATCACCAAGGGGTATCACAAAAGAACAGAAACGACTCCCACTGCTCTGACAAGTCCTTGAATTAGCCTCCTCCGAATTTGGTAGTCAACGAAAGCCAAGATTTCGGGGACGTCCCAACAACTGTGTTGCAACTGGTAGAAGACAGTTAAAGCCAGCAGGGGAAGTTGGAGAATAAAAAATAAGAGTGAACGTTATAGGTGGGCGGAGTCTTCGCTTTCTCTGATCCATGACTCATGCGGGTAGCCGTCGTTGCCCTGGGAAACCAGGAGACGCCGTGACTCGTGCGTCTTGTATCTATAGAAACGACAACATGGCGGCGGTGTGAGTTCCAAGCGTTGGTCCCACCGACCGGGCGAGCTGCGCGAGTGGCCAGGGAAGGTATCTGTCTTAAGAGACCGTCTCCTTTGGGAAGTCGTGACGGGGTCCCCTCACTATCCGTCGGAGAGCCCCGGAGGGACTAAGACGTGGGCGAGATCAGCCTGGAGATCTCTTAGAGGATAGTGAAACCGCTCTAAGTATATTTTATTTCTTCTTGGCAGCCCGCCACTTTTTACACTGGTCATCTTAGGAATTTTTAGATTGGGAATTAGGCAAATAAAGGAAGCTGCGGACTATTTTTTTTTAAGGGTCTCAAGATATAAAAAAGAGACGAAAAACAGCACCTCCCTTGCCCAGTGTCCTTGCAATGATTGCAGTCTTTGGAAGAGTAGCACCTGCTAGTGTGGAAATTATCATTGTTAATTATAGTAACAAAGGTCTGCCCAGGGCTTTTTCAAATTCTGTTTCTTTCAAGCTTAAAGTCAATTTTGTGAAATAGGATAACCTTCATTTTACAGGTGAGGAGACTGAGGCTTGAGGAGATGGAGAAATTTGCCCATCTCAAATGAATCGGAGCAGATGCTGGAACCCCACTTTTCTTGCTCCAGGACCAGTTCTCATTTCCCTAAGCCCTAAGCCCTAAGCCCTGGTCTGGACCAGCTTTCTACCCTGTTATCTCTCTTTTTTTTCTACAAATGTTGATCAGAGATTTTTTTTTTCAGAGTCCAGAGGCAGAGGCTGTTTGTAGAATGCCCTACAGTTACAGGCATTACTGAGTCAGGGAAGTACTACAAAGCCACCCAACAGCAGAAAAGTAATGGGGCCTTCCTCCCTGTCTCACCAGCTTGCATCTCTCTGATTCCATCTGAATGTTCACTTCCAATTGAAGTAGGAGCCTTGCCTGTCCTGTCTGATGCCTAGCACTGGTACATAGCAGGCCTTCAGTAAATGCCTTGTGAATGAATGAATGAGCGAATGTAAGATAGTCCCCTTTGGAGGGTTTGGTTGCTATTGTTTAGTTGCTCTGTTATGTCTGACTCTTTTGTGACCCCAGGGAGCCCACCAGGCTCCTCTGTCCATGAGATTTCCCAGGCAAGAATACTGGAGTGGGTTGCCATTTCCTTTTCCAGGGGTTCTTCCCAACCCAGGGATTGAACCCACATCTCCTTCTTGGCAGGCAGATTCTTTACCACTGAGCCACCAGGGAAGCCCCTAGACAGTTTGGACTTGTTGCCAATTAGGGAAAAAGTACATCAACAGAATCTTTTGGCCTGGATGAATGGGGAGAAGGGTATGGGAGAGTGTCTGATGGAAGTGTGGAAATTTCTAAAGGGCGACCATACAACTGTTTCCTAAAGCAAAATATGTTATAATAAGGGGCTGAACCTCAGACTTGAAAATAAATAATTTCAGGCCAAATAAAAGATGACTCACATCTAATCATAAATTGTTATAAGGATTAAAATACACGTGAAGGACTTACAGCACTGCTCGGCACATGAGAAGGTCTCAGTAAGCATTCTTAGAAGTTATTATTTTTGAAATTGTTATTCAAAGAGGTGGGGGAAGATACTGAGTAATCTTAAAGATGCACATATGTTCAAAAAAGAAGTACATTGATGCTTTCAAATATGGTAGCCACACCTGGGCGTATGTGCAGAAGGAAGGGGGATTTGAGATGGAGCCAGAGCCAGTTTGGGATCCTTGTGTGTCCAAAGCAGGGCCAAGAACCCTTTTGAGCATGTGTTGAAAGCTGTGGACACTCTCCCTGGAAAAGAGCCCCATACCCATGAAATTTGCCTATAATTTGCCTATAACATTTGCATATAATTTCCAGACACAGCCTATGAATGGATCCCTCTGCTTTAGAGGTTGATTCATTTATCCTTGGATTGAATCATCATTTCAGTGAAGACTTCCTTTAAACCTGGATTAAAAGCAGAGACATTACTTTGCCAACTAAGGTCCGTCTAGTCAAGGCTATGGTTTTTCCAGTAGTTATGTATGGATGTGAGAGCTGGACTATAAAGAAAGCTGAGTGCCGAAGAATTAATGCTTTTGAACTGTGGTGTTGGAGAAGACTCTTGAGAGTCCCTTGGACTGCAGGGAGATCCAACCAGTCCATTCTAAAGGAGATCAGTCCTGGGTGTTTATTGGAAGGACTGATGTTGAAGCTGAAACTCCAATACTTTGGCCACCTGATGCAAAGAGCCGACTCATTTGAAAATACCCTGATGCTGGGAAGGATTGAGGGCAGGAGAAGGGGACAACAGAGGATGAGATGGTTGGATGGCGTCACCAACTCAATGGACATGGGTTTGGGTACACTCCGGGAGTTGGTGATGGACAGGGAGGCCTGGCGTGCTGCGGTTCATGGGGTCGCAAAGAGTCAGACACGACTGAGCGACTGAACAGGATGTGTACTGATAGAGAAAACTCGGAAGCCCAAGAAGCCTTCAGTCTCATTTGCCTTTTCTTTGTTCCTTATTTCTCTTCCCAGAGGAGGCCAGCCATGTTCAGAGGCAACAAGTAGAGAGTAAGAGCCAGGTAAAAGCAATGCATATGCTTCAGTGACACTCACTGGGGACTTACTGAGAAACGCCACGTGTGGCTATGGAGAAATGCCAGTGCTGCAGGGGCCTCATCCCCAGTTCCCTTTCCCAAATGGCCTTTCCTGAATGGTGAGCCTCTAGGCTCCCAGACAAAGCCCTGGGTCTTGTATTCAGGCTCGTTCCTCACGTGCCACTTCACACCTGTTGCCAGAGCTCGGAAGCAGGCAACTCCTCCACGATCACAGTGCCCATGGTGAGTCTTCTCCACTGACGTCTCTTTCTCATGCCCCTCCTGTCTCCTCTCTGATCTCTTTCCAGCTCCCGACTGGCAGGAACTCTTGGCTTAGCCAGAGAGCTTCCTTTGGACTTGCGTTCCCAGCACCCGATGCTCATTGAAGCAGCCCTCAGCCTCCTCATGAGGACTAGGGACAGTGGGGACTGCACCATGAACTCCGGATCGTGCCTGAGTGCCAGCACGGTGGCCTTTCCCACCGTCACTGGCAGCAGCATGGCCATGAGTGCCTACAGCAGCAGCAACGCCAGTGCCTTTGTGAGGACGCCTGTGGGGCCAAGTGGGGTGGATGGGCAGCAGGGCAGCAGGGGTCGGAATCTGGAGCACCCCTCTCTCCTGTCCCAACCACGTTACTAGACGCTACATACACAGAGCCCCAGGCCAACTGGAGCGGTGACAGCTGTGAGCATGACGGCAGAGAGAAGAATGTTGGGGAGATGGGAGTTTGCAGCTGATAAGAGTAGCCTGTAGTTCTCTCTTCCTTCGAAAAGCTCTTCTGATCTTGATGCCTAGGGCTTTGCGTTTGTCCAGTGGGTGGATGTTGTCTGCTCTTTTGCAGCTCTCAGGGTTCTCTCTGTGTGACAGCACCGGGTCAGGGTGGCCAGTGCCCGTCTAGGGAGGTAACGTAGGTGTCTGACTGCATTTTGTGCAGCGTGTGTCTGTCATGTGGGAGTTCTTGGGTTGCCTTAGATGTGATGGTGGTTGCATTTGCCTCCCTGTGGACCATGGTCATCTCTCCCCTGCATCTGTGCCCTTCCAGGCCAGTTTGCACACAGATTCATTCACTGCCCTTCCCCACTCCACTGTGAGTTAGCTGGAAACTGAAGGTGGGAGGAGGGGAGAAGCCCAGGTCTGTCTCTTCTTCCCTCCCTGCTTTTGACAGTGTCTTGGTCGGCATCTCGCTGTGACTCCCATCGGTACCAGACAGTGCTCTGGGTTCTGAGAACCCCACCTCTTCCCCTAACTTGTATACAGTGGCACCTTCTTTTTAAAATTATATTAAATTAATTTGTTTCTTTCTGGCTGTGCTGGGTCTTTGTTGCTGCACGTGGGCTTTCTCTAGTTGCAGTGAGCAGGGGGCTACTCTTCGGTGTGGTGCATGGGCTTCCCATTGCAGTAGTTTCTCTTACTGTGGAGCCCATGTTCTAGGTGCACGGGCTTAGTAGTTGCGGCACATGGGCTTAGTTGCTCCTCCACATGTGGAATCTTCGTAGACCAGGAATCAAACCCATGTCCCCTGCTTTGGCAGGCTGATTCTCAACCACTGGACCACCGGGGAGGTCCCTGGTGGCAGCTTCTTGATGTTGTTAACTTTGAGGTTACATCACTAGCCCCTGGTTGTGCATTGAATTCCTTAAACACCCAGAGGGGCTTCTGTTTTTCTGGTTGGACTCTGATCGATGCATCAACTGATGTTTATAATAAATGACCCTCGGTCACCCATGTCACCTTTCCTCCGTGGGCAGTTCGGGCCATCTGACACTCTGTATATTTTGAAACGGAGATGTAAGCTCCAAGAGAGAAAGGATTTAATGGTCTCGTTCACTATTATAGGCTTGGCACTAACCTCTACAGTGTCTGGAGCATCATAGGTAGTGAAACACATATCTGTTAAACACATACATTTATCCTTTGTTGTTGCTCAGCTGCCAAGTCGTGTCCCCACGGACTGCAGCACGCCAGGCCCCCTTTATATAATGATATAAAAACAATCCTTGGTCAAAGCTAAAGGAAAATGGCAGTGAATTTACATTCACTGCAATGAATGGTAGGAAGAGGCACCTGGTTCCTCCTCCCACCATCTTGCTGCCCCAGAAGTTGTCCATTCCCCTCCCTCCTCAGATAATTAAGGGTTAGGGATCAGCCTATGAGAGGATTTGCTGTTACAGACAGGGAGTGTTGGTACAGTAAATGTCTAGCATCCTTAGGAGAAGTGCTTGGAGTGGCCTCAAAGCCAAGGCATTGGGTGTGGGTTGGCCCCAGGTAAGCTGGCTTTGTCCTTTGCTCCACCAGCTAGGTGAGGGATGGGAGAGGAAATGGTGGAATATCCCTGTGCCCTGGAGAAGTTCCAGCGAGGGATGTCTTAGAGAGGTTCTCTACAGGCTTCTGTAGAGAAGGGTGGGATGGGGAGGAGGAGAAGGCAGCATCTGAACAGAGCAGTGTCTGAGGGCACACGGAGGATAGAACTGGCCAGCTGAGTGTGCTGGGTTAAGGGGCCAATAGAGCGGTCAAGGGACTGCTTCAGGGGCAGTATCTCAGGGAATCTAGTCGGAAAACCATTCCAGTGACCTCAGAAGAGATAATATCAGACTCCAGGGCCTCCCTGCCTCTCACCTCTCTCCAGACCATCCCCTTTGGGGCAAGGAGTGGTGTAATTCATTACCTTCTGGAGGTGGGGAGATCTTAGCCCATTCTCTGGGTTTTTGAATTCTTCTCTCCTTTCTCCCTGCCAACCGGACAGCCTGCCAGCTCCATGGACACTCAGTTGTGCTTCCCAAAGAAGCAGGACAAAATGAAGAAGAGGGTCATCTGGGACATTGAGGTGGCTGAGGAGCTACAGTGGAAAGGCTGGATGCTGGGGAAGGAGATCACCAAAAACCTGGTTCTGAAAAATCTCTCCTTGAAAATCCAGAAGATAAAATACAGGTACCAGTACGAGGGATCAGAGACTAACTCCCTGAGCCCTCAAACCCCCAAAGCAGTCACTTAAAACACAAAGTCATGCAAAACCAAAAGAGTGTATAGAACATGTATAGTTTGAACAGTTGTTGAAAGTGGAACCCATGTGACCAGGTTAATTAATGGAGTGATAACAGTGTCTGAAGCTCACCTTCTTTCATCATGTGTCCCCCGAGCACTGGAACACCTTCCCTACTGGTGAAGGTAACCACTGTCCTGACATTCATGATAATGATTTTCTTGTTTTTCTCAAAGCGGTTTGCCACTGATGTTTGCATCCCTAAATGGTATAGTTTGTTTACCTTCCTGTGAACTTTACGCAAGTGGGATAACACGATATACTGTTGTTGTTGTTGTTGTTGAGTCACTAAGTCTTGTCTGATTCTTTGCAACCCCATGGACTGCAGCATGCCAGGCTTCACTGTCCTTCACTATCTCACAAATGCTCAAACTCATGCCCATTGAGTTGATGATGCCTTCCAACCACCTCATTCTCTGTCACCCCCTTCTCCTCCTGTCTTCGATCTTTCCCACCATCAGGGTCTTTTCCAGTAATTCAGCTCTTCATATCAGGTGGCCAAAGTATTGGAGTTTCAGCTTTAACATCAGTCCTTCCAATGAATATTCAGGATTGAATTCCTTTAGGATTAACTGGTTTGATCTCCTTGCTGTCCAAGGGACTCTCAAGAGTTTTCTCCAGCACCACAATTCAGAAGCATCTTAAGCACTCAGCCTTCTTTATGGTCCAACTCTCACATCCACGCATGACTACTGGAAAATCCATGGCTTTGACTATACGGGGCTTTGTTGGCAAAGTGATGTCTCTGCTTTTTAATATGCTGTCTAGGTTGGTCATAGCTTGGTTATGTTCTTAATACTCATCCACATTGCACGCATAGTTTATCTTTTTCCACCACAGAGTAATAGTTCAGTGTATGCTTCTATGTGTTGGTGCATTCTTCTGCTGAGGGACATTTCGGTTTGTTTCAAGTTTGAGACTGTTATCAACATTGTTCAGCTATTGCACAAGTTCAAGTTTTGCTAGAGTAGATACAAAAGAACAGAACTACTGTGACTTAGAACATGTACACCTTTGCTTCTTACAGATGTTTGTCCATGTTTGCCAAACTCGTTTCCAAAGTACTTATATCCATTTATATTCCCACCGGCCACATATGAGTATCCCCATTCCTCTTTAACTTTCCCGACAATTGATATTGTTTGGACTTAAATTTTTTGCCAATAATGCTAATTTGTTGTAGATTTAATTTGCATTTCTCTGATTACTATTACAATTAAGTGTTTTTCTCCTGTGTTATTGGCCATTTTGTTTGTGAAATTCCTGTTTAAGTCTGTGCCCATTTTTCTGTTAGATTATCTTTTTCATTTTTCAAAAAGAATTACAATGTGGCTGATTTGCAATATTATATTAATTTCGTCTGTATAGCATAACAATTCAGCACTTTTATAGATTTTACTCCCTTAAAAGTTATTACAAGATAATGGCTATCATTTCCTGTGCTCTGCAGGATATCTTGTTGCCTAACTATTTCATTCTATTATTTTAAGCCTAGGTTTATTAGTTTATTCAGTTTTTGGCTGTGCTGGGTCTTTGTTGCTTTGCATGGGCTTCCTCTAGTCGCGTTCAGCAGGGTCTGCTCTGCATTGCAGTGCTTGGGATTCTCACTGCAGTGGCTTCTCTTGCTGTGGAGCGCAGGCTCGAGGCACATGGGCGCAGTGGTTGCGGCTCGAGGATTCTAGAGTGCGGACTCAGTAGTTGTGACACAGGGGCTTAGCTGCTCCTCGGCACATGGAATCTTTCCAGAGCAGGGATGGAACCTGTGTCCCATGCATTGGCAGGCGGATTCTCATCCCCTGTGTCACCAGGGAAGTCCTGCTTATCTGTTTTAAATTTGGTAGTTTGTTTCTCTTAACCCCATACTTCTATCTTGCTCTTGCCCCTTCCCACTTTCCTCTCCCCGCTGGTAACAACTACTTTGTTTTCTGTATCTTTGAGTCTGTTTCTGCTTTGCTATAAACATTGGTTTGTTTTAGTTTTTAGATTTCACATACAAGTGATATCAGGTAGTATATGTCTTTGTCTGACTGACTTCACTAATCATAACATTCTCTAGGTCCACCCATGTGCTAGATTTCATTATTTTTTGTGGCTGGGTAATATTCCATTTGGAGAAGGCAATGGCAACCCACTCCAGTGTTCTTGCTTGGAGAATCGGAGAAAGCAATGGCACCCCACTCCAGTACTCTTGCCCGGAAAATCCCACGGAAGGAAGAGCCTGGAAGGCTGCAGTCCATGGGGTCACTGAGGGTTGGACACGACTGAGCGACTTCACTTTCACTTTTCACTTTCATCCATTGGAGAAGGAAATGGCAACCCACTCCAGTGTCCTTGCCTGGAGAATCCCAGGGACGGGGGAGCCTGGTGGGCTGCCGTCTATGGGGTTGCAGAGTCGGACACGACTGAAGTAACTTAGCAGCAATATTCCATTGTGAGTGTGTGTGTGTGTCTTGACCCATTTGTCTGTTGATTGTCACTTGGGGTGCTCCAGTATTTTGGTTATTGTAAATAGTGCTGTTATGAACATTGGGGTACATGTATCTTTTCCAATTAGTATTTTTCTTTTTTTTTTTCCTGGACACATGCAGAGGAGTGGAATCGCTAGATCATATGGTAGTCCTATTTTTAGTTTTTTTGAACCTCCATACTGTTTCTCAGGATGGCAGACCAATTAACATTCCCACCAAGAGTATACCAGGGTCCCCTTTTCTCCACATCCTCGCCAACGTTTATTTGTAGACTTCTTGATAATAGTGCAAAGTGATATCTCATTGTTATGATTTGCATTTCTCTAATAATTAGCAACGTTAAGTATCTTTTCATGTACCTGTTACCTATCTTTACATGTTCTTTGTAGACTGTCTTTTTTTAATAGATGTTCTTATTGAAGATACTAATTCTTTATCAGTTATGTGTTGTGAATATCTTCTCCCGCGTTGTGATTTGTCTTTTCTTCTATCATGTATTTTGAAGAAAAGGCATTCTTAATTTCAAAGGAGTCGAATGTATCAATATATTTTCTTTTATGGTTGATATTTGCAAGTTCTTCTCTACCCTTATCTAGTTCATGAAGATTTTCTCCTATAGTATCTTCTAAAGACATTGTAATTTTGCCTTTCATATTTGTCTTTTATCTACGTGGAATTGATCTTTGTGAATGGTTTGAAGTAGGGATCCAATGACTTTTTTCCCCCTCAAATCAATGTCCAGTTGTCCCAGCACCATTTATTGAAAATTTCATACTTTGCCTTATGATCTCCCTACCACTGATGTTTATCACGTGTCCATACATGTAGGAATCATTTCTGAACCCTGTTTTGTTCCCTTGCTCTATTCGTCTCTCCCTGGGCCAATAAATATCATCCTGAATTGATTATTAAAGCTTATAAGTCTTGATTATCTTGTAGTGTAAGTCCTCCAACTTCATTCTTACTCAAGATTGTCTTGGCTCTCATTGGACCTTTTAACTTTCATAAATATCTTCAAATCAACTTAAATACATACAAGTAGACAACTTTTTAAGATTTTTGTTTAGGATTTAGTTGAACATATAGATCAATTTAGGCTTTCCAGGTGGTTCAGTGGGGTAAAGAGTCCACCTGCAATGCAGGAGACACAAGAGACACGGGTTTGATTCCTGGGTCGGGAAGATCCCCTGGAGAAGGGCACTGGCGACCCACTGCAGCATTCTTGCCTGGAGAATCCCATGGACACGAGGAGCCTGCAGTCTATAGGGTCGCAGAGTTGGACATGACTGAAGTGACTGAGCACACGGGCATACACTCAGATCACTTTGGGGAGAATCAACATCATTACAAATCGAGTCTTTCATGAACATGGTGCCTCCTTATATTTCTTTAGATTTTCTTTCATGTCTTTCAATAAAATGTAAAATTTTCTCCATAGATGTCTTACACATCTTTAGTTAGATTTAACCTAAGTGTTTTAAATTTTTAATGATGCTGTATATGATATCTTTTAAAGTTGTCTTATTCTTCTGCTTGTTGCTGGTTTTTTAGAAAGTCATTTTTGAAAAATAAAGATTTTTTTGCACACCGTTGTGCCCAGTAGCCTTGACAAACTCTCTTGTTAATTCTAATGATGTGTTTGTTAATTCTGTTTTCCATGTACATGTTCATATCTTAAATAAAAATGGCATTTTTTCCCTTCCTTTCCAATCCTATATCTTTTCTTTCTTTGTCTTTCCTTCCTGCACTATTGAAAAGGAAAGTGGTGAACAGAAGTGGTTATAGAAGGCATCGTTGTTTTGCTCATGATCTCAACGTGAAAGATTCCAGTGTTCACCATTAATTTGCATGTTTCCTGTAGTTGTTTTTTTTCTTTCTTTTTTTAGACTTTATCAGGTTAAGGAAGTTCCCTTCTATTCCTAGGTTGCTGAGAGTTTTTGTCATAAACATATGTTGAAGTTTATTTAATGTTTTTCTTCATTGAGATGGTCATGTGTTTTTTTCTCTCTTAATTTGTCAATACAGTGAATTACATTAAATGATTTTTAATTTTCTTTTTTTTGATTGCACCACAGGGCATGTGGGATCTAACCTGCACCCCCTGCAGTGGAAATTTGGAGCGTTAACCACTGAACTGCCAGAGAAATCCCCTGATTTTTAAAAAAGTTAATTGATTATTTTTTGGCGATGCTGGATCTTTGTTGCTGTGAATGCACTTTCTGTGAACGGGAAGCTTCTCTTGTTGCAGTGTGCAGGCTCTGGGGCACAGAGGATTCAGTAATTGTGGCCCACAGGCTCAGTTGCCCCGAGGCATGTGGAATCTTCCCAAACCAGGGATTGAACCCATGTCCCCTGCATTGGCAGGAGGATTACCAACCACTGGATCATCAGGAAAATCCATCCCCACTTTTTTTTTAATGTTAAACCAATGGTGTATACCTAGAATAAGCCCTGCTTGTTCATGATTGAGTGTTCTTTCTATACTCATTGCTAAATTGTTTTTGCCAATATTTTGTTTATGGCTGGTACTGGCCTGTAATTTTCCTTTCTTCTCATAACTGTCAGGTTTTGATAACAACATTATGATAGACTCACAGAGTATTTTGGGGAGAGTTTCCTTGTTTTCTGTTGTTGGGAAGACAAGGCTAGAATTATCAAGTGCTCCATACTACTTGCTGCGAAGCCATCTGGCCTGGTCTTTTCTTTGTGGGATGATTCTTTGACTATTTATTCAATTTTTTGGATAATTTTAGGTTAGGGTGGCCACAAAATGTATAATTCTTGAGTCACTTTTGGTCAATTATACATTCCTAGAAATGTGTTTATTTTATCTGAACTTACTGGTATAGAGTTTTTGGCAGTATTGACTTTTTCTCTTTTTTTAAAGTAATTTTGTTTATTTATTTACTCACTTTTGGCTGTGCTGGGTCTTTGTTGCTGCGCGGGCTTTTCCCCCGGCTGCGGCGAGCAGGCGTCACTCTCTAGTTGTGGTGCGCGGGCTTCCCCTTGCAGCGGCCTCTCTCGCTGCGGAGCGTGGGCTCAGTAGTGGTCCACGGCCTTCGTTGCCACACAGCATGTGGGATCTCCCCAGGCCAGGGATGGAACCCACGTCCCCTGCGTTGGCAGGTGGCTCCTTAACCACTGGACCACCAGGGAAGTCTGCTCCTGTTTCTTTCCCTTCAGCGCTCTGACATCCTGGAGTGAAGGTTTGGGATAAAAATGGTGCCATGTAAGAGACAATTCCTACTGGGGCATAACCCGTGTGTTTTCCCTTCTACAGTCCACCAGCTGCTTACCTTTCCAGGCTCTCCCCTAGTCCTTCTGCCTCTCCTAGTTTTCTGATCCTGAAGTGTTTATTCCTTGGCTCCCTCCCACAGGCCCCCCAAGACCAAGTTCTTCTTCACAGTCGTCCCGCAGCCCATCTTCCTGAGCCCAGGCCTAACCCTCTCACTCCCCGTCATCTTCCGCCCTCTGGAGAAGGTAAGGCCCGCCATGGTGAGCGGAGGACAGGGAGGGACACGGGCACAGTGACCTCGGAGCAGGGGGCCAGGCCAGAGCAGTGAGGAGCCCCCACAACCCAACCGCCACACCCACATCCTCAGCCACATCCTACCACTTGGAGCCAAAACTCATTAGACAGAAGGGGCTTCCAGCTGGACGTGTGGGGTGGGGAGGGTGGGGCAGCGGGGAAAGCTGGGCTACTCTGCCGGCCGTCAGAAAGCCCTGTATTCCTTGGCTTCTTCCTGCTCTCAAAATATTCTCCCAAAACTTTGTCCCTCACAAAAGAGGCCCCATATCTCTGAGACCAGGATGGCACTAGAGCTCCTTGTCTTTAGAGACTGAGATGGAGGAGGGCCGTGGCCCGGCCCAGCCCTCCACAGTTATGTTGGGGGGATGGCCGGGGCCAGGGTGAGGTGGGTACCACCCAGGTACCACCGATCAGTCACTGCCTCTGCCTCTCCCCACCGCCCCCACACACCACAGAAGGAGTACGTGGACCAGCTGTGGCTTGAGAAAGCAGAGGGGATGTTCTGTGTGGACCTGAGAGCCACCCTGCCCTGCCACAAGCTGATCTGCCCACCGTCCCTGCAGTTGCCCATGTGCGCCATGGGGGACATGGCTGAGGCCTGGTTCTGCCTGGAAAATGTGGGGTGAGGGCAGAGGCTCAGGCTTGGAGGTGGGAAGCGCGACAACTGGGAGGAGGATTCCTGGGAGCAGGAGAGACCGGCATGTGGGGTGTGGGAGTAAGGGGGGCATCTCTACCTTTCTAAAGCAGGGGCAGTGGTCAGAGGGGGCAAAGTGGCTCTGATCCACATCCCCCCTACCCCGCACCCCACCCCCAGGGACCTGCCTACCTTCTTCACCTGGGAGTCCCCCAGCCCATTCCAGATGCTGCCGACCACAGGGCTGCTGGAACCAGGCCAGGCCTGCCGGATCAAGGTGACCTTCCAGCCCCCAATGGCTGTCATCTATGAAGCTCAGGCCACGTGCTGGTATGGGGAGGGCAGCAAGCAGAAGAGCGGCATCCAGCTGCAGGCTGTGGGTGAGGCCCGACCTCTCACCCGTCCCCAGAGCCCCCCACTCACCTCCCTGGGAAACAAAGCCTCCAGTGTGCTCCTGCCACCCCCGCCCTGGCCTGGTCCCCAAGGGACCTCCATCAGCCTCCCGCCCTTCGCCGAGCCCCACAGGCTTTGTCATCTCTTTGCTTCCCATGGTGCCGCAGACCAGTGTTCCCCTGGGGACCCGTGTCTTCCTTGAAGGGGCTATTCAGTTTGGGGCCACAGAGGCCCTGGTGGGTTTCTCCCCAAGGCTGTCCACTCTTTGCCCAGCCAAATGCGCCCAGCTGCTGGTGAGCATAAAGCACAGGCACCCGGAGGACCAGGATGCCGAGGGCTTCCAGAAAGTGCTGCACTTTGGCACTGTTGCTGTGGGCTGCACCGCCGAGAGGCAGATCAAGCTGTATAACCCATCGGCAGTATGTGTCCTGTGCCCGTGGCGGGAAGTGGGGGCAGGGGTCAGGGACCACAGGCCTGGGTGTGCCTAATACCCACCCCTGTACAGAATGTTGCAAGCCTTGCATACCTATGTCTGTTGATACACTCATGTCAGCAGGGGTCCTCCCATCATCTCAGCTGGGGGCTAGGTTGGACTATCCCTTGACCTTCCCCCATAACAACCCCAAGAGCAGCCCTCAGGTGTCCTGATGCCAGGACCACTGTTAGCCTTCGTGGTACCTTTGGGACAAGGCAGAGGTACCCGCTCTGGGCAGTCCCAGTGCAGGGCACATGGCTCAGCCGCTTCCCTCCTCTGGGCTGAGAGGCAGCCTTGCTCCAAAATCAAGCTGATGACTGAGGCAGAGGCAGGGCTTCAGCTGGGCACTGGTGATGACGGACCACCCCACCCTGTAACCGGATCCTTCCTGGCCCCACAGGTGAGCGCCCCCTTCAGGATCGAAGTGGCCCCAGACGTGCTGGTCAAAGACCAGGCCTTCTCGTGCCCCACGGCCCATGGCATTGTGCCCCCCGGAGAGAAGAAATTGGTGTCGGTGTTCTTCCGCCCTGAGACTTTGGACGTCAGGACCATGGACTACTTGTCCATCGTGCCTTCTGGCTGTGCCTCCCAGACCCTGCTCAAAGTCGTCGGTTTCTCTCGAGGTACTGGCAGTCCCAGGTCACTGCACTGCCTCCAGGGACAGCAGCAGCCCCTGCTTACAACTGACAAGCCTCTGCTCCTAAACGCCTGGGGCCTCTTTACCCTCAGCCTGGGTGTCTGCTGCCCCCTGGTGGGCTCAGCTAGGAATCAGTTAAGGTCACCTGGAGATACTGTTGGCATCCTCACTCCCCGACTCCCCGACTCCCAACCATCCCCCCAAAACCGCCACCCCTCTACGACCTGACCTGGCGGTCTGCACAGGCCGCTGGGGCCTCAAGCCTTTCCAACCCAATCTTTGTCTCCAGGCAGCACCACCTCCCATCAATGGGACCCTTGGAGACCCAGCCAGGTGGGTCACTCACAGCGACCCCCCCGCCTCCGCCTCCTCCACCAGGTCCTGACCTGTCGCTGCAGCACCACTGTGTCGACTTCAGCTGGGTCAGCCTCGGGACCCGCTCCGAGCAGCGCCTATGGATGGAGAACAAGTCGGACTGCAGGGCCTACTTCCACTTTGACATCGACTGTCCGGAGAGCGTCTTCAGCATCAGACCTGCCTTTGGGACCCTGGTGGGCAAGGCCCGCATGACCCTGTGCTGTGTCTTCCAGCCCACTCAACCCATCATCTACTGGCGGCGGGTGGCCTGTCTCATCCACCACCAGGTGAGCTGTCGGGGAGGGGCGAGGCCAGGCTCCCCAGGAGCTGGAGGCCCAATCCGAGACTTGGTCATGAGAACAGGGCTCGGTGCTCAGTCACCTGTATTCTGGAACTTGCAGGATTTTCTCCTCCAGGGCCCCCAGCCTGGCTTTCGGAGCCAGAGGTTGGCTAGGGGCATGCAGAGGCTCGCTTCCAGCCAGGTGGGTGGGCCAGTCTTGCTCTCACTGCTGCCAGCCCGGGACTTTGGCCCTCATCCCACGCAGCACATGCAGGGCAGAGAGCCTTGAGGTGACAACCCCACCTGGGCCCCTAGACCAGGTCGTACACACTGTGCCCTGACGAAGCCGGTCTCTGGCCAGGGTGGCGAGTGGAGGCTGAAATCTAGCCTCACACAGACGAAATGTTGTAGGACCCACTGTTCCTGGACCTGATTGGGACATGCCACTCAGAGAGCACCAAGCCAGCCATCCTTCGGCCTCAGCATCTCACGTGGTACCACACACACCTGGCGCGGGGCCTGACGCTCTACCCGCCCGACATCCTGGGCATCATGCTGAGGGAGAGGAAGCTGGAGCAGGATAAGAACGGCGCCCTGATGATCCCCATCGAGGTTCGATGTGTCCCTCTGGGACCCCGGGGGGCCGTCCACCCTCCCAGGTTCACGCCCCCCCTTCTCTAGCAGTCCTTGGGCAGTCCCGTGCTCTGCAGTGCTGTGGGCATCGTTCGTAGTCAGGGGGTATGACATGTGCGGAGCTCTTGTAGCCTTTTCCAGAAAGAAGCACAGAGATGAGGTGCAGCAGCTGGAGAACTGGCCCCCACCCACCCTTCTCTCCCGACGCAGGACTCGGAGGACATACCGGCCCCGCAGTATCCCCTCATCCCCCCGATGACTGAATACTTCTTCGACGGCACCAGTGACGTGGCCATCTTTCCCCCGGCCGTCAGCATTGAGCCCATCGAGGTGGATTTCGGTGCCTGCCCCGGGCCCCAGGACCCCAGCCCCGTCCCCCTGTGCCTGATGAACCACACCAACGGCAAGATCACTGTGGCCTGGACACGCAGGGCTGACTGCCCCTTCTGGGTGACCCCAAACACCTGCGATGTGCCCCCTCTCAAGTCCACAGCCCTGCGCCTGCACTTCCAGCCACCTCACCCCAACGGCCTGTACACTGTGGAGCTTGAAGCCTTCGCCGTCTATAAGGTGTGTGTGGGCAGACAGGACGGGGATGTGGATTCTCTGCCCTGGAGCCTGAACGGCAGGGTGCGGGGTCGGAGGGGAGGGGAGGGTGAGGTAGGACACGTCCTCTCTGTGCCGGGCTCTGCTCCCTCCTTTCCTTGAACCCTTGGCCGAACTTTGGCCTTGGTGGTCTGTTTTTCTCCCAGGTTCATGGCCTGCCTTGGCTGAGGGGCTTCTTGGCCCAGCTGATTATGTCTCCCTCTTGTGTGCCTCCCACCCGCTCTGGAGGGAAAACTCAGTGGGGCTCAAGCCCTTTGGAAAATTCTGGTGCATGTAGTTTCCTCGGCCTCCTGGCTGGGGGGCCTCCTGACCTCTCACTAGTCCTTGAGGTAGGAAGTGGTCCTTCTGGAAGAACTGAGGGCAGGAACTAGGCCCTGGGGGGACAGAGCCTGAGGCACCCAGTAATTACGTGCATGTAGTAAGGGGCTTCTTGTCCATTTTCCCTTGACCAAGTGGTCAGTCCAGCCTCTTAGCCCCAGACGTATTGCTCCCTTCTCATTTCCAATCCGTCCTCCCCTTTCCCTCCTTCTCTGCTCTGCCCACCTTGCTGTTCTTGCCCAGTGGCTGGGTGCTGGGGCTCAGGGAACAGTAGAGCTGTGCAGTCAAGATCAGAGTCCCTTACCAGCTCTGTGACCTTGGGCTCCTCCCTTAATGTATAGACCCCTGAGCTGTCTTTCCATCT
This sequence comes from Capra hircus, assembly GCF_001704415.2. Taxonomy (NCBI): domain Eukaryota; kingdom Metazoa; phylum Chordata; class Mammalia; order Artiodactyla; family Bovidae; genus Capra; species Capra hircus. The sequence continues at coordinate 28,835,539 of NC_030809.1, forward strand.
ATAAACTTGGGAGCATATCCAAACTTTTGAGAAGTTTTTCCAAAGCTGAGTCTTCAGTTGCCTCTGTTCTAATATCTTGGCTGTGCAGGAACTCCAAAGTTTGTAGGAATGAGGCTGTGGACATCTGGCTTGGCTGAGCTCCTCAGACTTTTAGGGTACAGGTTGCCGTCCTAAGCTGTCCGATATGCCAACCACTAGCCATATGTGGCCACTGAGCACTTGAACTGTGTCTAGTCCAAACAGACACGCTGTAAAGGGAAGAGACACACTGATTTCTAGGACTTAGCACAAAAAGTATGCAAAATGTCTCCTGCCTCATATATATATGCACCATATATGGTGATGCCATCCTGTGCGTGCACACGTGCTCCGTCACTTCAGTCGTGTCTGACTCTTTCTGACCCCATGGACTGTATTCCACCAGGCTCCTCTCTCCATGGGATTCTCCAGGTGAGAATACTAATGGATTGCCATGCTCTCCTTTGGGGATCTTCCCAACCCAGGGATTGAACTCACATCTGCCTGCTTCTCCTGCATTGCATGTGGATTCTTTACACACTGAGCCACCTGGGAAGCCCAATGCCATCATCTATATGCATCATATATGTATATATATGTATACGTATGTATATGTGTATATGATGGCATCACCAATGCAATGACCTCGGGCAAACTTCAGGAGATGGTGAGGGACAGGAAGACCTAGAGTGCTACCATCCAGGCAGTCAAGAAAAGTCGGACATGACTGGGCAACTGAACAACAAGAATACATACACACACAGATATGTATGGGCTTCCAAAGTGGTGCTAGTGGTAAAGAACCTGCCTGCCAATGCAGGAGACGTAGAGAGGTGGGTTCAATCCCTGAGTGAGAAAGATTGCCCTGAAGGAGGAAATGGCAACCCACTCTAGTATTTTCAAAGGAGCCTGCTGGGCTACAGTCCTGGGGTCTCAAAGAGTCCAACACGACTGAGTGACTAAGCGTGCACACACATATATGTATGTGTGTATATGTATATATACACACATATATATATAATGTTGAAACAATACAATTTTGGATCTACTCAGTTAAATAAAATATATTGTTGAAATAGGTTTTACGTGTTTTGCCTTGTCAATGTGGCTACTAGAGCATTTAAAACCATGTTTGCGGCTCGCGCTTGCGGCTGCCTTCTGTTTCTATTGGCCAGTGCTCTCTGGCACATTCCTGCAGGATGAATGCTGCTTTCACATCCCAGCCCCACCCTCGTCCTGCTGGGAGGATTAGAGAGCGTGTTTGCTGACTGCTTGGTGCTGCGTGTTCAATGCGGGGCCTGGCGCACAGCAGGAGGGGCTGCTATGGCTGTGGTTCCCCCACTGTCTTCCCAGGGGGCCCCCTCCCCCTGGGCCCCATGTAGGGTTCCTGCAGTACAGGGGGCAGGCTGGGGTGCCCCACCAGGTCAGACACTGCGGTCATGGGTGTGGTTGTCCCACAGGTCCTGCGAAGCTACAACAACATCGAAGAGGACTGCACTGTGTGCCCGTCCTGGTGCTTGACGCTCCAGGTGCGAGGCCACAGCTATTGCCCTGGCTTGGAGCACCACATCCCCCAGTACACCCTGGACGCCCCCAAGGTGAGCGTGGCCCCAGCCGCAGTGGGAGGTGGGACAGAGGGCTTGGCTCTGCCGTCAGATCCCTCTCCCATCTCTGGTGGCCTCAGAAGCACGTCCAGTGCTCTCCCTGGCCATCCCAACCTCCCCACCACCAGCCCCTGGGGCTCTGCACCCGTCCTGAAGGACTGTCTCCTGGACCACTGCAGTGGAACTGCGAAGAGTCTGAGGCTTGGACCACTGGCTCTGGCCTGCTCCATCTGAAACAGTTCCCTGGCCCTCCCACTGCTGCTGCTAAGTCTCTTCAGTCGTGTCCGACTCTGTGCGACCCCATAGACAGCAGCCCACCAGGCTCCTCCGTCCCTGGGATTCTCCAGGCAAGAACACTGGAGTGTGTTGCCATTTCCTTCTCCAGTGCATGAAAGTGAAAAGTGAAAGTGAAGTCGCTCAGTCGTTTCCGACTCTTAGCAACCCCATGGACTGCAGCCCACCAGGCTCCTCCGTCCATGGGATTTTCCAGGCAAGAGTACAGGGGTGGGGTGCCATTACCTTCTCCGACGCTCAGCTTTAAAGTCTCCAGCTCCTGATTGCATATTAACCGAGTGCCTGCTGGGAATAGGACCTCCCAGGCCATGAGCCCCTGCCCTCAGGGATTATCCAGCCCAGCAAGTGTCTCAAGGCTGGCCCTTCAGCTTAACCCTGTCCTGAGGGAGTCATCATTCCCAGGTCTCTCCAGCAGGGCCCTTGGAGGTCCTGTCTGACCTGAGCCCCAGGATGACATAGGTTGAGAAACACAGACTCTGGAGCCAGATGGCCAAGTGCCAGTTCTGGTTTCCCCTTCGATGCCTCTTCCCAGCTTCTATTGCCATCATCAGTCTTTTCATCCAGCTGCTCCACCCTCCTGTCTCACACTTGCTGGAAAGACATTACTTTTGCACTGTGTGTTTGGGGATGATCTTGCCCCCTAACTGTTGCACTGGTGCTCAACGGCACCCCTTCCCACAGCCCTCTTGACTTCCCTGGGGTCTCCTCACTGACCGCCCCCCCGCCAGCCCTTGCCCCTTTCCCTTGGCTGGTTCCTTATAGTCTGTGGCCTTTGCTGAAATCCAGCAGAATGCTGGACCCATGTTGTCCACGTACCCCTTGCCCCCACCTCATGCACCTGTGCTCTTTGTTCCAGCTGGAGGGGGCATCCGGGCCAGCGATTTCGGCCATGCATTTGGTAGCCAACCCAGCTCTTTGCCTCGTGCTGGCCACACCCTAGATGCCTGAGGGATGTTTGGGACTGCTGGGGTTTTTCCCTTCCCAGAGTGGGGCTCCCCTCACCCCCCTACCAAGGCTGTCTGCCTGAGATATATCTAAAAGGGGCTGCTTATCCCAGAGCTTCTGCACCTGCTTCTATGAAACAGGGACCTCCAAAAGATGATTTGTGGGCACTTTCAGAGCCCTGGTGGCTCAGGCGGTAAAGAATCCGCCTGCCAATGTGGGAGACGTAGGAGATGTGGGTTTGATCCCTGGGTCAGGAAGATCCCCTGGAGGAGGAAATGACAACCCACTCCAGTATTCTTGCTTGGGAAATCCCCTGGACAGAAGAGCCTGGAGGGATACAGTCCATGGGGTCCCAAAGAGTCGGACACAGCTGAGCAACTGAACAACAACAAGATGAAAGAAACTTGTGGTGGTGGGGTCCAGGGTCCTCAATTTCCTGGAGCCAGTCCCTGTGGCCGCTCCATCTCCTTGCCTGGAGGTCTCTGGAGATCGGAGCCCGAGCTGTGTCCCTCCATTCCCTGCCCCCAGGGTACTGACTGGGTTGTGCAAGGGCATCTTGGGCCTCCTGGAAGACGGCTTCACCCATGCCCACACAGACCACCTGGAGTGTGCACGTGGGGTGAGGCTGGGGAGGGCATGCAGATCTGAGCCGGGGCCCCTCCTCTCTCCCATCCCAGCTCTTTCCTGCAGTGTCCCCCAGCGAACCCTCCTACCGCAGCCTGCTCCTTGTCAACAAAGGCTCTATGCTGCTCACCTACAGCTTGGCCCCCAAAAGCAGCTTGGACATCTCCCTGAGGCCCCGCTCGGGCCTCCTGGGCCCTGGGGCCCACAAGGTCCTCCTCACCTATACCTACCCTCAGGGCAGCTCCTGGAAGCAGCATGTTTTCTACCTGCAGTTCAATTCCTGCCCCCAGTATCTCAAGGTAGGCAGTTGGGGTGGGGACTGGATCCTTGGGAGGGGGCCAGAGTCTGGGGCTTCCCTTTTCAAAGCCGCATCCTGGGACTGACCTATAAAGCTCCCCTAAAATAGCTCAGGGTCTGCTCCCCATCCAGGCAGTGGCATGGCAGGGAGAGGATCCCTGGGCCATGTCTGGGAACGGCTCTCCCCAGGACCCTGCCTGTCCACTTATAGGATCCGGAGCAAGAAAAAGGGGTGCAAAGGTCCCCAAGGAAGGAGTGAGGGCAGCCCAAAACTCATGACTACAGATGGTAGAAGGGTGTTTGGGGCCAGGCCAGGGAAAGGGTCCAAGGTTTTTAGACTCACGTCTGGCCAATGAAATGATCTGTACATCCTTTTTCGGTCCCTGACTTCTCTTCAAGAACCATCTCCTGTTCAGTCACTATGTACGTACTCTGCCTTTGACAGAGCCTGCCCATACCCAGGGCCCAGGGTGGGGCACCTTTTGCTGCTCTTTCCGAGGGAGCAAAGCTGCCCACCTAGGATCTTGGGGGAGCCAGGGCTGCAGGGCGATGTCAGGGCACTGTCCTCCCTTCGCCTGCCCCAGGAGGTGACCATGCAGAGCCGCGAGGAGCCACTGCAGCTGAAGCTGGACACCTGTAAAAGCGTCTTTTTCAAGCCCACCTGGGTGGGCTGCTCCTCTACCAGCCTCTTCACCTTCCGAAACCCCTCCCGTCTGCCCCTGGAATTTGAGTGGAGGGTCTCCCAGCAGCACCGAAAGATGCTGGCTGTCCAGCCCGCCAGAGGGATTATCCAGCCCAACGAGAGCTTTGTGAGTGCCCTGCCAAGGGCGGGAGGGAAGGACACCCATCACCCTCACCTTCACCATCAGCTCTTACTCACGTCTCTCTGGGGCCAGGCTCACCCCTCCATCTAAGCCACCGTCATTTCTTCCAGCCTTATGCGTAGGTATGACTGTTACCATCATCTTCACCCCCATTTTACAAAGGATTGAGACGTGGGTTGGGGGAAACTGTTTACTAAGACTGTGAATTAAGAGGTGCAGAGCTGGGACTTAAACCTGGGTTTCTGATGTCAGTGCCCAGGGACAAGTCCATCCTCCGTCCTTGGTCCCCCAAAGCTGGGGGGTGCTTCGGAGCAGCTGGATTTGGGGCTAATGGGTGGCTGTCATTAAGGAGTGAGGAAGGGAGCTTTTGGAGGTCAAAGCGGTAGGTCCTTGGAGGAGGGCACAGGTGAGACCCAAGCTAGCAGAGCCCCAGCCCTGGTTTAGGGTCTCCTAGTCAAGGAGGCCAAGCTTGAGCCAAGAACCACAAACACACAGTGTCTGTTAGAGCCCAGGGATAGTGCTCTGTAAGGTGAGAGACCACACAGACTCTGGAGTCCAGCCTCAAGAGTGCACATCCCCAGCTCCCACCAAGTACCCTCATCAGCTGTGTGACCCTGGGGGAGTTACCCCGCTTCTCTGCAGCTCCAGTCTCTCATCAGACAATGAGACACTAAAATAATACCACTTACCTCTGGGGATAAGTGGTTGAGGGCCCGAGGGAAATGACAGAGTACACAATGTGTGTAAGTGCCTGGCTCGAGGAAACACTCGGAAAGGTTTTCTATAGCCTGATGTTCTGCAGTGGGACCTCAGACATCCGAGAGCTGGGCGGGGGTTCCCAGAGACCCCCACGAAGGGATAATGTCTGTGACCCCAGACGCTGACCTGGACCTTCAGCCCTCTGGAGGAGACCAAGTACCTGTTCCGAGTGGGGATGTGGGTCTGGGAAGCCGGCCTGCCCCCAAACACCAAGCCCTCCGCCACCACCCACTACATGCTCCGGCTGGTGGGCATGGGCATCACCAGCAGCCTGTCCGTGAGTGGGAGGACCCTGGTGGGTGTGGGGAGGGGAAGGGGAAGAGGGGCAGGGCCCAGATGGGAGGGAAGGCCCCAGAGTACCTGACCTCACGAAGGCAGGGGATGGCAGTCTTCTGGCCCCCTGGCTCTCCCTGCTGGATCCGCTCTTTGGGGACCCTCTGAGGCCGGAGTGGGGGGCAACAGATGAGGCCATGGGCCTGGGGGATCCCCCACCCCGGGCTGGCTGACTCTGGCCCTCAGGCGCAGGAAAAGGAGCTGGACTTTGGGAACATGCTGGTGAATGGCAAACAGACCAGGATGCTGGTGCTCCTGAACGATGGCAACTGCACCATCCACTACCGCCTCTTCCTGGAACAGAGCGACCCCAAGGCTGTCGAGAACAGTCCCCTTGGTACTCAGGCCTGGGCAGGACTGGGCCCTCGGGGCAGGAGTGAGGGGCATGGGTTAACACTGGTTAACCGGACCATGGTTTGGGGACAGGGCTGGAAACTTGGTGCTTCCACTTGCTAGATGTGTGGGGTTGAAGGGTAATTGTCCTCTCTGAGCCTCAGTTCCCTCATCTGTAAAATGGGGCTACTGGTGGTGCCTACCTCCCAGGGCAGCTGAGTGGAACAAAGTGCTTAGCAGGTGCCAGTGACCCCAAGACTGGTCCCCACTGTCTTGGTCTGGAGGAAGCTCTCTGCTCCCCATTTCCTGCTCTCTAACCAGAGCTCTGCTGGCCCAGGGGAGAATGTCTGGGACTGGGTGAGAGGAAAGGCCGGGCCTCTCCAGGCTGCACTGGAGGCCTCCTCTGCTCCTGACCCCACCTGGCCGCCCCTGACGGCCACCCCTGAGCAGCTCTGCAGCTGGACCGCACCGAGGGGAGCATGCCGCCCCGGTCCCAGGACGCCATCTGCCTGACTGCCTGTCCCAAGCACCGGTCCCAGTACTCCTGGACCATCAGTTATGCTGTCGTCTCCCACAGAGGTACCTGGGCCATCTGCAGGGATGTCAGGGCCAGGGAGGAAAGGCGGAGGGCTGTGTGTGCAGGACTTGGGGTGGGAGGATGCCGAGGGTCCAGACACAGCTGGCAGGGTGGATGAGAACGTGCTAGGGTGTGCTTTTGGGTGTCTGGTGTACATGCCTCATACCAGCCACCTCTGTCTGTGTGGGTGTCCACATATGCGTACCTGAGCTATGGGGGACTGAGTGTGAAGAGTGGGGCCCTGTGTCTACCTGTTGAGGGATCTCAGGTAACCCCTCAGATGCCTCAGGTCTCAGCTTCCTCCCTCATAAAATGAGGTTGTTAGCAGCCTGCCCCGGGGGGCCACTTGGTGGGAGTCCAGGACAGCACAGTCAGAGGAGCACAGGAGAGTGAGTGGCTGAGAGTGTGGACTCCTTGGAATTGGATCCTGGCCCCAGCACTTATTAGCCATGTAACCTCAGCAAAGTTGTTTAACTTCCCTATGCCTCAGTTTCCACATCAGTAAAATGGGGATAATAATGGTGCACTGGTGAAAAAAAAAAAGTACAGATACATGTTAGCACATGGGCAAACCACGAAAACATTATGCCAAGTGAAAGAAGGCAGTCACCAAAAGCCACACATTGTATGATTCTGTTTATGTGAAATACCCAAAATAGGACAATCTAGAGAGAGAAAGTGGACGAGTGGTTGCCAGGGGTGGGGAGAGGGGTGAATGGAGACTGACAGCCACTTAGTACTGGGTGTGTTTTGGGAGGCCTGAAAATGTTCTAAAATCATTGATGACGGTTGTGCAACTCTGTGAATACATGAAAAAAAAAAATCACTGAATTGTGTGTTGAAAGGGTTAATCTTGGGGACTTCCCTGGTGGTCCAGTGGTTAAAGCTTTGCACTTCCATTGCAGGGGGTACCCGGTTCAATCCCTGGTCAGGGAACTAAGACCCCACATGCCACATGATGCAACCAAAAAATTCTTTTTAATTTTTTGTCTGCACTGCATGGCATGTAAGTTCCTATTTCCCTGACCAGGAATCAAGCCGGTGCCCCCTGCGGTTGAAACACAGAGCTTTAACCACTGGACCGCCACGGAAGTCCCCCCCCAAAATGTTTTTAAATGGTTAATTTTATGGTGTATAGATTATATCTCAATAAAGCCAGTAAAGTTTGAAAATGAATAACAATGTACATTAAATACAGTGGTGTTTGCCAAGCTCTTAGGACAGTGCTTGGTTCATGTAGAAAGTATCAGATAAGGTTTGGCTGTTGTTGGAAGTGTCCCAGGAGTCTGCTCCTGACTAGGGTCCTGGGGCAGGTTGCCCGGGACCCCTGCACCCACAGTGTGTACTCCCCTCCCCAGGGGAGCTGGGAGGTGAGCCCACCCCTCTCCCATAACCCCACAGATAACAAGGCTGGGGAGAAGCAGGAGCTGTGTCACGTGTCGCTGACGGCTGTGTACCCACTCCTCTCCATCCTGGATATCTGCTCCATGGGCAGCGCCGAGGGCATCACCCGGAAGCACCTGTGGCACCTCTTCTCCCTGGACCTGCTCAACAGTTACTTGGAGCGTGACCCCACACCCTGGGAACTCACCTATAAGGTGCCCACCCGGCACAGGTGAGGTGGGCCTGGGGAGAGGCAGAGCCTGTCTGGGAATGTTCTTGGAGCAATGTTCCACTCATGCCCCCAGCACCAGGCCCTGTCCAAGAAGGGGCTCCCTATCTGCCCGCCACCAATGTCTGCCCATCCTTGGTGGGGCCTGGAGAAGGCTGAGATTGACTTGAGGTCTCAAATGCTGACCCACCCCTGTGCCTGAGTCCCAGATTCTCCAGTTCCCCTCTGTGGGGAGACGGATGCCAAGCCAGCCACCCCTGAAAGGACTCCAGCCTGTCCCCAACCCTGTCCCAGACCATTTCTCTGCTCCACACAGCACCAGCCAGATCCCCCCTGTCTTCACCGCTCTGAAGCTCAATTTCAACTTTGGGGCGGCACCGATAGATGCCCCGCCCTCCGTGGTGCTCCTGGCCCTGAAGAACAGCGGCATGGTGCCCCTGGACTGGTACGGAGTGGGATGCAGGGGCTGGAGGTGTTCTCTTGTTGGTTGTAGCCCTGGTCGCCTGGTGTCCATGAAGTGCACCCCGACCCCACGCATCAGTTGGATGTAGACGCCAGGGTAGGACTAGGGTCGTCCAACGGGACATCAGATCTGGCTGAGTCGCGTCAATAGGCTCAGAAGTGGTAGACTCAACCTGATGGAGACTGGCAGTTGTTTAGTCACCAAGTCGTGTCCGACTCCTTTGCGATCCCATGGCCTGTAGCCCGCCAGGTTCCTCTGTCCATGGGATTTCCCAGACAAGCATACTGAAGTGAGTTGCCATTTCCTTCTCCAGGAGATCTTTCCCACCCAGGGACGGAACCCCCATCTCCTGCAATGGCAGGCAGATTCTTTACTGCTGAGACTGGCAGAGGCATCGTCATAGCTTAGCGAGTGAGAAGTAGCCACCACACGTGCGCCACAGCTGGCCACTAGGACCCTCTTCTCTGAGCCTCACACCAACCCTGTGAAAAAATCCTCCTCTGCTGATTGTCTCACAGATGGGAGGCTAAGGACTCAGCTAAGAGCTTTAGCCGTTAGAGGCAGAGCCAGTTCCCATCCAGATCTGTCTAGGTCCAGAGCCCCCACCTACACAGGTTAGTCAGCAAGAAGCTACAGGGTGCCCTGATCTCTGAGCTAGATAAATGCTCGGGCAGCCCCGACAGAGCCCCAGGCCAGTGGGGGCCGGGCCTGCATGGGGCGAGGTGAGGGTCTCTGCCAGGCTCTGCTGCCACAGCGTCAGTGTCAGGGAGATGGCTGAGCTGAGCAAAGCCACATGGGGCTGCAGGAAGAGTCGGAGCTGGGCACGGAGCAGCTGTGCTTCCCAGTCACATGGGGCCCAGGCCTGGAGACCGGAGTCCTCCTCGCTGGGCCCCTCCTGTGCTTGGCTTAACTCCCACAGGGGCCCTGAACTGGTGCCCAGTTAGCATCCTGTCTCCGTGCCAGCGCTGTTTCTTTCTTTCCTCCTGCCTCTGCCACGCGCCTTCATTTCCCAGTAAACTTCCTTTTGATGACTTCCAACTTTGCTTGGCTAGACGGAGGTGAGAAAGAAGTGTCCCCATCTGGGTCAGGCTTGGGAGGGGTGGGAGGAGAGCCAGGGGCCCAGCCGGGGTGTGGCAGTGGGTGGATGAGAGTGGGCATATGCATCTGTGATCTCAAGAGCCTTCGGGGTACATGTGGGTGAGACTGGGGGCGCTGTATTGTCCCCGGTGCAGCGGCCGCCCCTTACTCTCTGGGTTGTCCTGTCCCTCCCTGTGGTGGAGGAGTGGGAGCTGGTTCATTAAGCAGCTTCTGTCTGAGAAGGCCCGGGACTGTGAGTAACTAAGGGCTCCTGGCCCTGAGTGACTGGGAAGCTTGGCAGGCTATGGCCCAGTGGGGAAGGCCCGGGGCCTGCCTGGAGCGCTGCGTCAGCCATCCACTGAGCTGTCTGAGTGGCCAGGAGCCAAGGCCCTGCAGGCCCTGGGAGTAGGGGCAGGAGAAGCGGCCTTGGCCGGTGTCCTGGTGTGGAGCAGTGTATTTTGGTGGACTGTGTGTGCATGTGTGTTTGTGCAGGAGCACGCCAGCTCTCACTCTCAGTGGAGAGGGGCCAGGTGGCTGGAAATCGGACAGGCGGAAAGCCAGGCAGAGTGCCCACTGAGCCAGGCCCGTCCATCAGGAGATTGTCTGAGGTTCAGGAAGGCAGTCCGTGCTTCTTCCTAGATTCCAAACGCAGGGAACCTTCCTAAGAACACTTGACTCTCCTCGGCTTTTTGCGTTGTTGTGTTTCCTTTCAGTTTCTTAGAAGGCTATTTTTGAAAGTTCTAGCCGAGTCTCTGCTAAATTCATAAGGAGCAGACCGAGGTTTTATTCCTGCCAAGATCAGTAAAAAATGGGGAGTGTGGACTTGGCCTGGAGGCAGCAGCAGGCAGGACAGAGAACCCGAAGTGGGTTTGGGGGGAGCATCGGGGGGAGCTGGGAGCCATGCTGCTGCCGTGCCCCCACCAAGCCTCCTCTGCTGCCCCTGCACTTGGCCCAGGGAGATGTTGGGCTGTGTGTTTAAAGGGAGATCCCTCACAGGTGTAGGGGCACAAGTTAACGTCATCTGCTCCCTCATTCATTCATTAAGCCATCAGCCAAACGTGGACCGGGGCTTCCTTGGTGCAGGCCTCAGGCCCAGAGCTCAGAATAGAAAAGCGGACGAGCCTAGGGCAGATGGGCAGACCGGCCTTGTGGTGCATGGTGACAGACATGCTGCAAAAGACCCTTGGGCAGCGTCAGAGCTACTTCCCTCGGATTTAGAAGTGGTGGGAGGGTGTGCAACCTCAGAAGCACTTCCTGGAGAAAGCTAGACCTATAGGCCAGGGAGCAGAGGCAGAGAGCCTTCAGAGAGCCTTCTAGACAGGGGCCCTGGTGCAGACATGGGTAAGAGAAAAAGGCACAGCGTGGCTGTAATGTTGATAAGGATGTGGGCAGGGCCTTGGAGTCCTCTGATGGGCGTGTAATTCTTCTCCTTCTGAGGAGGATTGGCAGTTCGAGGCAGGGGAACAGGCTGGCAGGTTTCCACAGTCCCAAGTTGGGGGCCCACACCAGAGGACAGGCAGGGATTATTTGGACGGAGTTGGGGTGAGAGCCGAGAGGGAAACTGCAGACAAACCTGAAGTAGCAAGGTCGCCAGTTTTGCTGCAGATCAATATCCTGCAGATAAAACGACAGAAGCAAGTAACAAGTAACGGTAACAAGTCCAACAACACAAGGGTGATGGAAGAAAAGTAAGAAGCTCCCCACCCCGCCAGCTCCCTCTCCATTCGGCCCTGGTGGGCTTGGCATGTGCTTCCACTCTCAGCACTGGTACAAGGCAGAGACACGTGGACACAGTTACTCCTTCATTTTTTATTACAATAATGGCATGGTGTTACATGTATTACTCTGTGTTCAGCATTTTAACAATAACATTGTCACTCAGCCTTATGTCAGTAACATTCATTTTTGGATCAATAAAGATCAGTATATAGAGATGTAACTCATTCATTTTAATAGTTGCATAATATTCTGTAATATGAATGGACCTGATGTCTGTTTTGTTTTGTTAATTTTTAAATTCTTGGTATTAAAATTTTTTTTAAATTTTTTGACCATGCCACATGGCTTGTGGGATCTTAGCTCCTCGACCCAGGATTGAACCTGTGTCCCTTGCACTGGAGGTGTGGAATCTTAACCACTGGACTGTCAAGGAAGCCTTTACGTTTTTAAACCGCTCCTTTCAGATGACACTAGTTGTTCCCAGTGCTTTTTAATGTTTTTTCACCATCACTAACAAAGTTGTAATAAACATCCTTGTGTGTGTGTGCGTACATGTGAGTGTGCCTGCCTGCATGCGTGCTTACAGTTTTACCCCTGCAAGTTAATTCTCCCAAATGGAATTTCTGAGTCAAAGAGCATTTTCTGTTCTATGCACTTTCTATTCTAAAAGATGCTATCAAAATTCCTGCAACAAAAGGTGGGAGCAATTCCTCCTCTCCCTGTATTCGAGGATGTCTGTCCTTCCTGAACTTACCAGCATCAAATGTAACCATTTTTCACGATTCAGATGTGAAAATACTTAAGACTGATTTGAGGGGATTTTGATTTGCATTTTCCCGAGACTCTCCTTGAGTCTTTTCAGGTGTGATGCCCATTTCCCCCCGCTTCTGGCTATTCCCTGTTCATATACCCTGCCCAGTTTGAGGCCAGTTCATCCCTCTGAGAGTGGATGGAGCCTTCTTTTCAGATTGCGATCTTGGGACCCCTTTGTCACTTATTTGGGCACCTTTCAGAATGCAATATCTGCTCTACTGGAGCACCTGGCATCACAGGGGCACTGATTCTATGCCCAGCCTTGCTTTGGACTCAAAAATGCCAGTCTTCTTGGGGCCGCCTAGTTGGTGCTGCTGACATTCCTAGGTGCCTCAAATGGCCCTTCCTAAGCTCTTTGTCACACAGACCCCTCCAGGGTCACTGCCAAGCTCAAAGTGGCCACATATACAAGCAGCCCGCTGACCCCTGGTACCCACAATGGGAGCCCCAATTTCCATACTCCATTTAGTCACTGCTTCTGCTCCTAGGTTTGGGGGCCATTATGAAATGAGAATCCACAGCCTCAGTGTTTGCTCAGCCTTTCATGGGACAGCTTGCCTGATGGCGGAGAAGAGGGAGAGGGAATAGAGGAGGCCTCCATGCATCCCAGCTGGGGCTCAGAGCTCCTGCCTCTGGTCTGACCGAGAGGCTCCTTCGCCCCTTCTGTCTTGCACCCCTCCCCTAGGGCCTTCCTCTTCCCGAGTGACCAGCAGATCGACCTGGAGCTCTGGGCAGAGAAGGCAGAGTTTGATGGCACCGAGCTGCACCAGATGCGTGTGCAGGACAATTGCATCTTCTCCATCAGTCCCAAGGCTGGGAGCCTGAGTCCCGGGCAAGAGCAGATGGTGGAGCTCAAATACAGGTGCTGCCCCCACTGCTCACCCCGCCCTTCCAGTCCCGAAGACCTCCATTTCCCCCAACCCCTGGAGGAGCCTGGCCTTACACTGTGTGACTCCAGGGTACCCTGAGTGGCCACCACCCTGAGAAGGTGTTGCCTTCCCACCTACAGGGGAGGTTTAATTTTCCTCTTGCCCCATCCCAGCTCAGGGATTTCCGCGTAGCCAGCCCAAAGCCACACGCGTGCCATGACCCTTTGTTCTTCCATCCATACCAAGGTTCAGTAAGTCATCCTGGACTGTCTCCTCCCTTCCAGCCATCTGTTCATCGGCACTGACCGCCTCCCGGTGCTCTTCAAGGTGTCCCATGGCCGGGAGATCCTGGTGAGGTCCTGCCCTTGTCCTGTCCTGGAAAGCCTAGAGAGTGGCTCAGGGAGCACCGTTCCCCAGGGGACTGGGGTCCACATCTCTCCGCTGGGCACTTCAGTTCCTCCCAGGGAAGGATGCTGCTCATGGGCTTTCTATTTCCAGCTCAATTTCATAGGTGTGACGGTGAAGCTGGAGCAGAAGTATGTGCACTTCACCTCCACCAGCCATCAGTTCATCCCTGTCCCCATTGGTGACACATTGCCCCCGAGGCAGGTCAGTGGTCTACGTGGTCCTGCTCACCAGGATGCTGAAGTGTTCTCTGTGTGTCTGCATCAGCCCATGACAGGATGACAAGGCCCCTGTCCTCACTCACAGAGGTGGGGTTGCAGGTTGAACCTCAAGATTGGGCAACTGGGAGAGACCCAAGGCGAGAGGCTTCAGCTTCTAGGCACCGGTGCTGAGCCCTGTGCCAGGCCCTATTCCCATGCAAAAGCAGGGGGTTCCTTCCTTTAACACAGGGTTTTTCAAACTTGACCACGAACCATAGTATATTTTGGAAAACCCAGTTCATACATACACATCCGACTGAAACAAAAGTATCACAAATCAATACGTGCACCACTACATGCTGAGTGCTCTGATGTTTTCTTTTTTATTCTGTTCCACTTTTTAAATGCCAGACATGGCCTGGTAAACTGGTTTCAGCACCTGCTTATTGACAGTCACATCTTGAAAATTACTGCTCCAAAAAGGGCATCTTTCTGGAGGCTGAAATGCTAGAAAGTGAATCCTCATGAGGCTACAGAATTGTCTGTATTAATTGGAGGGAACCAGGTTCCTTCGTTCTGCAAATGTACGCTGGAAATCTCCCAGAGGGAGATGTAGAATTTTTCCAAACATTTCACAACTCTGAAATTTCTAATCATTTCGAATCCCTTGTGTTTCTGGGCAGAGGCCTCCAGCCACTCAGCCTGGAGCAAAATAAAAGGGCTTCCTAGACCAGAGAGAGGGTCTCATGGCCCCGGGCTCTGCTCACTTCCTTACACCACCCGTCTACCCACTGGCTTCCCAGAAGCCTCACCCAGAGGCCCAGACCCTCAAAAAGACAAGCAAAGACTCATATGCTTCCTGGAGAGCTTTCCAGAGAGACCAGACCACTCCCCTGTGACACTGAACACAGACAGTGGAAAATGGACAAAGGAGAAGACCAACTTGTACAGCCAACCAAACTCCACAACTGCAGTCAAGCATTTCCTTTCATTCATAAGATGATGACAGATGGTGGCCGGGACCTGCAAGAAGGCAGCAGAAACACAGTGAATGAACAGATTTAATCTACATTTTGAAGACAGAATCACTGGGACTTGCTGGGGATTAGATCTGGAAAGTAAGAGAAGGGGATGGAGGAAAATGTATTGGATTCCTACTTTGAACTCCTGGGAATATGTAGATGCCATTTGCTGAAGTGAGATTCACTAGGGGGAGGAATAGGTTGTAAAGAATTTGGTCTTGGCCAAATGTAAGATGCCTATGAAACAACAAGGAGGAGTCATCAAATAGAAGTTGGATACCAGGTCTGAAGCTCAGACAACCGTCCAAGCTACAGGAAAAAAAGCACATTCAGGAGTGGGTGCTGAGAAGGATGGGGAGGCTGAACCTAAATCCAGACAAACTCTTTATTCTCACTGTCTTCTTTCTCTCATTTCTAACATGGAGTCTTGGACCAGAAGATCTCTGGTTTCAGGCAGGATGTTCTGTGACTCCCCAACTTCAGGGTTAGTCTTGGGGGACCTCATACCTTCCTTCTGCTCCCTTTTCTGCCTTTAAGCACAACTGCCTCTAATGGCAGAGGTGGAAAGTGGCAGCCTCCCAGGTAATTAGAATGAGAGTCTAGAAAACCGTGAAGGGTCCGGATGGTGAGTGCATGGACGTTTCCCCAAATTCCAGCACTGTGGACGCAAGCATTAGTGTCCCCTTACACTTGACTTAGGTACGTTGAGAGCAAATAATATAAAGATTACATATTGTACTAAAATGTTGCAGGCTTAAAATACAGTTGTATACTTTGTGGGTGATCCAGGCAGAAGGGAAATCAGAAGTTTTTAGGGGAACTCTGGGACTGTAAGGGTGACCTCATGGAGATCAACCCACCCTCCCACAGTGAACACAGAATCCCAGCCTCCCTGCATTGTGGCTTTGAGTGGGTGTGAAGATTCCTCTGTTCCTCCCCCTGCAGATTTATGAGTTGTATAATGGTGGCTCGGTGCCTGTAACATATGAGATCCAGACCAACATCCTGTCGCAGGTTCGGGAAAAAAATTTTGATCACCCCATCTTCTGCTGCCTCAACCCCAAAGGGGAGATCCGGCCAGGCACAACTGCCCGGGTCTTCTGGATCTTCTCGCCTATTGAAGCCAAGACCTACACGGTGAGCGGAAGCCCCAGCTCACACAGGGTGGGGGTTTGGAGGTGGCCCCCTCCCAGCAGGCCTTGCTCTGACGAGGGCCTGCACCCACCTGCCTAACCTCCCAGGTAGATGTGCCCATCCACATCCTGGGATGGAACTCGGCCGTCATCCGCTTCCAGGGAGTGGGCTATGACCCCCACATCCTGGGGGACGCGGCCCCATTCCACAACCTCTCTTTGTGGGACAACAACGCCATCCACTCAAGGCTGATGGTACCTGGACAGGTAAGGCAAAGGGAGCAGGGAAGGCCTGAGGCCTAGGGGGAGCCTGAGGGCCCAGGGGGGCTGGCGCAGCGGGACGAGGAGGCTGAGAAGGGAATGACACAGAGTTGGAAAAGGAAAGGGATATGGGGCCGGTGGGGGCGGAGTCTGGAACTGACCCTCCTCCATATTTAGAATGCAGCACCCGCTCCAGGAGAGGCTTACGCTGCCCCCTAGTGCCCACAGGTGTTCCTGCGCAAGGCTCCCCCTGCTGCGCGGCCCCAGCCGCCCTCACCTGGGGCATTTGGGGGGGCACTGGGAGGGGTAGAAAGAAGCCTATTCTAGGGCTCTGAGATGCTATCTTCATTCAGAACAGCCTCTCCCTTGGAACTAGATGGGTTTTGCTGAAAGATACCTAGGGTCAGTAACCCTACCTTTAGTTCACACACTTCCCACTGTTTCGAGGCCTGCCTCATTCATCCATCCACCTTCCGTGTGTTTCCCCGCTGACCCACATGCCCATTCGCTCATCCCTGTATCTATCCACCTGTCCCTCCATTCAACCGTCCATGCACTCGTCCAGTCACTATCCACCAATACATCTGCCTGTCTACTCTTCCCCTTCTCCCCTGTTTGGACTCTTACTGAAGGATGAGTACCATGGAGGACACAGTTTTGGGGACACACAAAAGTGCCAGAGTCTCAGCTCTGAAGGAACTCAGGGTCTAGACCAAGAAAATGCCCCTTCCATGGCCTCGGTCTTTCCAGACACCCCTACCACACAACTCCTGCTCTGTGCCGGTGAAGATGCCAGCAGCTGACCACCTAGTTGTTCACAACTACCCTTCAGAGACTCAAATCATATTAGCCTTGCTTCTGCTTTTTGTAAGCAAATTCTGATTTATCAGCCCTTTCAAGCCTATTTTAAATGGTCAAAACCATAGGCTTCCGAGTGATACTGTCTAGGTTTATCCTAGAGACCTTTGAAAAATTATTTATATGCTCTGAACATCTGTAAAGTGGAGACAACAGTGGTGCCTATATCCCTGGGCCACTGTGAGAATTAAATGCCTGTCAGTTGCCGACAATGGTACCTGGCCTGTTGAAAGCACTTGTGACTGGTACTGGTGGCTAGGCTGAGTATTTCTTCACCTCCCGAAGTTGCCGTTGTGTTGTCTCCACCAACAGAATGTCTTCCTGTCCCAGTCACATATCTCCCTGGGAAACATTCCTGTGCAGAGCAAGTGCAGCCGCCTGCTGTTCCTTAACAACATCTCCAAGAACGAGACAATTGTCTTCGCCTGGCAGCTGAAGCCTCTAGATTTTGGGGAGGTGAGAGTTCCCTGTGTTTGCAGGGAACCAGAACCTTCAGAGGGCCTCTAGACTTATCCCATTCCAACCCATCCCACCCTGCTCCATCCCATCCCACTCCACTCCATCCCATCCCATCCCACACTACTCCATCCCATCCCACCCCATTCCACTCCATCCCATCCCACTCCATCTCACTCCATCCCATCCCATCTCATTCCACTCCATCCCATCCACACTCCTTCCTACTCCATCCCATTCAACCCCACTCCATCCCATCCCACCCCATTCCACTCCATCCCATCCCACTCCATCTCACTCCATCCCATCCCATCTCATTCCACTCCATCCCATCCCACTCCATACTACTCCATCTCATTCCACTCCATCCTACTCCATCCCATCCCCACTCCATCCCCTCACACCCCACTTCACTCCATCCCATCCCACTTCATCCCACCCCATCCCATCCTGTGCTATCCCATCTTGTCCCATCCCAGCCCTGTGAAGCTCCAGAGAGACTCCTTCCCCAAATATAAATAGGTGTCTGTGAGTCCTATGAAAGGAAAGGTGGCTCCTGAAGAGACAATCCCATTCATAGTGACCCTGAAGGCCTCAGTGCATGCCAGCTTCTATAGCATGGACCTGATATGCAAGGTAGGACCACCCTCAAAGAGAAGCTGGATGGCACACAGCTCCCAGTCTTGGGGGGGTGCGGTGGTCTGTGAGATCCCCAGATCCCCCCAAGGCCCCTCTTCTAAGGGCCAAGCTCTGGAAGAATGGGGGGACCACAGCACAGGCCCAGGCCAAGGCCCTCCAGACCTGGTCTTCTCTCTCCTTGTCCTGAGCCACAGGTGTACCAGCAGGAACGCCTGAGGCAGTATCGTAAGGACCTACAGGAGTGGAAAGACGAGAAGCTGCGGCAGGAAGTGGAGTTCACCATCACAGATAGGAAAGTGAAGGTGAGGAGGGCAGGGTGGGCTCTGAACACCACAGAGCCTTCTGATTAGCCTTGCCAGAGGGGACAGAGGTGGTGATCCGAGGTGGTCCTAAAAGCTGACCAGCCTGACATAAGAGATTAGATTTCTTTTATTAGACTAAGCATGCTAAGTCACTTCAGTCGTGTCTGACTCTGTGCGACCCCATAGATGGCAGCCCACCAGGCTCCCCCGTCCCTGGGATTCTCCAGGCAAGAACACTGGAGTGGGTTACCATTTCCTTCTCCAATGTAGGAAAGTGAAAAGTGAAAGTGAAGTCGTTTAGTCGTGCCCGACTCTTAGCAATCCCATGGACTGCAGCCTAGCAGGCTCCTCCGCCCATGGGATTTTCCAGGCAAGAGTACTGGAGTGGGTTGCCATTGCCTTCTCCAGACTAAGCATAGGCCCTCCCAAGAAACTGTGGATACAGAAAGCTGGCTGACCATTCTCTGCCTCATGTAGCCTGTATTTAATGAGTGGCTATTGGGTGCTGGCCACTGGGGATCCAGGGGGAAACAGGCAGAGCCCGCCTTCTGGTGGAAGGGAAGGTGGCATAGTGTTTTCAGGTGGAGGCTCTGGAAACAAGTGTCTGGCTTAGTTTTTGACCTTTGATGGATCTTAGCTAAGTTATTTAACCTCTTTAGTTCCCTCAACTATATAATGGGAGTCATATGACATCTGAGATTGGTTTCAAGATAGTCTAGATGAGAAGATTACCATAAACTGGTAATTGTTGAAGCTGGGTTGGCTGTAATGGAGAACTCTTTGTAGCATTCTCAGCACTTTTGTATACTTTTTAATAATATGTATTTTTATTTATTTATTGGGCTGCACCTGGTCTTAGTTCTGGCACAAGAGATCTCTGATCTCCATTGTGGCACGTGGGATATTTAGTTGTGGCATTTGGGGTCTAGTCCCCCAACCAGGTATTGAACCCGGGCCCTCTACATTGAGAACATGAAGTCTTAGCCACTGGACCACCAGGAAAGTCCACTTGTGTATACCTTTGAAGTTTTCCATATTAAGAAGGTTTACAAAAGGAATTCCGTGGTGGACTCATGGTTAGGATTCCGGGCTTTCACTGCCATGGCCCAGGTTCAGTCTCTGGTTGGGGAAGTGAGATCCCACAAGCTGTGCAGGGTGGCCAAAAACAAACAAAAAAGGTTAAAAAGAAAAGTTTTAAAACTTTTAAAACACAAATAAATGATCCACTTTGTGGCATTGGTGGGAGGATTAAATGAGTTGATGCTTGTAGATTACCTACAACAGTGCCTGGTGCCCAGAAAGCCTCCACTCAATATGAGCTAATATCAGTATTTATGCAAGGGGACTGGTAATAAATGAGTCAACATGTCCACCTTGCTTCCTCCTCCCAATGGTGGCACTCTTGCACCTTGATCGCCCCTGTGTCCCCCACACTGAACCCCCAGGGAGGCACTGCCTCACTCTGAGGCTCTAGCCCAGCTCTGAAGGCAAATCATGTTTTGAGGGCTATGGAAGAAGGGATTTCTGAATTAAGGCTTAATATGGGAGGCTGTTTCCTCATCCCACTAAAGCACAGCGTTCCTGGGCCCTGGGGACAAGTGCTGCTTGAGCAGCCTGCACTGTGTGGTGGCGTCTCCTTTCCTTCCCTTTAGCAAGGTAGCCAGATTTCCCTCATCTGTAGGCAGCGCTTCCCTGGGGAACCTTCTGGAAGAGGGTGTGGCTAGGAGTTGTGCAGGATCAAGAGGGCAGCAGGTGGTGGCGCTGACTTCAGGCCTTCTGTGGGTCAGTCAGCAGGAAGGGTAGGATGAAGGGAATCCCTCTAGGCCTCTTGCATCCTAAGCAAGGGTCTCTTTGCTTCCACAGAAAAGGGCATATTGTACAGCTTGTGAGCCTGCGAGAAAGTACAAGGTGAGGACGTAAGCCCAGGCCCATTTCCTTAAGATGTCTTGAAAGGATCCTTGCTTGCTCCCCAGAGATACCTCCAACCCCCAGTCCAGCCTCCTGGAAGGGAGGGATGAAAGTACTGATGGGTGGGGATGAGATGCCAGAGGTGTCGCCAAAGGCCTGGTTGGGGGACTAAGCACACATCAGTGATGGGAGTGCAGTCCCTAGCCCCTGTCATCAGTGCCTCCCCTTTCCCAAAGACGCTGCCCCCCATCAAGAACCAGCAGGATCTCAACCGGCCGACCAGCTGGAACCTCAAGATGGCGAAGCAGGAGACATTCTGGCCGTGCCCCCAGCCGCCGTCGCCAGGCATGCTCTGCCTAGGCCTCACTGCCCGTGCCCATGCCACCGACTACTTCCTAGCCAACTACTTCTCCGACTTTCCCCACCACTTCTTGCACTGGTGAACTCTCAGGGAGGGAGGGAGGGAGGGGTCTCCTTTCTCTGCTCTCTGCACTGCCCCTCCCACACACACTCCAGAGCAGGGGCTACCCAGACCTAACCCTTGCTGAGGGCTTGGAGCACGTGCAGCCATCAGTGGGACTACTGGGGCCCTGCTGGCCCCGAGATTCCCCCGCTACTGTCAGGCCCTTATGAGGAGGGGCAGAGAGCCAGAGCCCCCTGGGGAATCCACCTAGGCCTCCCTGCCTCCCCTCCTCCCTCCCTTTCCACCTTGGAGCGTCTCCAAGGCCTGTGCTGACTCTGAGAGTTGGACTTGATTCCCAAAATGCAGCAGCACTGTGTTTGGGTTAAGACTAGAGGCTGCTGCAAGCTCACCTAGGTCCTCATGACCGGGCAGCCACCATCACGGCTCAGGCCCCTGACCCCAGCATGGTGGCTTGCCCAGGCTACTCAGAATGCTATGGCCTGCCCTGCCCCCCAGGGAGCTGCCAAAGAGGATGTGCCCCAAGGTGGAGTCGGAGGCTGGTGAGGAAGAATCCCCTGACAAGTGGGCCTCTGTCTCCAACCAGGAGAAGCGGCTTCTGATTGACTGCCTCTCCGCCATCATCAGGTGAGCACCCTCCCCAAAACCCTCACCCCTCTGCCTCCCTCGTGAGTTCGGTCAACTCTGGGCCCACCCAAAGCCCCACAAGTCCCAGCCCTTCCTTTCCCAAAAGATAGAACTTCTTCACAAGATCCCTTCCACAGGTTGTTCCAGGGCCTTCTGGAGGGTGGCCTGGCTGGAGGGATCCTCAGGGCTGTGTCCCAAGTTCTGCCTTGTTGCAGCTGGTAGATGGGGTCTGGAGCTGGGCCACTGTTTTCCAGGGCTCCCACCCTCATCTGGGTACCTCTGACCTCCTGGTTCTTCCACTATCATATAATGATCACCGTTAAGAATCCGAGGGGGAGGGGGGGCAGAGATGCCTTTTTCTAAAGAAGAAACGGTGGGAAGAGCAATTGATCAGCCCCCCACCAGCACCTGTGGCCACTGTAGTCAAGAACCACCCCTTGGGGAACCCTGAAACCAGAGTCCCCCACAGGGGGCTGCAAGGCCTCTCAGTGAGGACCTTCTCCTCCCTCTCTGCCCACCCAGGGGCCTGCTGGAAGACAAGCTCTTCCATGAGGCTGTGGGACAAAACCTGGTGGAACAAATGCCTTACTTCTGCCAGTTCTGGAATGAGCAGTCGGCCAGGTTCGTGGCCCACAACAGCCTGCATGTGGTGCCAGCCCCATCTCAGTCATCCAAGAGCTCAGAGTTCAGCAAAGAGAAGGAGGAGGAGGAGGACAAACGGAGGCTGGGGAGTAAGGAAGGGGAAGAAGAGGAGGAGAAGGAGGAGGAAGAAGAGGAGGAGCTGGAGGAGGAGGAAGAGGAGGAGGAGGAGATGGAAGAGGAGGAGGAGATGGGCGAGGAAGAGCTGCGAGAGCAGGAGGGGGAAGACAAGGCGGAGAAGTTGCCCTGGACAGAGATGAAGCCCATGCTGCAGCCCACATCCCAGGAGTCCCTGAAATGGCAGTGGCAGCAGCAGATGAAGGCCTTACTGAAGGAGAGGCAAGAGCAAGATGAGAAGGAGGCCATCAGCCGGTGAGCAGCCAAGCCCAGGCGAAGGTTTGGAGGGGGCGCTGAGTGCAGAAGGGTCCTAGGAGGCAGTGGCGTGCTGGGCGGATACCTGTCTCAGCTTCTCTTTCCAACTCCGCGTTCATTGGCTGCGCTGCTGGAAGCTTAAGGTCTCAGGGGGCGCTATGTACAGAATGGCGATCTGAGCTTTAATTTTTCTTCTCCAAGAGCAGACTATTAACATTTACCATCACACCACTTCCAGCAGGGTGATTACAGTCGTCAAAGCACTTAAGTGACTTTCTAGAGCCGGGAGCAAAGTACCACCTCTTCTGGCACTGCTGTTTCCTGGGGCTGCTCTATGGCTTTCTGTCCACGGTGGGATTCCCTAGGAGCTCCTTCTGTGCGGTCTCATCGCTCAGTACCTTTCCCCAAGCCTGGTCCTGGGATGGGAACCCGGCTTGTCCGAGTTCGAATCCCTCTCCGGTGCCAACGGCATGCCATTTAGCACTTTGTCTCTTTGAGTCACGGTTTGAACGTCTGTAAAATCCGGACGAGAATGTTTCATGGTGTTGGGAGGGCGGGGAATTAAGTGAGAATCCACCTAAAGCTCGGGGCAAACGGTACAGCACAGAGGAAGCCAGTGGAGAAGCCCAGCGCAAGTCGGTGGCGGCGCTGACCCCGGGGCGCCCGCCTCCCGCCGCGCAGGCTCCCGGCTTTCGCTATCCTGCAGGAGGCGCTGCTGGAGAACATGATCCAGAACATCCTGGTGGAGGCGAGCCGCGGGGAGGTGGTGCTCACCTCGCGACCACGCATCATCGCCCTGCCGCCGCTCAGTGTTCCCAGGTGGGGGCACCGGGGCCAGCGGCCGCCGGAGGGCGCGAGGGGCGGCATGGGCGGGCAGGGGCGCCGGGAAGCTTCTCCTCCACTTCCCCTACCTGGGGCTTTCTGTCTTCCAGGATTCTGAGTCCCGAGTCGCTGCCGGCAGCAGCCCCGGGGCCGCAGCAAGCGGAGATGCCCGGCTCGTTTGAACCGCCCCCCACCGACTGTTTGCAGACGCAAGCGCCCACCCCTTCCGACTTGCATCTGTAGATTCCTCACGACCTTTTCTCCACCCCCCAGTAAAGCATTTAGCTACCACCCCCAACACACACACACATCTGCCTTCACTTTATTTCCTCATAAGCGACAAGAACTCGCGCGCAGTCTGAGAGGCACAGATGGTGGAAGCGGCCAAGGTGGACCGCACTGACTCTTTGGAGCTGGGAGGTTGAGTCGCTCCTCTCCACTAGGCAGCTGGGCGAGAGTTCTGTGGTCTGGCCAGTGGAGGGCGCTCCGGGTGGTTTCTGGCCGGCTTTTGCCCCAGCAGAGCCGGGTGGCCTGGTCTGCACAGCAGGTGGCCGCGGAGCAAAAGGGGCCATCCCTTCCCTTTCCCCGCCGCACCTGCTCCGAGGTTCGGCCTTTCCACTGCTAGCTTTTACTCAGCATCTGCCGGGCTCCCGGGACTCTGTGGAGGTTGAGAGGAAGGGAAATCGAGGCACGTCGAGGAAGGTCAAGAATTTGACGCTGGGACGGGGACGGAGCGCATCGCTAAGCCGCGGGCCACAGACCCTATTAAATGTGAATTCGAATCCCCCAGGCCAGAGGATGCCCCAGTTTCCCTAGGACACCCAACCTCCCGCTCCCCCTAACCTCCGCCTGGTAGCCTCTGTCCTCGGCTCCTCCCCACCCCCTCCCCGAGGCAGGTGGGTGGAAAAGTGACATCTGGTGTTGTTCCAGAGGCACCCAGGTCCCCGACACCCTCCTCCACCCCCACCGCCAAGGCCTCAGAGGAGCTCCGGCCCCGAAGCCTAGGCGGGGATGGGGAGAGGGGTGAGGGGGCGCTCCGCCTCCTCTGAGTCAATATTTGCCCCGAGCAAACGGGCGCCCGGACAGGTGTGTGTGTGTGTGTGTGTGTGTGTGTGTGTGTGTGTGTGTGTGTGTGTGTGTGTGTGTGTGTGTTCGTGCGCGCGTGCGCTCGCGCGTATGTGTGTCTCTATGGGCGGGGACTGAGTAGGCCGTATAAAGCGCGCTGAGCCGGGGCTCCCGCACAAGCTCCGCGGCTTGCGCTGGGGACCAAGCCAAGCGGGGCCGGGCCGGGTGGAGGGTGGCCAGGAAGGGAGGGGCGGACCAGGTGCGCACCTGCAGTGGCCGCCGCGGCCGCCGACGTGTCAGCCGCAGATGCGCGCAGGTGAGGGCGGCGGCTATCGGGCGCCGGACAGCACGGCACTCGCCGAAGACCAGGACCAGGAGACCGCCGAGGGCCACAGCCAGGCCCCGGACCCCCCGCTCCCGCCCCGCGACGAGCCCCTCGCACAAACCGGACCTGAGCGTTTTGTTCGTTCGGCTCGCGTGAGGCAGGGGCGGCCTCTCAGCACCCGCCCGGGGGCCCAGGCCGATCGCCACGCAGGCACCTGTCGCCGCCGCCGCCATACGGGTCGGAGAGGCTGTGCGCCGCTCCCCGGGGACATCCGGCTCCCATCCGGCCCCGCCCGCCCTGTCCTGTCCGGCCCGCGGCTCAAGGGCTGCCCGCTTCGATTCCGGATAATGCGGGCTGGCAGAGCCAGCTCCACCGGGTGGCGTAGGGGGTCTGGGGGCCAGTTTAGGCGTTCTTCCAGAGGTGGAAACCCGGGTTTCTAGTCTGGCTCTGTCCCAGCGACTTCTGTGGTCTTGGGCAAGTCATTTCCCGGCTTCTCCTCGGATATTCCCACTTGCATAAGGAGAAGAGGGTTAGTCTGGCCTCTCGTGTGGGGCCCACCAGTCCCCATGTTCTGGTTTCTGGGCTTTCAGCAATGATTTTGAGCCCCTTGACCTGGGAAATTGGAGGCTCGCAAGGGGTTGGAGCAACAGCTATGAGGTGTGGAAAATCTGGGGGGGGAGCTAGGGTTACATTGGACCAAGTTCGGTTCCTCCTCATCTCTTTGGTGCTGACATTCTGAGGGTTCACTCCGTGCCATCTCCTTGGCCCGTCTTGCCATCTCCCCACCTCTGAACAGATTGCTTGAGAAGGACAAACACAGGGTCTGGTAGCCCTTGCCTGCTGGGGCTCCCAGGCCCTGAAGCTGACCACCTCTCCCAGACTTCACAATCACAAGGTTTCCTGTTTCAGTCAGCTGGGGTTGGGGTGGGTCTAAGTGGCCCTCAGATTAGGTGGGAGTTAGTGGGTCATTAGGTACAACCCAAACCTAGGACAGGCCGCCCCCTTTTCAGTGACTCAGAGTGTTAAGATCTGACAGGAGGGAGAAAGACGAAGATTGCGCTAGACCCCTGCCCCCTGCTTGGAGAACCTAGAACGCAGGCCTGGGCTCAGTTGAGTCCCTGTCCTTGATTCCCAGTGTCTTCTGTTCCATTCCCCTAGAACTGATGTCGATGCGAAGTCAGCCTCAGAGAGAAGGGCTAGTTGTAGGCCAGGGGTGGAAGGAAGGTTCCTTGGATGGCAGTAAGGAGCTCCCCAATTTCTCCTAAGGGTGAGGAGGCATCATGAGGAGGGATTGTACCCCCACATATCTAGGCCGAGGAAGCCCCCAGGGGGATGGGAATGAGGGTCAGGAGTTGCTGGTCTCTTCCCACTTCAATTTGGAGGTTCCTGGGGGTGCTGGCTTTCCCCCTCTACCTTCCCTCCACTTCACTGCCACCCCTCACCCAACTACCCGCAGGTGCCACAGGATCTGCTGAGTCTTGGCACAGAGAAAGGGAGGGGGAGGGGGTGAGATGGCTCTGACAGATCCCAGGCAGGGCTGGGGAGAGGGTGGACTGCAGGCTGGGTCTACGTGCAGCAACCCTGGGGCAAGAGGGTGGGGGGAAGCTCATGCATGGGTCCTGGGCTGGGTGTGCGTGGCTCCCATCCCGGCCTCCCTGACCAGGCTTTGGTCCTGGGCCCAGCACTCTGCTCCTTGCCTGGCACTGATTGACCTGCCTGTCAGGGGCCTGGTCTGGCACTGGCACATCTTCCCTCTGTCTTTGTGGGCATCCTCTCCCCTCCTCCAGTCATGGAAGTGGCTCAGAGCACTGCCCCTCTCCTTGGGATTCCAGGCCCTAGGGCTGCACGACAGAAAGGTCTCCCCTTGGAATGAACCCCGCCCCTACCCCCAACATACAGTGTTTCACCAGTGGACTGGTGTCTGCCCCTGTGACAGAGAGTCACTGACTCTTCCCCTGCTTCCAGGGAGGGGGGACGGTGTCCGCAGACCTCCACCTCCCCATCCCCCTAAGACCCGCATTTCCTGGATGTGGCTGGGATCTGGCCTCTCTCCTCCTGGTCCCTCCTCCCCTGCCAGCCCAGGGGTGGAGTCTCCAGGCGCCAGGCAGGCCTGCAGGTGCTGGGCTTGGGGAGGGGGGTGCTTAGCAGCTGGTGTTTGAAGCAGGGGGGGCACCCCCTCCCCCTTCCTGCTCAAAGCCGGAGCCTGCTTCCTGTCATCCCTGTCAGCACCCTGGGCGGGGGAGGGGACAGGTAATGGAGGAAGTGGAAAAAGGGAAAGAGCACTTGGAGTGCGGCTGTAGGGGGAACTGGAAATCACCGATGAGAAAGGGAGAGGGGAGAAGGATGCGCAAGAGATGGGGGAATCCAAACAGGACCGCTGAGGGACAGACCGTGGGCCCAGCCCAGCGGTCGTGGAAGATTTCAGAGTCCAGAGAGGCTGTATCCACCACCACCACCCCCAACCCCAGACTTGTGAAAGTGAGAGCTGGAGAGAGGCCAGAGACACAAAGAGGCAATGTGAGATAACAAGGGATGTACACTGCAGAGAGATGGAGGCATTTGAAGATGGGTCAGAGGTCAGGGTAACCAGGGATAGAAGCTACCGTGTGTGTGGAGGAAGGGGAGCTATATGAAAACAGCCTCCATCCAAAGACGTGTCTCGGGATAGGGAGATGCTACCCACAGCAAAAGAGAAAGAGGTGGCTTCTACCTGAGGCTGGGAGGGGAGGTGACACTCCTCTCTCGGGCACACCCGCATTGCCCCAGCAAAGGGCAGAAGGTGAAGAAGGGCAAAGCTCAGGCCACAGTGAGGAGTGAGGGGTGTGGGTCTGACTTCATCCCTCCCCCTTTCTCTCTTGGCCACCGCTGGATAGACAGCTGCGGCAGCTGCCCCTGGCCCCACTGTCCACGTGTGGATTTTGCCCAGCCTTGGAACTTCTGGCTGTGGAGGCTGCCCAGGGTCTGTGTGAAGTGTGGGGACCTGGGAGTGGAGGCTCTGGCTGGGGGGGTTGTTGTACACAAGCGCTAATCCCCAATCGGGCCAAGGCAGAACCAGAGCCTCACTGACCTTCTCGGAGATTAGTCCCTATGACAACAGTGGCAACTCGCCCCCTCATTCTGGCTAGGCCAGGTGTGTGGGTAAAGGGTGGGGAATGGCGGGGGAGGCCAGGCAGAGGCTGGGGGAGAAGGGGAGGGAGTCTTCCTGAGGCATCACAGGATCACAGGAGTAAGGTTTGGGAGGCCCCTCCAGGATCAGCAGTTAGCTCAGTTTTCAGGTACAAAACTGTGGCCCCAAAAGGGGAAATGACCCACCCAGGACCACATATGGAGCCAGGAAAAGCGCTGGGACCCCAAGTCAGGTCTCTGGTTCCACCTGGAGGCAGAGGACTGAGCAAAACAAAAGAAATAGGGATACCCCCCACCCTTCCCCTGCTGAGCTCATTAGAGTGGCTCTAATGGGGTGAAGCAGGAAGGCTCCCCATTCTGAGAGCCAGGCTGCCTTCCACAGGGCATGTATTGGATGGGGGGACATATATGGGATGCGGATGGGGAGAATGCAGCTAGGCTCGCTGTCCTGACTCCTCCCCAGAACCCAGCCCACCCCCAGGAGCAGGGGGCATGGATGGGGAGCAACAGGACAGCAAAGCCAGTTATAACCACAGCCACCACAACAACGGTAACAGTGAACATTTATTTGATACGGGTCAGTGCTGGGTTTTATATGCATTTAAATCTTCACAATTTTAAAGGGCAAATTTGAGAAGTACAAGTTCATCCAGCTTATTAGCAGGGGAGCTTGGATTTGAACCCAGGATTCCGCCCACACTCTTAACACTTCAGTGTCTGTATGACCGTGACTGGGTGACTCTGATGACCATGGAGTGGGTGGCATGCACAATGAAGGTCCAGGAGGCACTCAGCATGGTGTCTGAAACACCGTACATTTGACTAAATATTTAAGGAATAAAGGAGCGAACAAATGTCTGCCCGTAAATAAGCATGACTGTTGAGGTGTTTGTTGAGCCTAGGAGAGACCGTTCACATGGGACACATGTGGGATCCGTCTGTGTGAACATGTGCATGTGTGTGCCCTTCCCTGCAAGCCCCGCGGTTCTGCTTCTGAGTGAGTGGTGGTGAAAGCTGCTTCCCGCCTCCCTGGATGGGGCCAGTTCTCCCATCCGTCTGAGGGGTAGAGAAGAGGGCTCTGCTGATTGAGGGACAGGATGAAGAGTCTGTGTGGGCGGGGCTCTCACCCCTTCCAGACCCACCTCTTTCAGGCCCAGCTGTCAGACCCAGCCTGAGCTGCGCTAGTCTCTCACCCGTGTTATCTCTGTCTCCCAGGAGACTAGCCCTCACAGCCCCGGGGAAGGTGCTCACTGCCTGTTCCCTGCTCCCTCCTGATCTTGGGTGGGGGTGGGGAGTGGAGGAGCAGGGCTGCAAAGGAGGGGCTGGTGACAGCACAGGGTAGGGGAAGGCACCATTCACAGAATTTGCATCTGCAGTCACCAAAGCCCTGGCTGATTTGCCAGTGAAATGAAGGAAAGGGGTGGGAGCAGGCAGACTCGAGGACACTGGCCACCGGGCAGGGGCCCTCTAAGCTGCCCAGCAGTATGTGAAGTCGGGCTGTTCAAGGGATGGGGCCCTATGTGAGGAGGGTGTCACTTCTACGGGGATTCTCTGCACCTTTACTTGGGATGGAGACCTCAGTGAGAGAGCATTTGAGGGTTTCTTCATCAGATCTACATTTCCCTTTTATGGGATGGGCATCTGAGTGGGATCCAGGGCCTCACTGAGGATACAGGACTGAGTCTTCGGGCCTCTCTGTGGGATCTTAGGGTGCTTCTGAGATGAGTACTTTAGTAGAATCACGGAGAGGAGGAATCCTGAGGATTTCTCTGTGGGACCAAAGGTCCCTATATGAGATGAGGGACTGGATAGGGTAGCAAGTTCTCTTTAGGTAACGAGATCCCGATGAGAACTTGAGGTCTCCTGGATGTGTAGACCTGAGGACAGTTTCTTTCTTCTTCTTCTTCTTCTTTTTTTTTTTTTGTCTACCTAACTCCCTCCCCCACCCCTTCCCCATGAGAGGCTGTGGATGTGGAGGAGGTAGGGGTGATGGTGCTGAGATGGCAAACAAAGCCACCTGTGCATCCATCCTTCAGGAAGCCCTGAGCACAACTGATCTGGGAAAACAAACAGGACCAGCTGCTGGAGGGGGGGGGACGGAAGGGGGCTAGGAGGGGAGTGGGTAGGGGAGGCTTGGAGGCTGGAGATGGATCAGCTGGTGGAGAAAGGAAGCAGGAAGGAGGTCCCCAGTACGAGAAAGGGACAGGGATCCCAGAGCCCCATTCTAGCACACGGGACAGGGCTGCCCGACAACCCCTTTTCCTCAGGGGTTCATTCTTCCCTTTCTTGATGACTATGAGGGCCACCAGAACCAGAGAGGGGTCTGGAGGGACGTGAGGAGCCTGAGAGAGGTCTAGAAATCCGGGCAGATGGCTACGGGCGGTGTTGGTGGCTGTGCCCATTTCTGAGAAAACCGGTGAGGACAGGTAGAACTGAAAGCCCTTGACTATCATGTATCGGTGGCGGGACCTACACACCATTTTCCTGATGAGAGAACTGAGGCAGAGGAAGGAAGAGGCCAGCTAGCGCCTCACAGCCACTCAGCGCAGAGCCAAGATTAGATTTTAGGACTAGGAGAGAAGCCATGACTATTCTCACACACAGGTCTCCACCGCAAATTCCAGCTGGAATGCTAACTTGGATCTCAACGGTGTTATCTCCCCCCAAGCCTTTGAAAACACACACACAACCCCCACACGCATCTCCTGAGGAATATGGTGATCCCACCAATACCCGGACTGGAAATTGCCCTCCCAGCCCCAGCTCCTGAACACACAGTGACTGGCCTCTGACAAACACCCCCGCACCCTCGGGACTAGCACTCACCGGCCGCGTCACTGACCAGCGCAGACGCACAGCCTGACGCACTCGCCTGCCGCGCCTGCTGCGCCTCCAGACCTCAGCCTCCCATCAACTCCCACTTCCATTGCCCGCGCTGCTCCGGCCTTCGCGCGGGCCTTCCACCCAGCGCGGCCCGCGAGCCCCCCCTGGTGGCCGAGTTCAGACTCGCTGGATAGAGACCCGGGAGGAACAGAGAATGTAGAAGAGGGACTCTTTCGATCCCTCACGTGTCACCAGTACGACAGCCCCACTTGTGAAACCGAGACCAACTGCTTGGAGACGAAGAGTCTAGGAGTGTTTCTTGCCTCTTTCGATATTCTGCGTTTCCCCTTTTCTTGGCCTGGGAAAAGTATACCATATTTGATCACACCCCCTCTGGTACAGGGAGTCAGGGGACTGGACATGGTTCTGACCTCATCTGCAATCAAATTGGGGCTGTCCCCGCTCTGATTCCAAAACTTCCAAACTGGACTTTACTCCCTGTGTTTTAGGGCCTTCACCTTCACACACATCAGAATCCTGGACAGCAATTTCTCAACAGTGAAAAGAGAGACTCAAGGGAGACCCCAATACCCCCCTGCCTGCTGTCAGCATGCCAGAAATTCAAGGCTGGGGAGGTCGGCAGGATGGGCGAAACATCACCCCCTTTTCACGGCAGCAGTTCCTCTACACAACTTTCCCCGGGCACCTTTGGCCCAACCTGACCACCCTGTCCACTCACTCGTTTGAGACGTTTTATTGAGCAACTTCTATGCATCCTGCACTGGGCTAGGACGGAGAGAAACAACTGAAAACAAGACTTACACAGCCCCTGCCCCTTTAAATGGAGCTTACACTCTAGTACAAAAGGAAACACTCCATACAGCCATACACAAAAGATGACAGACAACTTTACAGAATAATAAATGCTATAAAGAAAATAGGGTGATGTGAAGGACAGTAAATGTCAGGAACAGCATGACCCAGGTGATGAAAAAGGAGCCAGTCACACCTTGTGACTAAGACACTCCAGGTAACAGGGACCGCCAGTGCAGGGGCTCTGAGGCTGGAGTGAGGATGGCAGTTTTGAGAAAGCGTGGAAGACAGCGTGGTTAGACTTCTGGATCTGTAGTATCGGCATCTGGCCTGTGAGCCCCTTTAGTCACCAGAAGTTGGGTGGCAAAGCACTCCGGTCTAGTCATGCTCTGACACTGGCTAGCTATGTGGGTCCGGGAAAGGCCCTGTACCTCTGGGAGCCTCTTCCACATTTGCACATGGTAAGTTCACCCAAACTCACCACGTTGGACTGTTGAGCCTATAAGGGAAGCACCTGGTTCATGAGGAAAATGAAGTATTAGTTCCCTTCTTTCTCACCCCTACACTTCTTCTGGCATACCCCCTTCATTAAGGAAAACACAATTTTGCCAGAAACTTTTGTGGCTCATCGACAGCCATGATGGTTAGGAAATTCTGCTGTAAGTTGTAAGGAAATCTCTTTCCTGGAACTTGCCTTGGGGCTCCAAGCCTTTCCCCTTAAGTTTCTCCCTCCCCAGACCCTACCTTTCCCCTGCCCCCCTCCCACAATGCAGTGGGTTTGGGGTTAAGAGCCTAGGAGGCCGAGTCATCCCTACTCCCTGGAGTCGGACTCTTTGTGACCCCTCAGACTGTAGCCCGCCAGGTTCCTCTGTCCATAGGATTCTCCAGGCAAGAATACTGGAGTGAGTCGCTATTTCCTACTCCAGGCGATCTTCCCGTCTTAGGGATCCTACCCCCTCTCTTGTGTCTCCTGCATTGGCAGGTGGATTCTTTACCACTGCACCACGTGGGAAACCAAGAGCCTAGGACCTATAGTCAAAACGGAAACCCCAGGGTCACACTTCATCTGGGCCACTTCTCAGTTGTGACACCTCCCGGACTGCTTCCAGGTGTTACCCTCTGGGCCGCAGGATCTTCTGTGAAACGTCAGCCAACAGCAGCCTCTCCTCAACAGATCGGTGCGACAATTAGTTGAGATCACGCACGTAAAAGCTCTGAGCGGAGGGTGTGACCCGACCTAGGCGCTCAATAATCAGCTGCTAGCTTTCAGGTTGAAGTTGGAGCCAGGGGTCCCAGACCCAGGAGCTCTGCCTGGTGGCCGGCCGCGTCGCAGTTCCAGCCGCGCATCAGTCGAAAGCGTTTTTACCTACCTACTGCAGCGCATCACTAAGCAGGCAGCATCACTAGGAACAATGCTGGTGGAGATCGTGATGGAATTCCAGCTGAGCTATTTCAAATCCTAAAAGATGATGCTGTTAAAGTGCTGCACTCAATATGCTAGCAAATTTGGAAAACTCAACAGTGGCCACAGGACTGGAAAAAGTCAGTTTGCATTCCAATCCCAAAGAAAGGTAACGCCAAACAACGTTCAAACGACCGCCGCTCCCTAAACGCTTTGTAAATCCGTGCCTTCCCCCGGGCGCTTCGTTCCCTGCGCTCAGCGCCGTCTTGCGGCGAGTCTTGGTCATCGCCTCTTCTCAGCACCTTTCCACAAGAAAGCTCTGGGAGCTCTGGCGCGGAGTCTGGGAACTCGAGCTTGAGAGGAGCACGGCCGCGATGGCCCACCTTCCAGGGAAAAGAGGGCTGAGCGTCGTAGGAAGGTCGCTTGTGGGGAGCCTTGTCTACTTCCTCCCTAGCGTCGCCTCAAAGAGAAGCCTCGACCTAGAGCTGAATAAAAGGTGGAGTTTAGAAGCTGGGAAGAGCTTCAGCATCCCTAGTCGGGATAGCGCGGTTTTAGCGGGATGGCCACAGGGTGGCCTGGCACCTCTATCCCTGTGGGTCTGGGCCAGTGAAGGGTGCGCCATGCCTGGCTCAGGCCCCCCAGAAAGAAAAAGCGGAGTCAGCCTCGGCTGTGGCCGGCCCCGGACGTGTGTCTCAGCACTTTCTATTGTCATCCCCGAGGGCTGGGGCCAGGTCAGCGGCTGCGAGAAAGGCCTCGGCCCCACCCCCACCCCCGGGGACACCAGAGCTGAGCGCAGCCTGCCCGCTGACTCAGCTCCCCCCACCCGGGCGGGAGAGGGTGCGGGGAGGGGGCGAGGCCTGGTATAAAGGCCCGCACGCCCAGCCCTCGCGCAGCCTCTCCATTTCCGTCGGCACTGCGCTCACCCACCCACCTGGTGAATATTCGGAGCTGGGGCGGGGTCTCTTCGGGCGGGGAGGGCGAGATGGAAAAGAGCTGCTAGCAGCTCGGGTCCAACCCGCGGGTCCTTCACCTCCCACCGGGATCGGGCGGGCCTGGGCCGGGAGGGTGCTCTGGGGACGCTGAGCGCCTGGTCCCGTCCTCGTCCACAGCGCCATGAGCAGCGCCCCCGCGCAGGGTCCCGCGCCCGCCAGCCTCACGCTCTGGGATGAGGAGGACTTCCAGGGCCGCCGCTGCAGGCTGCTGAGTGACTGCGCCAACATCGGCGAGCGCGGAGGCCTGCGCCGGGTGCGCTCAGTCAAGGTGGAAAATGGCGCGTGAGTGATGCCCCCGGCATGGTTGGGCTGGGTTGAGAGGCGCCAGGCTCCTCTGGCCCAAGCTCCGAAACTGGGACCTTGGCTCCCAGCCCTCCATTCCCCCAGACTGTAGAGAAACCGTGCCTGAGAGAAACCCACCAAGATGGAAAAACCCTAGGTGTCCTCAAAACTCCCCACCAGCCCCAAGACAAATCATGAGAGATTGTATCCTCGTGCGAGCCAAAGGGATAAAGACAAGAAGCGACCCTTGGCAGAACTCCGTGAAGCCAGCTTGAGTCCTGAAGGGGTTAGTTCACAGCATAGCTTTGTCCTCTCCAAAGTTAGATGGCGCTAAGCTTCTTCTAACAACAGCAACAACAGAAAGCCAAGTCCCCTCCACTTCCCCCACCCTGGCCTCCTAGAGACTGGGGGCCTCAGGAAAGCTGAGGTCCCAGAGCTATTGCAGTTTGTTGCTATCACAGGTTGCTACCACAGGTTAGGGGGCGCCCTACACCTACCTTTGCAGGGACCTATCCTTGAGGTAGACGTGCTTGTTCAGGTGATTCTCATAGACTGGAAAATTATTTCCACCCTGGGAGCCCTGAGCTGGAATCCCGGACCCCTCTGGCCCCAGATAGCAGCCGGCTTTGGGTTTCTAGCCTCTAGAGGGACTGGGTTGCTTTGGGATGAGAGTGTCAGGGGAAGGGTCTGGGGTGGAGGAAAAAATGGGTTTTCCTAGCAAGCAAGGGGGTATGAGGCTGGGGGTTGGGTGGGGGTTGGGGGGAGAGGAATGAATGAGGCTGGGGCAGAGGCCTCCCAGCTTCCCTTATCTTCCCCCAGTTGGGTGGCCTTTGAGTACCCTGACTTCCAAGGACAGCAGTTCATTCTGGAGAAGGGTGACTATCCTCGCTGGAGTGCATGGAGCGGCAGTGCTGGCCACCACAGTGACCAGCTGCTTTCCTTCCGGCCAGTGCTCTGCGCAGTAAGCACAGCCCTCCCCCTCCTCCCCTGCAGCCTAACTCCAGGTCCTGTCTCCACCACAACACCTGGGAAAGACCATCCACTCACTTTACAGGGGTATGTAAACACAACTCCTAGACGGGTAGTAGCAGCATTACTTCTCAGAACCAGAGTTCAGTTCAGTTCAGTTCATTTCAGTCGCTCAGTCGTGTCTGACTGTTTGCAACCCCATGAATCGCAGCACGCCAGGCCTCCCTGTCCATCACCATCTCCCGGAGTTCACTCAGACTCACGTCCATCGAGTCCGTGATGCCATCCAGCCATCTCATCCTGGGTCGTCCCCTTCTCCTTCTGCCCCCAATCTCTCCCAACATCAGAGTCTTTTCCAAAGAGTCAACTCTTCTCATGAGGTGTTCAAAGTACTGGAGCTTCAGCTTTAGCATCATTCCTTCCAAAGAAATCCCAGGGTTGATCTCCTTCAGAATGGACTGGTTGGATCTCCTTGCAGTCCAAGGGACCTTCAAGAGTCTTCTCCAACACCACAGTTCAAACGCATCAATTCTTTGGCGCTCAGCCTTCTTCACAGTCCAACTCTCACATCCATACATGACCACAGGAAAAACCATAGCCTTGACTAGGCGGACCTTAGTCGGCAAAGTAATGTCTCTGCTTTTGAATATACTATCTGGGTTGGTCATAACTTTTCTTCCAAGGAGTAAGCATCTTTTAATTTCATGGCTGCAGTCACCATCTGCAAGAGAGTTCTCCAAAAGTTTAGACTGTGGGCTAAACCAGGCGTCAGAGATCAGAACCACGGACAGCGCCACAACCGTGACAGTCTTGAGCTCCATTTCTCACTTCCAGTCGTCCACACTCATCAGCAAGCACTTTTGTTTTCACACAGCCCTGTGAGGTCGGGGTAACTGTTGTTAACCTTATACATTGGTGTGGAAATGGGGCACAAAGGGCAAAGTGGTTTGCCTCTGCTCACAAAACTTAACATGAAGACAAGACTAGAACTCAATCAGGGATCAAGGTTGAAAAAGGGATGGTCTGGGTGTGTATGTTTCAGGGAGAGGGGAAAAGGGTTGTTAATGAATCAAATATACTGGAGGGGAGAACCTGGGGCTGTGGGGTGGAGGACAGAGAGCAGGTACTGACTCGGGCCAGGTTCTTTATTCCAGGAAGCCAAGGAGTCCTGCAGGGAGAAGGTCCTGGGACAAGAGGAGCCCAGACTCAACAAACACTGATGATTCTGCCATCACTCTTCGCTGGGTCCTACCCTATGAGTGGCTATGCCCAGGGTCCTGGGCAGGGGAGTGGATAGTCAATGAGACCTTTGGGAAACTGTCTTGCATAGTGGACCAGATTTCTCTTAGGACCTCTAATTTCCCTCCTGCTAATGGAATGTATCCATTAGCACCTCTTTGGAGGGTCTGACCTGTCCACCTCCCCTTCTCATTCCTCAGAACCACAGTGACAGTCGTGTGACACTGTTTGAGGGGGAAAACTTCCAGGGCTGCAAGTTTGAACTCAATGATGACTACCCATCCCTGCCTTCCATGGGCTGGGCCAGCAAGGATGTGGGTTCCCTCAAAGTCAGCTCTGGAGCGTGAGTCCTGGGACTGCAACAGGGGAGTAGAGCAGGGAGGCACTGGGGACCAGGGAGGAGGGTGAGGAAAGGTGACAATGCTAAGAGACACAATGAACATACCTATTGGGGGATGGGGGGTTGGAGGAGTGAGGTCGTGGGAGACTTAGAGGCAAGGGGAAGTGAGACGATGGAGAAGATGGGGATGGCATGGGGGGCAGGTAATAGGAGAATAGGAGTCAGGGGAGCAATATGGGGTAGAGGAAGGAATTGAAATTGAGGAAGCAATGGAGGGTGGGAATAGGAGATGAGAGGAGGAAGGTGTTAGGAAGACCTGGAGCAGTAGACAGGGCAGGGAGAGACCATGTATGGTTAACTGAAGCCATGATTTTGGAGGTGGGAACTGGGAGCTGAGAAAGGACAGGCAATGGAGACATCACTGGGGGTGAGGGCAGAGCCTACTTATCACCCCTGTGCCTTCACTCGTCTAGGTGGGTGGCCTACCAGTATCCGGGCTACCGGGGCTACCAGTATGTGTTGGAGCGGGACCGCCACAGTGGGGAGTTCCGTAACTACAGCGAATTCGGCACGCAGGCCCACACCGGGCAGCTGCAGTCCATCCGGAGAGTCCAGCACTGAGTTTCACAGCCCCAGCGCCTCTGCTGAGGACCCTCAATAAAGGCTCCTGAACCTGCCTGCCCCTCTTGCCTCCTTCTCGGTGTCTTGCTTTGTGACCTTCACCCTCATCTTTCTGAGAGTCCTTCTCTGCCAACCTGACCGTTCCCTTGGGCTCCAGGATCCTTGACTATGGAGCCTACACAGGCTTAGGATGTAAGTGGCTGAGATGGGGCTGAGATGAAACTGCTGCTAACCATCATGAGGAACTTGTTAAGTGCAGCCAGCTCCACACCTCTCCAAGACAGAGACCTATCAGCTTGGACCAGGGGGTCCTGCTAGCCCAGATAGCGCCTGTGCCGTCCTCTGGTTTGAGTGCACACGATGCCATGGCAGGGCTCGAAGCTGAATTTCAACCTTCACACAGCCCCCCCTGGGCCAGGCACCATCATACAGGGCAGGGCATCCTTAACTCTATGCAGGAGCCCCTTTGGGCTCCTCTCTAACCCCCACTCCTCACAGGCATTTCCAGCCTTTCTCTTCACCCTGGCTGCCTATCCAGCCTGAGGGAAACTTGCACCCATTTCCCAGCTATGTAGAATCTCTGCCTGACAGAAGAGCAAGGGTGTGAGAGGGGTAATTGGTGGGAGGTCCCACTGCCTTCTAGGGGAGACATCCTATCTCTAAGCTGAGCCTCAGACCCTTTGAATAGCAATCCTTCATGTGGTAGTGAGCTCAAGCATTTTACAAAACATCTTCATACCTTGCCTCTCGGCTGTCTCAAACGACTCCCTCCTCATTCTTCCTTCCCACTTTTCAGAAGACCAGTGAGCTGGAGAGAAAACCCCCGAGTCACTGACCACAGCAGGCCTGCATTCTGGGGTAGGTAGTAGAAGCTCATAGCCATGCTTTTGGGGCTGAGTGTGGTAGCAGCCATTAGAATCCATGGCACCAGTATAGCTTCCTCCTAGTTCCCTCTCTGACCCAGTTTATGATCATCTCAGCCCAGGCAGGACATTCAAGGGGATGCCCTTTATCCTTATCCTGTCCCTCAGGGATGCTTGAATTTTCAAGCCCCTAGTGGATCTAGCCACAGGGAGGGTTGGCCCAGATCATTGCCTCTGTCTGGAGGAGTCAAGGCAATGTTGAAGAAAACTCAGACTTGGACCTGGGCAATTCCAGGGGCCCAGCTAAGCAAAGTTAGGCATCTGCTCCCTTGGGAAGACACTCCCCCCCCAAACCAGAAGTCAGAACACCTAGGACCCAGCCACATAACATCCCCGAGCCTCAGTTTCCTCACTTGGAAACTGGAGCTTGAGATTCCTGCCTTGTCTCTCTCACAGGACAAGGATTGTGAGGATTCAAGGAGAACCCCCTGAAAATGCTTGTGATTCACAAAAGCGCAAGGACAGTTACCATAGGCCCTGCCTTCCCCCATGGATCTCAAGGTTGGGTCAGAGGACCAAGGACAGAGTTCTAGATAGAGTATGAATTCTGCTTTATACTTGGATGGGTTTGAGACTCCATGGCCCCTGTTACATTTAATCCTCCTAACAGCTTCCATTCTTCACCAATTTCACCAGGGAAGAAACTGGAGCTCCTCAGAGAGGGAGAAGCCTTAAATGGATGAGGTTATCCATTTAATTGGTGACAAAGCCAGGACCTGAACGCAGGGCTTCTGACCCCACATCCAGGCTGTTAAGTGGAGGCTGATCTGAGCTGTGGTCAAAAGCCTCAGGCCTCCGCAGAGCCCCAAACCTCTGTAGCCTCCAGAGGAGTCTGCGGTTCCTGCATGGTCACAGGCTCCTAACTGTCCCCTTGGGGACTGGTAATAGTAACAGCTACATATATGCAGCTTTATCTGAGCACTCAGCATGTTATATAACCCTAATAATTCTGTATAGTTGGTATTCTAATCCCTATCTAACAGATGAAGAGACTAAGGTACAGAGGTGATGTAACTTTCTCCAAAACCACACAAACTAGAAAATGGAAGAGTTGAGCCCAGACCCAGGTAAACTGGCCTCAGAGCCCAGCAAGTCATCTCCCCCACCACCCGCTTTGGGGCAGGCAATGGGCAAAGAGAGATCTGGTGTCCTCCATCAGCTGAGCTGCCCTCCCTCCAGGAAGGTCCATGGCTACCAAAAACACCCAGCAAGATGCCTTCGGGAACTAGCAGTGTGATGCTGATCAGGGCGCACCCTGTCTCTAGGTCTCAGTGTCCCCACTTGTACAGTGAAGGAGTCGGCGGAGCTAATATTTGTTGCAGCCTTTGCCAGCATGGCAACTCTGCTCTCCATACCAGCAACTAAAGAGAAGGAGGGCACAGATGCCAGGCTGGGCCTGGGTGTTTTCATCTCACATGCTTAGTCGCTCAGTCATGTCCAACTCTTTGAGACCCTTTGGACTGCAGCCTGCCCGGCTCCTCTGTCCATGAAATTTTCCAGGCAAGAAGAGTGGAGTGGATTGCCATTTCATTCTCTAGGGATCTTCCTGATCCAAGGATTGAACTTGCATCTCCCAGGGATCCATGTCTCCCGTATCTCTTGCTTTGCAGGCAGATTCGTTACCTACAGAGCCATCAGGGAAGCACCTTCCCATCCTCCTATTCTGAGCAGGCTGTGGGCATGTGCAGAACCCTGTGGGACCCACACCCAATCAGGTGGGAGGTGATGGTGGAAGCTGTCTAGACCTGCTCATTGGTTGCACTCAGCCAAAGGCCAAAGGGGATGGAGGAAGTCATCTCATTTCTAGGGATGCAGCCAAGATCCACATGAGGTCGGGGCTCACCCCTCACTCCCTCACCAACTCTCCGAGAGCTCACCCATGCCTTCAGCCCCTCAGTCCTCAGGGAGGTGAGGCAGAGCCTGAGCTGTTGGTCCTTCACCAGCTCGGAGCTGGGGTGTCTGGACAGACCCCCACTCTAAGTGCCTCTCCGTTCTCCCTCAGCCTTCTGCTGAGACCATTAAGTGAGTGAAACTTTCTGCCTCCCCACTCTTGCAATGCTGGTCTCCTGTTTCTCATTTTCTATCTGGGGCAGTGACAGAAGGCTTGAAGGAGAGGGAGTAGGACCTTGGCCGCACCATCAAGATGCTCTGCTCCTTCGAAGCCCTGAATTTGTCCCCAGCCAGCATCCCAATCGCTTATCTTTTCCCCGCTGGATTCCACCTCCACATCCTGAAGCCTCCATTTGTAACCCTTGAGGATTCTCTAGAGTACTGGGATCCCCCCCCCCATTTCCTCCCACACTCCTCCTTGGCTCCTTCTGATTTTTGTACCCTCCACCAGGAAGGAGGAACAACCCAGCAGTCACAGCAAATGAAGAATGCACAGGGTCTCCACCTCAAGCTGGACTTCCCAGCCATTCTCAGTCAGGCATCCCAGGACCAGGGATCATACAGGTAACCTGCTCGCTCCAATCCAAGTGCCCTGAAGTCCAGGCCCCCTGTCTCCTCGAGTCAAGCAGTGGGAAAGAAAGGCTTTGCGTTTACCAGTTCTGCCTGGAGTCACCAAGTGCTGTATGGCTGCCGGTGGTACTCCGGGCCCAGAGCCTCATTTTCAGCCAGCATCTCTCCAGATGCACATCTCCAGAGCCAGAGAGCCTCACCTGCACCCAGAGACTCCAGGCCACCACCTGGGAACCACATACCCGCCTTTGTCCCTTTCCCAGAGTGGATTTACTTCCACTTCCCCAGGGTTGGGGGCCTTGTACAGTACACCTGTTTTCACTCCTCTTCTGCTAGAGCAAGGTGCCAATTATAGCCTAGTTCAGGGATAATCAGGAGTAGTTGTTAGGGTAGATGGTTAAGCTGGGATGACAAGAGATGGGCAGAGATAGGAGAGAAGTGGTTGTGGTGGGTGGGAATGGAAGGAAGATCCACATGCCACAAATTAGTGGGAACAGATCAATGAGAAAAGGAAGGGAAAGAGAGAGACAGGATGGAGAGGTAGAGAGGAGACAGAAGGGGAGATGGGGGGAGGAGGAGGAGGAGGGACTAGATGAAAGGAGAGACCTAGAAAAGGAGAGAAAGGGCAACCCACTAAAACTTGTAAGGGAGAAACCCCAGTGACGGCCCAGAGGCCTGGGAGCCCTGGAAAGACAGGAAACTGGGGGAAACAAGAGGGAAACAGTGAAGGAGATCGGGTCTTTAGGGAAGAGCAGAGAATGGAGGAGGAGGAGGGAGAAGTAGTGAGGATGGAGGGGGGCAGATAAAGAGAGCAACGGCTGCCGACCCGGAGCTCAGAGACAGGCGAGAGGGAGGGAAGCGGAAATTTAAAAGTGAAGATGCAGATAACGCAGCCTGGAGACGGGAACCCGGGTAGGGGTGGGGGGAGGAAGGGGAGGAGAGTGGAGCAGTGAGGCGGGGGGAATGGATGAGGAGGAGTGAGCCTCCTCCTCCCCGCGTTGTGGCCCCGGGGGTCCGAGGTGGGGCCGGGGTAGTCCACCCCGTTGCTGTTTGCTCCGAGTCAGGGAGGCGGAAAAGAAATGGGCTCCTGACCCCTATCAGAGCGCCAGGCCCAGGCCCAGGCCCATCCCCCGCGCGTCTCCCGGGTTGCGGGGTGCGGGGGGCTGCCTGGTGCGCTTGGCTGCCGCGCGGCACGTTGGAGACTTTATTGCGATGGGGCGATAAGAGGGACGGGGGCGGGGTCCGGGGGGCCGAGGCGGCAGCTCTTTAATTAAAACGGAAATTGCGGCCCCTGCCCGTGCTGGGGGCCGGAGGGTTTCGAACAGCCTGGTAGCTGGGAGCGTCGCTCCAGGACCCCCCCACCCCGCATCCCCCGCCACACTCGGGCAGCCCCCTCCCGCCCGGCCCTGCTGGACCCAGCGCCTCCTTCTTCTCCCTGTCACCTCGGTCGCCTCGGGCGGGGATCTGTGCCCCGGAGCTCAAAGCCTGACGCGATCCCCCCCTCTCCCATTCCCCCCCCCACCTCCCACCACCCAGTTCCTGGCGGCGATGAGACAGAGCGGCGCCTCCCAGCCCCTGCTGATCAACATGTACCTGCCAGGTACCAGGGACCAGCTGGGGGCTGGAGGCACCGGGACCCGGGGCGGGAAATCTGGGTTAGGGCTTGGGACGGGGATGCTGGGGTCCAAGGGAAGGGGGCGCGGTCCAGAGACTCGGATCGCTGGCAGAACTGAGCCAGCTAGGGCATCAGGAAACCTTAAAAGCAGGTGGAGCGCTTTGAGGTTTAAGCGTAAGGTCTAGAGGACTTGAAGTGAGCACACTGAGAGCCTGGAGAGCCAGAAGCGCCGGCTCGGGGGCTGAAAGAGCCTGGTAGGGGAGCAGGGGTCTTCAATGTAGCAAGGGACTGAGTGTGCGTGCAGTGTTGGGAGGCTGTGGTCAGCCGGGCGTGGCCCGAGCGCCCTCGTGGCTCCTCACCTCCGGGTTCCGAGCGTTCCCACCAGCCCAGCCTTCCAGGCGTCCTCTCCTCTCCGGTGGGCTCTGCGCGCTCCAGATCGGCTGGCGCAAACCCCGCTCGGCTTTATAAGGCTCCCGCCGGCCCGTTCGGAAAGCGGATTTCCTTTTTCCTGGACGCGTTTCCTGACTTGGGCGTTATGGAGGGGCTCCGCGCGGCGCGCGCCCGGGCCAGGCTCCGGGAGGAGGAGCCGGACGGGTAGGGCCCCCAGTCTCTCGCCCGGGAACCATGGCACGCCCCTCTTCCTCCTTGAGCCTTGGCCTCGGGGTCTTTCGGTCAAGTCGGCAACCTCCGCCTGGATCCGCTTGACTCCTCTCTTGCTGCCACAGATCCCGTCGGAGACGGTCTCTTCAAGGAAGGAAAGAGCCCGGGCTGGGGACCGCTGAGCCCCGCGGTACAGAAAGGTGAGCTGGCCGCCGGAGTGTACGGGCAGAGTGGAGGATGGGGTCCCGGGGCACCCACCGCATAGCGACAGGCGCCACTGTCACCCCACCGGCGGGTGGGAGGATGTGGAACGCTGGGCTTTGGGAAACAGCGGGTCCGGGCCTGATTGTGGGAAGGCTGGGGGGGATGGTGGTGAACATTCATTTGGCCTTTGGCTCTGGTACCTTCTGAGACCCAGTGTTGACCCTGCAGGCCAGGGCAGGCTGAGAAGATCCTGCCGCCCCCACCCCTTTACAGCTGGGAATATTCCTCTCCTGCTCTGGTGCTTGGTGTCCTTTCCCTACTGGCACAAGGAGCACAAGGCTTGGACACCATCCAGCAAGGTGACCCCAGAGAAGTACTCTCAGGCCGCTCCAGGCTGAGTCACCATTAGCACCAGGGCCAGCGCCCACCTGCCTCAGTGGCCTGGCCAGCCCAGCTCTGTGAGCCAAGGCCTCTAGGCCATTTCAGTTGATTTCCAGCTTCTGCCACCCGCCCTTGGCTGGTCGCTAAATTACCCTTGGCTTTGCCTTGTTGGCAGCAGGACCTGGCTGACCTACCAGGTAAAGCCTCCCCACTGGTCCCTGCCCAGTTGGTACCCTGTGCGTAGTCACTCAGTCATGTCCGACTCTTTGTGACCCTTTGGACTGTAGCCCGCCAGGCTCGTCTGTCCATGGGATTTTCCAGGCAAGAATTAGTGGAGTGGGTTGCCATTTTCTTCTCTAGGGGATCTTCCCGAAACAGAGATTGAACGTGAATCTCCTGCGTCTTCTGCACTACAGGCAGATTCTCTACCAGGAGAAGCCCCACAGTTGGTAGCCTAGATCTCATCAAGTGAGCAGAAAAACAAGGCCAGCGACTGCTTTATCTACTAAGGGAACACAACACCCAACAGGAATGGGTTTCCAAGCCTCTACATCTCTCAGCACCAGATGCACATTTCCCCCACCCCTTGCTGTGCTTCTGAGCCTAAAATTCAGTGCTCCTGACCTGGAGCCAGGGAGCCCCTCCCAGAACTAGTGTGGAAGGATTGCGGTCGAAATTATGTGGAGGGCAGCATCTGGGTTCTGAGGAAGTCACTGAAAAAAGAAGAGAGCTTCACCAGGACTGAAGTGACTTAGCAGTAGCAGTAGCAGTCACCAGGCTCAGTTTAAAACAATAACCAGATAACTTCAAGGAAAATCCATTTTATTCTAAAAGAGTATGTGTGTATTTGTGCCAGTAGATGCAAGGACTGGGGTGGGTGGGGGCGGCCTAGTGGTGGGGGGTTAATTCTATCAAGATTTTTCTCTGCTTGTCTGACTGAGGCTCCAAGACAGAGAAACAGGAGTTCTCACTACCCACTTATCTGGGAAAAACCTCCTGGCCCTTTCTAGTAACCCTGAAAATCTAGACAGGGCAGAAGGGCCTGGAGATTGGCCAAAGATGGGCGGAGGCAGGGAGCCAAGCACAGAAGCGTCTGGGTCTCCTCTCTTGAGAGCTGTGTATCATATCCCCAGGGAACTATGACACCTTGGTACCCTGGGAATCCCGCCTGTTCCAGAAAACAAAAAAAAAAAAAAGGCTGAACTGGAGTAGCCCCAGCACCAGACGCTGGCAAGGGTGGGAGACTTTAGAGGCTGCCGTTCCTCTCACACTTAGGGAGCCACTGTCCGTGTCCCAGTCTGACATGGTATCGCGAGGAAGCCAGACATCACCTCTTCTCAACCTCAGGCA
The DNA here is from genome assembly GCF_001704415.2 of Capra hircus. Lineage (NCBI taxonomy): Eukaryota > Metazoa > Chordata > Mammalia > Artiodactyla > Bovidae > Capra > Capra hircus. The sequence continues at coordinate 28,880,295 of NC_030809.1, forward strand.
GAGGGTCCAAGTGTATGCCTTGTCCCTTGGGCCGAGTGATCCTGCTGCAGGCTGACTTCTTCCCTCTGGATCTCTGGACATGGTCCAGCTGGGATGTGGCAAGCTAACCGCCTATGCAGGCTACCCCGAGCAGTTGTGCAGGCTCTGCACCGAGCAAGGGCTCTCAGGCCGAGGGTCTGACATTCTGCCTTCACTTACCTCCAAGAGCCCTGTGCCTTGGAGTACCGCTGCTCCCACACGGAACAAGTGATGCTCTCCCTTCGCTCCCTAATTCTTACAAAGCTGTGCGCCCCGTGGGGTTGCCTTTCCATTGTGCGAAAGCGCGGTACTGCCTAGGGACGGCTTTACTGATCATCTCCTCCATGGTCAGCCACTCAGCTGGACGTGCCCTTTTCCTCCCTGACACCGGCCCCCACATCCGACTTGGGGGGTGAATGGTGGGCTCTCGCACCCCACCTCTTCCCCGCCGCCCGCCTACCTCGTTCCGCCCGTGGCTGACCGCCCCCTTCCCCACAGGCAGCGGCCAAATCCAGTTATGGCAGTTTCTGCTGGAGCTGCTGGCTGACCGCGCCAACGCCGGCTGCATCGCCTGGGAGGGCGGCCACGGCGAGTTCAAGCTCACCGACCCGGACGAGGTGGCGCGGCGCTGGGGCGAGCGCAAGAGCAAGCCCAACATGAACTACGACAAGCTGAGCCGCGCGCTGCGCTATTACTACGACAAGAACATCATGAGCAAGGTGCACGGCAAGCGCTACGCCTACCGCTTCGACTTCCAGGGCCTGGCGCAGGCCTGCCAGCCGCCCCCCTCGCACGCCCACGCCGCCGCCGCCGCTGCGGCCGCTGCCGCCGCCGCCCAGGACAGCGCGCTCTACAAGCTGCCGGCCAGCCTGGCCCCGCTGCCCTTCCCTGGCCTCTCCAAACTCAACCTCATGGCCGCCTCGGCCGGCGTCGCGCCCGCCGGCTTCTCCTACTGGCCAGGTCCGGGCCCCGCCGCCACGGCCGCCGCCACCGCTGCGCTCTACCCCAGCCCGGGCTTGCAGCCCCCGCCCGGGCCTTTCGGCGCGGTGGCCGCGGCCTCGCATCTGGGGGGCCATTACCACTAGACCGGGCGCCCCGGGAGCCTCTCCCAGCCGCCCGGAGCCTCGCTCAATCCCATCCACATATGGGAGAGGGGGCCGGGGCCGCCCCCTCCGTTCCTTCCAGCTCAGATTTGATTCCACACGCTGCACTCAGCCCCGGGGGGAAGGGGCTGACGTCGCCTCAATCTTCCTTTACCACTGGATTTGCCCGCGCCTCGTCCCTCAGCCCCTGAGGGAGGGTGACTGTGCCCCCACTTCTAACCTTCTAGACCCCAGGTCCCTGCGTCTCTCCGGATTTTCCCTCCCCTCCATCTGTGCTTCCCTCTGGCTCCTGGAAGCCCCTTCGATATGACCCCTCTCTCGAATTCCAAATCTTTTCTCATTCCCTCCACCCCGACCCCGGCCCCTCGATGCCCGGCTCAGTACACCTTCTCCTCTCCGGGCACCTCACACACTTCTAGGTAGCTTCCAGGTCCCCTTCCTCCCCACCCCCAACCTTCCCGCAGGACTGCAGTGTGTTTCTATTCCCTTCCAGACCTATTAAAGCTCCGAAGCTCCCCACTGCCTCCTCTCTCTGTTCTTAGCTGCCCCAGAAACTTGAGGGGGTGATGGGGCGCGGGTAGGGGCATGAAGGTAACCAGACGCCCAGCTCAGGCCTGCGCAGAAAGGCCTGTCAAGGAAAAGCTCCAGAGAATTAGGGCCGGCAGGCTTGGGTGCTACTGGAGGGAAGTGCGGAGCTCCTAGTGAGCGGGTTCCAGCTGCAGCCCCCCTCCTACCTCGCAACCGACCCCTCCTCCGCCTGCCTTGCCGGGCCTTCCGCTTGCCCTTTCTCACCTTACCCCATCCTGACTTCTCCCAACGCGCCCTGGCATCCCATCTACCCTCATCGCACCCATCCTTCCACAAGTTCCTTCCCTCATCCCAGCCTCCACCCCAACTTATCTTCTCGTCTTCACATCATCTCAACCATCCCTCAGTCACCATTTCACTCCCTTCCCCACCTCCCCTCTCCTCCCTATCCTACCCTCACTCAGACTTGTTTTCTCCTCCCACTCACCACCCCCCCACCCCCGCCCGCCCGCCCGCAGCAACTCCAACGTTCTCTTTTCTCTGGAGCTGCGTTCTTTTTCAGAGGGAAGCCTCCCCTTCTGCGCCTGCCTCTCGCCTCCGGGCTTGCGGCTGCAAACCTCCTTCTCGTGGGTGGCGCGCGCCCTCTGCTGGTCTGAGGAAGATAAGCCAGAGTCGGGTCTTGCAGCTAAGCTGAGGATCCGACGTGCGTGAGCGCTCAGCCGCTTCAGCCGTGTCGACTCTGCGACCCTATGGGCTTGTAGCCCGCCAGGCTCCTCCGTCCAGGGGATTCTCCGGGCAACAGTACTGGAGTGGGTTCCCATGTCCTCCTCCAGGGGATCTTCCCGACCCAGGGATCGAACTTTCGTACTTTATGACTCCTGCATTGGCAGGCGGGTTCTTTACCACTAGTGCCACCTGGGAAGACTTCAGGCCAAATTTGGCTTTCAGAGAGGAGGGCAAAAGAGCCCTGCATCCCAGGTCCCACCTCGAGAAAACTGAGAAGTGGATCAAGTGGATGGTCCTCCTGGCTGGGCCATTTTCTTCACCACCTGAGGCTTTTCTGAGTACTGTGCCCACCAGGGCCCACAGCTCTTATGCTTTCTTCAGGCCTTCTACAAAACGTGTAGGCAGGAAAACTGCCTTAAATGCGTTCCCTTAGACGGAAGCAACACAGAGGGCAAGCCCTTCTCCATGGTCCTGGTGTTTCTTTCCCAGGGGCCATATCCCTCCTGGACCAAAGGTTCCTCACTTGTTGCCTGGAGACTGCCTGGGCTCCCGCAAGGCAGTTGAGGAGATTTCCCTGTGCCCTGTGGGCAGGAAATGCAGGTCAATTATTAATAAGTGCAGGGAGAGCCTGAATGCCCCTTCCCAAAGGGAATGAAATCGAGGTCCATCTAGAGAAAGAGTATTTCTTTGCATCTTCACTTCATTTTTTTCTGGTTTTCTAAATAACACACTCAGCATAGAAAATTTGAAAAATAGACAACAAGGCCTCCATTAAATACTAGTTGAATGAAATATGTAACGAAGCATGGGGAAAAGTCACCTACAGTCTCATTACACAGAGGTCACTGTTTATAACCCTTTGTCATAATCACCTTCCTTTTTCTCTACACCCTTTGGAATTAAATGGTGCCTGCTTTAGTCCCTTTCTGGAGAAGGAAATGGCAACTCACTCCAGTATTCTTGCCTGGAGAGTTCCATGGACAGAGGAGCCTGGCAGGCTACAGTCCATGGGGTTGCAAAGAATCAGACACGACTGAGCAACTAACACACACTTAGTCCCTTAACATTCTGGCATCAGCACGTTCCATGTTACTATGCTCTGCAGACCTCATGAGGTGGATGGGTGGGATCATGTATTTCAGGCAGCAGATGGCCAGGGGAGGAGTCTAGCCTCAGTGAAGTACTCAGTGACTCCGGGGGAGGGGCAGAGGGCCTCTCTGCAGAAAGTAGAAGCTGGGAGGAAAAGTGTACACAGGGGAGACAGAACCAGGGTCCAGAAAGATCTGGGCTGCTAAGAATTGTGGCTTGAAGGTAAAAAGGTGAAATTTCCCGGCAAGGAGTGTGAGGTCCTCTACTTACTTAGATCTCTAAAGGCCAGAGTGTGAGATATGCAAGGGTGGGGCTGGGCAGAGCCTATGTGTAAATGAGTGGTGTCTTAGTTACAGTGTTACATGGGAGACTGCAAGCTAGATGCAGAAGAACCACTGTGATCTGAGGATGCACTGATGCAGCTGTGGACACCCTAGACTGAAGGAAAGGACCCACTTGCTGTAATGATTGTGCCCCCAGGACTTCCCTGATGTTCCAGAGGTTAAGAATCCACCTGCCAATGCAAGGGACATGGGTTCCATCCCTGGTCCAGGAAGATTCCACTTGCCGAGGAGCAACTAAGACCCTGCATCACAACTACTGAACTTGTACTCTAGAGCCCACAGGCCACAACTACTGAAGCCCACGTGCCACAGAGCCTGTGCCCCACAAGAGAAACCACTGCAATGAGCAGGCTCATACACCACAACTAGAGAGTAGCCTCTGCACGCTGCAACTAGAGAAAGCCCACAGGCAGCAACTAAGATTCAGCGCAGTCAAAAAATAAATTTAAAAAAAGGATTGTGGCCCCAGCATGTTGTACATGGTGTTAATAGATAACACTTTCAGGAGAAGATCAAATGGAGAACAGATAGAATAGTGGACCCACCAAGTGAAGAAGGAAGAGTGCTGGAAAACCAACCATGGGAAACGTGGTCTGGGAAATCACTAGGGAATGAGGCACAGAAGCTGTCCTTAATTATTCAGAGATCTTTCTTGTGGCAGAGCACCCGGATGCATGTACTGGGACACGTGGTAGGAAGCTACAGTGAGGCAGATATGATCACTTGATCTCATGAAGAACCTTCTGCCATGGACCTTCACGAGGAGTGCTTTGTCACTGGACTACTAGGGGAGGTGGGTTAGTTGACTTTGAGATTCAAAGTCCTGTGAGTGAGTTGGCAAAAGAGGGATTTGGGCATCGTTGGGAAGCCAGGGGAAGTGTTAGATGGTTTTCTTACCTTTGGGCTTCCCTGGTGGCTCTGACGGTAAAGAATCTGCCTGCAGTACGAGAGACCTGGGTTTGATCCCTGGGTGGGAAGATCCCCTGGAGAAGGAATGGTTACCCACCCAGTATTCTGGCCTGGAGAACCCCATGGACAGAGGAGCCTGGGTGGGCTACAGTCCATGGGGTTGCAAAGAGTTGGACACAACTGAGTCACTTTCACTTTCGCTTTCACTTTTTCTTACCTGTGACATCACATCCTTAGAGCTCACCCTGCCCCTCTATTCTTTCCTTCAAACAAGCCAGTTTGGGAAGCTTATAGGATTGGGCATGAGAAAACCTGAGTTCTGGTCCTAGATTGGCAACTGACTTACTATTTAACCCTCAGATAATTCTTCTGGGATTCCATTTACTGTGGTCTTAGATTGATTCCATTCCACCCAAGCCCTGATGGAGCCACACTCTTACCACACTCAGCTTCCTGATAACTCAGGCCTGTCCTTACTGACCCTTAATCCCTTGGTCTTTGGTTCTCCAAGGTATTGATCCCACCATTGCTTCTGTCTCCCCGTCCAGGGTGCAGCCCCTCTTTCATTCCCTGAAGGTCTGAGCCTTTTCTCTCTCTCTTCACTCATGTCACTGGTGAAAATATGGCTCACTCACCACCCCACCCCCTGCCATGCACTTGCATGACAGAGTTTACAAAGCACCTTCACATCCATTGATTTATTGATCCTGTCCAGGGCCAGGGAGGAAGACGGGGTGGGCAGGGATGGCTTTATCCACTCGGAGGATAAGTAAACCAAAGCCTAAGATGTTAAGAAACTTGGCCAAAGTCTCAGGGCTCGTCCTAGGACCAGGTTCCTCACCAGACCTTCTCCCAGTGCTCCGAGTGGTTTCTCCATAGCCCCAGGTGGCCTTGGCCACCGTGTTGTAGGATCACTCCCCCATCCTCCCAGGATCACACAGACCTGTGCCTTCTCCCCTAACGTGTGCTCCTTGTGACCAAGCTCCACTTGCCTCCACTTGCAGATGGAATCAGAAGTCCAATTAGCATGCCGTGTGAGGACATCCATAGCCACGCACTCTAGACCTGCACAGCCACAGAGCAGTGATGCCACCCAGGGCACCAAGGCTTACAGAGCACCTTCTCATGCATCAGCCCATGTGACCACAGGCAGACACCAAAATGGGTTGCTGTGATGTACTTTTCTGGCTTTCATTCCTTCACATTCCCTTTAAAGTATCTTTCAAATGCACTTCACTTCAACCTGTTCCTTAACCTTTTCTATAATTCACAGCAAGTAGAACTGCTGGAAATAAAATATGTGCCTGCACTCACTGAACCTGACTCTGTGCCATGCTCTGCCCCAAGCTAATGCTTTACCTGTGGTCTTTCCTTCGCCCTGGCCACACCTTGCCAGGTGGGGATGGTTGTCTCCACTTTCAGGTGAGGAAACTGAGGCTTTGAGAAGTGGAGTGACTGGCTCTACCCGTGACCCCATAGCTCAAGTCCTCACCCATCACACCAGATCCTCTCTCACTGGGCCTTCCTGGAAAGCCTCTTCCTCGTGTGGAGGTGACCTGCAGCCTGCCCAGATCAGGTGTACTCCATCCACTTATCTAGTCATAGCAGGTGACTTCCCAGGAGGCTTCCCAGTGGGCACTAATGGTACAGAACCCGCCTGCCAATGCAGGAGACACAAGAGATGTGGGTTCGATCCCTGGGTCAGGAAGATCACCTGGAGACGGGCATGGCAACTCACTCCAGTATTCTTGCCTGGAAAACCTCATGGACAGTGGAACCTGGCAGGCTATAGTCCATAGGATCACAAAGAGTTGGACATGACTGAAGCAATCAGAAGATGATTTGTTATAATGGACAAGCTGATGACTTGTCTTATGAATGTCTTTGGTTAGTGAGGGCCTTGGTCTGATTAAAAAAACACATCAGACTGCTTGGTTGCCCCCATTGTCTTTTGTAAGCCTTCACTTTCTTGTGTTTCTACAACCTTTGAGGGGATCACCGTACTGTGGGGTGGGGCTAGGGTCTGACTACAACTTGACTTTGGTGGCAATTCCTACATCCGTTTGTCAGTTAAATTTCCCCTGACACTCCTCCATCCTGGGGTGGCCGATTGAGAGGCCAATGGCCCAATGGCCCACTGACTGAGATTTTTTTCTGTTTCCAAGACTTCTCTCCCACTGCATTTTCTTTGCTGGCTCCTCTTTCTTTTCTTTGGCAACAAAAGGTGACATAGCACAACAGCTCAGTGGCAAGGGCTCCGAGGCTGGGCTTCCTAGCTTCAAGCTCTGGCTCTGTCACTTACCAGCTTTGTTACTGACTTCTTTGTGCCTCAATTACTCTATCCGCAAAATGGATATGAAAATAACAGACCCTCCCTCATAGGGTTGAAAGAATAAATGATCATGTAAGAAACTTTGTACACATAAATCAGTGTTTTCAAAAAAAAACCCCAACAACTCCAAAAAAGGAAAGCACTGGTTCTTCCTCTGCAGTCCCAATCAGATGCTCTCCACATACCCTGGGAAGGACCTTGAGCGCCTACACCTGCTTTTCTAGGCCAGTCACCCAACTGGTGAGCTTCACTAAGAACCCATCTCTTGAATGGTTATATGGCCATAACCATGACACGGATCAGCCTGTTTTACTCAGTGCCTCCTCCATTTCTTTATGGGGCAACTGGACAACATACTGAACTTAAGATGACAAGGTCTCAGCTAGTTCTCAGCTGTGTGACTTCCCACGGGGAAGCCTCCTGGGAAGTCACCTGCTATGACTAGATAAGTGGATGGAGTACACCTGATCTGGGCAGGCTGCAGGTCACCTCCACACGAGGAAGAGGCTTTCCAGGAAGGCCCAGTGAGAGAGGATCTGGTGTGATGGGTGAGGACTTGAGCTATGGGGTCACGGGTAGAGCCAGTCACTCCACTTCTCAAAGCCTCAGTTTCCTCACCTGAAAGTGGAGACAACCATCCCCACCTGGCAAGGTGTGGCCAGGGCAAAGGAAAGACCACAGGTAAGACCACAGATCCACACCATTCAGACACTTAGCTTTCTCCTTTAAAGTATGAGTAATAGTAATGCTTATTTCCCATGGTTAGTATGTGGATTAAATAAAAATAATATTAATAATAGCATTTAACATATTTCTTGCAGTTAATAACACATTTGATAACACCCTAATAGTTCTCTCAATGTGGCAGACACAGGCAGCTCTACCCCTCCCTGCAACCTAAGTTGCATGCTCCTCACTTCAGGTAGTGGAGCTGTCACTGAAAAGTGATTGCCCAACCAGGGACTAACTTTCCAGCCCTCCTTGCATCTTGGTGGGAGCTACATGCCTTGTTTTAGCCAACAGAATATGAACCAAAATGACAGTGTATCTTGTGCCCAGGCCAAGGGATTTAGAAGTGAGTGTGCCTTCTCCGTGTTCTCTTACTCTCTCTGTACCACCAGTGGTCCACTAGAGGACCGCTAGTTCCTAAGAGATGGCAGAACTCCATTATGAAGGGATCCGGGTCCCTTAAACATCACATGGAGAGAAATCACTCATATATTGGACTGTTACTTTCAATTTGGAGGTTTTCTTGTTACAGCAACTAACATTACCATAACTAATATTTAAATCACATTTAATCCTTACAACAGTCCTCTGAAAGAGAGAGTATGATTTCCCCCATTTTATGATATGAAAACTGAGGCACAGAGTATGTGTGTGTTAGTCACTCAGTCATGTCCAACTCTTTGCCACTGTGTGGACTGTGGCCCGTCAGGATCCTCTGTCCATGGAGTTCTCCAGGCAAGAATACTGGAGTGGGTAGCCAATCCCTTCCCCAGGGGATCTTCCTGACCCAGGGATTGAACTCGAGTCTCTTGCATTGCAGGCAGACTCTTTGCTGTCTGAGCCACCAGGGAAGCCCACTGAGGGGTTAAGTCTGAAGTCACATGGTGAGAAAGGGCAGAGCAGAATCTGAACCCAGTCTGATTTCAGAGGCTGTGAGTTCTCTTAACCACTAGGGATGTGAAAGAGCTTTATATGTTAAGGTGTCCTAGAAGTAATAATAATAAAGGCTAATACTTACTGAACATCTATGTGTCAGGCATTATTTAAAGAGCTTTACATTCATTCGGTCCTCAAAACCCTTTGGAATTGGGTTTAGTATTTTTCCCATTCTATGGATGAGGAAAACTCGAGACACAAAATATCAGATAAATTGCTTGCAGTCACTGTGCTGCTAAATGGTAGCAAGTTGATTCAAGCCCAAGCAGCCCAGCTTTCACTTCCTTCCCCATCCCTTATTCCCCTGATCCTTTCTCATGGAAAAATGAGCAGATTCTGAGATTCTGAGAAGCCCAGTAAGTGGCAGGAAAATTTCCCCAAATCTCAGCCCAATCCTAGGCTAGGTTCCCAATTTCACTACTCACCTTGGTTCCAGACAGATTACAGAGTGAGAAATACATTTTATTTTTATTTTTTAACACCAAAAACATTTTATATTGGGGTATAGTCGATTAACAATGTTGTGATAGTTTCAGGTGAACAGTGAAGGGACTCAGCCATATATATACATGTTTCCATTTTCCCCTAAAACTCCCTCCCATTCAGGCTGGCACATAACATTGAGCAGAGTTCCATGTGCTATATAGTAAGTTTTTGCTGGTTATCCATTTTAAAAATAGTCATGTATGTACATGACCTTGCCAAAGTCCTTAAATATCCCTTCCCCCCAGAAACCATGAGTTCATTTTCTAAGTCTGTGAGTCTCTGAGAAATACATTTTGGAAATCTGTGGCCAATGTGACCCTTGCATTTATCTCACATGGCATGATGGAGTAGAGGGAGTCCAGAAGGACATGGATTCAGATGCAACTTCTGCCTATCCCCTGTGGGAAAGAGAGGGCTTCTTGCTCTCTCTGAGCCTCAGTGTCCTCATCTGTAAAATGGAAACATTGGTTATATCCACCTTGTTGGTTTGCTGCCATGGGCAGAGCATATGCCCAAAGATCCCAGCACTGAGGACCATTCCATAACTACCATCCCCCAGCACTGACCAGCCCAGAACAGCCCCCTGCTCTGGGGTCTCAAACTACCTCCCCCAGTCTAATTCCCCCAACACTGCACCCAACTTCTTCCATGAGTCAGAGAAGCTTCTTCTGTGAGGTTGGGGGAGGAGGAAGTAGCTGAGGGAGGCTGGAAGGCCAAATCCTGGGTTCCTTTTTCTGGGAGAGGAGGCCAGGTTGCTTAGCACCACAGCAGGAAGTTGTCAGGGAGGCTCCAGGCAGGGCTATCTTCTTCTATTCTGCAACATAGAGAATCTGGGGTGACATTCGATGGGGAGATGAATGGGGAAAGCGGGGAAGGGTCCCAGACTCTGATAACCTCTGGGCTTCATTCTCCTTTTCTATGATCACCTTTCCAGTCCTTCAGTTCATTCCCCTTGTTTTCTACCGTTGACAAGCAGAGACAGAGAGACAAGTTCTAGGACCCATCCTGTACACATGTCTGTCCACTGGCCATGTCTGTAACCATGTGCCAAAAGGGCTAGATTCAGGACCATTTTATATGTATACTGCACTTTACAGTTAACAAAGGACATCCATATATATGATTTCACCAGATACAGTAGCCTCTTCAATTCCCATATGACAGATGAGGGGGAAGAGTCTGAAGGTTCCCCCAGGAGGAAACAGCAGGGCCCAGATTTGCTGCAGATCTCAGCACACTTCCACCACATATCGCAGCATGGATGTTAGTACAGGCATTGGCGCCACTGCTGTGCCTGCTACTCCGTGTCCTCACAGTTTGAGGATTCTTCATGCCGGGTGTCCTGAGGTGCCCCCAATGAGCATCTTTCCCCACCCTTCGTCAGAAAGCAGGTGAGCGGAGGAGGCAGGCCCAGCTGTTCTTCCCTGCTGGGGCAGGAGGCATCCTTGGAGTGGAGAGTCCCACAAGAGGCCTGGTCTCCTGGCCCAAATGCCTAGACCCAGGAATGCTGCTGGGCTGGGCCAGGATGGCACAGGCATCTACACACCAGTGGCTGTAGCAAGTCCCCTGGCTGGCATTCCGGAGAGAAGCATGTGGGTCCCACTGGGGCCAGGGCCTGGAGGCAAGGAGTAAACACATATCACCCAGGTCACAGATTCCTCATGGGAGGCCCAGGCCTCTAGGGCTCCCTACTGCCTCGGGGGCCAGCAGAGCTGGTCAGAGCAGCTCAGGGTCCCCTTCTGGACTCTGTCTTGGTCCCTTGATCCCTCTGTCAAAATGTTATTAATAGTGCTGACTACCATAGCAATGGTTGTTACTCCAAAACCAGTAATACTGTCATTCTTACTCTAGCCATTTGATAAGACATCACAAATCTGAGTTTCTTGTTTCCATCTGATAGATGAGAAACCTGACATTCAGAGAGGTTGAATAACTGTCTTAGGTCAACTTTTAGTAAATGTAGAGTAGGCACTCAAACCTCTGGCTCCTAGTCTTTTGATCTGTACATCATATAACACTGCTTTCAAATGTCAGGAGGGAAAAAGGAGTCCCAGAGGAGCATTTAGCCACTTTATCCTCCATCCCCAACTTGTACCTGCTCAGGATCATGGCTCAGTTGGTGTTCCCCAAGGAACAGGCAATTTGAAAAATTATTTTGATTAAAGCTTTATCAACTTCCAAAAAAATGATTTGAGAAGACTTACTATATAGCAGTATACACAAAACAGAATATTCAGTTCTAAAAGACAAAAAAGCAATTGGTGAAATATGAGAAGCATTCCCATAAGTCTGGGACAAGGCAGTGGTGTCTTTTTTACCCCTTCTAACCTTGTCATCATTGCTACTACTGAACATTCTACTGGAAGTCCTAGGCAACACAATAAGACAAGAAAAGTTATCTGCTATATGCAAATACTAGATAGGAAGATTTCAAAATGTCCTAGTTTGCAGACAATATGATTGCTTCCCTAGAAAATCTAAGAGACTCAACTGGAAATCAATTAGAACTAATGAAAATAGTATGTCCAGTAAGATACAAGGTTAGTACACAAAAACGCTTTTTCCATACTGTGTAGAAATAAGGAAAAGAATTGGGAATGACAGATTGACAAGAGCAATAAAAATACATTCCCAGGTAAACCTAGTGAAATACATGAGAAATATCCAAATAGAAAAATAAAACTATAAATCTTCACTAAGGAATATAAAAGAAGACCAGAATACATAGAATACTTAGCATGTTCGTGGGTGGAATGACTCATTATTGCAAAATGTCAGATCTGCCCAACTTCATCTATAAACTGTTCAGTCTCAATCAAAGTCCCAATATTTTTTTTTCCAAAGGGATTTTATGGAAACTGACAGGCTTGGCTCTAAAGTTCTTCTGGACGATGTGTTTGGGGGACTTCCCTGCTGGTCCAGTGGTTAAGAATCTGCCTTCCAATGCGGGGAATGTGGGTTCAACCCCTGGCTGCGGAACTATGATCCCACATTCTTTGGGTTAAGTAGGCCTGCACGCTGTAGCTACTGAGCCCAGTGCCTCAACTAGAAAGCCCACAAGACACAGTTAGGAAGAAGCCTGCATGATGCAACGAAGACCTGACACAGTCAAAAATAAATAAATATTTTTAAAAAAGAATAGCCAAGACGGTTTTAGCAAAAGAACAAGGAGCATTCCACAAACTACAGTTATTTTATTAGAGGTGTGGTTTGGCACAGCAGTCGTCACATAGACCAGTGGAACCCAGGAGAGTCTTAAAAACAGACCCATGGACTTGTGAAAATTCCATAAAAGATAGAGATGGAATACACTGGAAGAAAAGGAAGATTGTTCAAAAGTTGGTGCAAAAAAAAAAAAAAAAAAGTTGGTGCAACCTGTTATTTGTTTGGGGAAAGTAGTTCTCTCTCTCCTTCTCACTACATACAAAAATAAATTCCAAAATAAATTAATGAAATAAAGACACTATAAAACATACTATAAAAATACCAGAATAAAATTCAAAAACAGAACAAATCCTAATCTCCAAATCCAGCATAAAACAAGAGCATTCAGAAAGAGAAGAGGGATATCAAACATCTGGGAGGAGTTAGTTACCAAACTGTGTCCTAAAGATATTATATTTAATTGCATACTTGTTGACAACCAAAGCAAAACATGGAAACTGTCGCTGTCACTATTTTGGTTCATTTACCCACTTCCCGTTTATTGATATCTACTGTCAGTTCGTTTCAGTTCAGTCGCTCAGTTGTGTCTGATTCTGCAACCCCATGGACAGCAGCACGCCAGGCTTCCCTGTCTATCACCAACTCCCGCAGCATCTCAGACTCATATCCATCGAGTCGGTGATGCCATCCAACCATTACATCCTCTGTCATCCCTTTCTCCTCCTGCCTTCAATCTTTCCCAGCATCAGGGTCTTTTCCAGCGAGTCAGGTCTTCACATCAAGTGGCCAAATCACTGGAGCTTCAGCTTCAGCATCAGTCCTTCCAATGAATATTCAGGACTGATTTCCTTTAGGATTGACTGGTTTGATCTCCTTGCTGTCCAAGGGACTCTCAAGAGTCTTCTCCAACTTCACAATTCAAAAGCATCAATTCTTCAGCGCTCAGCTTTCTTTATCGTCCAACTCTCACACCCATACATGACTACTGGAAAAGTCATAGCTTGGACTAGATGAACCTTTTTGGCAAAGTAATGTCTCTGCTTTTTAATATGATGTTTAGGTTGGTCATAACTTTTCTTCCAAGGAGTGTCTTTTAATTTCATGGTTTCAGTCACCATCTGCAGTGATTTGGGAGCCCAAGAAAATTAAGTCTGTCACTGTTTCCATTGTTTCCCCATCTATTTGCCATGAATGATAGGACCAGATACCATGATCTTAGTTTTCTGAATGTTGAGTTTTAAGCCAACTTTTTCACTCTCCTCCTTTGCTTTCATCAAGAGGCTCTTTAGTTCCTCTTCACTTTCTACCATAAAGGTGGTGTTATCTGCGTATTTGAGGTTATTGATATTTCTCCTGGCAATGTTGATTCCAGCCTGTGCTTCATCCAGTCCAATATTTCACATGATGTACTCTGCATATAAGTTAAATAAGCAGGGTGACAGTATACAGCTTTGAGGTATTCCTTTCCTATTTTGGAACCAGTTCACTTTTCCATGTCTGGTTCTAACTTGCTTCTTGACCTGCATACAGATTTCTCAGGAGGCAGGTCAGGTGGTCTGGTATTCCCATCTCCTGAAGAATTTTCCACAGTTTGTTGTGATCCACACAGTCAAAGCTTTAGCGTAGTCAATGAAGCAGAATTAGATGTTTTTCTGGAATTCTCTTGCTTTTTCTATGATTCAACAGATGTTGGCAATTTGATCTCTGGTTCCTCTGCCTTTTCTGAATCCAGCTTGAACATATGGAGGTTCTCGGTACACGTACTGTTGAAGCTTGGCTAGGAGAATTTTGAGCATTACTTTGCTAGCGTGTGAAATGATCTACCGTTAGGTGCTGCGCTAATTCTCATTGTTTAACGAAAAGATATGAAGAAGCTAATGTGAAGAGGAATATTTTCCCTAGCTTTATTGTTCGTATAAGTAGCAATGGGTGTTCCTCAGCACTTACGTGAGAGATAGAGAAGTGTTCTTTCAATGGTCTTGGATGGGTCCTTGTGAGAGTGTGTATGCGTGCACGCCCATGCTCTCTGTGTGTGCTTGTGCTACACGTGTGTTGTGCATGTACACACACCCATGCCTGCTGGGATAGATGGGGGTCTCACTTCTCTTGTCCAGCAAGGGACACCCTTAAATCCTAGGGATCTGGAAATAGCTTGAAGAGGAGGAAGGGAGTGAAGTGAGTTTGGAGACACGTGAAAGAGGAGGTAGGCAGGGCTGTAGATGTGTGCTTCTCCTTTTCCAGACACTGGAAAAGGAGCGTCACTTTTCCCCGTTTCCTTCCTTTCTTTCATTTATCTTCTATCTCTTTTTCTTTATAATTTTTCTTCTTTTTTTTAGGTAATAACAATAGTTTAGTTTGTTTTAATTAACTAAAAAGCTCAGAAAAGTATAAAGAAGAAAGTAAAACTGGTCTTTTAAAATCCTCCCAATTATTGAGAACAACTATTAAAATTTTAGGCTTCCCCGATGACTCAGTGAGTAAAAAATCCGCCTGTAATGTAGGAGACACAGGTTCAATCCCTGGGTCGGGAAGATCCCCTGGAGGAGGAAATGGCAACCCACTTTAATATTCCTGCCTGGAGAATCCCATGGACAGGGTCACAAAGAGTCAGACACAACTGAGTGACTAAACAGACAAAAACATCCTAAAACTTGGCATTGCTGCACATACACATACACACAGATTCAGTATATATCTGTTGACTGAGGGCAGGAGGAGAAGGGGGCAGCAGAGGATGAGATGGTTGGGTGGCATCACCGACTCAATGGACATGAGTTTGAGCAAACTCCGGGAGATGGAGAAAGACAGGGAAGCCTGGCGTGCTGCAGTCCATGGGGTCGCAGAGTCAGACACGACTGAGAGACTGAACAATAACAATTGATTGCCTGCTGCCAGGTGCCAGGAATCTGGCAGTGAACAAGATAGGCCATTTATTGACAGAATACAAAACAAGTAACCAAAAATTACCAGGCAGGAAAAAATGTCATGAAGAAATCAATCTGAGGCATGTGATGAGGGGTGACTATGGGGCAGATTGAGATGAATTCATGCAGGAAGAGGTAGCTGTTAAGCGGAGGATCTGAATGAGAGGAAAAGGACAGCTATTTAAAGATCTCTCTCGTACACAAATGGGACCACATTACATTGTTTTCAACCTGCTATTTTCACTTTGTCATGGTCGTTTTTAATATAGATTAATGTACCATTTTTAATGGTTCATAATATCCCAATGAATATTGATTTGTCACAGTTTACTTCGTCTCCTACTGATGCATCCACTTTTTTATTTGTATAAACAATGTTATGATAAGTATCCTTGTATCATGTCTTTTTCCACTTATCACCTTAGGGCAAATTTCTGGAAATGCAGTAGTTGGGACAATACATATACTGCCTTTCACATTTTGATCCACAGCCAAGTAGCCCTCCAAAAATACTGGGCTAATGTATATGGTGACAATAGTGCAAGGAAGTGCACATTTCCCCATTTTTTTGTCATGGCTGGGATTTTCTATTTTTATGATCTTTGTCAGTGATGCAATATCCCACGTTTTGACTTGAGTTTCTTTAGTTAATAGTGAAGTCAACTATCTTTTTTGTGCTTATTGATTATCTATATTTTGTGTGAT
This sequence comes from Capra hircus, assembly GCF_001704415.2. NCBI lineage: Eukaryota > Metazoa > Chordata > Mammalia > Artiodactyla > Bovidae > Capra > Capra hircus. Next base: position 28,896,289 of record NC_030809.1, read on the forward strand.
TACCTCTTCACAGTTTTAACTATCTTTCTATTAAAAATATATTGTGTTGCAATTATGTTCTCTTAGATTGTCACTTGTTTTTCAATCTTGTTTATGGCCGTTCTTTTTCTCTGTATCTCTAACATTCAACTTAAGTGGAATCAATCTTTTTCTTTAAGCTTTCTCCATGTCTAAAAAGATGTTCTCTATCCAATCCAATCATGAGAAACGTGGGGCTGGAAGAAGCACAAGCTGGAATCAAGATTGCTGGGAGATCAATAACGCCAGATATGCAGATGACACCACACTTATGGCAGAAAGTGAAGAAGAACTAAAGAACCTCTTGATGAAAGTGAAAGAGGAGAGTGAAAAAGTTGGCTTAAAGCTCAACATTCAGAAAAATAACATCATGGCATCTGGTCCCTTCACTTCATGGCAAATAGATGGGGAAACAGTGGAAACAGTGTCAGACTTTATTTTTTTTGGCTCCAAAATCACTGCAGATGGTGATTGCAGCCATGAAATTAAAAGACGCTTACTCCTCGGAAGGAAAATTATGACCAACCTAGACAGCATATTAAAAAGCAGAGACATTACTTTGTCAACAAAGGTCCATCTAGTCAAGACTATAGTTTTTCCAGTAGTCATGTATGGGTGTGAGAGTTGGACTATAAAAAAAGCTGAGCACTGAAGAATTGATGCTTTTGAACTGTGGTGTTGGAGAAGACTCTCGTGAGTCCCTTGGACTGCAAGGAGATCCAACCAGTCCATCCTAAAGGAGAGCAGTCCTGGGTGTTCACTGGAAAGACTGATGTTGAAGCTGAAACTCCAATACTTTGGCCACCTGATATGAAGAGCTAACTCATTTGAAAAAACATTGATGCTGGGAAAGATTGAGGGCAGGAGGAGAAGGGGACAACAGAGGGTGAGATGATTGGATGGCATCACCAACTCAATGGACATGAATCTGGGTAAACTCCAGGAGTTGGTGATGGACAGGGAGGCCTGGCGTGCTGCGGTTCATCAGGTCGCAAAGAGTCGGACACGACTGAGCGACTGAACTGAATTGACCTAACCCAAGATGCAATAATAATAATTATAAACACATGTTTTATTCAAGTATTTTATTTAATATTAGATTACCATCACATATTAATTACTATTTTCTAATTATGCAAATAATATACCAATACATGGTTGTTGCAAAAATTAAACCCCATAGATAAGGCAAAAGTCCCCTAGACAACATCAATCTCAGTTCCTTTCCAGAAGTCACTTAATAAGAGTGATCTGTATCTTTTTAAGCTTCTGTTATACACACACATACACACAGAAATTACAGTTTGATTTTTTTTGCTTTTGCATAAATGATATGATACTATATATATTGCTATGCAACTTTTAATGACACTATGTGTTTTGGAGATCTTTCACATTGGTATGTACAGTCCAGTCCATCCTTTTAAACTGAATATTATATCAAAGCATTTTAAATTTCTCACCTACTGGTGGATATCTAGGTTGAGTTCAGTTTCTCTCTCTAAACAGTAATACAATAAACAAATCTTTATCATATCTTTTGTACATTTAAGTATTTCTCTGGGGTCAATACTAGAAATAGGGATTCCAGGGTAGAAAATATATGCATTTAAATTTCTAATAGATACCTTCAAATTGTTCTTTCTTCTAAGGTTTTATAATTTTTTAAAAATGTTTTCATCAATTTGGAACTTATTTGGGGGCTAAGAATGAGAAAGGATTGATCTTTTTTCTTCATAGAAATGAGTATCCAGTTGAACCAAAAGTATTTACTGACTAATCTATCTTTTTTCCCAATGGATCTGAAATGGTGCCTTTATCATCTATTAAATTCCCACCTATGTTGGAGTTTAGTTTGGGATTATCTATTCTGTTCTATTGATACATCTGTTCCTACATCAGTGCCTTATGCTTTAGCGACCTTAGCACTTTAGTAAATTTTATTATATAGTAGGGCAAGCCTTCCATCATTAGTCTTATTTCTTATGCTTTTCTTGATGTCCTGCAGTTTTCTGGGATAATATGTAAATTTTCAAAAAACGTGTAAAATGTAGAAAGGTAATAAAGAAATATCCCTTTTCATATTTACATTGTTTACCATCACCCCTCCTTCCTTTTAGATTGTCATATATAAAAATGCATGCAGAGAGACTAATTTTATGATGTACGGTCTTGAAGCCAAATATCAGCCACAGGAGATTATGATCAAGGGAGGTGAAGAAACGGGGCAGGGGAGAGTTGTAAAAGGGGAGTAACTATGGTGGGCACTGTCGCCAAGTAGAGAGAGATCTGCTAAAGAATTAGAACCCAGGGAAAAAGAAAGCCCCTGGAAGCCCAAAATCAGTTGGGAGAATTTTAAGCCAGAAACTAAGAGGTTAAAACTGAATGCCTAGGAAAATAAGGAAAGTGGGGTGCTAGAGTACAAAGTCAGACAGCCAGACTGCAAGTGTAAAAGAGAGATTGCGTCTAAAAACCTTGGCAAAATATTAAACTCAGGTCAAAGGAACTTGAATCCTGAGACTGTGCTCTGCAGTTTATCTGTCTTATACCCAATTTTTAATCACACTGAACTAAAACACTTTTTGTATGCCTCATTTACACACCTAACCTGTGTGTGATGATCTTCTTGGATGTCTGACAAGATGCTGAAAGGGAAGGTAATGGTCTTTGTGCGTGTGTGTGTATATATATATATATATATATATATATATAAAATTTATTTATTTCACTGTGCCAGGCCTTAGTTGTGGCATGTGGGATCTAGTTCCCTGACCAGGGATCAAACCCTGGGCCAGCTGCCCTGGGAGCTTGGAGTCTTAGCCACTGGACCACCAGGAAAGTCCCGGTAATGGTCTTAAAAAGGTCTTTAGAGTTTAACCTCTGTTGTCTTGAGGCCACTCATGGCAAATATTGTTTATGGTGTATAAAAGGGTCAGGAGTTGCACTTAAAGTGGGGCATATGAAGAAAGCCAGGTCCCCAGACCTGGCTACCAGATGTCCCTGGTCATGGTGGCATGTTTAGAGGGGCTGCTTTGGCAGCCTCTGTAGTAGAAATCTTCTAGAGATGCCCACCTGGTGCCCATGGCAGAGTCCCAGAGGGTAGAGGCCACAGGATGTCCCCTTGGATATGCCAGATGCTCTGGTTGCTGGGCACCCTGCCTGGCAGGCAAAGCAGTTACCATGACAACCACCACACACACACACACACACACACACACACACCTGTGATTTTTTGTGTTTATCCTTTCCCATTAAGTACCACGGTATTCCAAGGAGAGGCAAGCATAGCTCTCAGAACAGAACATCCTCTGCTCCAGGAAGCAGGGCAGGGAAGGAAAGTGGAGATGTGTTTATGTTATGATTGAATGAGACTTCATCAGCTTAAATGCCTATGTACCTGCTTCTGTGTTCAGATGTGTTGTATAACAATGTATGTATCAGCATGTATCATGCAAATGGTGAGATCACAGTTTATCTGCCCATTTGCTTCCTACTCCCCTCCCCTCTCTGTTGCCCCTGTGCTGTAAGAATCACCCCGCCCCCCAGCCTTTGCTGAGCAGAAGTGCTGAGTCATGGCTCCATCTGGGTTTCTGTCTCCTATCCTCCATCTCCATTCTTTCCTCCGCCCACCCCTCCCTCATTCCTGCTGGACTCTCTAGACCTCTGGGCCCTCTTCACCACCTCTGTCCTAAGCCTGGACTTATTTTCCCAGAGGTACACTTCTGGGCAATCAAGAGAAGGCATGTCACTCTGTTTCTGCATTTACTCCCTTATCACTTTGCCTTCTCAAAAGACTGCTCCGAGTCCTTCTCTTAATGACCACCTTCTCCCTGAGAAAACAGGAATCGGACCAAGTTTGACCGGGAGGCTAATTCTTCCGTGTATTCTTGCTGATCCTCCTCCAGTCCCTCACTACTTAATCGGATTATGGCAATGTCTCATGCCTGGGGCGTGGCAAGGAAAGTGAGATTTAATTTGCCAGCAGGCCCTAAGGCTTTTTTCTCATTCTAGTTCTCCAAATGCCAGACCACAGGTTCTTGGAGGCAAGCGCGCTGTCGCCCACCTGTGTGTCCCAGTGCGCATAGGAGCGTAGTAATAGAAGGGTGCTGTGTCTATGCGTTCAGGGGCAGAATCTAGAGGTCTCTCCCCAAGGATGTTTGAGGGTCTCTGTAGGAGTGTCTTTTCCATCCCCGTTGGGCTCTTCTAACACAGAAATCCCACTCAAATAGTTTCGATAACTAGTTCCAAATAAGAGGGACCAGGATTGTTCTCTGCAACCTCCCGGCCAGAGGTAAGAGAGTGGAAAGGGCACCCTCCTCCCCTGCCCCGCCCCACCCCGCCTGTTCAGTCTGGTTGCTATGGCGACAGCCGCGGGGTGACCCAAGTGCTCCTCCCTCTCTCCTTCCATACCTAGAGAGATGACGGCACCGCGCTGACTGCGCCAAATTCCAGCCAATGGGCGACTGCTCCCGCCTTTCCTTCCACCAGCTCTCCCCACCTCCCCCGCTCCCCACCCCCCCCCCCCGGCGGGAACTCGATTCACAAATCTGGACTGGGGATTTCCGGCTACTGGCCGGTTGAGAGGGCGCTGGGCAGAGTCCGGGGAAGAGTTGAGATCTGTCTTCCTAGGAGGACAGTCTTCCTGGGTTCTTGGGCCAGACTCCTGTAACTTACCACCAGAAAGGTTCACATCTACTCCCAATTATCCGGAAAACCTAACGGAGGCCGTCTGCAGCTCCTCCTACTCCTGCATGCCCTCCCTCACCCTGTCGAGTGAGCCCCGTCAGTACCACGGACAGCGAATCAGGGCCTTTCTAGGTGGGCTTCTCCCTCTCTCCGAATGCTCCGGACGTCTCCGTGGAGACCAGGGTCACAGACGCCAGCGCTCCACTGCAGCCAGGGCCTCCTCGGGCCAATGAAAAACTGAATGGGGGCGCTTAGCTAAGTGGTTAAGAAGGCAACGGGGACCAAAGAGGAATCTCAGGCTAACTGGCTTACTTTTCTTCATTCAACCACGAAGAATGGCTCCTGTCTTCCAGGCTGCCTGTGTACTAGCCTCCCTGGCGATTAAGGGCTAGGTCTGAATCTCAAGCAGGGATGGACCTCCCAAAGCTGCCCTGGGTAGGCATGTGGCTGAAACAGTCTTGAAGGAGCCCCATGGGTAGGGGAAAGAGTATGGGGCTAAGTGTGGCATTCGGGCCCTACCTGAGAGTGGTGAAGACATACCTAGTCAGGCCTGACGGAACTCTCAACAGAATGAATGGCAGGGAGAGGTGGAGGAAAGAGAGAAAACAACAATAACTAGCTGATGCTGCCTCAATGAGCCACTCTGTAAAAGGGGAGCAAACTTCTGCTGTCCTCATCACTTATCCCCTAAATGGCCTGGGTGTTAATGCGCAGGTGGTCAGAAAAAATGAAGGCAGGGGTGGTGGGGGGGCGGGGGGTGGGGGTACGGGGTGGGGCAGGAATTCAGCCTTACCACCAGGCCTCTCGTCCTTTGGCTCCCTCACTTTGCTCTCTGTAAGATGGAAGTCAGTGGGGGGGAGGGGTGACGGAAACAGTAGCCGTTCTCAGGGACTCGACCCTCCCCACTAGGCCCATGGGGGCCCGAGTGCCCTGCCTATGATAGTTCCACTCCCGCTCCCTCCCTCCCAAGGCCCAAAAAAAGGCTGGCGCAAAAACATCTGCAGGCGCTTCCAGCGCTTTATAGTTCTCTCCTGGACAGACGGACAGACAGACAATGCGGCCCGCACCGTCGGCCCGCATCATTGGCACCTTGGACACGGCACCAGGCCCAACCCAGTCCCTGGTACCCTCCCAGGAGAATTCTGGTCCGGCCTCAAATCAGCACCTCAGACAGTTCCGGGCCCAACCCCGCCCCTCCCCCCTCCCTCCGGAAACAACCAAATAAATTAAAAGTGGGGAGTGGGGGGGACAAAAACACCTAAGGGCAAGGAAGAGGGGTGCTCCTCCTTCAGAGTAAGAAGAGTACTCTGTCTCCTCCCACCCTTCTGCTGAGGCCCCGCCGCCACCGCCGGGATGACCTCCTAGGTTGATTTTTGCTCCCAAACCTCAGCCTCCTGAAGCTGGCATCCCCCGCCCCCCAACTCCCGGCATGCAACACGTTGGAAAAGGTGGGGAGAGGTGGTGGGGATGGGGCGAAGGACCATCCTGGTGGTTGTCTGGCCTCCCGGGGCTGCAGTTTCTGCTGTACCTCAGCCGATCCCAATCAAGAATTCATGTTCCCTTCGGTCTGGGGAGGAGAATATGGGGTCGCAGTCGGAGAGAGAAATGCAAGCTAACAGGCGGAGAGGGGGGAAGGCAGACGGGAGGGGGAAGATGGTGACACATGCCAGGAGCGAGGGAAAGAGAAGGGGAAATGGGGACAGAGGTGCAGAAAGAGGAACGGGGCAATGAGAGAGAGTCAGGTAGTGGGCAACACGGAGACGGAAACACACACCCAAGGGATGGAAAGTGTGACTGCAAGGAGGAAGGTGGGGAGGCAAAAGATGAAGGGAGGAGGGAAGGGGAAGACATAGGAAGGAGATGAAGAAATGGACAAGTCCGAGGGAGACGGACTTAACACAGAGAAGGGAAGGGGGTGACCCCGGCAGAGTTGGAGAGATGAGGGCGCAGATAGATAGAAAGGGTGAGGTTGGGGGTTCCTCTCCCGCGCTCATCCCCCACCCCCACCCTGCGCCCAGCAAATCCAAACGCCGAGGCCTCTGGCATCCTGGCCTCCACCTTCCCCTGCGGGGCAGGGGCGGCTCCTCCTCCGGCCACGGCGCGGAGCGGCGGTAGCAGCGGCGGCGGCTTGATGGTCCCGGGGGCTCCGAGTGTGTGTTAGGGGCTGGGGCGGGGAGCGGGCGCTGCCCTGGGTTATCCCTAGCGGTCCAAGTTCATAGTCCAGTGCTTGGCTCCAGTCGCGCAGCTGTCCCTGGCGGCCGAGGAGGAGGAGGAGGTGGAGGGGGCCGCGGGCGCGCCCCCGTTGGGTGGACCCCCGGCGCTGGCGGAGGCCTCGCCCTCGTTCTTGAGGTCTTGGAAGACCTGCGTGAAGAAGTGGGGGTCGGCGTTGAGCCGCAGCATCTGCGGGCTGAGCCGCTGGATGAGGCGCAGGCAGCGTTGCCAGAAGCGCTCCTTGTCGGGCTCCACGAGGAAGGGCTTGAGCGGGTAGGAGATCTCGTTGCCCATGTAGGAGTAGGCGAGGTAGAGGCAGGTGAGGAAGGCGGCCTGCAGCTCGGCGGCCGACGCCAGCTCGTCCCCGCGCAGCGACTCGCGGCACAGCAGGTACACGAACACCAGGTTGGCGGGAGTAATGAAGGCCTGGTCTTGCCAGCCCTGCAGCAGCAGCGAGCGGTCCACTCCGCGGAACCAGCCCACCAGCTCGCCCGGGCTCAGCTCCTTGAGACGGTAGCAGCGCCGGCACACGAAGTCGCCCAGGCAGCGCAGCAGCTCGCCGGTAGAAGCCTGGACGATGACCCGCCGCGGCGAGCCGCCAGGGACCGGCGGCGCCGCCTGCGGGGCTGGGGGCGGCGGCGGCGGCGGCTTCCCTCCGTCCGAGCCTGGCGGCGGAACGCCGGCGCTGCCCCCCGACGGCGGCTCGCAGGTGGCGGCGGCCGCGGGTACAGTGGGCACGGGCACCGCCAGGGGCTTGGCGGCACCGCCGCCGTCGGGGGGATCCCGACCTTTGCGGAGAAGGTTCTCGCGGTTGCGCTGTTGGACCAGGGGGTCGGGGCCGGTGGACGCTGGCTTGGGCGTCACCTTCTTGCTGCCTTTCTTCTTCTTGGCGGACGCGGCGACAAGGCGCTTCCAGGTGAGCGCGGAGATGAGCACGGACGGCCGTTTGAGCCGGCTCTCGCCTTTGCCGCCCTTGCCCGCTGGCGGCGCCCCGTAGCCCCCCAGCGCCTCGTCTCCCGCGGGCGGCGCCTTCTTCTTCTCCTCGGGCAGCCCGCCGGGCCTCCGGCCCTTGGCCGAGGAGGCGGGGGAAAGAGACAGCACCGTGCCCATCCTGCAGAGCGGGGCCGGCGCCCGGGCCCCGGCGGGAACCGCGGGCGGCGCCCCTGCCCGCCGCGCCGCCGCCGCCGCCTCTGCTGCAGCCCCCGGGGACCCGGCGGTGGGGGCCCAGCCCCGGCCCGGGCGCGGGAACGGGCAGTAGAATGCGGCTGCTTCGGCTTTTCTGCGCCGGCTGCTCTGGATCTGAGCTGCGCCAGCTGCAGCGTCAGCCCCACCCCTTGGGCCCAGTCTTCGCCGCGCCACGCCCCGTCTCACGCAGCCAATCCTTGCCCAAGCTGCCCTCCTAATCGGCAGCTGCGCTGACCAATAGAATCTCTCATGCCAATCTCAAGTTCCGCCCATCCCCATGCCTTGGTCTCTGGTCCAGTCCCTTCACCAGAAAGGCGAAAGGAGGAGGTGGCTGGTTCGAGGACCTCATCAGGGTCAGAACCGGTGGGTGGGTGGGTGTGGGAGGCTGCTCCCACCTACACCTACAGGTCCTAGGGCCCTGAATCAACTTGTTTTGATGCACTGGATCGCGATAGCAGAGATGCCATGGGAACAGCCTCCTCCCCTTTTGATTATGTGCTGGGGTTGGGGGAGGGCAGCGTGGGCAGCTGCTTCATCAAGGCGAGTGCCTTCATCAAGGCGCCCAGGCCCCAGCTGGGTCGCACTGCACCAGCTCCTCCAATCTAGCAGTCGGTGGACTCCCTCTTAACTCTCCTCCCCTCCCTTCCCCCATGTGGCCACGAGGGAAGACTGCAGCAGGTGTATTCTTGCTCTGCCTGTGACGAGGTGTTGGCTGGGCCCTCGTCTGCCTGAAGGTCGCGACCCGCCTCCTTAGAGGCCTTTACTCTGGGGGTGGTAAGACACTCAGATTTGTCGCCGAAGCCACGGTTTGCCGACCTGATTCTCTGCTGCTGAGTCTGTGATAAGAGGCCCTGAGCTCTGGTCCTGCTCTTTGTCCCTCTCCCCTCCAATCCCCTGATTTCACACTTGGGTGGATGATGGGTGATTTCCGGGGAAAGTCTGGAAATTGGTCTGTCCAGTCTCAGATAGCAGACTGGCCTTCTGTGCAGAGGGAGGCCCAGGAGGGTTGGTCCCATCCATGGCCAGTCCTGGGTCCAGGCTGAGATGGGTTTTTATTGTCACATGCCCCCTGCCATTCAGGTCCTAGCTGACCCCATTCCCAGCTCTAGGCTATTAGGCTGGGTCCTGCCCATTTCTCTCTGGGTCTGTCTGTTCTCTCCTCGGCACCCATAAGGCCTTTGTCCCGGATTTGGTATTCTCTAGGCCTTACCTGCAGGTCTGGAGCCCAGCTGGTTTTGGGCTGTTCTATCTGCCTTGAAGGACTGTGTCCACCCTTCTCCTGGCCTGATCTCTGGCTCCCCAGCACAGGAGGCTTCTGGCTTCTTAAGTGGACTTTGGAGGTAGGTATGGGTTTCATGGAGGAGAGAAGCCTTCACCTATCCCTGGTGGGTCAGATGGTAAAGAATATGCCTGCAGTGCAGGAGAACTGAGTTTGATCCCTGAGTCAGTAAGATCCCCTGGAGAAGGAAATGCCTACCCACTCCAATATTCTTGCCTGGAGAATCCCATGGACAGAGGAGCCTGGTGGGCTACAGTTGATGGGGGTGCAAAGAGTCTGACAAAACTGAATGACTAACACACACATGGATTCAGCAGAATTCTCGGACTTGGCCCCGGAGTCACTTCTATGCTCCTCAGAGACCACCAACCCAGCTCCAAGGATCCACTGCTGTCAGGGCTTCTGTGTATGCACGTGTGTACCTAGTTCATTGCAGAAAGGCTATTTCAGAATCCCCTTGGGCTGCCAACAGAGGCACCAGCTTTTCTCAGCTATCCCACAGGCCTGCCCCCACCCCACCCCTGTGGGGGCCTGTGGTCTAGCTGTATTGATTCCCTACCATACGCCACCTTACACAGGCCAACTTGTACCCTTCCCTGACTCAGCACTCAACTGTACTTTCTCAGTGGGGTCTCTCCTGTTCCCTTAGATCTGATCTTTGTTCTCTCACAACTCAAGCTGACCTGCCCAACCTCTCATTCTCCCCATAGTTACTGAAAAATGTTCCCTTTTTTCAGTTTCTGTAATTGGTCCTACTTCCTCCTACAAGGCTTTCTGAGTCAGCCTTTATCTGACACCCAAGGAACAGTCGGTTCACCAGTAGTTAAGGACAGGCCCCACAGAGACTGAGTTGCACCGGCAGAAACAAACACCAGGCATGTGGATTTGAATGGCATGTGGGTCCTCTGCTCCCAGGAGTCCCTCACTGACGTAAGGCCTACTGCTGGTGTCATTCAGGACAAGAGTCTATGCAACCCCTACAGATGTCACCACTGTGGGACATTCCAAGCCCAGCAGTGACCTGCTGTCCTTTTAGAATTGAGAGTTCCCTCCTCTGCTTCAGGTGCCTTAAAATATCATATTTCCCCTTCTCATCTTCCTCTTACCCTGCCTCAGACCCCCTCTCTTGGGCTCACATGATCACCACCTTCCTAGTTTGGTCATCCCTCTTGAATCTCTGAGCTCCTATCACTGGGCCAGGACCCTCCCTCAAACCACCAATCTGCCTTTGTCAAGCTCTTGAAATTCCATCTCCTCCAAGAAGCTTTTATGGACTGACTGGGAGGGACCTGATGCCCTTCCTAACATCAGTCTTTCTAACCTCTTCCCCTGCCAGCAGCAGCTGCTACATAACAACTCGGTTAAGGGCTGGGCTCTGAGTTCTCAGTCCAAGATGTGCAAGAAGAATATGGATGGAATTTTAAAGGACAAGAAGACAAAATAATAAAAGCAAATCTATAAAGAGTGACAGCATTTCTGTTACCAAAAAAGCTTGCAGTATTAAGGGAAGAAAGAGGGAGTTTATGTCTCTACAGGGTGGAGGCCAAGGAGGATAAGCACAGTGAAACCGGAAAGGCATCCTGAGAAGGTGGGCTTTATGGAAAGACAGTAGACCACCAGGGAATTCCCCAAATGAGCCCCATCTTTAAGGGAACATCCAAAGGCAATGCTGCTCAAACTCTTCTGCCCTTTGGCTGCTTTTTATCTTTTTATCTGATAAGTCATAGTCTGGGATGCAGTTTTCAGTTCAATTCAGCTCACTCAGTCGTGTCTGACTCTGTGACTCCATGGACTGCACACCCGGCTTCTCTGTCGATCACCAATTCCTGGAGCTTGCTCAAACTCATGTCCATCAGGTTGGTGATGCCATCCAACCATCTCATCCTCTGTCAGGAGTTTTATTCCACAGCTTATTAATTGTATGACTTGGGGAAGTCATTTCAGCTCTCCCTTCACACTACAATGCAGGAATTCTACATATTTTTATCATCAGGCAAAAAAAAAAAAAAAAACCACTGAAGGAGGAAGATAATATCTTGGGATTGAACTTTAAAATGATTCTTAGAGCCTCTTCTAGCTCTACGAATCTGTTTCTAAATAAAACCTGCCCTGTGAATCTGTTTCACTTTCTAGCTCCAGTCCTGTCTGGTTCTCCTTATTTCTGCATGATGGGCTCAGGCCTGTGTGCACAGCATCTGTGTGAGGCCTGCCCTTCTGCAGTTCTACCCAGGAAATGAAGAGGAGGGGTGCTCAGGCTCTCAGCAATGTAAACGTTCCTAGGTCCCTCTAAGCTTTAGGTGGCGGGGAGCCTGAAAGATGGTGCAACAAAGGACAGGATGCCAAGATGGTCTCCCCAGTAAACATCAAGGCGGGAGGCCCTGGAACTCAAGGTCATTGCATCTCATGTCTCCAAGAGGCCCCTACAAAGGGGCTGATGACAATGTAGGTTCTTAAAACAGCCAGAGAAGAGACTCAGCCTGGGCATCTGAATGCCTGGATCCGGCTGCCGCCCTACCCTGATTCACTCCTCCCACCCGAAGGCCTCGGCTCCTGAGGTGTGCAAAGGAAGAGCATATGCACCAGCCCTCCCTCCCTCTCCAGAGGACCTCACCCCAGAGGAGCTGGGGCGGGGAGGCCATGGAGGGAGTAGAAACCCTGCCTGCCCCCAGGCAACAGTGGGGAGTGTACAAAGAGACGGAGCAGAGAGAAGAGATGGACTTGACAAAGCGGGTGCTGCTAGCTGCCAAGAGGGAAACCCCATGTTCTCATGCCTTTCACTTTCCAGCAGACCCCTTGTTAGGAGGACTTAATTGAAGGGCCCAAATAAAGGATTTATAGAAAAGAAAATAGGGTTGATAAGCACAGTTGCGGAAGTGGTGCTCCGAGACACGGAGGGAAGAGGCCAAGGCTGACAGGCTGGAAGGCCCAGGATGAAGGGTCAGGGGAGGACAAGGGCGAGGCTGGGGCTCTTTTTCCTTGCCCTAAGCTCTGCTCCCTTAATAAGGCCTTGGTCTACCCTCTAGGTTACTGATGCCAGCCCTCTCACATCCTCATACTTCTTCATACTTGGACCTTCTCTCCCCGGCTGTCTGGCTCCTGCTTTCATCTCCCTTTTTTGCCCCCTAAAAACAGTCCTCTCTACCCAATCCTCCCAGCAATATATATATATATATATATATATATATATATATGTATGTATATATGTATGTATGTATGTGTGTGTGTATATATATATATATATATATATATACTCTTCAATAGCTTTATTTCTCAGTTCATCTCCTCCTCCCTCCACCAAGCCCATTTTTTTGCCTCCTCTCTTTCACCCCCCAACCCCAGCCACAAGCATCTCTGTCTCTTCCCTGCCCTGCTGGAGCCCAGCATAGCACTCCAGATGCAGGAGCAGATCAAGAAGGGTGGGGGTGGTGGCTGTTGCTTTTCTGGGATATTCTTAGCCTGTCTGGGGGCTGGAGCTGGAATCAGCGTTTCCATCTCAACCAGGCAGGTGGCTGCAGGAAAGCTGCTGCTGTGTCTGGGTCTTCACGTAGCTGTCTATCTCCTTCCCTGCCTCTGTCCTCTATCTTGATTCCACTCTGGGAGTCCTACCTTCCCATCTTGATGCCCTGGATGGGAGAGGGGTTCTCTCTGCCCTGGCTTGAGCCCAGGGAGGTTTGAAAACCCTGTCTTGGAGACTCTCAGGGAAAGAAAAGAGGCTTTGAGAACTCTAGCTCAGATATTCCCTGGGTTCCCACACAATCTTTGCCTCTGCCCCACTTTCATCTGCCCCAACAACCCCTGTTGTTGTTCAGTTGCTCAGTTGTATCCGACTCTTTGTGGCCTCATGGACTGCCAGGCTTCCCTGTCCTTCACTATCTCTCAGAGTTTGCTCAAACTCATGTCCACTGTCTATGATGCCATCTGACCATCTCATCCTCTGTCACCCCGTGCATGGAACTTGATCCCTAAACTCTAGGGATGTTCAGATCCCTAAGCTCATGATCACAAGAGCCTTTCTAACCTTAACTTAAATTCAACCTGGAGTTCAGGGGCTGCCTCCTGAGAGAGGCTGAGCCCTGGGTTACAATCCTTCTTTAGGACTGAACAAGGAGCTCACTGTCCCAGACTCCTTTGTTAGCAGAGGGAGGGGCCAGGAAGAGATCTGATTCATTCACAAATAGCACTGAAAATATGTCACCTTAAAAAAAAAAAAAAAAGACAGTGTAGGGGTTCATACATGAGTTCTAGAGTCATGCAGGTCTGGATTCAAGCCTAGCCCCTCCACTTATGAGCTGAGGGACCATGGGCAAGTTTCTAAATTCTTCTGAGGCCTGTAAAGGTGGACCATCATAGGGTTGCTGTAAGATTTTGTTTAATTTCACAATGCTCCACAATGCTTGTATATTATATGTGCATGGTGCTTGGTGTTACAAAATGTAAGTTATTACAAAATTATACTGTCATTATTTTTACAGGGCAGGAACAGTTTGTCTGACCTGTACTACTAGCATTTTTTTTTTTCTCTCATTAAAACATTCTTCATTAAAGGGTAGGGGTTGTACTATCATTTCTTTTTGTTTGGCTTTTGAGACCTGAATTTAGAGCTATCCTTTCTTCTGGGCCATTATGCTGGCAGCTCTTGCTTCTCAGACTGTTCCTGGGTGGGGGGTTGTTTGATTTGATTCCTGAGGTCACAAAGACCTGCCAGCATATCAGGCACTGGCCCCATCTCCAGTCCACTGTGGGCCTCATTAATTTTGTGAAGCTGTGTGTGCCTGCCATGTGCCCGGCACCATGCTGGCCCTGCATTCTGACTGCACTTTTCAGAGGGCATTCTCTGGCTACTCATCTCACACCCTGCTGTTTCTACAAAGCTCCAGAGACTCCATGGAGGGTCAGATCTTCTTTTCAAGAGTTTTGAGAGAATGTTCTACAAAATTATAAAATCCATAATGGCAAATACTATTTGAGAAACTGTCAGCTAGAAAGTACTGGGTTAGGGGCTGGGAATAGGAAACAGAATTGGGGTGGGGGTGACCTCTGGCCTTCAAAGAATATACAACAGAAATTACAGAGAGATGAAAAATAATAATAAATAGTAGTAAATTGATCCATGTCCTCTGGTGAGTTACAGAGAATGGGACTGGACCACTTGACCAACCCTGCCCTTCCCCTTTCTACCTTTGCAGCTAATCTAACTCCAGTTTATCCTGAAGTCTCGCAGCTAAGCAACCACTGGCAGGGGGATAAAATCAATTTTTAACTGAGGTCCTGTTCCTCCATCTGGTATTGTGTCCTCTCCAGTCCACGGCCTTTCCTCTCTGCCCTCAAGCTGTGATAAATGCTAAGCACCTTTCCCAAGGCAGAGCCAGGCCTCAGCCACCACCTGTACTGCCCTCTGAGCAATGAGGGTTAGTGAGTAAATGCTTGTGGGAGGAGCCCTGGTGGACCTGCTTAAGGCCCAGCACTGGAGAGGAGCCCGTTTACCTCCTATTTGTCCAGGATTAGGGGCTGAGGGGGGATGGGGTTTGTAACAGATTCGTTACTTTACGCTTTCATCTCTGTGGTCTCAAAATATAAGATCAATTCTTTATTTTTATCTCCTTTAAGTAAAAAAGCAATCCTGATTTTATAACCTAGGGCCGCACACATACTCACTTTTTTAAAAATATTTTTTTATTTTTGGTTGCACTGGGGTTTTGTTGCTGTGTGTGGGCTTTCTCTAGTTGCAGGGAGTGGGGGTTGTTCTCTAGTTGCAGTGCACAGGCTTTTCACTGTGGTGGCTTTTCTTACTGCAAAGCATAGGCTCTAGGCTCACGGGCTTCGGCAGCTGTGGCTTGAGGACTCCAGACAGCAGGCTCAGTAATTGTGGTGCAGGGGTATAGATCATCCATGGCATGCGGAACCTCCCTGGACCAGGGATCAGATCTGTGTCCCCTGCATTGGCAGATGGATTCTTATCCACTGTACCACCAGGGAAGTTCCATACTCACTTCTGATTTGGGGTAGGGAGTGGAAAATGGCAATCCACTCCAGAATTCTTGCCTAGAGAATCCCATGGACAGAGGAGTCTGGTGGGCTACAGTCCATGGGGTCACAGAGTCAGATATGACTGAGCGATTGAACAAAAAGCGGAGAAGTGTAAGGAGGTTGTCTGCTAGGTTAACTGGTAGCTTCTAAACTACTCTGCCTAGCAGAGTCATCTGAAGGAACTTTGTAAACATATAATTTCTGGGACCTATCTCAGATCCATGGAACCATAATTTCTTTGGGTGGTCTTAAGAGAAAGAGGAAAACTTGGGGAGATGGCTGGGTCTCACCTGTTTCTTCTGTTAAGAACCACTGCTCTTGCTGCCAGAAGAGCATCCAGCCTCCCTGCAGTAAGAATACCCTGACTTGCTTTTGGGAAATTAATTCTCCCACACTCTCAATTCATGTGGTTTACATGGGGCAATGGGATTGTCTTTTCCATGTACCTAATGGCCAGACCTGTACTGAATACTGTGCTTTACAGCTTACAAAGCACATCCTTAGGCAAGATTTCACCTGATACTTTCAACAGCCGCGCTGAGTTATGTATCTGACCATCTACCTCCCCAGTCACAGTGGATCAGAGATGGGCCGACAACCAAAGCCAATCTTAACAAGATGCAGTTCTCAGAGTTTTACTAGAACTACTGAGAATGAGATGATTCAGTTCTTGGAGTTTTACTAGAACTACTGAGAATCAGATGTTTTTCTTCCTCTGAGGCTGCTAAGCATTGAGATGTTGGTGACTCTCTTGCCCTCACATGGAGAGAGGTCATCTGAGCTAATACCCATGAAAGCAGAGGCAACATATGGAGGGACAGATTCCTCATGTAATTTAAGCCCCTGGATCCAGCTGGACCTAATGCAAGTCTATGACCCAATAAATACCCCTCCTTCCCACTTTTTTTCTAATCTTAAAGTAATTTGAGTAGCAAATTTAATATTTGCAAAGGAAAAACGTTCCAATAAATAGAACTTCCTGCCTGGAAATTTTCCTTCTGGACATTTGTTGCTAACTTCAGAGAAGTATGTGTTGGGTCTTGATCACTGAAGGGGATGGTCTCTTGCACCTGGTTGTCAGCGAAGGACTGAATCTGGATGAAACATTGTAGACCACAACCTGGCTCCTGATCCCAAGGCTTATTTCCTGCTGAATTTCTCAAACCTCCTCGTGCAAACTGTAGCTGGTGATTGGTGTTCATTGAATCCCAGTAACCCTCAAAGTGAAAGCCCTGGGACAAGAAAGCCATTTCCCCACAGCCTGCACAACTGTCAAGTCTTCTTTCTGGGCAGCTGCCAGGTTGCATTCCTTGGATATCAGCTTCCTGCTAAATAGGAAACTTGATGCTTCACCCTCCATCATGCTTCTGAATCAAGTTTGCCCCCAACCAGTCTAAGAGGCAGCTGTGGCCACACAGAACCATTTGTTATCATCAGGGCCATTAGCACAATGTCTGTGAGGAGCGGGGTAGGGGTAGGTTTGAGCTTTAAGCTGCCCCAGGGTTCTCTTCCAGGTCTTCGATCTGGCCTGCCCTTGGGGAGCTCTCTCAGGAGAGTGGCTGGGGCCCCAACAAAACCACAGTTTTGGGTTACAACATGGTTCATCTCTCTCTCTTAACTCTGAGGCTGCTTACTTTCAAGTAGCTTCTGGATTATTCTGCAATAGGACACTATTTTCCTATACTACACTATGATCCAAATACACAGTCTTGATAGTGATTGTGTGACTACCTCAGCATCCATTCAGAATTCATCTTTCCATTCATTCACTCAACACAAATTGATGAGCAAGACATTTTCTTTTTTTCCTTTGTAGGGGAGATGTTAAATTAAATCTGACTCCTAGTCTCATTCTATTGGGGTGGAGGGAAATTCAATCTCAGTTGTTATGGGGACTCTTATCCTCCTCCCAAAGGTTGCACAATATATCCAGAAAACAGAAGACAGTCTCTAGCACAGACCTGTGGGAGAACTCATTGTCCAAGCCCAAAGAGCCCCTCAATGTCTAGCACCTCTACTGTTTCTAGGCTGATTGGGGGTTGGGAATCTTTAAAATTGCTATGCAATAAGTGAAAAATACAAAAAGTTATAAAAAGTAAAACAATTAGTGTGTGCATGTGTGCTATGTTGCTTCAGTCTTGTCTGACTCTTTGCAACCGTATGGATGACAGCCTGCCAGGTTCCTCTGTCCATGGGATTTTCCAGGCAAGATTACTGGAGTTGGGATGCCATGCAACCAGGGGATCTTCCCAATCCATGGATCAAACCCGTGTCTCCAGCAGCTCCTGCACTGCAGGCGGATTCTTTACTGCTGAGCCACCAGAGAAGCCAAAACAACATACCTGGTTTAAACAATAAAATATTGCCTATAGTTCCATTTCCTCATCTTCTACCCAATAGCCTTCTTTTCTCTATCACTAACTGGCCAACAAAATAACCAGTGTTCCAGATTTGGTGTTTATCTTTTCATATATTTCTTTATTCTCCTACTACATATATTAATCCCAATTAAGCAAATGTATTGTGATCATTTTATATTCTATTTCCCCTCTAAAGTGAGCTTCTTGAAGGCAAGGGCCATTTCTCATTTGTCTTTACACCCCAATGCCTAGAACATTGGCTGGCCCAGTAAATCACAGAATGGCTAATATATACCATGGGGTATATAATGTTCTATGTGTGTGTTACATGTATTATGCAACTTATATGTATCATGTCACTTAACCATGTTAATAACCCTATGAGGTAAATGTTTTTATCATTTATATTCTACAGAGGAAGAAATTGGGGCACAGAAAGTTTAAGTAACTTGTTTGAAGTCAACAGCCAGGTGCTTCTGAACTAGAATTTGAACCTAGGCCATCTGACTTAGTGCTTGGCTTTATAACACTACACTGTGCTTCTCACCTGTAAAACTTATCATTTGTAAGCTTCAGGTACTCTTACTTGGCCAGACCCCTTCCAATGTCCTGGGAGGGGCCCTATTCATGTATTCAGAGTTTTATGATTTTTCCCAAATTTAAAGAACTGGTATTTTAGCCAAAATTGGTTAAGATGCTGTTTCCATTCCAACTCCCCCTTTGTTACCTGTTTCCTTATGCAGAGGGTGCTGAAATGCTATGACAGTTCCTGGGGTCAAGATAAAACTGGGATAATATTTCATTTGGACTTAGTGGCTGTATTAGTTTTCTGGGGTCACTGTAACAAATAACCACAAACGTGGTGGCCCGAAATAATTAAGAATTTCTCTCATAGTCCAGAATCCAGGTGTTGGCAGGTTTTGTTCCTTTGGAAGGCTCTGAGGCAGAATCCATCCCATGCCTTTCTCCTAAGCTTCTGATGACTGTGTCAATCCTTGGAGCTCCATTGCTTGTAGACATATCACTCCAATCTCTGCCTCTGTCTTCACATCACCTTCTCCTCTGCGTCTCTCAAGTCTGCCTATAATGCAGGAGCCACTGCCTTTCTCTTAGCAGGACACCTGCCATTGGATTTAGGGCCCATTCAAAACACAGGATGATTTTCATCTTGAGATCCATAACTTAATTATATTGACAAAGGCCCTTTTATCAAATAAGGTCATATTTGTAGGTTCTACAGGTTAGAATATGGATATAACTTTGGGGAGGGGGAGGCAGAGGTGGGGAGCCATTCAACCCACATAGTGAGCTGTAGTTTCGTAATCTGCAGGCATTTTTATGTATAGCTGTAGCTTTCATTCTAGTTGTACCTCTTTTCATAACTTCTTTCTCTAACAGTAAGAAACATGGTTCCCACTTTCCTCAATATATTTCCTGACTGTATTCAACCCTTTGTATGTTATCAATCTCCCATAACCTCCACTTCCCTTCCTCTGCAAATCTTCCATAAATATCTTTCTATCTGAACTAGGGTTCTGATACCCTGTGCCAGGCCATCCCTTATGTAAAAGCTCTCCTTTCCCTTCAGGGGTCTAATACCTTTCACCACATGTAGACCTGTGCCTCCCCCTAATGGGGCACCAACACACCACACGAGGCTGCCTAACATGCCCTCCTTAGTCTGCCTGGGCTCTGAAGCCCCGTACTGTACTGCCCTAATACTGCAAGATCCTTCTCACCCCATTCAGGCTCCAATGCCACAGGCCAGGTCATTCTCCTTATGGAGATGTTCTCCTCAAAGGATCACACACCTGTGCAGGGCCCCCACCACATCAAATATGATAATTACTAGTGAAATACTAAAAGATTTCCTCCTGATACTAAAACCAAGACAAGAATGTCTCTATTATTACTTCTATTCAACATTATACTGGAGATCTGAGCTGAAAAGGAATAAAAGGTATAAAGATGAAAAGAAAACTTTATTTAGAGACTATAAGACTGTACATGAAGAAAAAAGAAGAATGTATGAAACTAACAAAAGAGTTCATCAAGGTCACCAGATATAAGGGTCAATATTTTAAAATCAGTTGTATTTCTATATATAAGCAATAACAATTAGAACTGAAATTTTTTAAGTGATGTCATTTATCATATATCAAAAAAGCATCAAATACCAAGAAATAAATCTAATGAAAAATATTCAAGATTCTACATGCAAAACTAGGAAACAGTAGTAAAACCAATTAAAGAAAACCTAAATAAACAGAAAAATACATACCAATGGATTATAAAATTCAATAGTGTGTCTACTTCCCCCAGATTTGTCAAAAGACTAAATGCAATCCCAGTCAAATCCCCAGTAGATGTTTCAATGGAAATTGATGCTGCTGCTGCTGCTGCGTCGCTTCAGTCGTGTCCGACTCTGTGCCACCCCATAGACCACCAGGCTTCCCTGTCCCTGGGATTCTCCAGGCAAGAACACTGGAGTGGGTTGCCATTTCCTTCTCCAATGTGTGAAAGTGAAAAGTGAAAGGGAAGTCGCTCAGTCATGTCCCAGTCTTCGCGATCCCATGAACTGCAGCCTACCGGGCTCCTCCGTCCATGGGATTTTCCAGGCAAGAGTACTGGAGTGGGGTGCCATCGCCTTCTCCAAATGAAAATTGATAGGCTGACTCTAAAATTTATATGGAAATCAAAAGGACAAAACAGTAAAGGTAGTATTGAAGAAAAAGAAGTTGGAAGGCTTATCTATCCAATAACCAGATATCCAATCTTATTATAAATCTATAATATCTAAGGCTTCCCTGGTAGCCAAGAGGATAAAGCATCTGCCTGCAATGCAGGAGACCCAGGTTTGATCCCTGGGTTGGGAAGATCCCCTGGAGAAGGAAATGGCAACCCACTCCAGTATTCTTGCTTGGAGAATCCCATGGACAGAGGAGCCTGGCGGACTAGAGTCCACGGGGTCGCAAAGAGTCGGACACGACTGAGCGACTTCACACACACACACACACACACACCATCTAAAACAGCATGATATTGGATAGACAAATGGAGCAAATTCCATGAACAGACCCCTAAATTTACGGTCACCTGATTTCTGATAAAGTTCTAATACCCGGGGGAAAGGATGGTTTTTTTCCCCAATAAAAGGTGCCAGACAATCTCTACCTCACACTGTACACAAAAATCAGTTCTAAATGGATCACAGGCTGAATACAGCTTCTTGATAATAACTTAACAAAATATTTCCATGACTTGGAGTAGACAATGATTTTGTAAACAGGACATAAAATTTAAAATAACCAACCAAATGAAAAAGATTGATAAACTGGACTACACTAAAATTGAGAACTTCTATTTATCAAAAGTCATCATTGAGAGAATAAAAAAGGAAACCCAGAGAATGGAAGGAGAAATACTGAGTTAGCCAAAAAGTTTGTTTGGGTTTTCCATAATAGCCATAATATCTATCAGAAACCCAAACAAACGTTTTAGCTAAACCAATATATATCTGCCAAAGGACTGGTTATAGAATATAAGAGGAATCTCAGAATCATAAAAATGAATAAATCAATCAGGAAAAGAGAGGCAATTCAATTTTTTAAATGGGTAAAAGACTTGAACAGGTGTTTTATAAATGGGAACTCTAAATGGCCATTAAGCTTTTGAAAAAGTGCTAAACCTCATTAGACACCAGGAAAAATGTAAATTAAAACCACAGTGAAATTTCACTATAGTCCATCAAAATGACTAAAATGAAAACAGACAGAAAAGAGCAAGTGTGGGTAAGAATATGAGCAACAAGAACTCTTGCACACTGGTAATGAGTATACATTGACAGGTTATTGATGCTTAGTTGCTAAGTCATGTCTGACTCTACGACCCCATGGATTGTAGCCCACCAGGTTCTTCTGTCCACAGTTATTCCCAGGCAAGAATACTGGAGTGGTTGCCGTTTCCTTCTCCAGGGGATCTTCTCGACCCAGGGACTGACTCCATGTCTCCTGCTTAGCAGGTGAATTGGTTATCACTGAACCGCCAGGGAAGCCCCCAAATTGACAGAAGCACTGTGGAAAACACTTTACAGCACCTACTAAAGCTGAACATCTGTATATCCTGTGACCCAGAATTTTAACTTCTAGGTTTATAACCTACAGAAATATATAATATATATATATATTTACCATAAGGCATATACTAGGATGTGCTCAGTGTGTGTGTGTGAGCTCAGTTGTATCCGACTCCAGGTCAGAGTGAGTCTCCTAATTTCACAGAGTTCTCTTTCCTGCTATTCTCATACAGTAATAAAAAATGTGGCAGCATGCTTTCTAAGGTTTCTTGGCTCCGCTCCCCTCCCCATTCTTGTCTGAGCCTTGTCTTGTCTTTATCTTTGTTGTACCTATCCTGCCCAGTTTTGATTCTTCTCCAAGTACTTTCTTCTTAGCGTGGGCTCCTGTCCTGGCAGAGAGCCCTGATGGCCAGCCCATCTTGAGAGTTCACTAGGGCTAGAGTGCTCATTTATATCAAATCTTCCTGGAGACTGCTTGCTGCTGCGGCTGCAGCACTCACTGCTGGATCAAGTAAAACCCCTTCCAGTTTCTGCCACGTTCTCAAATTGACCCACCAGCACCTATCAGTTATCTTTATGTCCCCCCTATTTTCAGGCTCATCAGAAGCTCACTGCTTCCTCTGCTTGCTTCTGCACACATGCCAATTCTGGGTCTTGGTGCCTTGTCCTCACACACTTGTATTTTGGGTTTCGTGGGGGATAACTTGCCATCTAATTTTGTTGTAAATGTTATCCATGGGATTGTACTTTTGCTGATTGTTATATCTATTTTTATGTAGGGATTTAGAGTGAAACACTATGCCTTTGACACAGCTACCTTCACGGAATTCCATTGCTTTATATCTTCTTGTGGATGGTGGTTGAGTGTGTTCACCCTGTACAAAATCAGTGATCTGTGCCCTTCATAATTGTGTACTCGCTGTTATGTATATTATAAATTGATAGAAAGTTTACCCTTTATTAGTCAGAGTTCTTCAGAGAAACAAAACTAATATGGTGTGTAGATAGACAGTTCAGAGGGGGGATTTATCTTAAAGGATTGGCACAGTCATCTTAAGGAAAGATTTATTATGGAGGCTGGCAAGTACAAAGTCTCTAGGGGCGGTAAGACGGCAGGCTGCAGACCCAGGGAAGAGCTGATGTTGCAGTTCAAGTCTGAAAGCCACCTTAAAATAAACCATATAGCCCCTACCCTACAGAGAACCTCAATTTGTATTTATAGATGAGACTCAGAGATCCTAAGTAACTTGCCCAAGGTCACAGCGACAAAGGAGTGGATCCAGGAGCAGAACCTAACCATCCCTGAGGGCAGAGTCTATGCTCTTTCCACTACACCAGGTGAAAGGTGTTCTAGTAGACTCCAGTACAATCTTCATAGCTATTTTGCAGGTCCAAGACACTGTCCTCCTTGACGGGCGCTCCGGTAGTTCTGCTTCTGCCTTCCACTCAGCAGCCAGAGTGATCACTTCAAGACAGAAATCTGATTCTGTCACGGAGAACACTTCAGTGGTGTGACACTGTCTTAGTCCTTCCATAACAAAAGTCCCATAGGCTGCTGGCTTGAATAACAAACATTTATTTCTCACAGTTCTGGAGGTTGGGCAGTCTAAGACCAAAGTGCTGGCAGGTTCAGTGTCTGGTGAGAGCCCCCTCCTGGCTCACAGATGTGTTCTCACTGTGTCCTCACACGGTAGGAGGGGCAAGAGAGCTCTCTGGAGCCTCTTTCATAAAGACTAATCCCATTCATGGGAGCTCCACCCTCATGACCTAATCACCTCTCAAAGGCCCTGCCTTCTAATACCACTGGGGTTAGGATTTCACCATATGAACTTTGAGGGGACAAACATTCAGTCTGTAACGGTAACTGAGAATACAGGTGTAACTTTTATGATAAAGACTATAGTTTAAACAGGTTAGAAATTTATCAGTAAGTAAGTAAAGTCACTCAGTTGTGTCCGACTCTTTGTGGCTCCATGGACTGTAGCCTACCAGGCTCCTCTGTCCATGGGATTTTCCACGCAGGAGTACTGGAATGGGTTGCCATCTCCTTCTCCAGGGGATCTTCCAGACCCAGGGATTGAACCTGGGTTTCCCGCATTGCAGACAGACGCTTTACCATCTGGGCCACCAGGGAAGCACCAGAAATTTATCAACATGTCACATGTAGTCTGAGTTTAGCAGCCTGGGGCTGCTATGCATGCTTCATGATGATGGGGATCTAGTTTCTCTCTGTGTTGCTGCTTTGCCATCCTTAGCATATGGCTTCTCTCTCAAGGTCTAGGATGACTCCTTCAGCCCAGTGAGAAGATTTCAGCTGATGAGAAGGAAATAGGAAGAAATGGAAGCCGGCCCTTTGCTCACAACCCACTGATCAGAACTTGGTCACATGGGCAAATCCATATGCAAGTCAGTATGGAAAGTTATCTTTTAAATGAGTAGCTGAAACTCTAGGATTTAAACACTGAAAGAATAGAGGGGGAAAAGGATATTGAAGAACAACCAATACTCTATGCCACAAATGGTATTCCTTGGCTCTTACAAAAATATATGTCTCTTGGTGTTGCCTTTCCAGGCTTTAGTCTCACCTCCCAGCAACCCCCACCCCACCTCCGCCCTCTAACCACACCAGCCTTCTTCCAATTCTTTGAGTGTTCTATTCTACCCCCAACCCCAAGGCCTTTGCAGGAACTATTCCTTCTGCTGAAACACTTTTCTCCCACATCACCTAATTATCTCACTTATTCTTCAGACATCAGCTCAAGTATCATTTCCTCAGGTAGGCCTTCTCTGATCCTATTCAAATACAGGTATCTTTCTTAACCACTCTTATCCACCATGAACACTTCCTTTACCATACTTTGCTCAGTTACCATTGTATACCTACTGGATAATATTCAACTCATGACCATCTCCTCCTCCAGACAGGAAGTCAATAAAGGCAAGGCCAGTTCAGTTCTGCTCACTGTTGTATCTCTAGCACCTAATAGAGTGCAGGGGACAAATAATTTTCTTGAAAGAATAGATGAGTGAGTGAAAGTGAGTCCTTGAAATTGTCTGAATGACACTGACAGGACAATTTCAGCCATGTGGACAAGTTCTCAGATCACATGGCTTGATCCAGAGACTTCTCAGCTCTACAGTCACTGTGGCAAGGCAGGATTATCTGGATCCTTTTGGCAGGCAAAATGGCTAGATGGCACCACCAACTCAATGGACATGAGTTTGGGTAAACTCTGGGAGTTGGTGATGGACAGGGAGACCTGGCATGCTGTAGTCCATGGGGTCACAAAGAGCCGAACACGACTGAGCAACTGAACTGAACTCTGCAGGCAGAGAATGGCTTGTCTAAATTCCACATTATAAGGTCTGATTTTAGCATCCAGTTCACTGCCCTCTTGCCCCTGACTGCACACATGTTCTTTCATGCATTCAGCATTTTTGTTTTGATGAGGTTGTCTTTTAAAAGGAGGCAGGTTGAATTCTGCCAGATTGCGTCTCTGCACAGAAGCCCCACACCCGCATCATGTGAAGGACTGGCTGCCCAGAGATCCAGAGCTCAGCATACCCCGAGAGAGAAAGCACTTGGGGATGCCCATTGGAGTTAAAATTGAGTCAACTGGAGAGTTTCTGCAAATCAAAGATTTCACTCTTCTGCATTATTTCTGGTCCAAACATAAAGATCTCTGCAGACCTCAGAGTTGTAACTGGATGCTTTCGGCTACAAGTCACAGAAGACTCCTTCTCAGCTGACCTTTCTAATTACATATCACAAGGAGCCTGGAGGCAGGGCAGCCCAGGGTTCTTTGTTGGAACATTCCATGAAGACTTGAATTCTCTCCATCCCCAATTTATACAAATGGTCTGCTTTTTGCTCTTTTTCCTTCAACAATGTATCATTCCAAACAATACTATAAAGAACTACCTTATGCTTTGTTTTCTTTTTAAACTGACTAGTAACCCATCTTAAAGAGATACCATACTTTATTTAACCAATCCCCTCTTGATGAACATTTAATTTGTATCCAGTCTTTTGCTTTAGTAAACAGCAATGCTTATTTAACTTATATGCAGAGTACATCATGAGAAACGTTGGGCTAGAGGAAGCACAAGCTGGAATCAAGATTGTCGGGAGAAATATCAATAACCTCAGATATGCAGATGACATTACCCTTATGTCAAAAGTGAAGAAGAACTAAAGAGCCTCTTGATGAAAGTGAAAGAGGAGAATGAAAAAGTGGGCTTAAAACTCAACATTCAGAAAACTAAGATCATGGCATCTGGTCCCATCACTTCATGGCAAACAGATGGGGAAACAATGGAAACAGTGACAGACTTTCTGGGGGGGCTCCAAAATCACTGCAGATGGTGACTGAAGTCATGAAGAAATTAAGACACTTGCTCCTTGGAAGAAAAGTTATGACCAAACTAGACAGCATATTAAAAAGCAGAGACATTACTTTGCCGACTAAGGTCCATCTAGTCAAAGCTATGGTTTTTCCAGTTGTCATGTATGGATGTGAGAGTTGGACTATAAAGAAATCTGAGCACCAAAGAATTGATGCTTTTGAACTGTGGTGTTGGAGAAGACTCTTAAGAGTCCCTTGGACAGCAAGGAGATCCAACCTTGGATCCTAAAGGAGATCAGTCCTGAATATTCATTGGAAGGACTGATGCTGAAGCTGAAACTCCCAATACTTTGGCTACCTGCTGAGAAGAACTGACTCATTTAAAAGACCCTGATGCTGGGAAAGATTGAAGGCAGGAGGAAAAGGGGATGACAGAGGATGAGATGGTTGGATGGCATCATCAACTCAATGGACATGAGTTTGAGTAAGCTCCAGGAGTTGGTGATGGACAGGGAGGCCTGGCATGCTGCAGTCCATGGAGTCACAAAGAGTCGGACACGACTGAGCGACTGAACTGAACTGAAACAACAACGTGATGCATAAGTTATTCCATGTGTGAGTGAGTGCATCTAAAGATATATTCCTAGATGTGAAACTGCTTGGTCATAAGATATATACACCGTTTGTAATTTTACAGATAGTGCAAATCTGCTTTTCATGTGGGCCATACCAATTTACACTGCCCTCCCCAAATATGAACGGCAGCGATTTAAGTGTTTTTGATACTTCAGCTTAAACACAAAGTGGAGAAACTATGATGGATGCCTGAATGGTTTCTGCATAGAGAAACAGTCAGTGGGTTGTTTATCAACCCAGTCATTTAAAAAGCCTCAATCCTCCTTTCAATAAATCGTTAATCCTGTGGACTAACCCATCCCACCATTGTCTAAGGGATCCAGGCTGTCCATGTGCAGGCCACGTCTCAGAACTCAGCAACAGTCCCTTCGTCATTCTATCCACAAATGACTCCTCCCTAGATGTCTTTTCTCTCCATCTCCATCTGGCCATCTCCTATCCTCTCTTAGACCCAGTTAACATGTCCTCTCTTCCATTAAACATTAGCTGACACCCTCAGGCAGGATTAGTCACTCTTCTCTGCTCCTACGGAATTCTGTTCATACCCCAATCATAGCACAAATCATCCATAATATAATTATCCACTTACCTGTCTGTCTCCCACACTGCACTTCTCAAGGAGAGAAACCTCATCTTCATCTTTGGGCCAGTGCCTCCACACATGGTACCTGGCACATTAGTGGTTCACAGTAAAGCCTTGCTGAAATGAAATTAGGCAAGGACACAATTTAGTAGCACCAGTAGCAACTGTAACAGTCTTTTTCTTTTTTCCTTTTCTGGTGGCATTGATCAGAGGGGCAAAAATACAGATGCTTCTGAATATTTCTTTATATGTTTCTGAACTTTCCTCTTCTCCTTGAGCCTGTTCTGTTCTCTGCTATGTTCTCAGTGCCTAAAACAATACCTGGGAGACAAGAGGCACTACATAAATAAAATTTGAGTAAATAGATATCTCTGATCAGAAGAAATATCTACAGTACAACTAGAATTTTATTTATTTTTTTGCCCATTTGATGTGGCTAGAGGGGTACTTCTAACTCTTTCAAAAGCCTCAAGCTTGGTCCCTCATGTGCCAGTTCTGTGTATTTGGGTTGTATTTCACCTCAAATTAGTGCATGTAAAGTGCTTAGCACTGGGTCAGGTACTTAGTGCACATGCAGTAAATGCTGCCGTTTTTCCCTTTGGCAGTGTGATTTGTAGGATCTTAGTTCCCTGACCAGGTATTGAACCCAGGCCCTTTGCAGTGAAAGCGCAGATTCTAAATACTGGGCCACCAGGGAATTCCCCTGATTTTATTATTATTGCCATAAGCCCAAGCATGCTCCTATCAGCTCACCACCTGTGCTAGTCTCTTCATCTCTCTCCTAGCAGAGAATGTGGCCCTGATCCCCGGCAAACCTGTGAAGCAATTTACCAGCTGTGTGATGCTGGGCCAGTTTTTTAATTAAAAAACTCTCAGAAGCTCAATCTCTTCATCTGGACAACAAGCATTATATTAATATCTACCTCTCTGGATTGTTATGAAGATTAAATGAGACAATGTGGACACTGCTTAGCTCCATGTGGGTCTCACAGTAAGCATTCAGTTACCATCATTACCATCAACATCATCTCTTCTTTTTGAGGGGCTCATTCCCACAGCCCTTCTGGTTGACCATAAATCTTTAGCTGGTTCTGGTGTTTGAAGCATCACCAGAAAGCTTGTCTTGACCATGTGTGAATGAAGTTCCTGCTCTTCCCTTGATGCCCTCCTGTCTGCATTATGTGAAGATATTTATTTCACTCTCACAAAAATATTTTGCTCCAAACCATTCCCAGAAGTTGGAAGTAGGCCACGGGAACTTCAAATCACAAAATACTCAGCCACCCACTCTTCCTGATCACATCCCTGCCCAATGTCCTATATTTGGCTGACACTTCACTCTGCCATGGAGGCCAATTTTGATGAGTCCTATTTCCCATAGACTCACTTGTGCTTTTGCCTTGTATATTTTCAGGGAACATGAGGTTACCTCTAATCCAGAGACCATCATTTCAGCTTCTCCTGGGGGCCTGCATCTAAAGAGGAACTGCACACTGTCTTACTAAACTAGTTTTGTGCATGTTACTGTTTTATGAAGCAAAACAATGTATGGTAGAGGAATACTGAGGTATTAGGAATTGTAAGGATAATTATAGAGACTAGAAGATAACTCACATAGAAGTCAGGCAGAGGTTATCTCTGTGGAGGAGGGAGGGAGATACAATTGTGGAAGGGCCCACAGGGAGCATTATGGAACCCTCATAATATATTGTTTCTTAACCTAAATAGTGCGTTTATGAAAGTTCATTGGATGATTAATCTTTAAACTATACATATTCATGTAATATATTTAAGTGATTGATATATTTCTTAATTTCTTAATAATATGATCTATTTTTAATTCCTTGAAAAACAAAAAACATTTTGAAAGAGGAAGGAAGGGAGGAAGGGAGGAAAGCAGAGAGGGAGGAACAGAGTGGGGAGGAAGGCAGCAAGCTGAGTCTGTTAATAGGAAAGAAGATGCCAATGTCAAATTCCCATTTTTGGCTGATATTATTCCAGGAGGATCAATTCAACAGTTACTTATGTGGATCAATTTATTAAAATTTTTGAACTGTGCAGTTAATCCATGTTCAAAATCAAACATCCTAAGCTTCTTTCCTCAGACGGTCTTCCAGATCAAGACGTCTCTCATGGTTTTAGGGCACAGAATTTCTTAGGGAATCTTAACCTTAAAAGTGCTCCTGCAGCAAAGATGGGACAACTACTCATCAGGCCAGAATATGAATCGACTCTTCAGTTTCACATTAAATGACCTCTGCTTCCCATCCCCCAAATTAACTCTGTCACCTTCAGTACTTATATCTCAAAAGACACTTCTATTCACTAGTTATGTAAAATACCACTCTCTCAGCATGAGGGTTCTGAACGTGGGCTGGTCACCCCTCCTTAGGCAACCTGTTGATCCCGCACTCCCGGGAGGTCACCATATTGATGCCAAACTTAGTGCAGACACCTGATCAGCATAGTGCACTATAGCGCAGAACTCCTGGGCTTCAATGACCCTCCAGCCTCAGCCTCCCGAGTAGTTGGGACTATAGGCAAATGCCACCACACCTGGCACCAGGGGTCTTAATTTTGAATTACTTTCAATGATTTCTGCCAAAAGTCTTGCTGGAATTTGTTTCCTGAACTGGTCAAGGCTAAGAATGCTTGGTATGACCACAACCCCTTCCTAAGACAGTTTCTTAAATATATTGGTAGATCTCCATGCTGTTACCACTTTATGACCTCATCCTCCACTCTACTCCAACCACAGCTACTAGCCCAGGATTGGGCATGTACCTTATGATAGATTACCTGAATGTGAGCCAATGCCCTTTGCATATTTGTTAAATAGGCAAATAAATGAATGATGACCATGATGTGACCTGGCACAAGAGTGTTGCCCAGAGAACTGACCATGCCTAAATGAATCAATCAGATTCACTCTCTTGCACAGCTGAAACTGAGATGCAAAAGCTGATAACAGGTTGTGAAATTGAGTGAACACAAAAAAGAAGGGGCAGGTTGCAGAGGTTTTGAGGCCACAAAGAAGCAGAAGCCATGAGTAAGCAAAATCAATGAACAAACAAATGATATTCAGAGAAGAGACTGAAGGGGTTGACTGCTAGCAGGAAGAGTAGGAAAATCAAGGAAAGAAACAAGCTGAGTCCCCATGATGGCAGGGAACTGAAGCACTTCTGATGTTGTGGGCATGATAACATGACCCAGTCACAATTTTACTTAAGGTCCTAAATCAGCTAGTTCTTAAGTTACGTCCCAGGTTACCTAAGGATTAGCTGTTCTTGGTTTCTTATAAAATACTTACCTTCTTGCCACATGTAGATGGTGATATACATCTTAGTATACATCTTAAAAGAAGGCAAGAAAAAGATAAAAAGAAACAAAAAACAGTCTGTGATTCATTTTGAATTAATTTCTGTGAAGGTGGAAGGTCTGGGACTAGATTCACTACACTACTAATATTTTACAGCTATAGAAATCAAAGATAAAGAAAAAACACTGAAGGAAACCAGATGGGAATACACCTTACTTATAGAGGAGCAAAGATAAGAATTACATCCAACTTCTCAGAAACCATGCAAGCAAGAGGAAAGTGGACTGAAATATTTAAAGTGTTGAGAGAAAAAACTACCAACCTAGAATTCTGTACCCTGCAAAATTATTCTTCAAAAGTAGAGGAGAAACAGACTCTCTCAGACAACAAAAAACTGAAGGAATTTGTTGCCAATTGATCTGCCTTGCAAGAAATGTTAGAAGAAGTTCTTTAGAGAAAAGGAAATGGATCTACATAAAGAAAGGAAGAACACTGGAGAAGGAATAAGGATAAGTGAAATAAATACACTTTAGGAACTTCCCTGGTGGTCCAGCAGCTAAGACTCTGTGCTCCCAAAGCAGGGGGCCCAGGCTTGATCAGGGAACCAGATCTCGCATGCCATGTGCAACTAAGAACTTGCCTGTCAAAACTAAAAGACCCCACACGCCGGAACGAAGATTGAAGATCCTGCGTACCACAACTAAAATATGGCTCAGTAAGATAAACAATTTCTTTTAAATATACTTTAAATATAAGGGCATAAATAGGTAAAAGCCAAAGGATAGAAAAAGACATACCATGCTGGTACTAAAAGAAAGGCAGAGTGGCTATAATAATATCAAAGTAGATTTCAGAGAAAAAATTTATAGTGATTAAAAAGGTCAATTCATCAAAGGAGCATAACAATCCAAAGTGTTTATGCTCCTAAAAAACAGAGCTCCAAGATTCACAATGCAAAAACTGATAGAACTGCAAGGAGTAATCAACAATTATATTCAGATTTCAATATTCCTTTGTCAATAACTTATAGAACGTGCTGACAGAAATTCATAAGAACACAGAAGGCAAGAACAACACTATCAACCAACTTGACCTAATGCCATTTATAGAACATTCCACTTAACAAAAAAATACACAGTTCTTTCAGTGGTCTGCAGTTGAGGAGAACCATCTAGGTAGGAAACAGTTGAGTGTCATTAGCTTTAAGTATGCAATTAAAGTCTTGGCAACAGAGGCAAACAGAGTATGGAGAGGGAGAAGAGAAAAGAGCCTATGACCACAGGAAAAGTAAAGGAAGAGGAACCAGCGGAACAGCCCAAGGAGCAGGCAGGAAGTAGGAGAAGCAGGAGAGTGAATGTATCAAGACCACACCAAGTGTTTCACACGGGGAATGGTCCCTTGAGTAAAGTCCACATTTATTCATTCAACTCTGAGCACCTGCTACATAGCAGGCACTCTGCTGGGGACACAATGGATAAACTCTTCTGGAGTTTATCATCTAGAGGGAAAGTCAATTGAATAAATCCCTCCAATAAATCTGTAATTACAAAAATGGTTTTGTGAGAGCATACATCAGAGGAATGCTGTCTTTCTTGTGGGAGGAACATTTGAGCTAGGTCAAGATAGAAGGGCACTAGATAAAATACCAAAAACACTGCAACAAAAGAAAAAATAGATAAACTGAACTTCATCAAAAGTAAAAACTTTCATGCTTCAAAGAATACTATCAAGAAAGGGAAAAGACCACCTGAGCAGAGGAGAAAATGTTTGCAAAATGTATAAAGGATAAAAGGAGCTTCCCTGGTGGCTCAGACAGTAAAGAATATGCCTGCAATGCAAGAGACCCAGGTTCGATACCTGGGTCAGGAAGATTCCCTGGAGAAGGGAATGGCAATCCACTCCAGTATTCTTGCCTGGAAAATCCCACAGACAGAGGAGACTGTCGAGTTACAGCCCATGGGGTCTCAAAGAGTTGGACACAACTGAGTGACTAACACACACACACACACATAAAGGATAAAGGACTTCTTTCTAGATTTATAAAAAAAAAAAACTTCTAAAACTCAATAATAAAAGACCAATAATCCAATTGAAAAATGAACAGAGGATCCAAGGAAGATATAAAAATGGCTAATAAGCATGTGAAAGTTCAAAATCACCTGTGTTAAAGAAATGCAATCCAAAACTATGAGATACCACTTCACACCCAAATGGATGGCTATAATGATCATTTTAAAAATGGAAAATAACTGGGATGACCCAGAGGGATGGGATGGGGAAGGAGGTGGGAGGCGGGTTCAGGATGGGGAACACATGTACACCCATGGCGGATTCATGTCAATGTATGGCAAAACCAATACAATATTGTAAAGTAATTAGCCTCCAATTAAAATAAATAAATTTATACTTTAAAAAATTTTTTAAAAAGGAAAATAACAAGTGTTGGTGAGTATATTAGTTTTCTAGAGCTGCTGTAACAAATTATCATAAACTGAGTGTGTAAGTAGCAAAAATTTATTGTCCCACAGTATTTGTGGTGTTAACAGATAAACTGAGGCATATATAAAAATGAGTGAAGGAAAATGTGCAAAACCTTAGTATCAGGAAACACGCATGGCCCACTGGAGAAGTAAAATATCAAAGGAATGAATTTGGAGAGATCTGGGTCTGACCATGCTGGCTGGAGATTTGAGTATTAATTCTAAAAGCAAAGCCACTGAAAGATTTTAAGTAGAGGTGGATAGGACTTTGAAAAGAGCATTGGTAGCAAAGAAGAGTCAGTTAGGATTAGGAGAGAAAAGTTAAATTTAGCAACAAAGAAGTTAAGTAACCTTGGATAAAACCAGTTCAGGTGAATAGACAAGATGACTAACTCGGAGAATTGGGAAGGAAGTGGAGTCGGCCAAATTATACTCCACTTAGTAAAGCTTCTCCCTATTCCGGTCTCCAGGGAAACAGATCAAAAATATACTTGGCTTGAGAAACAATAAAAGACATGTTTGCATGCATATTCACTCACAGCCGGTTCACCAGCTTCTGTTTCTGTTCGAGGATTCCACACTTACCCTGACATAGAGGGAGGACCCGTGGCTGCAGTTCTTGTGATGGTTCTTTCACCACACGCTGTCCTTTCATTGCTGGGAGGGGTGGAGGGAGGAGGCTGCCACCTTCCGAGATTTGGAGGCACTTCAGAAACGCAACTGTTTCCCTTTTATCTTTACTGAGCCTCTCATCCGGACTCTGTACAACCCAGAACCCAAAGGCAGCCCAAGTAGAAACAATCAAGCCCTAGCCACGAGAAGACCTACCTAAAAACGCCCCAAGATGCCCTGGCTACTTCAATGCTCCCAGACCGGAAAGTCCCAGTGGAAAGAGGCAGTTGTCTTAACAGATGTGGATTAAAATACTGATATCGCCAGTTTTGCTAAGTTTATAAAAACATGATCGTGTGAACACGTTGCTAAGATCCATACCATGGCCACAAACGGGACCTGGGCAAGTGGCCCTCCAGAAGGTGAAGTTTGGTTAGTGTCAGAGCAAACCACCTCCGCGGTCACAAAGACTCCTTAAAAGGCTGTGCCAAAAGGAGGCAACTTTATTTACGGTTGAAGGTTGGTATGGAGCGGACAGAGCTAAACTCAGGGAAGGCAAGGAGGGGCTTCGACACAGTGGCTCACAGCGCGTGACAAACCCTGGTAGCTGCACAATGAATGAAGCTGTGACCGCTCCTGGCCTAACCGCACATCGAGGTCTCAGCTGATCCAGCTTCCCACTCCAGCGTTACTCGACCGATTCGCAGAAGGGACAGCAACCTCCAGCCCACACGCCCCTTCTGCATGTTTCAAAAGGAGCGCGCCCCCTCCGGCCCGCCCCCCACTTCCGGCCTGGAAACCCGTTGGATCCCCTCAGGTCTCGCGATATTGCATCTTCTAGCCTGCGGAGCGGAGCGGCATAGTCGCCTTCTGGAATCTGTAGGAGCTAGCCCTTTGGAGTGTCGTTTGGCACGTAGGCTCTTCGCCCGACCCGTTTTCTACGGCCGCTGACAGGGCTATTAAGGCTCACCGGCTCACTTAAGTCCCCCAGGCTCAAATGGTTTAGATTAGGAGCTGAGCGGCAGGGACTCGCCTTCCCACTCCATACCCATGCCTGAGTGTGGCCCTGGTAGAGTTTTGCAAAAATATTAATGACTGCCTGTTCTAGGCGTTCACTGGAACGTGTTTTTTTACGCTCATTACACAGATAGGGAAACTGAGGCTCAAAAATGAAGGAACCTGCTGAAGGTCACAGAAAAAGGGTGAGACCAAAATTCGAACCCAGACAAGCCTGATTCCAGCTCTAAAGCCTCTCTACCGTTGCTGCGATGGAACAATTTGTGAACAATTCTTCTACCCCTAGACTCCTATAGGAGAGTGTAGCTCAGTGAAAAGTTTTGGGTTCACGTAGACCCATGAAAATCTAGACACTTTCTTGTGTGACACTGAGCAATTTGCTTAACCTTTCTGAAACTCTTTCACTAATAGATGTGGATGAGACTACATGGGATTATTGTGAGTTGTCTGTATTCAGACCCTACTCCAAATAAGCTGCTTAATAGGTGGAAGCTACTGCTATTATCACACTATAGTTTTCAATGTTTAGGGGATACTTAAACTAAGTGAAAGAGTGAATGAATGGAGGGAGAAGTGAAATATATCTGGGCTGATACCAGGAGGTTCTTGCCTCCACCTCACAAATCTTTTATCCCCTTACCTGATGTGACTACACTTCAAAAGGCTTGAAGTGGGAAATGACTGGTTATCTTCCACAGAAAGAGGGGTAGGTGTGTGTGTGAACTTGTTATTGAAATAAGATACAGAAAAGCACACAAATCATAAGTGTACTCAAGCATTATAAAATGAACATACTGGTGTAACCAGGCCCTTGATGAAGAAGCAAAACGTTACCAGCTCCCAGAATCCCCCTCATGTTTCCTTCTAGTCACTCCTTCCCCTGCAGATGTAACCACTATTCTGCCTTCCAACAACGAATGTTTTTCCTGTTTTTGCATGGGTTGCAACTGGAATCGCCTGGCATGCCTCTCCCTCTCTGAGGTAGAAAAATTGCTGCTGCTGCTTCTCATAAGGATTCCCTTAGTAAAGATACATGTGTCTCTGGTAGCCCTTGTCTTTGCCATTATACCCCAGATCTTTCCTTCTCCACCAGGAAGGCCCTGGGAAAGTAGGAGATGAAGATGCACTGAGCCATAAGATGGTCGTGTCTAGCCTCACATGATTCCAAATAACAGTCTTCCCTCTGCTCTGTTCAATGCACCCCTTCCCGCCTCAACTGAAATCCCTTTCTCACTCAGGGTGATGAGCTTTCAGAAACTCTGCTGTTATTTCCTGTGGTCTGGCAGTCCCTGACCCACTAGGTCTGTCCTTTCATGCCCAAACTACAATTGTGGGTGTGGTTTTGTTCACTTCCAAAGGATTCCTGATGTCATGTAGGTTAATGGACGTGGGTTAAGGACTCTAGGTGTTCCGTCTCAAGGGGGCAGTGTTGCCTAACACCGTGAGATAATCCAATCCTTGGCCCAGTCAAGAAGCCCCATTACAGTTACTATCATCAAACCTGTGTCACATAGGAGGAGCGTAGGCTCAAAGAAATTTAAAGGATTTGCCCAAAACTATGTATTTTGTAAGTGACAAGAATTAGACTTTGGGAATGCCATTTGATGCAGGTCTAGAAAACTGGGTGTCTCCTGAAGACCTCTATTCAAAGACACTAAAATGGACCAGTTGCGTTGTTGTATTATATATTTTTCTATCTCGTACTTAAAAGAACTCTGGGAGACAGGCGTTTTTATTTCCATATGGCATATGCAGAAACTGAGGTCCAGAGAAATTGTTTTCCCTAAAGTCACAGGGATGGTGGGACTAAGTTAAGATTCAACACCTTTGAACCCATCCATAGACGACTCCCAAAGCCTGGCTCTTTTCTGTGTCCTGAGCCACACTAAGCAGAAGGTTTTCGACAATTGCAGATATGAGTGGTACATGGATAGGGTAGGAGACTGGGGCGACATTCCAGAGAGAACAAAACATGAACCACAAAGGGGCTGATTTGATTCTCCATTACTGTGGAGCAAATCACCTCCAATTTTAGTGGCTTAAAATAACAATTTATTATTATCTTCACAGTCCAATAGGACACTCAGCTGGGCAGTTGTCACTGGGGGTCTTTTCTGCAATTGCAGTCAGATGGAGGTTGGAGATGGAGTCATCTGAAGACTAAATTGGGCTGGATATCCAAGAGAGGGCTTTTTACAATCACATGTCTGGCATCTCATCTGAATTATTTCAGATGAGATGAAACAGATGGGGACTAGCCAGGAATTTCTCTCTCGCCACATGGCCTTTGCCTGTGCCTTGCTTAGACTTTCTCATAGCATGGTTGTCTCAGAGCAGACAGACTTCATACATGGTGACTGGCTTCCCCTAACATTCCAAAAGGCTGAGGCAGAAGCTGCAAGACTTCTTATACCCTGTCTTTGGGAGTCATGCAGTATCATTTCCAAAGCTTGCTATCCATGAAGATGAATCATCGGGCAAGCCAAGATTCAAGGACAGAAGACAATACTTAGATGTGAATATCTAGGAAGTGTGCTTCTATAGGGACCATCTTTAGAGATTAGTTGCAACAAGGGGCTGAGGCAGGAAGGATCAACTCAGGGGATGGCATGTAGTCCTGCTTCAGCGGAACATGGTGTGCAAGAGAGAAAAAACTAGAGGTGATGGTTTGTGGCAGAGAATGGAGGGCTTCAATGACGCATTCAGGAATTGTGTATGTGGGTACACACTGGGTTTTTAGGCTGCCTGGCATCTGAGCCTCTTTCCTATGCTGGGGTATCCTCCTTAGTGGATGTCTTAGTGAGAAATCAGATACTCACTCCCTTGACCCCCAGCAGGAAGGTCACAGAACTATGACCTCAACAGTGTACAACCAAAGCAATGATCCCACTCAGGACTCTGAGTCTTCAGCAAGTGACCCAAAGAAGCAGATGATTATTTATGAGTCATCCTAGAGGCAGCACCAGTCAGTTCTCACGGTGGTGGTGGCTATGTGAGAGCGAAGCCCAGGGAAAGCAGCTCCCTAATCAGGCTGTTCCTGGGCAAGACCTGAATGAGGTTCTGGCTGCCTAACTTCTCTTGGTACTTGACTATTTCCCGAGCCTGATTCTTGAGGCTTCCTGTCAGTTCTGTGAACTGCCTGATATCATTCCAGTAAATTCCACTTCTACTTAAGTGAACCAGAGTCCATTTCTACTGTTTGCAATTAAGTACCCTAATCGGTACAAAGACCCATTGAAAGCTTCAGCCAAAGGAAATGACATGATTAGAGCACTTTGTGGGAGAGAAAAATAGGAAAATCTGATAGAGATGGATCAAAGAGGTTAGATGGGAGGCTGTCATGACATCTGAAGTGTGTGATGAACTATGATATTGACAGTGCCAATGAAGGGGGAGAATGGGCAGGTTTTGGGAAGTCATAGAATATGGAAAAGAAAGGAGAGGAGAAAGTCCAAGTTGACAGGAATTTTGAGCCTTAATAATGAGAAAAAATGATGTTACAAAGAGAGGGAGAACTAATTTGAGAGGGAAATCATTCATTCATTCAGTTAACAAACATTAAATGCCTGCTCTATGCCAGGCACTGTTCTAGGCATTAAGAAGTCAGCAGTGAACAAAGTCCCTGTTCAGGTGATAGCTCAGTTGGTAAAGAATTTGCCTGCAATGCAGGAGACCCCGGTTCGATTCTTGGGTCAAGAAGATCCCCTGGAGAAGGGATAGGCTACCCACTCCAGTATTCTTGGGCTTCCTTTGTGGCTCAGCTGGTAAACAAACAAACAAACAAACCACCTGCAATGCAGGAGAACTGGGTTTGATCCCTGGGTTGGAAAGATCCCCTGGAGAAGGGAAAGGCTACCCACTCCAGTATTCAGGCCTAGAGAATTCCATGGGCTGTATAGTCCACGGCATCACAAAGAGTCGAACACGACTGATCAGCTTTCAGTGAATAAAGTGAAATTTCATTCCTTGTATTAACAAGTATATGCATGAGATCATGAAACTGCCTTCATAAAGCTTCAGTTTGTGGTGCCACAAACACATGGCAAAATATGTCTAGCTGGCATCCAGAACTTCAAGAAGGATCCTATGAAGGAAGGCTGGGCCTAAAGACAGATTGGTAGTCATTCCCAAAGACATTCATTCATTCACTTATTGAGCACCTACTACGTACTTAGTACCATTTTTGCCATATTGTTCAACTGCTAAGTCATGTCTGACTCTTTGTGACCCCATGTTCTGCAGCATGCCAGGCTTCCCTGTCCTTCACTATCTCTTGGAGTTTGCTCAAACTCATGTCCCTTGAGTCAATGATGCCATCCAGCCATTTCATCCTCTGTCATCCGATTCTCCTCCTGACCTCAATCTTGTATCCAGTGTCAGGGTCTTTTCCAATGAGTTGGCTCTTCATGTCAGGTGGCCAAAGTACTGTAGCTTTAGCTTCAGCGTCAGCCCTTCCAGTGAATAGTCAGGTTGGATTTCCTTTAGGAGTGACTGGTCTGATCTCCTTGCTGTCCAAGGGACTCTCAAGAGTCTTCTCCAGCACCACAATTCCAGCATCAATTCTTCAGTGCTCAGCCTTCTTTATGGTCCAACTCTCACATCCGTACATGACTACTGGAAAAACTATAGCTTTGACTTGGCAAAGTGATGTCTCTGCTTTTAATACGCTGTCTAGGTAAGTGGTTGTAAGTACTTTGGCTGTTGTTCTGAGATAGGAAGACTGGAGAATTTTGAGCACAGCAGGTGCACTGCATGATTAATGTTATGCTTTAAAAGGATCACTCTGGCTGCTATGTATAGAGTATGCTGGCGATATGCGAGGGCAGAAGCAAGGAGATCAACTAAGAGATAACCACAGTCATTCAAAGCAAGAGACCACAGTGTCTTGCACCATGATGGTAATGATTGAGGAGGTGACATGTGTCCAAACTCTAGCTATAAACTGAAGGAAATCCAACAACATCTGCTGATGGATTGGATGTGAGATGTCAGGGAACTAAAGGTGCCCAATGACTCCAGTGCTTTTGACAGGAAGATCAGCTGGCATTTATGGAACTGGAAGGATTGAGAATTATATCTAAATCTTAAAAAGAGAGCAAAGTTGTTCCTAGCCTTCCTGTCTGCCCGCCTGTCTGAATAATGTGGCTGAAAAGCCATGATGTCGGGGCCAACCAAAGTGAAGCAAGCATGTAGGGGCAGAGTGGACACCGGGTTGGCATAAGTTATCAAGGCCAAGATAGGAGAAGATGATATCTGCAAGGGGAGTGGAGGGAGCAGCAGCAGCAGCTAGGAATAGGTTACTTACAAAGGGATAAATCCAACAAGAAGAGAGAAGGAAGTTATGCAAATAAAAAGGGAGAAAATATCATAAATCCTGTAGTGTTAGATGGGAATTAAGGTATTGTGTGAACAAACGGTTTTCTCCACACATTGATAAATGATTGATAGATATATAGATAGATCATATGTGTGTGTTTAATCAGACACAAATTTCCTAGCACTCTCCATAAGAGACCTGGAAGCAGTGATACCTCATAACAATGAGCACGCCTGGCACCCAGGTCTTGTTTTCTACATATCTTTCTCCATTAAAAGAAACAAAGGTCCCTTGGAGAAATGGCTGGTTACAGCACTTGAGCAGAGAAAGTACAAGATGAACCTGGAATATCCTGTTTTGAGAAAGTAAGGAAGTACTCAAAGAATTGTGGTGACAGAAGTCAGCGTGGCAGCTGGCCAACTCTGGGAAATTCTAAGCATCAAAATGAATAATGAAGCACTGAGTAAAACACTCACATCTGTAATATTGTTGCATAAAGCTGTATAGCCCAAATCTAATCATGAGGAAACAACAAATAAACCCAAGTTGAGGGACATTCTACGATACAATAGGTCTGTAGTCTTCTGAGTCATCCTGGTCATAAAAGTAAAGGAAACCTTAGGAACTGTCTCAGACTGAAGGAGACTGGGAAGACACAACAGCTAAATGCAATGAGTAATTCTGGACTGGATCCTTTCATCATTAGACCAGCTGAGGAAAGTTCAGTAAGATCTGGCAATTAGATAGTATTAATGTATCAGTGTTAATTTCCTGATTGTGAGTATTGTATTGGGTTATTAAGAAAGTGAAAAGTTTGTGAAAGTGTTAGTAGCTTAGTGGTGTCTGACTCTGCGATCCCATAGACTCTAGCCCGCCAGGTTCCTCTGTCTGTGGGATTCTCCAGGCAAGAATACTGGAGTGGGTTGCCATTCCCTTCTCCAGGGGATCTTCCCGACCCAGGGATCGAACCTAGGTCTCCCACATTGCAGGCAGATTCTTTACTGTCTGAGACACGAGGGAATATACCCTAAAGTATGTACACTAAAATGTTAGGCATTGGCGTGCTGCAATTCATGGGGTCACAAAGAGTCGGACACGACTGAGCGACTGAACTGAACTGAACTGAGGCAACTTTTTCAGGAAGCAGTTCAGGGAAGGGGAAAGTTCTTTGTACCTGAGGCAGTGGAGAATGAGAGGAGGATGGGGCAGACATCAAACATATGGACCAAAGGGTTAAATATGTCTAAGGGGAGGACATTTAATGATGTATAGTGTTGCAAAGAGATCCAAGATCAAGACGGGGGAAAAGGTATTAAAATTATTTTCTACATTGTTAATCATGACAGCATCTTTATACTTATGTACTACAATGGAAAATGTATCAGCTATTCCATTTACAACAATACTGGATATGCGTTTGGATTTGAAGACCCTTCTGACAACTTCTCAGTTCTTTAGGCCCTGAAATTCAGAGGTCAGAAGCCTGCTTTCCCTACAAAGCATTATGATTTTAAGAAGAAAATCCCAATGACATAATCATATTAGCTCTTGTCAGGCTGCTGCTGCTAAGTCGCTTCAGTCGTGTCCGACTCTGTGCGACCCCACAGAAGCCCACCACACTCCCCTGTCCCTGGGATTCTCCAGGCAAGAACACTGGAGTGGGTTGCCATTTCCTTCTCCAATGCACGAAAATGAAAAGTGAAAGCGAAGTCACTCAGTCGTGTCCAACTCTTAGTGACCCATGGACTACAGCCTACCAGGCTCCTCCGTCCATGGGATTTTCCAGGCAAGAGTACTGGAGTGGGGTGCCATTGCCTTCTCCAAGCTCTTGTCAGGAGGTCTCCCTAATTCCTAGTTTTAAAAGGGTTCTTTTACAATTTAACATATTCTAATGATGTAATTCGATGATCACATTTTGAACAAAAATATTCTGGAAATGAAGTTGTTATCATGCCCAAGTAATACATGTGCATTAAAGGTAAATGAAAAATGTAGATAAAAGGGAGATAAAATTTTAAACCACCTATAATTCCATCATCCAAAAATAATGTTAGCATTTTGCTGCCTCTTTTAATGACTTAAAAAATGCAACTCACATCTATAATTTTTTTGTTGCAATAAAGGAGGGATCCTTCCTTGTGCTATTTTGCATCTTGCACACCCACCCTCTCCTAGATGAAGAGCAGTTTCAGTCCCTAAATATACTTCCAACCACCTCATTTTTAAGGGCACAGCGAGGAATTCCATCCAGCAGATGGGCAGCGATTTATGTAATTATGTTCCTATTTGCGGACTTTTATGTTGGGCGCAGAGAGACCTCACCACACTACTTGCCCTCGAAGCCTGAACGACTGAGATGGGAGGTTGGGTGACAGCTGGGTCCCACGGACACGGTTTTAAGCACACAGGGACCGAGGAAAGAGAGTCAGCGAGGCAGCGGCCGGCGGAGAGCAAAAAGCCTAAGGAGTCGGATTTGGGAGCGACGTGAGGCAGAGAGTGGGGTATACGCAAGGGCATGGGGCGCCGAATGGGTGGAACCCGAAATCCTTGGAACTGGAGCGAGACCCCAGGAGGGCGGCGGTCCAGGCGGAAAGCTGGTGCGCCGCCGCTAGGCACCAACAGAGGGCGCTGGGTCCACAGCAGTTCCAAGTGGGCGGGTCCCAGCTGCGGGCCAGATGTGCGAAGCTGGACCACGGGAGACTTAAGCTCTCCCCTAGCCCCTGCAGACCCGCAGGCGAGGGGAGAGGGAAGAAGGGACGGCAGGGGGCAAATGTGGTGGCAGGATCCCCACGTCGCTGCCCTGCAGGCTCCGGGACTGTTTTTCATTGTGGGGGTAGAAGCGTGGGAACCTCCCGCCCAGAGGGGGCGCCATGTACCGATTCCCAGAAAAACGCGGTACCGGCTGGCTCAGCAGGACAGAACCCGGTCCATCCCGCGGGGCGTCACGCCAAGAGAGACCCACGCGGCTGTCTGCGGCGGGAAAGAGAGCCGGCCTTGAGGGCTTTGAGCTCTTGCGTCCTCAGACACACCACACACACACCATGCGCTCTTTCTGCGTTCCAGGAGGAAGAAACTGAGGCAGAGAAGGACTGAGCACCGAGTAGACCTCTCCTCCCCATATTGTCTGGAGCGGAGAAGTTGGGCATAAGGCCACAGCCCGAAGCTTTAATTAAGGACCCCTGGCCAGGGACTACCCCCTGGGACCCCGCCCCCTTGACCTGCCTCAGGTCCCCACCCCGGGCCGCTTCCAGGACTCCGGAGTGATCAGCTGCTGCGCACTCGGTGTAATTGGCGGTGCAGGCCCTGCCTGGCAGAGGACCGGCGGGCGGCGCAGGGGAGGGCGAGGGGCTTAATTGCAGGGCTTTCGGATCGTAGTCTGGACTGCAGATCCGCTTGTTGGGGGTGCGTAGGGTATGGACACTTGGCTCGGCGAACCCCTCCCCACCCTGGAGGAAGCCAAAAGACCTTCGGGTTCGGTAGTTGGATCCCTTCCCCGAGAACGGGGGATTAGGGGCTTGAACCCCAGCGAGAGTTTGGGGGGATTAGGGGCTTGAGCCCCAGAGAGAGTTTGGGGGAGAAGACTGGGAAGTCTCCGGAGAGCTAGGGTATGGAGGAGGGGGACAGATTCCAAACCCCCCATCCCAACCCCAAAAGCCCTGGTTCGTCTTGTCCGAGACTCCTCCCTAGTTCTGACCCTCTCCCCTCCCCTTTCTACCGCCCCCGTCACCCCCCTTCTCGTATCCCCAGGGCGCTCCCACCCTGGGGAAGAATGTGCCCTCCTAGCGCACCCTTGCCATGGTAACGGCACACCCCCACCCCCGCGTACCGCAGCGGCCGGGCCTGGCCCGGAGGGCGGCGAGAAAAGGGC
This sequence comes from Capra hircus, assembly GCF_001704415.2. Lineage (NCBI taxonomy): Eukaryota > Metazoa > Chordata > Mammalia > Artiodactyla > Bovidae > Capra > Capra hircus. The sequence continues at coordinate 28,940,308 of NC_030809.1, forward strand.
GGGGGGCGCCTCCCAGCCCCGCGGACACACCTCAACTGCCCTGGTTGCCACAGCAACCGGGGGAGTTTTGAAGTGCGCAGCCGCGAAGTGGCAAAAGGGCGCTGCTCCGGATCCGGCACCCCTCTAATCCATCAGCAGATGACCCTGGCTCCTGGGAAAGACTGCAATCCCCCAACTTCAAGGACGAAATCCAGCGAGGGATCATGGGGCGAGGACAATCCTAGGGAGCAAAGGCAGCCGGAGGGCCCCCAAACAGCCTGGAACTTGAAAAGGGATCCCCTTGAGCCAGCCCGTCCCCCTCCCCCAGCGGAGCCCGAGGGGGCCGCTGGCAGCAGGAAGCCCGGGAAGGGCCCGGAGGCGCGCAGGCCCCACAGCAGAGCGGTGATTACAGGGACCTGTCCCTCCCGCCCCCGGCTCGCACTCTCATTAAGTCATTTTTTCCCCTGTTGGAAAGTCCCCGAGCCTTGAGCGCAGGGGTTGGGGCGACCGCAGGCAGCTGCCGGCAACCACATGAGAAGGGGCGGGGGGAGCGAAGGAGGGAGGCCTCGACTAGGGCCTGGCCAAGCTCCAACGTGGAAGGCCCCCTGCCGGGGGCTAGCTAAGGGCGCATTAATTCGGAGGAAGGCAAGGGAGGGCCCGGATGCCCCCGACCTTGCTTCTCACCCACCTGGCCCTCCTACAGCTGCAGAGGCCTCTGCCTTTGCCTCTCCTTCTTTTTTCTGGCCCAGGGACCTTGGGCAACTGAAAAGCAGGATGCCTGGGTTCTGATCCCCCACTCCAGTCTGGCTGCCTCTCCCTGACCCTTAACCCCACCACTGCTTGCTGATCTATCCACCCGTTCTCTCTTAGGTCCCTCCCTTCTAACCTTTGGGACCATCCAGGCTCCATGGTACTTTTTCCTCCTGCAAGGAGTTGGCCCAGTGTCCATCAAGGTGAAAGGTGTTGGGGTGGGGATGGCTTTCTCCCCATCTGAATGAACTCTAGTCCACCTTCTGTTCTCATTTCCATATCTGAACCTTGGTCCTTTCTGAGCTGTTGGCAAGTTCTTCCTCCCATTTACCTTTACCATCCCACTTTAGTTCAGTCTATTTCCCCTATTTCCAATCAGCACATTGATTTCTGCCTCACTTTTCAGCCAGTGTGTATAAGCCCAGTGCCTCTTGGGCCCCATTTCCCACCCCTTATTACCTGCACATCTCCATTTAGGGTCCCAACCAAGTCCCACACACTCCTTTTCAAATGTAGGGTCCAGCTTTGCTTTCAACTCTAGTCAGCTTCAGACCCAGAGAGAGGTTGGGGAGTGGGCAACACCCTATTTGTTCCTTCTCCAACTTTCCCTCTCTTTCTTTACAAGGTAAAGTTAGCATATATCAGATCACCATGAGAATTTCCCTGGTGGCTCAGCGGTAGGTAATCTGCCTGCAATGTAGGAGACACAGTTTCGATCCCTGGGTTGGGAACATTTCCTAGAGGTGGAAATGGCAGCCCACTCCAGTATTCTTGCCTGGGAAATCCCGTGGACAGAGGAGCCTGGTGGGCTATAGTCCATGGGGTCACAAAGAGTCGGACACAACTTAGTGACTAAACAACAACAGCTCACCATGACTTGACTTGGTTTGACTGGGATATGCCCCCCACAACCTGGTGTCCATTGCTCCACCCCCCCAGCTCACCCCTCCCTCTAGAGGTATACCTTCTACAGTGTTATAGCTCCTACCTCATTATCCCAAACCTCATTCTGTATCTCTCATCTTCAGTCTCTCCTCCCCCAGCTCTGTCCTCCTAAAGCCTGGAAGGCAGAGGAGGCTGAAGCCGCAGCTAATGATACAGTGGACGCTGCTGGGGGCTAGAGGGGTTGGGAGCGCCTCCCCAGGCCTTCATTGCCTCTCCCTTACCTCCTACCCTGAATGGGAGGGAGAAAGAAGGCAGGTAACCCAGCCCCCACAGCTCTCTCCTGAGTGAACAAGAGGAAAGGAATGAGGCAGGTGTGTCTGGCTGCTCCTGCCCACCCCTCCTCCCAGGGGACTCTCACCCGCCTGCCTGTGGGGCTGTCTTTGGGGGGATGGGGAGAGAAACCCTGTCTTTTCCAGAGGCAGAAGAGCTGAGCTTATGGAAGGCCCTGCTGCTTTAGGCATGTCTGGGAGCTGTTGGGATGCAGGCAGTTGGAGGGAAGGGAGCTAAGGGCAAGTGAGTGGGGGCAGCTCACCCAGGTGGTGAGCCTACGGGGTGCATCACCAGGAGGGCCTCCTTCCTTCTCACCCCTACTCAGGGGTGCAGAGACATGAGTTAGGGCCAGGGAGGTATGGAGATGTGTGTAGGCTGGCAACTAGGAAAAGGAACAAGACTTCATCCTTGGCTGGTTCATCAAGAAGGGTGCCATTCTGGGGTAAACTGAGACAGGCAGCAGGACTCTCAACTGTGAGCAGTTGACAAAGAGTACTTTCCCCAAGATCCTGACCCTGCCTCCCTCTCCACTGCCTCCTCCTTGAGGGTCTATTCCAGAAAAACATCAGCTCTGAGAGCCAAGGAGAGGGTAACACTGGACCTAGGCTGCCAGCTCCACAGTGTTCTTCCGAGGGTCTAGACGGGAGGCCAACTGACCTGCCAAAGGGTACCCCAAGCTGGGGATCTGGGGGCACAAGACGCCCAGAAAGGATGTCCCCCCTGGCCCAGCCTCACTTACACACCCCGCCTCCCCTACCTGGACTCAGAGAGACCAGAATCCAGACAGTGAGTCTCCTGGCCCTCCCCCGCCACCCTTCTCCCCAGCCGCGCCTCCTAGCCCCACCTGCTCCCCGGGGCGCTGGGCTGGCTGGGTTGAGCTGGGTCTTGCCCAGGATTACTGCTCTCAGAGTGCCTCCTGTCTCTGCTGACGGGTGCTGCTGGCCAACACTCGTCCTGGCTTGTGGCAGAGGGCTCAGGCACAAGGTGGACAGCTAGAGCTCTGGCCTCCAGGGCTCCTGATCTGGCCCCTTGCCAACTTCCCCATCTAATCCAGGGCTTATCTCTGGTTGTCTCTCCTACCTGGCCCTCTGCTGTCAACTTGTCCCCAGTCATTCAGTTCCCCAGACAGCAATCTATGTGGGAATCAGACCATGACACTTGCCTGCCTAAGACCCTCTGAAGGTTCCCATTTCTCTTACATAAAATCCCAACTTTTTAGCTTGGCCTGGAAGGACACATCATGTGCCCATTCCCCTACCCCCACCTGGGATGCTCCTTTCCGACATCTGTCCCTTGATTTCTTCCCTCCAATCACACTGGCCTCTTTGCTGTTCCTTCTGAGATCTTTCGGACCTCAGAGCCTTTGCATTCAACATGGCCTCTGCCTGGTAAGCCCTTAACCCTCAATTTGTGCATGGCTCTGGCTTCCCTGGTAGCTCAGCTGGTAAAGAATCTGCCTACAATGCAGGAGACCCCAGTTCGATCCCTGGGTCAGGAAGTTCCCCTGGAGAAGGGATAGGCTACCCACTCCAGTATTCTTGGGCTTCCCTAGTGGCTCAGATGGTGAAGAATCTGCCTGCAATGTGGGAGACCTGGGTTTGATCCCTGGGTTGGGAAGATCCTCTGGAGGAAGGCATGGCAACCCACACCAGTATTATTGTCTGGAGAATCCCCATGGACAGAGGAGCCTGGCAGGCTACATATAGCCCATGGACTCGCAAAGAGTCAGACACAACTGAAGCGACTTAGCATACATATTGTACACAAATATTTTACCACAGCTCTGCTTATCATGAGGTCTCAGCGTGCAGTTCTCTCCGACCAGCAGCTTTATCTAAAGGGGCCCCACTCCCCACAAATCACTCTACATCCAGCACCTTGCTTTATTTTCTTCACATCACACAGCATTGTCTGAAATGTCCTTGCTTGTGCATTTTCTTGTTTATTGCCCATCTTCCCCAGCCAGAATGTAAACTCCAAGAGGGTAGGTGCTGTGTCTCTTATTCACATCTGTATTCCCAGCACCTCTCATCCCCACAGAGTGCCAGGCTGCAAAGAGTGCAAAATAAATATTTGTTAAATGAACGAGGAGGGGCAGGGGCCGGTGGAGAAGAACCTCTGAGGCCTCTGCAGAAACACTTCAGCTCAGTGATGTCCATTTCTTCTTTGTACTCCTCCTCCCCCTACCCACCAGCTTCCATTGGTTTCCTCCCACTCCAGGGGAAGGGGTGAGGAGATAAAAGAGGCAAGCCCAGAGCATGCCTGGATGACATGGCCCTAAAGTGTGGGGCAACCCCCAGCCCATCGGAGCTGTCTGAGCTTGGGGCAGAGATCCAGGAGGCAAAATGTCAGTCCTGGAGACCACAGAAGTGAGTGGGGGAGGCCCAAGCAAGCCTGAATTGTCCCGTGATTGAAGTCTTGATGACCTCAGAGCTGGGAGGTTCCTATAAAATCTTGTGGTCCAGCCTCCACTCCCAGGAACCAAGGTGATGCTCGGCCAACACGGCACGCCACAGAGGAGCAGCCTGAGGGAGGAGAGCCGTCGGCTCACTTGCAGACACTGACCCACTCAGTGATGCGGCACTCCTCACAGACCACGAAGCAGCACCAGTGGAAGCGGCAGTGACAGCGCTCACTGCGTGTCTGACGAAGGATGTTGTGGCCGCGGCCGCAGCACATGCTGCCGCAGCCGTCGGGGCCCGCACTGCTCTTGTTGCACAGGCGGCCCACGGTGCCCGCCGAGTCCAGGCGCGGCTCCCGCTCGCAGAAGTCAGGCGACTTCTCGAAGTAGACCAGGTCGGCGGGGCTGGCGCGGCGCCGTGGCCCCGGAAGGCCCGGGGCGGGCGAAGGTGCCCCCGCGGGACCGGGCTCCAGCTGTCCGCTGTTGCGGTTGTGCGGGCGGATGAGCGTGGCGCGGTGGAAGCGGCTGCGCAGCAGCGCCCCCACCGCGCGGAACTCGGGCGTCACCTGCCAGCAAGTCTTGAGCTGGCAGCTGCCTGACGTGCCGTGGCACTTGCACTTCCGCCGCATGTTCTCCATCACCGCCTGCAGAGGGAGGCATGGGGGAGGGTGACGCCTGCGGCCGGCCCCACTGCCCTCCTCCCCACGCAGACCTTGGCCTGGGAGAATCTCAGAGGCTTTGCAAACCAACTCCCATTGAACAGAGGCAAAGGCTGAGGCCCGAAGCCGGTGGGTGCGGGGCACAGCTTCTCAACCAGGCAAACAGGACAAGAGTTCTGCCTACTCTTCTGCTGTTCTGTCCCACCTCCCACCCGTCAGACCCCAGGGGAATTCCCTCCTTCCTGCACCCCTCCCCTCCCACTGCCTTTCCCAGCAGCTGCAGGGGGCCCTTGGGGCTGGAGGCTCTTGCTTCCTGAGGGGGATCCCAGATCCTCAGGGAAATTCCCTCTTCTTCCAACCCTCAGGTGGGGACCAGGAGCAGGGGTGTGCTGGCCCCACTACCTCCCAGCCCAAAGCCTCTGGCCTCACTCCAGGCTGTGAGCAGAGACTGTGGGGAATCTGAGAAAGCCCCTTTCTTCCTCTGGGCCCTGTAGCACTTTGCAAGAAGCCTAAGGGGAGGGCCAGGGGCTGGAGAGATTTCCCTTCCCCTCCTCTCCATCATACAGGCTGGGGCTTATTCTGCCCAGCACTGAGTGCCACCATTCCTCCTAGGAAACAGCATCAAGAGGAGCCAAAGGCTCTACCTGAATACGGAACCAAAGGGAACACAAACAGCCAGACCCCCAGGGCAATGAAAGTAGAGAAAGGTTCCCAAGCCTCCAAGGGAGCTAGTTACTGTAATACAACCTACCCACTTCTTGCCCAGCCCTTAGCCTGCTCTCCTGAGTCTCCTCCCAAAGAGCCCCTTCACCTTATCCTCACCAGAGACCCCAGAGGAAACTGGCCACGTGCCCCTCCCCCTGCTCCACTCCAAAAACACAAAGCAATGATCTGGGGCCCTCAAACCTGGGCAATAGGGCCATAAAAGAGGGACCTCATTCCTCCAAGTCTTAAAAGGCTCTGCAGCTTGATGTGCAGCCTGTGGTGTCAACACCACGTGGAAAGCAGCCCAGTGCCTCCCCAGGCCAACAGCTCCAGAACATCTGCTTCCCACAGGCAGCAGCCATTAATTAACTAGTTTAACAGGGAGGAGGAGGCACTGTTGGTATGGGCTGAGGTAGTAATGGACGCTTGGGAAAAGAGCTGCATGAACAGGGCAGAACCAGGTGGGAGCTGGATGTGACCTGAGGGTGGATATGCCTCAGTTTACCTCACCTCTCAGTCATGATGGGAGAGCTGAATCAGCTCTAGTCTTTGTGGAAGAAGGAGGTGAACCGGCCTGGGCTGAGAAGCCAGGAGAAGGGGGAGTGAGATGGAGAAAGTGCCAGCCAGAGTGAGGGGAAGCCAGACACAAGGCCTGAGCAGACTGGGCAGGGCCAAGAGAAGGGACAGGGGGCTGAGTAACCAATAAAAGACGGTGCTGAGCTACCATGAGGGTTAGGGAGGCATCTTCACATAGACTACACTATAGAACAAAAGGGTTCAGGACTCAACTGCTTGGAGATGAATCCCGCCTCTGCCACTTTCTCACTAGTTGCATCACCTGAGCCAAGCTTCTTAGTCTGTTTGTGCCTGACTTTCCATATCTGAACATGAGGTGAATAATAAAACCTTCATAGGTAGGTGTAAGTGAAATATGCTAATATACAGTAAAATGCTCCAGGTCAATGCCTAACAGAGAAAGGACTCAATAAACTGAATGTGTGCTATTACTTTCCCTTCTTTCTTTCCTCCACATCTCCCTCCCTTTGTTTCTTCCTTTCTGTCCTCTCCCTCTCCTCCCCTCTCCTTCCTCCCTCTCCTCTCCTTCATCCTCCTCCCCCTCTTCTCCTTTCTCTTCTTCCCTTTCCTTCTCCTCCCCCCCTTCTTCTCCCCCCTTAAAAATGAATGACCTTTGAGGGAGTATGAATATTGGAGGTGGCAGGGGGTGCAGAGAAAGGAGGATGAAAACATAACAGTACCACTGTGGCCCCAGGGAATCTCCCTTTGCAGGAATTTCTCATTCTGCACAGAAAGCCTGGGAGAGGAGGGGTGTCTAAGCACAGGGAAACAGAATCATGGAACATTCACAGTAGGGAGCCTTACGGATCATCCAGTTCAATCTTCTAACTTTATAGGAGAGGAGATTGAGTGGCAGAGGAGGCCTAGACTTGGAGGTCCTGACTGCAACCCAGAGCTCTGCCCTCTGCTCACAGCAGGAACTGGGAGGATCAGGCTGCTCAGCAGAGGGGAAGCTCTTCCAGGGCAGAGGCTGTTTTGCCCTCATAGCCCCAGGCCTAGTCTGGTGCCTGGCACACAGTAGCTAGCCAACACACATTTGATGACCAAATTAGGAGGGGGCAATGATAAGTTGGGGCTTCCCTGGTGGCTCAGACAGCAAAGAATCTGCCTGCAAAAGACCTGCATTGGGAAGATCCCCTGGAGGAGGGCATAGCAACCCAGTCCAGTATTCCTGCCTGGAGAATCCTCATGGACAGAAGAGCCTGGAGGGCTACAGTCCATGGGGTCGCAAAGAGTCGGACACGACTGAGAGACTAAGCACACACAACGATAAGCTGCTGAGTTAGGGATAGTGGTACGGTCTCCAGAGGAGAGATGAGCCCGGAGGAGGGGAGGGGCCCTAGGCAGAGGGGTCTGAGCCGGCCCAGCGGGGTGGGGCGCTCACCTGCCTTCCTACTCGGTTGTTGTGGAGCCTCATGCGCGCATGGATGTCTCTGTGAGGTTCCCGGGAGTCCAGAAAGTCTTTAGAGAAGCGCTCTCCAAAACCCACGTCAGGGCTGCAGCCGCCCCACTCCCAGGAGTCCTGCAGGCCGGGGCTGGCAGGGGGCAGGGCAGGGTGCTCGGGAACTCCGTGGCTCAGGCCCTTGCCGCGCTGCAGCGCTTCCAGCTGCAGGCGGTGCAACTTCCGACGGAAGGCCTCCTCGTCGCCGCGTCGGGACGCGTCGCAGCCGCAAGCCCTCAGTTTGCCCAGGGCGCAGGCATTGGATACCGCGTGCACCACGCCGGCTGCCGAGATGGCGTAGGCGAATGCACTCTCTCGGAAACCTGGGCGTAGACATGCGGGAAACGGCCTTTGAGGGGCCTTCACATCCCATCCCTCTGCCCTCCCTACTCAGCTTTCTCACAGCACCGAGGGGAAGCAGAGGCCCAGTGGTGGGCCGGGGAGGGATCTGGTACAAGGACATAGAGAGGGGCAGAAATTACGCTGCCGGAAGTTCTGCACGCAGGATGGAATGGGGGAGATCTTCCCCACAGCTCTCCTTTTTGAACTCCTTTCCCTTCACCCTTGGCAAGCTCAGAGTTTGTGTCTACAGCTCTCCCGTTGGACAGACACTATCTAGTAAGAAAAAAAATTTTTTTGCCATCAAAGACTTAAGTTATTATCTCTCATGCAATATTTGCAATTTTAAGATAAGCCTGCAGAAAGAAAGCAAATTTTAACCTAAAAAAAAAAAAAACCAGTGATGGAATTCTGGGCCCCAGGGGATGGTAATGGGCAGAAGGGTAAGTAAGAGGAGATGGTGTCCTCCTAAGGTTCCCAGCCCCAAGATATCCTGACTGCAGCCACCCGCTTGGGCACATCACAGAACACCCTCTGATGGCCAGGTACCAGAGGGAGGGAAAAGAGCCAGGGGAATTTCCCCCTTCCCTGCACACGTGACATCCCAGAAAGTCTGCTCAGAAAAGGGTATTGCCCAGCCATCCTGCCTGTGGTTTCTTCAGGTCAGCTGAAGAGATTGTCTCAAGGATGCTAGGAGTGAGCCCCCTGCTGACTCGGGGTTAAGACTAGTCATGTTGAACACTGAGAAGGAACGGTTAGCTAAGGTAGATGCCTTCATGAGATGCTCAGGGGTGCAAAGCTTCCAAGATGGGTGACTCTCAGGAGCCCAGGACTTGTCTACACTGCTCCTCCTCCTTGACATTCCCAGCTTGAGCCATCCTCTGGGTCTGCGGCAGGGGGAGTCCTACTTGCAGGGGAGGGTTGGGGCTTCTGGACCTACAAGCTGCATCTCATTCTGCATCTGAGAAAGGACCGGCGAAGGGCAGGTCTCTGACCAGCCTCTGAACCCGAGAGAGTCTGAGCAGTGGAAGAAACCAAGGGCAACAACAGCTCCCACATGAGCAGGAGATTCAGCTGAGCCATAGACACCTGTGGGGAAGCCAGAATTCGGCTGGGAGCTGATGGCTTAGGAGAGGCCAAAGATTCAGAAGCAAAAACTCCCAATCCTACTACCTCAGCATCAAGATTGAGAGGACTTGGAGGCCTCACTGACCCCAGAGAGCCAACCAGGACTGGACAGAGACCCTAACCCAGTCCCACCCCTAATGCTCACCCTCTGCATCACAGGGCCCTGTCCCCCTCTCCCTGCCTGGCAAAAAACAAAAACAAAAAACAAGATGTGTAAAAGAATATGAACTCTGGTGCCAGACTGCCTGGGTTTCAATCTTGGCTCTTCCACTTACTAGCTGGTAATAGAGTGACCTTGGCCAAGTGACTTGACCTCTCTGTGCCTCAATTTTCTCATCTGTAAAACATCTGTCTCATTGTTGTTCCAAGAACTGAGTTAAGAAATTTAAAATGCTTAGGATAATACCTTACTCCTAGTAAGGACTACATGAAGTGAAAGTGAAAGTGAAGTCACTCAGTTGTGTCCGACTCTTTGCCCACCAGGCTCCTCCGCCCATGGGATTCTCTAGGCAAGGACTACATAAACACTTGATATTATTGAGAAGTTCCTTCCTGCTGTCTGACTTCACCCACCGCTGCTGCAGTTTCAGGCTATTGCCCTTTCTTGTTTTCCCCGCCAGGCCTGGAGCTCTGCAGCTCATGGCCTACTCGAAAACAAATCACTTGGGTCACCAGAAGCCCATAGAGCAGATGATCCCTCTTTAGCTTCTCATTCCAGCTGATGACGTCTCAGGACCTTTTCTAAGAAAAAACCAGCTCTGAGGAAACAGGAAGGAATAGAGAATAGGCAGGAGCCCTCAGAAGGGGCCCTGGGAACTGGTGGGAGTTGCAGAAGAGTAGACAATGCCCTGGGAGGTGGGGCCCAAGGGAAAGAAAGGCAGACTCTAGCTGAGGCGCATACCCTGTATTTATCCCTTGCCTTTTATCTGTGGGACCCTGATTATTGCTTGGGGTGGGGGAGTCATCAGCCTGCTTCTAGGACAAATGGCCATATATAGACCACCAGAAGCAGCCCAGAAAGCACCCCTCCCAACACACACACACACACACACACACACACACACACACACACACACTTACACACACTGTACAAAAGAGGGGTAATGGAGCTGGGCCCAGCCCCAGCTCTCCCAGCTCCCAGGCCTGGCCACTTTCTACTGAAGGACATTTGGCTCTGCAGAAGACCTGCTGCTGAGTAAGAAACCCAGATAGCACAGTTCCCAGTCCTCTGACCTTGTCTATGCATAACACCAGGAAAGAGCAAGTTGCTGGTCCCAGGAGATGTGCTGGGCCAATCCAACCACCATCTTCCAGGCTCCATTACATTCAAGGGCAAGCCTAGAGGAGTCTGGAGAAAGGTAGCCCACAGTCTACAGAGAACACCCCTAGCGACCCCAGGCAGCTAAAGACACCACCCCATGGCCTCTGGCACCTCTCACAGCCACATACAGGAGTGACCAGGCAGGGCTTGTATGGTCACCCTCTGCTCCAAGCATTCAGAGAAGTCCAGCTCATTGGGTCTGCCCCCAGCTCCCATTCTGGGCCCCAGTTTCGGTCCTGGCCCCAACTGTCTGGGGCAGACGCAGGCACAGTGCCATCTGGCCAGCTGGAGGGGGAGAGGGGTGGGGCCTTGGCCAGCTGGGCTGCCCGGAGCACTGGGGGGTGGGTGCTCGTTAAGACGCACAATTAGCCGCCCTGCCTTTGATCTCGGACAGGGACTGCCAGCATCTAACCGGAGTCAGCTGCTGCTACAGGACGCAGCCAACGGCCAGGAAGGGGCTGGGGGAGGAGGTTTGGAGGGCAGGGAAGTGTGGAGGAGAGAGGACTCGGGAGCCGGTGGGAACTAGGAAGGTTTAGAGAAGCTTGGGACCTGCCCATTCAAGTCAAAGAAGGAGGAGAGGTGGAGAAGTCTGGTCTCCATTCCCTCCACACGAATAATCTGTGCGCAAATAATCTGTGCGTGTTCATGTTCTCGGCCTGGGAGAGAGAGAGAGAGAGGGTTGCCTATATGTGGGGACACTTAGGGGTGACACTGATGCAGCATCACATCTTCACAACTGTGGTAAGGTGTTGGTGTGTGAGAGTGCGTGTGTACATGTGTGCATGCCAGCTCCATTTTTTGGATTACTTCTCCATCATACCAGTTCACCTCTGGGCACCAGGTAGGAGATCATGGTGGCCTTGCAGCTTGGGAGGCATTATGCAGGGGGTTGAGTGCTATCTCTAAGAACAGCTGGCCTACACTTGAGTCTTGGCTCTGCAGCTCATGTACAAGCTGTGTGACTAATGGCAAGTTACCCAACCTCTCTAAGCTTCCTTTATAAAAGGAGGATAATGATAGAACCTAGTGCGTGGGGTTTGTTTGAAGACCCTACAGTACAGATAAAGTGCTTCAGAACAGTGATCAGCACACAGCAAGTACTTAATATGTTTTGGGTAATTAGTTCGATCCCTGGGTTGGGAAGGTCTCCTTCCGGAGAAGGGAATGGCAACCGACTCCATTATTCTTGCCTGGGAAACCCCATGAACAGAGGAACCTGGTGGGTTACAGTCCAAGGGGTTGCCAAAGAGTCGGACTCAACTTAGTGACTAGACAAACGAGAATAACAGGACTTTAGGTGATCCTGTTAGGATATGATTAAGATTATGGTTAGGATAATCATTAGGATATGACTGCCTGTGCCTCAGTCTCCCCATGTGAGTACCATCACATATCCCAAGCCCACGCATAAAAACAAGACTCCCTGAGGGTGAATGTAAAAGGGAGGTGGGAGACAAAGAGCCAGGGCCTTGGAGAGCAGAGGCTAGACTCTCAAATTGCTGGGTTCTCCTGGGCTGGGAGCCTGGCTTACTGCAGAGCCTCACACCCCCTCTTTCCATCCATTCTGAATGAGTCTGGGCCTTAGGGAGGGCAGTACCCAAACTGTGCCAGTGCTCCAGGACCTGCTGCGTGAATCTACTGTCTCCACCACATCTGTCCCTGTCCTCTCATCCCCTCTAACTCCAGTGCCCAAGTCCAGCTCTAAACAGCCCATTCCTCAAATCTCCCTCTGGTCCCTGCATCCTGAGTAAGAGATGGAGTTCTTTAATCCACAAAATAAAGAGCCGCCCCTTCTAGCCAAGTTTGTCCAGCATTTCACCCACCCAAGCACCAACGTGTGTGAGTCCTCAGAACTGAAAGCTGGGGATATCAGGATCCTTGGGTCACAGCTGCCTCTGAGATGGGGGTGGTCCTCTCACAGTTTATTTAGGACTCTAGTCCCCTAGAGACCCCACTCTCCCTGCCTCCCAACTCCCAGGTTCCAGCAGCCCCACCTCCCTCTGCTTGGTTGGGGAAAGCCCTACTGTGTGTCCTGCTTCCCTAGCACCCACTCCAGGTGCTCAAACACCCTTCCCTCTACCTCCTACATGAGAACCCCATCCCTTCAGCCAACCCATTGCAGGAAAAGTGTCAGGACAATTAGATGACAGTGACAGCACTCAGGTGGAAGACTTGGGGGACCACCTCCTGGTAGCAGTCTCTGAATTTTAAACGTGGCGGCATGCATGTGCATGCTAAGTCACTTCTGCCCGACTCTGCAACTCCATGGCCCGTAGCCCATCACGCTTCTCTGTCCATGGGGATTCTCCAGGCAAGAATACTGGAGTAGGTTGCCATGCCCTCCTCCAGGGGATCTTCCCCACCCAGGGATCAAACCCACGCCTCTTATGTCTCTTGCATTGGCAGGTGGGTTCTTTACTCACTGAGCCACCTGGGAAGCCCAAGTGCACCTTTAAGAGAACTCCATTGGCAGCCAGGGTCAGAAGAGGGGTCATCCTACTGATATTCCATATGGGGAAACTGGGGTCACCCCATCTCCTCATGGACAATCTATGTCTTGAAAAGAAGGGAGACTGGGGGAAGAATCCAGCCCAGGGGCTCCTTACCGCCAAGACTGGCCCATGGGATTCAAATTTAGCTAGCCCTTGAGGTGATGGGCCAAGAAAATGGTCCCAGAAGAGTGTGGAGTGAGTGAGGCAGGGCAACGGCGGCCTTGGGAGGTGAGGAGAGGGGTGGGGCGTGGACATTTCTTTCCAGAAGCCCTCAGAGAAGGCCATCCTCCAAGGAGGATAGAAAGGTAGAAATGGGGTGTTGCAATGGGAGCGGTGGGGGCGGGGGGAGAGGCAGAAGCCACAGAGGTAGGCCGGTGTTGTGAGGCCAAAGGCAGGAGCCCAGCCTCCCTGCAGGAGTCCAGGAGCGGCGCTGTCCCGCCCCCTCCCCGCGCTGGGCGCCGCCCCGCGCCGGCTAGCCCCGGCAAGTCTCCCCCCTCCACACCTCACCTCCCCCCCTACCCGTCCCCCCAGCTCACCTCCCGCTTATTAAACTGCAGGTGAACCCGGGAGCGCCTGGCACAGCGCCAATCCCGCGGGGTTCCACCGCTCCGAACTCTCCCCCAAGCTGCAAAGCCCCCGTGTCCTCCACCAGCCCGAACGGGCCTCCCCCCGTCGAAGCAGTCGGGGCGCCTGGGTTCACTCGGCCTAGAGGGGGCAGGAGGACCAGAGGGAAAGAGGGGACACCGCGGCCCCGGGAAGAGGGGCGGAGAGCTAGCCTCGCCTCCCCATAAGAGACACGGTTGCCCAAGTCCTCAGAGAGCGGAACCCGGAGCAAACTCGAGGCCCGCGCTGGCGAGAACCGGACTTCGGGGAGCGCGGGTGACCCAGAATCCCGGAGTGGGTTCGGGCGCGCGGCAGCGGGGAGCGCCGGCCCGGCCCGGCCGGGGCAGGAGAGATGCAGGGGCCTGTCACTTCGTGTCCGTGAGCCAGGCGGCAGCGGGGGCGGCCAGGGCGGGGCGCCGGGCCGGAGTTGGGCAGGCCAATCGGCCGGGGGTCGCGGGCATCCTCTCCGGGCAGACGGCGGGAGGGGCTCCTGGGCGGCGGGGCGGGCGGGGCGGGAGCTCGGGACGGGGTGGGGGGGGGGGCGGTGTCGCCCTCTTTGAGAGGCGCGCGGCTGGGGCCGGGAGCCGTCTGCCGCGGCCCGCGGGGATTAGTTCGCGGCTGCATGCCGCCACACGCGTCGGGCTGGGCTCGGCCGGGGAGAAACAGCGCCCCGGGCGCGCGGGGGAGGGAGCAGGGAGAGCGCGCGGGGGCGGGGCGGGCGGCAAGGGGCTGGGCTGGGGAAAGCTGGGGTGGACCCTGACCTGGGGGCTCCGGGATGCGCGGAGAGATCCTGGTGGACAGGGAATGCCCCTGACTCAGTTCTTTCTGAAATTAGGGTACATTAGAGTCTGACTCTCCCAAAAGCCCCTGGGCCCAAAGGGCACCGAGTACAGGGGTACCTGGCCTTCTCTGCTGTCACCTGAGAATCGTACAAGCCCCAAGGAGTCAGGTCCCCACGCTGTCCCACCCAAGTAGTTGCACGGAGGAGAGATATACCCAGTTAGGCCCATCCAGGAGGCAAGACCCCCATCTTTTTCCAAAGACCCGAATCAAAGCTTAAGATACCAGGGAAGGAGGTGGGTGTGAGTGGAACTGAATGAGGAAAGGCCTGCCATCTCCAGCCCAAGCCACTCTAGGGATTGTCCGGGTGGGTCACCCGAAAGTCCAGGGAGGGGAACAGATAGTAGGCTGCAGCTTCTCCCAACCATGAGGGGCAAAGGGATAGGCAGAACTGTAAGCAAAGCCTACTGGGCAGAAGACAGGCACACACCCAGTGCCTCTGATTCAGAGAGGGTTTGCAGGGCAGCAAGGAAGACACAGAGGCTGGTGGTGTTCCCCACTGGGAAAGGCTTCTGCAAAAGTATAGTTTTACCTGCTTAGGCTTCCCTCACCTACACTGTTGGGCAAAGGTCCCTGACTCCTCTTCATGTGGATTCTGGGTACTTCATCACAGGCCCTCCATCCTAAATGCTATTTACTAGTTGGGTGTAGGGTAAATTGAGGCAGGTGACAGATATGGGTATTTCCTGGGCCTGAGTTATGCAGAGTCAGTCCTGGGCAGGATAACCCAGAAGTTCAGTTCTCAGGCATGAAACCTGCCACCTGCATCCCACACAGCCCAGTCTGGAGCCACATCTGCCCGGTTTGTCTGACTGCCCACTTCCCCCCATCATGGACTTGCCCAGAGCAGAAAGAGGCAAGAGGAGAGCAACACGGGTCAAGAGATGAGCACCTGGGGAGCTTGCCAGCTTAATAGCTGGCAGATCAGTTCTGGAGTGAGGGTGCTGAATGGGGTGGGCAGGGCAAGGGTGAGGGGTGAGGGGTGAGGGGCAGCTACCTCTGCTGAAGATAGGACTCTCATACGGGATCTTGTTTCGAGTCTCGAGACTAGAGCAATTCCAGCGCTGATCCCGGAACTGGTGCTGGCACTCATGGATGGCAATCTGGATGCCCTGGATGGCTGAAGCAGCCACGTCAGGGTGGCGCACACACACCTCCATCTGCCGCTTGCTCAGGCCTGGCAATGTCAGGCACACCGTGTTGGCGTTGAGCACGGGCTCTTGGGGGAGGCGGAGGCCCAGGATATCGTTGGGTGCAGACCTGCAGGCAGGTGGGTTTGGGGTGGGTGAGCGTCTGGGGGGCTAGGAGGGCCCCATCTAACTATACACACTCTGTCCCAAAGGCTCTGTTCCAACCCCTGCTTTCGAGGGTTGAGCCCATCAGCGTATCCCCAAAGCACTCTCTTTTTCTCAACCTTCTCACCATCCTCCTCTCCAAGACAGCCCACCGGGTTGCACACCCACACCGATTAACATGTGCAAATGGACACACATCCGGTATGCCTTCGCAAAGAGTATTTCATAAGTACATCCCCAGGCACTGATGCTCTCAAAGCGTTCTCCCAGAGACCACTCTCAACCGCGTGCTTCAGACAGTCACATTCATGCAGACACACTTCTACACACATTGAAGTGGACACACAGATGCAGGAACACTTACCCACATGCACACTTCATCAGACATAGTTATATACATACACATGGACACTCACAAGTTCACACACATGTTCATCTGAACATACACTGATCCATGAGCCCTCATATCCACACATGTGCACACACAGACTGCTGTTTACAACTCAGCTTGCTGGGCTCACTTGACCGCAGACAGAAAGACACACACACACACACGCATATGCACCCTAAGAACCCTTCTAGCTGCCATCTCTCATTGACCCCACCTGGGCGACCCCCTTTGGGCTCCCAACCCCTGCCTCTGCCTAGGGGCAATCTCTAAGATAAAGCTTGGCAATTTGAGCTTATTCCTGGGGTGAGGTGTGTACCCCCAGCATAGCAGGGACTCCAGGTTGGCACTTGCTGCCCACTAAACACACACTTTTCCCTCTAGTAGCCATCACTCTTCCGGGCACTGCCCTGTCTCCCTGGCCTGCCCTTAGTCTGTCACCAGTTCAACCCCCTCCTGTGAGAGTACTCTTTTCATTGGTCACAAACACTTTACTGCGACACCGTCCCTCCCTCCTTTCAGGTCCCCTGCCCCAGCAGGCGCGCAGAGGTCCCTGTGGCTGGGGGTCCCAGCTCTCCAGGAGGGCGGGGCATAAGGTGAGGGCTCACCTGGGCACGGAGGCAGCCAGCAGCAGTAGGAAGAAGAGAGCGCAGAGCGCGGGCCGCGGCTGGGGCCGAGGTCGGAGCCGCAGCCAGGGGCAAGGGTGAGTGCTGCCCATCGCGCGCAGGCCGTGATGGGCCAGGAGTTGGGGGCTCACAGCCCGGTGGGACCGGCGAGCCAGGGGCGACGGCGCATGATCCGCGGGGGGTCGGGGCGGCTGCGACACACAGCTCCGACTCGGGTCACGGCTCCCGGAGCAGACGGTGCCCGCCTCCCTGCTCCATGGGGCAGCGCCCCCGGGCACCGCCCTCGGGGGGGGGGCGGCGGGCGGGCGGGCGCACCGGGCACCTCCTGGCACAGGGGTTCGGGGAATTTCCCGAGGCCCCCCTGCAACAACTTCTGGTGCCTCTTGAGTGTAAGGGGGGCCCGGAGGTGCTGTGGGCTAGGGAAGAGAGGCTGGGGTGCCAGGGAGCCCCCAGAGCACAGCGCGGTGAGCCTGTGCTTCCGAGGGCTTGCGAGGCGGGCGGCGGGGTGGGGGGAGTTGGGGGGGCGGCGCTGTCTGTGCCCGGCCCCACCGCCCAAAAGAGTGAGTGACTGTCCCGGCTCAGGGAGCTCGGCCGCCTCCCCTTTCCTCACCCCCCCCAACTCCCCGAGTCTCAGGGCTCTACCCCACGTGACGTCACGACGACGGGAGAGGGGGGGCAGAGGCGTGTACTCCTCCCGAGGCCACTGTGTCTGCTCAGCATTGGGGTGGGAGCGGCGGTGCAGACCGTGCGGGGAGGGGCGGGAAGAAGAGGTGTTGGGGTCTGCTCGATCAGGCCCAGGGCGGTGCCAGTGAGCCGGCTGGCTGGTTTGTGTGGGAAGGTGTGTGTTACTGCGAGGTGTGTGCGCCCGGCTAAGCCACAGCTGCTGGGGAGCCATCCCCCGCCTCCCACCCCCCACCGCATATACACACCTGCAGGGGCTGGCCCTCTGCTTGCCTCCCCCACCTCAGGAGGGACTTCCCAGGCTTGGCTGCTGAGGCAGGTGTGGGGTCCTGCAGAGGAGGTTAGCAGCACACCCCCCCCATCTCGCTCTTGTTGGCGAGTGACCTTCAACAGGTGCCTCCTGGACACCAAACCACCCTGTGCCTCAGTGAAATGAGGTTAATGAGACCCACCTCGTCTCATCAATGAGCTGGTGAAGGTAAAAGTCCTGGGACTCCAGTGAATGTTTGTCTGTGAGCAGAGCATCCAGGGGTGGCATACCCTAAGAGGAGGGATTAGAGAGCCTTTTAACCCTAAAAGTGTGCTTTGAGGTTATCTTATTTTATCCCCTTTTATTTCATAAGAAAATACTGAGGCTCAGAGAGGGTCATGACCTCCTCAAGGTCACCCGGCAAGTTAGTGGAAGAGCTGGATCAAAGCCCACTTGAGCATAACAGCAGCAGTCCCAACAGTGAGTCCTCCTTCCCCATGCCCAGCCTGTAGATATCCCAGGTCTCACCTTGGCCCTGCCTCTTGGTCCTCTGGGAGGTCCCAAACACCAGCTTCCTGGCTCAGGGCCACACCTCTCTGGGATTCTTTTCTGTCCTCACATCCCAGCTGAACACTAGGTTCGCCTAGCAGGATGAGTGTACTGGACACAGGTAAGGGCCCGAAAGCCAGAGAGTTGGAGACAGAGGCTCCAGCTTCTGTTTCTGGCTCTAACCTGCACCCTGATAGCAAAACCTATTCCCACTGTGGCCTTGACATCCCCCTCTGTAAAATGGGCACAAGCCTCTCACTCTGTACATATGCTTCCCTCCCAACCTCACTGCCCCCCTCTCTGAAGAGAGCCCCTCCTGGCTTAAGGATAAACGACCAGAGCCTCTGGGCTCAGAGACAAAAAGGGGCTCATTCCTGGAATCGGCACCCCCCTGGGGAATCGAACGAGAGGGGTGGGGCCTTCCCTGTCCCCAGACTGTCAGGTGGTGGTGGTGGCCTGAGCAACAGCAGGCTGACGGCATCTCCCTCCTCCTCTCCCCCATCTCTGCCGGGAGCCACCGCAGCTGTCAGGAATTAAGAGCTTGAGGCTGCTGGGGGTGGGGGTGGGGCAGTGGGGGGAGCAGTCTGGCTGGACAGCAGGGAAACAGCCGGGGGCAGGCAGCAGTCTGCGTCAGCCAGAGCTGGGTTTGACCCCAGCCGCCCCCTGCCCTCCCCACTCTCCCCTACCAGGCTGCAGGAAGAGCGACAGCTTGGGTCTAAAGTTTGGGAAGGGTATGGGGAGGGGGAGGGCAGAACCAGTCTCAACCCAGGAAGGAGGCGTGAGCCCAGAGTGGGAGAGGGCACCAGCAGGGACAAGCCAGACTGGGGAGCCATACTCCCATTTGCTGCTGGGGAAACAGGCCCAGAAAGGCTCAAGCAATGGGTTCATAACCCAGGCTGCAGACCTCCTTATTTCACATCTAGCGCTCACACCAGCGTGTCCCACGCTTGATGCATTGTACGTTTCCCCTGGGGTAGGCCGTCGTGGGAAATTCCAATTCTGGGCTCTGTGAAGCTGAATCAGCCTTTCCAGAGGGAAGACCTGGGGGTCTGCAGTTCTAACCAATGTCTCAAGTGCTTTTCAATGGGACCACGTTTGGGAAATGCCACTGACCTGGTTTAGTGGCTGATTTTTTTTTCCCTTTGGCCTTCATCAGATGAAGACTGATCTCTTTGCTCCCCTACCCTCCACTATTCATGAAATACAGAAATGTAAGGGAGAGGGAGAAGACCCTTTCTTTGAAAACTCCAGGAACCAAACAATTCCCAAGCCTTGCTGGCACTCAAGCATGGCACTAGCCTGCTGTCATGAGGGTCCAGGAGTGCCCCGTCTGGGGTGCTTCTCCCTAGCCCCAGGAAGTGAAGGCTTATGTGGGCCCATGGCCTTGGCATATGTGAAGATGAAACCCTGAAAGGGTGTCTGCTGCTGGAGCCCCAACCCCACAAGACCCATGCCATGGGCAAGCCCCTATCAGCAGCCCCCAAGCCCCGCCCTGGCCCTGCCCTGGGCTCTGGCCCTCAGCCTAGCCCCAGCCCCCACAGCCACTGCCTGAGACCACAATTACAGGGGCCACTGGGGGTGGGGGAGACCAGGGATGAAAGGCAGCGCCGCCGGAGAATGGTTCCAGCTGTGGTGGCTCCATCGGAGGTTGCGGGGAAGGGAGGGCCAGGGAGGCACCAGGGTGAGAACAGGTGGGACCCCCACCACCCTAGCTGAGCCCAGTCCAAGCTCAGTCTTGATGCTCTGCTGGAGAAGGTTAGCTTTGTGAAGAAGGGAGGCAAAGGAGCCCCAGGGTGACAAGGCAGCTCTTTGTCCTCTTGTCCAGGCCTCAAGGACCATGGCCCCCTCAGGAAGGTAAGGAAGTGGGTAGAGCCGGCAGCTCCAGTCTCCTAGACCCCTGTGTGTTAGGTCCGGAAGGGGAGGGGAAGAGCTTCCTGAGTCCTGGGCCTTCCTCCCGGCCTCCCTGCCCTTCTGCCTGTTTGTTCCGGCGTTCCCTGATGTGGTCACGCACACATCTGGAGCGCCTCTGTGCTCTTCCCCCATCTCCCCAGTTCCACATGTCCCCCACCACTCAGCCAGCGGGGGACCTCAGTGGCTCAGACTGTGCCTGAGGCTGGGCAGCTGGGTGAGCAAGACGGGGGAGGTGGGGTGGTCATGGTGTTGGGGCATTTCTGAGTTCTGCTTCCAGCCCCTATCCCAGTCCTCAGGGCAGTGATGCAGAGCCACCTCTGAGCTTAAAGAGGGCCAGGATAATGGTCAAAACGGTGCCTCTGGGCTGCCACTCTCAGCTTTCATAGACGGCAGCTCCCAGACTCCTGCTGTAGTTCCCACTCTCCAGGGTCATAGAAGATGGACGCCAGCACACGAGTGCCCGTTCAAAGACTGCAAGCACTCTTACCATGTGCCACCAGGTAGCCTCACTTCATAATGGGGAGACAGGCTCAGAGAAGGGAACTGACTTGGCCCAGCTCGAGCTGGCAAACTAGGCCTTTTTACGCCTGCCCCCCGCTCCCCGCCACTGTTCTCATGCTATGTCCACTGAATTCCCTTTTTTTCTGCCACTGCCTCAGTTGTCCTCCCTAGAAGAGGAAATCCAGCATCCCACACCCCATATCACTGCCCCCGTGCCACCACCCCGTACCAGAACCCGGCAGTAGAGACAGAGGCAGGCATCCCAGCCCTACATCTGGCTCAGCCTAGAGGTCTCAGACAGTCTGGATCCCTAGCAGCTTGACCTAGCTGTCCGTGGGTCTCCTTACTTCCTTTTCATCCTACCCTGTCTTACTGACAGCTCTTCAGTTCCCCAGATGTCCTGCAGGTCCTATCTGTGGGCCGTGTTAACAGGGAAGCTGGGCTCTGTGCACCCTCTGGTGGCCTCTGAGAAAAGTGCAGGAGACTTTTTTTTATTAAAACAGTAAGTGTTGCACCCAGCCAGGGAACTCTTGCAGGGGGGAGGCAGGTGTTCAGTCGCTCAGTCTGTTCTGACTCTTTGAGACCCCATGCACTGCAGCACACCCAGGCTTCCCTGTCCTTCAGCGTCTCCTGGAGCTTAATCAAACTCATGTCCATTGAGTTGGTGATGCCACCCAAACATCATGTCGTCCCCTTCTCCTCCTGCCTTCAGTCTTTCCCAGCAACAGAGTCTTTTCCAATGAGCAGGCTTTTCACATCAGGTGGCCAAAGTATTGGAGCTTCAGCTTCAGCAGCAGTTCTTCCAATGAATAATCAGAGTTGATTTCCTTTAGAATTAATTGGTTTGATCTCCTTGCAGGCCAAATGACTGTCAAGAGACCTCTCCAGCACTGTTCAAAAGCATCAATTCTTTGGTGCTTAGCCTGAAGAAGGCAGAAATGTGAATAAAAACCCTATCCTGTACAGTGCTTCATTTTTCTTCCATGGACCCACAATGCTGGCTCCATTCTCCTGTCTTGGTAAGTTAGCCAAACCCCTTAGTTCAAGAGATTCTGAGTCTGAATTCTCCATGATACTTCCCTGAAGCTCAGGTATTTGACTTGAGGGAGCCAGGAGGAAGAAGACTGAAAAAGAAAAGAGAACCCAAGTATCTTTTCCTTCTCACTGCAGCCTAATACTTCCTCTCCATACAGGCTTCACTCCAGGGTGCCGATGTGATCTTCGAGGGCCGAACCAGGTGAGGTCACACAGGTGTGTGTAGGGGGTATTGTCAGGGGAGGGCTGATGCCCTGGAAGTCATATAAAGGGTCTGTCATACCCAGGATGAGTTCCCCTTCCCTCTCTTTCACTCGGAGAAATCTCTCCTCGCTGTGCCCCAATTCCCTGTGGTTCTTGGGGGGCTACAATGCCAGTCGTGGTGGTACATTTCCCTGGACACTAGTTTCGTGTTTTTTTTTTTTCCTGCACTATGCAGCATGTGGAATCTTAGTTCTCACTAACTGGACCCATGGCCCTTGCATGGGGAGCATGGAGTCTTAACCACAGGACCGCCAGGGAAGTCTCCCCCCTACACACCCGACCCGGCACTGTTATTAGTTCAAGGATAGGCAAGCGGGTCAAGCTGACCTGATCCCAGCTTCCTTAGGACTTCTGCTGGGAATTTCATTCTTTTTTGGTCTTTTTCGGGTCAGTGAATGTAGACATAAGGCTGCCATATAGAGGAAGTCTGTCTGCAGCAGGAGAAAATAAGGACAGTATGAGAAGAGAGACAGACAAGTAGAAACAATAGACCTGGGAGTCAGGGTGAGAGAGAGAGAGAGGTGATGTCAATCATTTGGGCCCCTGGGCTCAGCAGTGCCTAAATTCAGACTTACCTGGACTTCCTAGGTATTTTTGTTGTTGTTCAGTCGCTAAGTCATGTCCAACTCTTTGCGACCCCATGGATTTCAGCCCTCAGGCCTCCCTGTCCCTCTGTCTCCTGGAATTTGCCCAAGTTCATGTCCATTGAATCAGTGATGTCATCCAACCATTTCCAGGTATGAGATCCACTAATTAATTCCTTTTGGCCTAAGTTAGTTTGAGTTGGGTATCTTCATTTGCAGTCAAGTCCTGCCCAATGCCTGGAAAGCATCAGCTCTCTATCCCCTTTCTCACAGTAACTACCATTTATTAAATACAAACTTGACATAAAATATTGCATCAAATGCTAAGTGCTTTGCATATCTCAAACAGTCATCCCTAAAATTATATAAGGATGTGGATAGATTATGATGGGTGTAACAAGTTGCCCTTGTCCTACTGAGAATCTCACAGACAGAGGAGCCTGGCAGGCTACAGTCCATAGGGTCGCAAAGAACTAGACATGACCCAAGTGACTTAGCACACACTCAGCACATTGAGAAGTGGAGTCTGTTTTCTCTCCCCTTGAATTTTGGCTGGTTCTGTGACTTGTGTCAACCAAAAGGGAATGACAGTGATGCTGGGTACCTTCCAAGGCTGAACCCTAAGAAGACACTGCAGTTTCTGCCTTCAAGTTTGGCACAGTATAATTTGAAATCCAGCTTTATGCTGTGGCCACCATGCTGTAAGGAAGCCCAAGCTAGTCACATGGAGAGAAGGAGGCTACTGGAGAAACTCTGGGACACTGGATATACACGAGTGAAGCCTTTTGGACTGTCCATCCCAGCAGAGCCACCAGCAGAATCAGCCAAGTGGATGACTACAACCAATAGCTCTGTCACAAAGAGCAGAACCATCCAGCTGAGTCCTGACAAATTCCTGACCTAAAGGATCACGAGGAATAATTACTTTGGGATTGTTTGTTATGCAGCAATGGATAACTGAAACAATGATATTCCTACTGCATAGGTAAAGACACTGGAACTAAGATGGCCTATATCGACTTCTAAGCAACAGCACTGGTTTCCAACCCAGAGTGCCTGAATCTAATGTTCATGCTTCGCTCTGCATACCTTGATGGGAGTAGTCATTCTCCACTGCAGTTTTTGGACTGTGGGGACGTTGGGGGCTCCGACTCCCAGCCATTTGGCTATGTCCTCTTCCATTCTCTCTGGAGAAAGATGAGGGCCTTACCCTCAATTCTGGAAAACCCAGAACCCCAAATCTTCTTCTGTCCCTTTACCCTCACCATTAACTTTCCAAGAGGAATCAGAAAGGCAGAAATGTAACCTTGGGACAGCTTTGCTTCACCTCCCTCTAAGTTTGAT
The DNA here is from genome assembly GCF_001704415.2 of Capra hircus. Lineage (NCBI taxonomy): Eukaryota > Metazoa > Chordata > Mammalia > Artiodactyla > Bovidae > Capra > Capra hircus. The sequence continues at coordinate 28,964,185 of NC_030809.1, forward strand.
TGGAAATGCCATTCTAAGTTCTTTCAGTGTTAGTGGGGGTGAAGTTAGTTTTGATGACAACAAAATCTGATGTAACTAAGGACATTTCCATCATATTCTACCGTTTATAAAGTTAACTTTTGAGTTTGGGTGGCCTTATAAGTCTACCCTCAAATTTCCCAGAAACAGAAAAACAAATAAACTGCCTCCACCCAGAATTAGGACAAGGGCTGACCTGAGAACTTAGCACACCACCAGAGGCTTCTGGTCCTCTTTCCCTAGATCCCCTCAGTCTGCTCATTAAAGGGGATCCCAGTTCTCCCTCAGCTTGCAGATACAGACCCTAGATGTACACCAGAGTGAACAAGAATAATGCCAAGGGCGGGATCTGGGACTCTTCACCACCAGGAGAGCCCAGTTCTGGAAGACAGATGGGGACCCAGGTGATGACCCCTGAGAGGGCCGTTCTATCAAAACCATCTCCCTTTACTCCTTTCAGAGCCTCTCCCCACGGCAGCGCCCCCCTCCCAAACTCTGGCCCTCGGTTTAAATATCTTTATTGATATACCCTATTGGTTTAAATATCTTTATTGATACAAAACACACCCACCCACCCCATGGCCAGTAGTTCTGAGGAGCCCCACATCCAGAGGCCTAGAAACTGGCTCTTTGGTTTCCATCTGGGGGCCGAGGAGAGAGAGGCTCTATATGGTCTCCTCATGAAGTCCCCGGGAGCCCCTGTCGGGTGGCTCCTTCAGTGCCCTGGGCCTTGATGAAATGGCATAAGTCTCAAGCCCCACCGCCTCGCAGTTTCCCCGAGGCCTGGAAGATGGACTTTCTCAGGGGGAAGCCGGGCCGAGGCAGCGCCCTCTGCTGGCGCCCAGAGGTCCCGCAGGTGCCGAGAGGCGGCTCCGCGCGCAGTTCCCGGTGCCGCGGCGGGTCAAAGGCAAAGGCTGAGCTCCTTGCGCACGCGGCAGCGGTGGCACTGCACCACGCAGCACCAGTGGAAGCGGCACAGGCAGTTCTCCTCGAGAAGCACACTCTCTTGACGGTGCCCGCGGCCGCAGCACAGCAGGTCGCAGCCGCTGAGGTCCGGGGCGCTGCTGTTGCAGGCGCGGCCGCGGGTGCCCGGCGAACCCGTGCGCCGGTTGGGGGCGCAGAAGTCGGGCGAGTCGGCGGCATAGAGCAGGTCAGCGCGGCCCGGCGGCTTGAGCGTGCGGACGGCGGGCAGCAGAGCCTTGCCATCGTTGGTGCCCATGACACGCGAGGCGCCGTGGAACCGCTCGAGCAGCCGCGCGCCCACCTCGCGGAACGGGGGCAGCTTCTGCCAGCAGGTGCGCAGCGCGCACGAGCCGGACAGGCCGTGGCACTTGCATTCGGTCCGCGTGTGGCTCCGCACGGCCTGCGGGGAGCATAAGAGCAGGCGGATGGGAACAGATCCGGGAGGTGGGACGCAGAAAGGCCCAGAGGACCGACAGAAAATAAGATAGGGGAGAGTGGTGAATGGAAGACAGCAAAGAGCAGATCAAAAAAAAAAAAAAACCATAAAAAAGCGAGATCGCGCAAAATGGGAAGGATGAAATCACGGGCCCGACACCCGGGAGAGGAGGAGGAGGAAGAATGGTGGAGAAGTGGGAGCAGTGGGGAGTGGGGGACAGTATGCAGTGTAGAGATTCCAGGATCCAAAGCCAAGGAATGGGGGAGAAAGCGGAATGGACAGCAAGAGTGAGATTCTCCCTGGAGGGAGGGGGTAAAGGTGGCAGCTGTCGCACGGATTCCTCTTGCCAGCCAGCCTTCTCATTCCTGCTCTCAGGGCCCCAGGCAGAGCAGGCTGCCTGGGCTCTGTCTCCGCCACCCCTCCCCAACCCTTTCCGACAGGTATGTGGGCCTGTCTGGACATTCCTCTCGGAGTCCCCTCATCCCTCCCCTGCCCAATGCCTCAGGCCAGAACCCTACAAGACATAGGATGTGGGGGTTCCCTGGCACAAGCTAGAACTGAGGCATAGGGTGCAGGAGGGCCCCTATGAATGCCCTACTGACAACTGAAACCCAGGAGTCCTGCCCTTTATTTACCATTTATGTCTGAAGCTGGAATGGAAAACTCACAAGCCTGCTAGAGATTTATGGGGTCAGATGCCCCAGGAAGATCATTTCCGGAAGCTCAGAGTCCAGGGGCCAACCTTATCTACAGTCTTGAAGTCTATGGGCCCCCTCCTAGGCCCCTTCTCTTTCCCCTCCACACCCCCCAGGAACATCTGACTCATACTGCTTCTTGTCCCTAAACAGGAGCTCCTGAGGCCCTCCTCATCATAGAGGGAAGGGGAGAGGCTGCCAGGGCTCTGGGCAGGGACTGGTCTGGGGTTGCCAGGCAGCCAGTTGACAAGTGCCTAGACTGTCACAGTTTTCCTGGCCTCTGCCTGACCCCTCCTACCATCAGGATCCACTCCTCGTCCTTCTCTCCTTTCCAAGACCATTGTCCCTGGAGCCTCCCTCATTTCTCCCAGCTCCCCAACTTCCAGACCCCATACCTTTACTGGGCTTCTGTCCTTTCTGTCATCCTTTGCCTTGGTCTCCCTCCTCAGCCCCTGCCCTGGCAGCCTCTAGCCACCCAAGCTTTGCCCTACTCGTCCTGTCTTAGAAGTATGTCCTCCCTACCTGAGGTCCCAGAGGCCTTGGGTCCTCTTCCCTGGGTGTCCCCTCCCTACCCTGCCCACTGGGCCATTAGCCCCTAGCCCTCCCAGGCCCCCCCAAGTGACGCCCTCTTCTAGGTCAGCCACCTTGCCTCCCACTGGCCCAACCACACCGCCAGCCAATCTTCTCAAGTGGCCTCCCACACATTAACAAACTCCTACACTGTGTACCCCACTCACCCCTTCCACAAACTCACTCCTCCTTATATACCAGTCTCCACATCCTTTCAAACTCACCCACACTCCCACATTTACACACACACACACACACACACACACACACGCGCGCCCTTATAGGTGCCTGTTCCCACTCACCAGCCGGCCCGCCTCGTTGTTATGAAGTTGCACCAACATACGGATGTCTCCACGTCCCCGTTTGTGCTGCGCGTCCATGAAGAGCCTCGACTTCTCGTCCCCGAAGTCCACGTCGTCGCCGCAGCCCCCCCACTCCCAGGCGGCGCTGCCGTCGGGGGACCCCGCGGGGCCGGGGGGCCCTGGGGTGCCTGGCAGGCCGGGGGGCCGGGGTGGGGCCCGGCCTCGGGGCGCCTGGCAGCCGCACTGCAGCAGCTCGCCCATGGAGCAGGCCTGTGTGACCGCATGGCTGGCACCCGCCGCCGTTATAGCGAACACGAAGGCCGTCTCCCGGATGTCTGCGGAGGTGGGGAGGGGCGGTCAGACAGCAAGATCCGGGCTGGGTTCTGGGGCGCTGCGGTGGGCGCGAGGCAGCGTGGCGTGGGGCTGGGAGACGTGATGGGGCCGTGTCCTTTGACCCGTGGGGGGAGTGGGGCTTCGTGGACCCCCCCCCACCCCCACCCTCTCCTCTGACTCCCCCAACGGCGAGACAACAGCCCCCTCCTGGGGTCCTCCCCACACTGACCCTGTTGCAGGATGCGCCCGAAGGCCTTGCTATGGCTGGAGCAGTTCCAGCGTCGGAAGCGGAACTGGAACTGGCATTCCCGAACCCCCAGCCGGGCGCCCCGCGCTAGCTCTGCCACCACTTCTGGCTCGGCCTGGCACAACTCAGCCTGCCGCCCTGCGAGCCGCCGGGCCTTCCTGCAGATGCTGGTAGGGTCCATGACCAAAGGGCTGCCCACGGCCCTGGGAAGTAAAGAACAGCAGACCATGGTTGTAACTGGAAAAACTTGGGGGAGGGGCGGGAGACCAGCCCCGCCCAGCTAATAGCCGGGAGCTGTGACATGCCTCTTGCTCCACCAGCACCCTCAATTGAGACAAAGATTGTCCCACCTGGTTCTCTTACTATTCCGTGCGTGTGTGTGTGTGTGTGTGTGTGTGTGTGTCTGTCTGTCTGTCCCCTCTGAGCTAGATTCTAGACTGAAATTGCTATAGAGTGAAGAGTTAGTATTATCCTTCTGTGTACACCTTCATTGATAAATCCTTACAGGATTTTGACTCAAGGTGAAGGCATCTGGCACCAGGTAGACCAAGGTTAAAATTCACCAGGCCTAACCCAAAAGGGAAAGGAAGAGGACATTAACGGAAGGGAGATCAAGCAAGCCATCATGGGGCTTCCCTGTGGTCCAGTGGTTAAGAATCAGCCTTGCAATGCAGAGGACACTAGTTCGATCTCTGGTCCTGGAAGATCCCACGTGCCTCCGAGCACCTAAGCCAGTGTGCAACAATTACTGAGCCCATGTGCTGCAACTACTGAAGCTCTCATACCCTAGAACCTCTGCTCTGCAACAAGAGGAGCCACTGCGATGAGAAGCTAGGCACACTACATCTAGAGAATAGCCCCCACTTTCTGCAACTAGAGAAAGCCCTCACAGAGTAATGAAGACCCAGCACAGCCAAAAATAAAAATAACAAATAAATGCAATTAGGAAAAAGAAAGTAAGCTGTCAAACAAAAGAAGGTACATATCATAAAGAAATATAAAGAAGAGTAGACAGTGTCAGAAAAGGATCTGGTCTTAGCGGACCACAAGCTGGTCTTGTGTTAGCTGATTAGCCCCGATGCGAGAAAGGTAGGGCAATCCCAGCAATACAGCAAGCCACGGTACGTTAGAGCGGTCAGGAAAGGGTGCCTTTGAGGAAAGTCACACCCCCTCTCTAGCCCAGATTTCTCCTTCTGTCAGATTCCACCCCCACCCCCACCCCCACCCCCACCCCCGATATCTCCCTGTTTCCCTGAGCAGGAGGAAGGCACTGGGGACTGAGTCCCTGAAGCAGTGTTGTAAAGTAGATGACACTGACCCTTCTCCTGCTCTAGGGTCTGTGACTTTTCCAGAGCAAGATGGCAGCAAGCCAAGATCAGTGAATGGGGTGGGGGTTGCAGGGCAGATAACATAACTGATTGGGGAGGGGATACTCCTTGGCTTGGTGGGTAAAGACCTTACTGGGAGTTCCACACACTTTCAGAAATCCCTCCACTCTCAGCCTTTGTTTCATCCAAGGCTAGCAGTTCCTTTTAGTTGCTATACATCAGACTCCTGAAGATTCACTTGGCTGGGTATTCACACCTGGAGGGGACTACTTTAATTGGAATGCTCTTATTTGAGCACTTAGCTGAGATCTCTGTCTGGTAGGAATAAGTAGGTAGAGCATTTAGGCTGATGGTAATTTGAAACCACTCAAAAGCCTTTAGCAGAGGGTGGAATAAGATTTTGGGTGGGGAGAAGAGACGTCACGAGAAAGAAAATGTGGAGGAAAATGTTGGTAGATATGTGCCAAAGGTCAAGGTGGCCTACTTTTCAGCTTAGCTTTAGTGCACATCCACTCCACTGTCCCCATTTGCTCCGCAAGTGCGGGCTGCCCAGGCATGTTCTGGGCCCACAACAATGAGATGTAATGGGCTTAAATAGCAGCAGGAGGAATTTAGGTCTTAAGGTAGAACTTCTCTCACTAAGGAGTGAGATGCTTGAAGACATGATTGCAGGAAGATGTGTAAACTCAATCCTTGAGCTCAGTCCTCAATCCTGTAAAGTGTCCTACCACACTCCACCCCACCCCCATCACCACCCTGCCCAGTCAGTGTCATCACCCCTACCCCAGTAGTCCAGGAACCAAAGTTCTCTCCTCAGGGGAGAGACTCTCATAATCCAAACCTGCCTGCCTCCATGCTTAGGACTTGCCGTCGCTGCATTCCCACTGTACCTGGGAAGGTCCAGCCCCAACCCTTTCGCATCTCTAGAGGAGTAATAGATGGGGCAGGGGCAAGTGGGCCAAGGGTAGGAAAACCCCTGGCTGTACAAGTTGATCAGTCTCTATCTATCTATCTTTATTTCTATCAATCTATTCATCCCCCTTCTACTTATCTCATTTATTACAAAAATAATTGGGGGCAACTTCCAGTATGGTTGTACAAGGTTGGTAAATAAGACTATGGAACACCTTGAGAGTTAGGACTATTTTCATTTCCCATGGCAGAGTTTTAGCTGCTTAATTTGTATTTCCCCTCCAATTTTTATTATGAAAATTTGCATATTGTAAACGATTACTATGCTTCTCCAATGAATACCATCTAATACATGTTTTTGAATGAATGAAGGAGCCATCTAAGGAGAAGGTCCTCACTTGAACCCTGTCCACATGTGGCTTCATGACTCCTAATTAGCTTCCAGAAACATTTTCTCCCCAGCTGGATTTAGAGGCAGGGAAACAGGCCTCCACACAGGCATCCAGCTCCTCTTCTGCCACCTGCATCTTGAGAACTCAACCTGGGAGCCTGGGACTCTGCAAATTCGTCTTCCCCACTCCACCCCCAAGCTGCCAAGTTCCCCAGTCTCCCCTCCCCAATCCTGCCCTCTGCTAACTCCCTACTTTCCCAAGGCTGACTGGCCTTATCTTCCCAAGGTTACTCTGTCCCATCCCGCTTCTCTCCCTCCTCCTGCTCTGGGGAAGTAGGAGAGGGTGGGGTGTGCAGGCGAGAAAGGGAAAGAACCTCTTGACCTTGTCTTTTTCCCAGAAGCTTGAGATAGGAGAGGAATCAGGAGGAGCACGACAGGCAGAGCCCCCCAGGAGTTGGGGCTGGCCCTCCACAGGGTTGAGGGGCTGCCCTGGAGTCAGTTTCTGGTCTGGGTCTGGCTCCTCAGGCTGGCTGGCTGCCTGGGAACTAGACTTGTTTACAAGCCGGTCAGGAGGAGGGATGGGCAATAGTAGCAGCTAGAATCCCAAGGGACCAGCTTGCTCCCTGCCCTCCTGTCCTCACTCCCATCTTCAAGTCACAGGAAAGGAAACTCCAGAAGGGGACTGGCAGGGAAGCGTTGGGCAAAACACCAGGCCTGTCCACTCTGGGTGAGCTGAGCTATGCTGAGCAAGTCAGTTCCCTCTCTGGGCATCAGGAAGATAAGGAGTTGGCAAGACAGACTCGAATAGCCTCTCTAACTTTAACACCATCTTTAACTGAATCACAAAATATCTCCCCCAACGCCCCTCTTCCTTTGCCCTCCTTCCTTCCCTTCTGCTTGCTTAGGGACTGAACTCTGCTTTGGGGGCCTCTGAGTTCGCATTGGCCTGAGATCAGCCTAGGGAAGAGGTGCCTGTCTGGAAGCATCTGCGTGTTGGGCTGGGGCTGGTGGTTGGAGCACAGTAGTGGTAGGAAATATATAATATGTATGATCTGAGATCCTAAACAAATAGCCACTCCTGGGCATAGAAAAAACAAAGCTACCCCTAAAAGAAATCAGTACATAGACAAGAAGGAACAAGCCTGGGTTTGGCCATTCTAGCTGGCTTGGCCTCCTGTGCCAAGATCTCCTTCCCAGGGACCTCAGTTGGTGGAATAGGTAGCCAAATGGGGTGGCATCCGGGGGCAGCCAGTTCCTATTGGCAGCATCTGTGAATCTAAGCCTTGGAGGCCTGGGTTTCTGGCCTAACTTACCTTTCCATGCCTGGATTCAGAGGGTGGAAAATTTTCTAGTCCACTTCCACCCATTTCACCCTTATTGTACAGGCAAGCAAGATAGAGGACTGACCCTGGCCACTCAATGGGGGAATCCCCATTGCAAGAAATTTAGGCGAATATTTTAAAAACCAAAGGGACTGGAGGGAACAGCTCTCCCGCCCTGAGGGCTTCTGATACCTCAGGGGCTCTTGCATACTGTCCTCCACATGGTCCTTAGTCTGATCAGGGTTGGCTGACTCTGCATCCATCCCAGATCATACCGCTAAGTTTCCAGACTCAGAGACAACCCCGCCCCCTCCTCACTTCTAAGTCATCCAAATCTCACACAGCATCTCTCCAAACTTGCCTCAGATCCCACCTGCTCTAAGGAGCCTCTGGTGGGCCCCAGACCTCACTGACCTCCCCCACCTGCCTCACTCCTGGTGTCACTCATGGTTGGGGGGTGGCTGTTGTTTGTCATCCTGGCCGGTGGCATAATTATTTAGTCACATCTTCTTATCTTATCTTTGCAATTAGATATAAACTCATTCCAGACAAAGATCTCAGGGAGAAGTATAATGTCATTAGCAGAACACAACTCAGGGCCTTGAGAATCCATCGGACTTGGGTTTGGATCTGGGCTCTGCCCTTTGCTGGTTCCACGATGTTAGCAAGCCCCTAGCCGGGGAGGTTGGCCTTTGTTGCAAGCCTTTGTTGAATGGATGAGGAAACTTAACCTTCTGAACTCAGTGTCCTCAACTGTAAAGTGGAAATAAATAATAATACCTGCCTACTTGTCAGGTTACATGATGAAAAGAGCCTGTCCAGAGAGTGGCCTTCCACAGGTGACTTCCCATTCACACTCTTAATCATCTCCTGGGCCTGCACAGTGCATGGCAATCAGGCAGCATGTGTGAATTCCTGAGAACATGCTTTGCTCCAATTCTCCTTAGCCTGGATCCCAGTATCTCCTCCTCACCTGCCAGTCTAAACCATGGACCAGGAGCACCCTCCAAGATCACCCCACCCCTCCCTCCCTTCTCCAGCCAGTGCTCCTGGGTGGATTCTTGAGACCAAGAGGTTCTGAGGCCTGCTCCTCTAAAGGGTCTCACAGCCAGATCCCCACTAGTTCCCCACACTCATTCTGGGTACTCCTTAGTCTGACCCTCAGCTCCCAAGAGCCAGCAGAGGGAGCCCTGAGCCCTGGGGCTGTGGGTGGGGGCTGCACAGGGGTGGGGGAGGTGGGTGGTGGAGAAGGGGTAGAAAAATGTTGCCTGACAGCTGGGCTGCCGAGGAGGCTGGGCCCGGGCCTGTGCCCGGCCCGCCTGTCCTGTCCTGCTCTGTCTAACTCAGTAATTACTGTTCCCCCTCCCCCAGTCCCTACCCCCACCCCAACCACCACATCAAAGTCAGTAATGCCCCAGCTCCATTAACCCCTACCTCCCCGCTGCCCACCAGCCACCCCATTCCCTGGCTCCCCAACCCTGGCCCAACTGGGTTCTTTCTGCCCAGTCCTAGGTTCTGTCCTTCCCACCGCCTCACACCTCTCCCCTTGCAGGGGCTTTCCCTGCCCTGAATGACTTCCCCACACAAGATGGCTTGCTGCTGGTCAGAGGCCTGGACACAATGACCATCCACTGGATATCCTGCAGAGAGCCTGTCCTGTGCCATCTGCTCTCCCATACAGAGGTGGGGAAGCACTGTGAGAAGGGGAGGACGGGAAGCAGAAGGAGCCTGTGCAGGGGCCTGTACCCCTTTCCTCACCCCTACCCCTACTGCACACCAGGACACAGTACTTAGCAGGAGGTGGACTGCTGGTCCCCAGCCCTCAGCTACTTGCATTCTGGGTGGCCTTGGGCAAGTCACCTCCTGTCCCTGAACTTTGCTAGACTTCTCTCACTGAGAGTGAGAAGATTGGGCCAGATGATCTGTAAGGTCCTTTCTAGATCTAATTTCTGGATCAAGCCGAGGGCTTCAAGCTGGAGGAAACAGGCAAAGAGACCAGGTGGAAAGTGGGTGAGGCACTTGTCCAGCGACCTTTCCCTCCCTGTGCTCCTGCTCAGGCAGTCCAGGGGAAGCACCCAGGGCCTCGCCCCACCCTGCCCCTGGCAGGAAGGAGGGTGCAGGCTAGAGGGCGCTCTCCCCACTCCCAGGGGACAGGCTTCTGTGTTCCTCTGAGCACCTCCTGCTCTGGCTGGCTGGGTGCCCTACCGCCAGCCTGACTGCAGCCCAGCTGCCCGCACCCCCCAACCTCCCCCCATCCCGCCGCCTCATCCCCTCCACCGCTGCATTTCTTCATCGAAGTACACATTCTGGAATCCCCCTGGCTGGGCCCTGATGATCAAGCCTCCCTCTGACTTCCCCCACCAACTCCTGCTCCCACCCAACTCCTGGCTTCCGATGAGAACGGGGCAGGAGGGGACTGCACCCCCCGGGAAATGTCACGGTGCCAGGACTCTGGTGGGCTCAGGGCATGCTCTGGCCTGGACCAAGCCAGCCTCCTTTTGCCCCTGCCCTTTTCTGCTCACAGCCCCATTGTCTCCCTCCAGGGGAAGCTGCCAAGGCGAGGGGTGGGGAGGGCTGGGAGGGGAGGCCTGGATGACCACCCTACCCCCACCAGGCACCCTATCTTAAGCTTGTGGGAGCCAGCAACAAGACTGACCATGAAGGGTCAGGGGCCTTAGCGAAAGAGAGGATGGGAAGGGGGTGGTGGAAGTCACAACTGGAAAGCCTGGGTGTCAGGAAGAGGCCTGGGTCCTTTCCCTGCCTCCCTGAGAGGCCAGAGCTGACCAGTCCCTGGCTCCTGTTTCCATAGGAAAGATGAGATGGGGGAAGGGAGTGAGACCAAGTGGTGCTTTTCCTAGTGGAACAACGGAAGGGTTAGTTTCTTTCACAGAAAATATCAAATGGAAAGAGGAAAGGAGAAGAAGGGAGATTGATTTGGCTATTCTGTGAGAGTGAGCTATTTTCTACATCCACTGATTGAAGGTATAAATAAAGATGGGCCAGATATTGAGAAGAACTTCCTGGAGGAGGATGAGAAGGGGCAGAGAGCAGGATGGGAGGGCTGGGAGCTGATGACCAGGACAGAATCTGTCAGGGCCAGAGCATAAGCTGGATAGCCTGGAGGCAGTAAGCTGGACAAGATGACCTCAGGAGAGCCTGGCCAATGTCCTGGAATCTGGGATTCTGTGATTCACAAAGATATGGTTACAGATGAGAAAGAGACAGACAGAGGTCAGAGACAGAGTTTAGAAAGCACTAGAGAAGGGGGCCGGAGGGAAAGAAGCGGGCAAGAGGGAAGAAATTGGAAGGGGAAACTTCTGGGGGACCTAGAGCCAGGTCCGTGAGCCTGAGGCCTGGGCCACGCCCCTCCAGGGCCCTCCTTTCCTAACCAGGACAGTCCGGTCACTCAGAGTTCCCGGGGAACTATGTCTTCCCAGCCTGGCTGCTGCTAGAATGACAGCATGGAATGCAATGGGCTGCAATGGGCTGCTGTGAGGCCAGCTGCTTTCCTGTTCACCGCTGGAGCTCCGGCCTGGTCAGTGTTCTCTGAGAAGCAGGAAGAAAAGAACCAGCCAACCAGTTCTAGACATCAGGGAGCAGCCTGGATGTTTCTTGCCTGAAGAAGCTCTTGCTTCAGGTGAAGCCCCAGGGGTGGGGACAGCCTCTCCAAAGTATCTGAGTGAGCCAGCTGCCAGACACCTTATCACTCCAACTCCTCACTCTTCACCCGGCTTGCCCTGCAGCTGTGGCCATGAAGGCCTCTGTGTTCTTCCACACCTGCCCTCCTCCCCTCCTCCCCCACTCCCTCCTTTTCAGCTTCAGGGTCAATCTCCAAGGGATGAGGTCTCTCTTCCTCTGGCGTGGCTCCCACCCAGCAGCCCCTCCCAGATGAAGGAGCCACCATGAACACAAACCCCAGCAGAACTCCATACAGCTGTCCCCAGCACCTTTAATCTCCAGGGCCCTAAAGGCAAAGGCTCCTGGGAGGAGCGGGGAAAGGGGACCCAAGAGGAGAGGGCAGTCAGTGAAATGCCTAACTGGGTACAGTGTCGAATGCATGGAGTGCAGCGAGAGCATAGAGAAGGCAAGAGAGGGAAGACAGAGAGGCAGCGTCATGGAGGAAGTGGTATTTTTAAGTGGAAGGATGTTAAAATTGGGACAAATAGTAGGGGGTGGAGTGGGGTGGGGAAGGAAGGCAACAGCCCTCAGGGAGAAACCTGTCTCCATACTTTGAGAAAGGGCAAAGTTAGGACAGGTGTGTATGGGGAATAAGAGATAGAGATCCCTTTGCAAAATTTTGCTAGAGACCCTAGATTTTAATTTAAATTGATCCCCCTTTCACCCTTGGAGATTCTGGCCAGAACCTGGGGTGTGGAGGAGAGGACTTACATTTAGGAGCACCTCCCAACGTCAGATTATGTTGTAGGTCATCCCACCCAATCCTTCTATCAAGCCTTCCAGGTAGGAGGACTGACTCCCTATCTTACAGTTGAGACATCGGGGAGCAGGGAGAAGTGACTTGCCCAAGGTCATAGGCTTGACAGTGGGGGGAGATTAGATCGCAGTTCTCTTTATTTCAAAGCTGCTACTGCATTATTCTAAGTCAGGATCCAAGGACGCATGTTCCCTGGCCGGGACTTAGGTCGCCCTGGCTTGGCCCCCTCACTGACACCCTAAGGGACTTCTCTCCTACATCATGGAAGTGGGATCGTGGCCAGCAGCTCCCTGTGTGGGCATCCAGCTATCTTCCTAGAAAAGAGGGAACTGCCTGCCCCACCCCTTCTTCCAAATCCGCGGGTGGGAGAGGAGTGGAGGGTAGAGAATCCAGCCAATGACATGGCTGTATGCAAATAGACAAGGTTTTTACTTGTTAGGATTGGCTAATGTACCAGCGGTATCCTTGAAGTCCCTCCTCTCTAAACACAACTATTCCGGGCGGGTCCTCGCTGCTCCCAAGACTGAGAAGGGGAAAAAAAAAGGTCTAAGGGATCCGGATCGCTGAGCGGTCCCGGCCGGGCACCCACCTCCCCAGCCTCTATGCATCCCGCAAGACTCCAAGTTCTCGCAACCTCAGCTGCCTATGTGTCTGCTCTAGCTAGGGCAGTCTGGGAACTCGACCCCATCCCTTGGCTGGCCAGGCCTTGCTCCCTTCCACCAGGACCCTCCACGATTCCCAGCAGCACATTTTTTCATCCATGACCTCTACATCTGGAAGGGCCAGGAGCTTGGGTCCCTTTTCTGCCTTTCCTCCTCTTTGCTCGGGGAGGAGAAAGTAGAGAAAGCGAAGGTTCTGACTCAGTTTTCCCCTTTACGCTTCCTTTCCCGCCTCTACCACCCATTCTGAAGGAGCCCAGAGAGCAGCTGATGGGTTTGTGGGCAAAGTGGGGGCGGAAGAGGCAGCTACTTGACTCTCCCTGCCAGTGGTTTCCCACCTTGTTCTTCTCTTTCCCCCAAAGTCAGCCTCTCTCCCCTAAATCCAAAGCCGTCTCAACACACACTCTTTTATTCATTCGTATCTCAGACTACAGATCTTGCCCCCATCTCCCGGTATCTCTTTCCTACCTATAAGCTGATTCTTCGGTGACCTGGGTTGAGCGCGTAACCTGCGGTGGGGGTGGGACACAGAAGGAGGAAATACAGTAGAATGTAGGGAGGGGGACGGGAGGGGTGTGTGGGCACGTCTAAGTGGCAGTACAGAAATGCCCCTAGAGGAGGTCGGCAGGAGCGGCACGCACCTCCCCCTCGCGTCTCCAGCTGCCTAGGGGCTGGGCTCCACGCACAGGTAGAGCTGGGAGGCGGCGGGAACGCGATCCGGAGCCCCACCTTCGGCCCCGAGGTCCCCACGTCCGAGCTCCAGGGGCCCCGCGGGAGCTGCCAGACGCAGCACTCACCACCACAGTCCGCCGACGTGCGCCGGACACAGGAGCAGCAGCAGGAGCAGCCCCAGGCGGGAGGGCGCGGGCGGCTGCATCGTGACAGCTTTAGGGCCGGCGGGTGCGGGCAGGGCGCGAGGCTGAGGGGCCAGCCGCTACGCGCGGGGGCCCGGGCTTCAGGGCGAGCGCGGCGGCGGCCGGGAGGCGATGGCTCCGGCGGTGGCGGCGGCGGCGGCGGCGGCGGCGGGGGGGCCCATCCTGGGCGAGGAGGGCGCGGCGGAGGCGGAGAGCGGACGGGGCAGCCAGAGCCTGTGTCTCCTGCCGAGCTCGCTCGGGAGAAGAAATCAGAGCCGGGGGCGGGGGTGGGAGGGGAGCGGGGCCGGGGCGGGGGCGGGGGGCAGGGGGGCCGTGGGGGTGGCAGTTGCGACAGTCAGGCGGCGGGACTCTCGGGAGGGAGCCGAGCGCCCCGGGGCGGCGGGCGCGGAGCTCGGCGGAGGGCGGGGCCCGAACACGCTCGTGGCTGGGGGATCCGCCTGGCTCGCCCCCTCACCTCGCCTCTCTCAAGGCCTGGGAGCCCCCCGCCGCCTCTCGGAGTCGGGGGCAAGGAGGGGCGGGGAAGCAGGGTGGAGAAGGGTAAGCTGGGGGAAGGAAGAGGAGCGAAGGAATGGGGGACGGGCTGGAAGGGAGACGTTTGACAGGTTTGTTGACTGTAAAGAGAGAAAACTTCCCAGGAATGAGGGAGTTTGGGTTGGGGGGCGGTGCGGAGTGGGATGCTGGAGCGGGGGCCGGGAGACGCAGTCGGCCCCCGGCGCTGGGTGCTCCGGGGAGGGGTGTCGAACTCGGTGGCTGGATGGGCAGACTCCGGAGGGGGTCACCTCTGACCGGACCCCGCCTCCGCGCCACAAGCCCCCTTTTTCAGCCTTTTTGAGCACTGGAGGAAGCGATGGGCCTCCACTCTGCTCCCCAGCCCCCGCCTCATCAGACCGGCACTCAGGGGAGGAGGTGCGGGAGGGCAGATTAGACAGCAAGAGAGAGGAACCTCTTTATGGCCTGCGATCAAGCGCTCGCACGTGCAAGCGAGCGACAGAGTGGAGGTTGCAGAGAGAAGGGTCAGGACTCGCTGTAGCCGGGCCTCGTGGGTCCGAGGGTCCCTGCCTCATCGCTGCTCCCCCAACTTGGCCGGGGCTGGAACGGGTGGGAGGGCAGCTTCAGGTGAGATGGCATTTTATCTGATTCTCTAATGCCACAAAAATGTCTTTGATGCCCCTGGCCCCCTCCCCACGAGGGGAGATCAAAGGCCCCCGTGGGGAGGAAGGACAGCTCCATTCATCACGCCAAGAGCGCTGGCAGGGAGCTGTAGTCCCTGCTCCCCGCTCCCGCCCCGTGTGCCCCGGGGGTGCAGAGGGACAGGTGGTGCAGGACATTCCATGGCAAGGGCCAGTCTCCCTTCCACCTCTATCCAGAGGAGTCATCAAGCTGTACGGGTGCTCCTGGCTGGAGAGAACGACGGAGGACCTCAAGCCCACGTGGCAGAAACTTCAGGCTCTAGAGGAAGCTCCCGGTCTTCTGGAGTGTGTCTGTGTGGGGGGGCAGTGGGGAGCACCTGAACTTGGGGAGTAGGGCCACTGCCAAGAGAGATAAGAGAGAGAAACAACCTGGTGAGCAGAGAGAAGCCACGATTCTGAGTGTAGGGAAAAGTGGATCAGGATGGACTGGGGGTGTAAGAAAAAACCACAGATGCAGGTCCCAGGGGAGGAGGCAGATCTGAGAAAGGAAGGATGAGCAAGTGGAGAAGAGAAAAGAAATGGAGAAACGTTGGCCTAGGCACACAGGGAAGCCCCTGGGTTTGCTGGGACCCCCACCCTAGGGCCGCGGTGTCCGGGTTCAATCAGTCTAACCCCTTGTCCTGGGGACTGAGAGTTCTGGTGAGGGTGCTGGAGTGCTCTAGAGACGGGGGCTAGTGGCTGAGAGAGGTAGGGGGCGTGGCCCAAGTGCAGCCCCTCCCATTTTAGCCTTTAATAGCAACCAGATGCCAGGCACAGCCTCTGCACCTCTTAATTTTGGACCCAGTTGCTGTTTCTGTAGGGCAGTGCCAACTCCGGACCCTGCACACTCAACAATGCAGCAGAGGTTGGGCCCACACTCAGGCCAGATGGTGCTGAACAGGCGGCTGGAGGGCTCTGGCTGGGGGTGGGGGTAGGTCCCTAGAGGCTGCAGGTGGCCAATGACCAATCCCCTGGGAACTATTGCCTGGGTTCCGAACCCTCTGCCCCCCCCACCCCCACCCTGCTACTGTTATTACAGATTATGAAATGCTCTCCTGATCCTGCATTCTTCTCCGAGGCAAGAATTTTAATGTATTTGTCTTTGTCATCAGGGGACCAGGGCTCTGGGACCGCCCTGCTTCTGCCTGAGGAGGGAGCGCCCCAAATCTGGTCCCTGCTCCCTCCAGACCTCAGCCTCTCTCCACTACCACCCCCTCATGCCCTAGCCCTGCCCCTCACCTCCCCCCTCCTAAGACACGGTCTCTCTGTGGGGTGGATAAAAATGATGTTATTGAAACAACAGAATTGGGAGCAGTGGCAGGGAGCAGGGATCAGCTCAGGAAACTGGGGCGTTTGCCAAGAAGCCTTCTCCCCCGCAGGCGGCCTTTCTGCCCCCACCCCCCACCTTTCCTACAAACACACACAGAACGCCCCACCCTCCTGCAGTACTCTCTCTGGCCAGACCTTGTAGAATATTTGGCCACCCCTGGATTTCCCAAGTCCTCATCCTTCCCCTGACTCAAGCACCCCAGAATCCCATTCCAGAAACAGCTGGCCCACTAGTGCCTATGGAAGCACTGGGGCAGGGAGGGGTGGGCTGCAGTCGGTGATGGGCAGGTCTCCTGAAGCCTCAATTCTCAAGGCCTCTGTTCCAAGGGCAACCTTGCCTCTGGTCACTGCTTTCTGCCTTCTCTGCACCCCCATCTAGGAGTTGGCTGGCATCTGGGCAGATTGAGAGCCATGACTTCACTCCTGAAGCCCTCAAACCTTCACAGAGATGAGTTCAGATGTTCCTGAGGCTTCAAGCCATCACTATCACCTTGGAAGACCCTCCACGGAGAAGGGCTGGGAAACTAGGAGGTGGAAACAGAGGCACACAAAGACAGATCAAGACGCATACACATGCATGCGCGCTCACACACACCCACAGCTGGGCATAGGTTTCCAGACAGCCCCGCAGAAACCACAGGAGGCCTCCCCTCTCCTAGATGATGCTGGTAACGTTCATCCACAGGTAGGGCTGGCCACACAGGTGGGCTGGCTCAGACTGAGACACATGCTGGCTTTCCTGGAGATCAGGCACACACACATGCACACACACACCACCTCTGTAGCATGGATGGAGTGCCACTCTGCTCTCTTTCTCTCTGTCCTCCAGGCCCCTTCCACCTCTTCCCCCATCCCTCCACCTTAGGTCTAGGCTTGTCCAAAAGAGAGGCGGGGAAGGAGAAACAAGGTTGTCTGGCTATGGGGTTGGAGAGGAAGGAGGGGCAAAAGTGGGGACTGTGGAGGGGGAGAGAGGCAGCTGGGGATAGATAACATCAGATTCGCTGCAGGGGAAAGCGGAGCCCTCTGTCGGATTCTCTCTCTCTCTCACTGTCTTTCTGTGTGTCTTTTCACGTATTTTCCATCTCCATAATTCAGTCTCTGTTTGTATCTGTCTCTAAATCATTTTCTCTGTTTCTTTGTTTCTCAGAATGACTCAAGCTGCAGGAGCCCAGGAATTTGGGCCTGTGACCCTTCCCCTCCCAATTGCCTCTTTCTCCCTCTCGCTCCCTCCCCACCATCCTCCCTTCCTCCTTCTGCAGCAATGAGACCTGACTCTAATTCTTTTAGGGTGGTGATGGGACTTGAGAATTCCTCAGGGTCCTGGGTCTCTGGGTCCCAAAAGAGAGAGAGAGGAAAGGCCAGCCCTCTAGAGAGATGGAGAGAAGGAAAAAGACGAAAGGAGGAACTGCTGTCCTTTCTGAATCCCAGATGCTAGTCCAACTTTTTCCAGCCCACCTGAAGTCATGAGAATGTGCCTTTCCAGCCCAGAGTGGGAACTCAAACGCCTGGTTCCCAGCTTTAGCCAGTCTAGGTCAAGTGTCCCCTGAGATTGCCTCTGGGCCTTTGTCCAAGGGAACCCCCACCCCAGGCCCTAGTTCCCCATAGAACCCACCTGCCTTGTATCTTCCACATCTCTCAACCCTATCCGTGCTCCAGCCTTCGCATCACTCCATCAGTCAAAGGGAGAAAGAACTCGGTGGGGTGGGAGGGTGGGACAGGGGGAGGGGGAACAGAGGCTGAGAGGGAGGGATTGCTGCTCGCCCACCAGGACTAGGCTGGTGGGAAGCCAGGGAACATTTGTTTCCACTTAGCTCAGCCCAAGTGGCCCCAAGGAGGAGTGGTTGGGCCCAGGAGCCTCCCCAGACATCCCCGTCCAGGCCTGGCTCCAGCATTAGAGGCCATGGGGTAGGCAGAAGATCCCTGGCATGGCCTCTGTGGTTCTGGAGACAAGTCCCCATCCTCTTCTCACACTATCACTCCTTCCCCGGTCACACCGCCTATCCTCACTGCTTCAGCCCTCACCTCTCAGGGAATCAGATCTCCTCCACCCAGACCCAGACTCCCTCCTAACCGCGTTGGTGTCTGCTGGCTCTCTCTCCCTGGATAACAGTCAGCAATTTTTTTTATAGATCACACACTATGTGCCAGTTGTTGTTGTTATTTAGTTGCTCAGTCATGTCCAACTCTTTATGATCCCATGGACTGTAGCCCACCAGGCTCCTCTGTCCATGGGATTTCCCAGGCAAGAATACCAGAGTGGGTTGCCATTTCCTTCTCCACCGATGTGCCAGGCACCCAGCTAAATAGTGGAAAGACAATGGTGAGCAAAAGCAAACATAATCCTCACTTTCATGGAGCCGATGGTTTTTAATCATATCATCTCACAAACAAATGGAAAAATCACAACTCTGACCTGTGCTTCAGAGAAGAGAGACCACTGTGAGAGGCTCAGGCAGAGGGTTGATCAAGTCAGGGAAGGTGGAGAAGGCCTCTCAGAGGGGGGAACCCCCCAAGTGAGATACAAAAATAAGTCAGAATTAACTGGGAGCTACAAGGGAGGGAAGAGCATTTCTGGCCAGGGGAGCAGCTGTGAAAAAGCCCTGCAGGGATATGAAGAAGGCACCAGGGTGGGGGTGGGGAACATCCACTCAAGGTTGGCTTGAAACTGACAAGAGAGTAGAAAGCAACCTGGTGGGAAAGAGGCTGGAGGGACAGGAGCAGGGGCTGATCAGACCAAGCAAAACCTTACAGGAATGGAAGGGAAGTTTTTTCTTACTTTAAAACCAATGGCAATTCTTTTAAATACATGTGAAGAAGGGAGCATAAAAGATAGGGGGGAACTGCTAGATTAAAAGAGAACTAACAGACATAAATTTTAAAAACCAGCCAAATATTTTGGGAACTCTAACATTTCGGGATGCAGGCTTGGATCACAAAGAAGCATCTTTGGATGCTTACCATAAAAGTCAGGTTAGTGGTTTCTCTGGGGGTGAGAGAAGGTGGCACATGGAGTGGGATGGTAGCCAAGTTCTGCCTCCTTTCATGGCAGCTGGTTTCAAGAGTGTTTCATTTGTACATTGGGTCTATACTCTTTTCTGTATCATCTTAATAAAAAAATGTTTTTAAGCAATGGGAAGCAGTGGAGATTTCACTGGGACAGTGGGTAACACTATCAGCTCTCCATTTTGAAAAGAGGGGGTTGGAGAGGAGCCAAAGCGCATGCAAGAAGATCAGTTAGGAGATTCCGCAGTGGCCCTAAGTGGTCCAGGAAAGCCTCTGCAACTTCCACCTGCGTGGACCACACAGAGGTGAGGAAAGAAGCCGCCAGTGCTGACTGCTGTGGAGGAAGTAGAGTCAATGGACTTGTGGAGAGGTTGGAAATGGGATGAGGAAGAAGAAGGGGGCAAGGGTGGTGCCTCTGAGATATTTAACTGGTCCCACAACAGAATGAATGGTGGGATGTCCACTCAGGCGATGAATGCCGGAAGAGGACTAGCGTTTGGCGAACCTGAGTGGGAGAGTTTGAGTCATGAATTGAAGATGCTTTGAAAACATTCAGAAGGAACTGTCAAAGAGGCAATTGGATATATGGGTCTGGAGCTCAGAGGGGAGGCCTGAGACATCCTGAGGTCGGGTGTAATTAAGCTGAGCCCAGAGGAGAGTGCGGAGTGAGAGCAGCCTTTGTGAAGTCGTGTTTCATGGCTGGATGAAGGGGAAGAGGCTGCAAAGGAGACTGAGGCAGGTCACAGAGGCAGGAGGGGGCAAAAGCATCACGCTTTCCCAGAAGCTGAGGTGGCTCAGTGATAAAGAGTCTGCCTGCCAGTTCAGGAGACACTGGTTGGATCCTTGGGTCAGGAAGATCCTGTGAAGAAGGAAATGGCAACCCACTCCAGTATTCTTGCTTGGGAAATCCCAGGGACAGAGGAGCCTGGAGGGCTGTGGCCCTTGATGTATCCACAGAACACGCTTAGGAAAACCACTGAATCAGTTAGATCTCAGGCTATTTTGCCAGAGCACAAGGATAAACCTGACCATTTTATTGCTGTGACACTTTCATGAGCATACCTCTTACAAAACCAAGTCCATGCTTCTTGGCGTGGCATTCAGGCCACACTACCATTGGGCTCTCTTGGGATCTCCCCAACCTCATCTGCCTGTTAGTCTCCACCAGAGCTCCAGACTCACAGTGGTTCTTGGTCAGGCCCCCACCTCTGGCCCCTACCTCCTCCCCTCCATGCTCTTCTCACCTGCCTCTTGTCCCAGCTGACCCAGCTCAGCCCCCACGTCCGCCAAGATCCCACCCTGTAGTTGGAGACAATCTTTCCAATTCCCAATCCCTCAGAGCACTTGGAAGCTGTTTTATAGGAAGTACAGCATTTCAAGTTGATTTTGTCCTCCACTTGCTTGTGAGTTTTTGAGAAGGTGTGATCTATGTCTCCAGTCCCATCATTTCATGGCAAGTAGATGGGGAAAAGATGGAAACAGTGACAGACTTTATTTCTTGGGCTCCAAAATCACTGTGGATGGTCACTTCAGCCATGAAATTAGAAGACACTAAAAAAAGAAGATGCTTGCTCCTAGACAGCATATTAAAAAGCAGAGACATCACTTTGCTTACAAAAGGTCCATGTAGTCCAAGTTATGGTTTTTCCAGTACAGATGTGAGAGTTGGACAATAAAGAAGGCTGAACACCAAAGAATTGATGCTTTCAAAGTGTGGTGCTGGAGAAGACTCTTGAGAGTCCCTTGGATTGCAAGGAGGTCACACCAGTCAGTCCTAAAGGAAATTAACCCTGAATATTCATTGGAAGGACTGATGCTGATGCTGAAGCTCCAATACCTTGGCTACCTGTTGTGAAGAGCTGACTCACTGGAAAAGATTCTCATGCTGAGAAAGATTGAAAGCAGGAGAAGGAGGCCACAGAGGATGAGATGGTTGGATGGCATCACCGACTCAATGGACAGGAGTCTGAGCTAACTCTGGGAGATGGTGTAGGACAGGGAAGCCTGGCGTGCTGAAGGCCATGGGGTGGCAAAGAGTCAGACAGGACTTAGTGCCTGAACAGGTCTATGTCAGGCAGTGGAACGAGGGTGGTAGATACACTACTAGAGGGGGCAAAGCAGATTCAGCAGGGGGCGGGTGTTACCTCCTCACCCAAACCAGGTCTTTCGGACCTCAAGTGTGAAACTGGGGTTCCAGTGGGGAAAATCAGAGGATTTCTTGATATCCCCTCTCCTGGTACACACACATACACACACACCCCACCGCTAACAGGCTGCTTAGGCTGTCTCAGGAAGCCTAAGCACAGAGTCACAGCGCCATCTCTTGGCAAGATGGGACACTGGTCCCTAGGCCTTAAGAGAATACTTTCTGCAAGGTCACCATAACAGAACTGCAAATTTAAAAAATATTAGAACCAAGAACATCAATTTGCTAAGCAAGTAACAAAATTTTAGAAGGTATTTCTAAATTCAAAACTGACCAAGAAAACCCTTGCATATTGCTTGTGGCACTATGAATTTGACCATGCTTTCCAGAGGGCATGCTGACAAAACTGATCACTCATATGCTTTGCATGATTTTACCTCTGGGGTGATACGCAGTGTAAGCTACGTAACAGGAAAAAAAAAGAACTTACTCTATGCATACAAATGTAATTATAAATATGTTTTTCTATGTTGGTGAAGATCTAGAAGTTTATGCAGTACTTAGCCAGTAATAGGATTTAGTTAAACCAAGTATGATCTGATCATTCAGTAGAATATTGTGCAGGCATTACAATGACAAATACATTCACTGTATTGAAACAAAAAACAGTTCCTATAAAATAATGCCAAGTGACCAAAAGAGCACCCAAATTATTATTTTTATAATAAAGACTATGCAGGACTTCCCTGGTGGTCCAGTGGTTAGGAGTCCATCTTGCAATGCAAGGGATACAAATTCTATCCCTGGTTTGGAAGATACCTAATGCGATGGAACAACTAAGCCCATGTTCCACAACTACTGAGCCCCTGCTTTAGAGCCCACAAGCCCAGCGACTGGGCCCATATGCCCAGAGCCCACGCTCCGCAACAAGAGAAGCCAAGAAATGAGACGACCATGCGTGGCAGAGAAGAGCAGCCCCTGTTCACTGCAACTAGAGAAAGCCCCAGTAGCAATGAAGATCCAACGCGGCGGAAAACAAATAAACAAGTTTTTAAAAAGACTATGCAGTGGAAACAGCGAGAGCAGCAATAAGGATCAGGGGAGGATTTTTAAATCTTACAAGTAGTTGGACCATAAAGAAGGCTGAGCACTGAAGACTTAATGCTTCGGAACTGTAGTGTTGGAAAAAACTCCTGAGAGTCCCTTGGATTGCAAGGAGATCAAGCCAGTCAATCCTAAAGGGAATAAACTTTGAATATTCATTGGAGCTGAAGCTCCCATACTTTGACCACCTGATGTGAAGAGCCAACTCATTGGAAAAGACCCTGCTACTGGGAAAGATCGAAGGCAGGAGGAGAAGGGGGCAACAGAGGATGAGATGGTTGGATGGCATCACCAACTTGATGGGCATGAGTTTGAGCAAACTCCAGAAGATGGTGAAGGACAGGGAAGCCTGTCATGCTGCAGTTCATAGATCACAAAGAGTTGGAGAAAACTGAGCAACTGAACTGAACTGATAGTCAATTAACAGTGTTGTGGTAGTTTCAGGTGAACAGCAAAGGGACTCAGCTATACATATACATGTATCCATTCTCCCCCCTGGAGAAGGCAATGGCAACCCACTCCAGTACTCTTGCCTGGGGCCAGAATCCCAGGGACAGAGGAGCCTGGTAGGCTACAGTCCATGGGGTTGCACAGAGTCAGACACAACTGACGCGACTTAGTAGCAGCAGCAGGAGCATTCTCCCCTGCAACCCCTCTCCTGTCCAGGCTGGCACATAACACTGAGCAGAGTTCCATGTATGTAGTAGGTCCTTGTTGGTTATTCATTTTAGATATAGCAATGTGTCTATGACCTTCCCAAAGTCCCTAACTATCCCTTTCCCCCAGCAACCATAAGTTCATTTTCTAAGTCTGTGAGTCGTTTCCTATTTTGTAAGTTCATCTGTATCATTTCTTTTTAGATTCCGCATATAAGTGATGTCATTCGATATTTCTCCCTTTCCATCTGACTTAGTGTGACACTCTCTAGGTCCATCAATGTTGCTGCAAATGGTATTATTTCATTATTTTAAATGGCCGAGTAACATTCCCTTGTATTAACATATTTATTTATTTCCTTATTTATTTGGCTATGCCAGGTCTCAGGTGAGGCATGCAGAATCTTTTTTGTTGTTGTGTTGCAGCATGTGGGATCTAGTTCCCTTACCAGGGATCAAACCTGGGCCCCCTGCATTGGGAGCTTAGAGTCTTAGCCACTGGACCACCAGGTAAATACCTGTATTAATAGATATGTACCTCATCTTCTTTATCCATTCCTCTGTCAATAGATGTCTGCTGCTGCTGCTAAGTTGCTTCATTCGGTTGCTTCTATGTCTTGGCTATTGTAAACAGTCCCACAATGAATGTTGGGGTGCACGTATCCTTCAGATCACGTTTTTCTCCAGATAAATGCCCAGGAGTGGGATTGCAGGGTCATATGGTAGCTCTATTTTTAATTTTTTAAGGAACCTCCATATTGTTCTTCATAGTGGCTATACCAATTTACATTCCCACCAACGGTGTAGGAAGATTCCCTTCTCTCCACACCCTTTCCAGCAAGTAATGGTTTTTATTTTGTTTTTAAAGGGAGGAATTCTGGGTGGGATCAAGTCTTCTTGCACTAAATGCAGACAGCAAGGGCTCAAAGACAATTCCGAGGGAACCAGATCCATCTATGAGTCATCACCCAGGGAAAAGCGATTCATTCCCTCAGACTTTGAAGTTTAAAATGAGACATTTTAAAGAAACATATTAAGTAAATTATAATCTGAGTGACTCGTGGACATGCAAAATCCATGAAGGAAGCTATGAATGATGAAGTTTGGGGAAGCACAGGCTATGCCTAGGGCATCATTAAGTCCATCCACACTCTGATGGGAGTATTGAGGTGTATTAAAAAGCAGAGACATTACTTTGCCAACAAATGTCCGTCTAGTCAAGGCTATGGTTTTTCCAGGAGTCATGGATGGATGTGAGAGTTGGACGATAAAGAAAGTTGAGAGCTGAAGAATTGATGCTTTTGAACTGTGGTGTTGGAGAAGACTCTTGAGAGTCCCCTGGACTGCAAGGAGATCCAACCAGTCAATTCTAAAGGAGATCAGCCCTGGGATTTCTTTGGAAGGAATGATGCTGAAGCTGAAACTCCAATACTTTGGCCACCTCATGGAAAGAGTTGACTCATTGGAAAAAGCCCTGATGCTGGGAAAGATTGAGGGCAGGAAGAGAAGGGGATGACAGAGGATGAGGTGGCTGGATGGCATCACCAACTCAATGGAGATGAGTCTGAGTGAACTCTGGGAGTTGGTGATGGACAGTTCATGGGGTTGGACACTACTGAGCAACTGAACTGACTAAACTGAGAGAGGGCAGTAGGGCCACTGCCCTAGAATACAGCAATGGAAAGGTCCAGCTCAACATTCAGTCCCTCCCCAACATGGCAGGAGGGCTCCTGAGGATCCATGTGGAAGGTGGCCTCTTCCCCAGCCTTGGAGTCAAGTCTGCCATCTCCTATGTCTTCTGCATTTCTTCCAACGACGGTGTGCCAGAAAGAGTGCAGAAAGAAGGGTCAGAAGGCCCAAGTCTTAGCCCAAGAAGTTTCTTTGCTTTGTGTTCTGGATCCAATCACTCCCCCCACATGCTGCCTCAGTTTCCCCTATGACTTTGGGGAATGAAAGAGCTGTTAAGTTCAGTGCAGGTCGGGTGGTCCTTTAACGGTTGTGGCGAATCCTCAAAGCCAGCAGAGGGCGCCAGACCCTAAGGAGCAGATTCGAGGCACCCCTCAGACCCAGTAAAGGGAGGAGATAGCCACAGCGGGACAGGAAGAGTGACAGCTGCCAGCAGAGATGGGGTAACCAAGGGACTGACTGGAGGGGCAGGACTGCTGAGGAGAAACAGCTCCGTGTGGACGCAGGGCGAGCAGTGTCCTAGCCTGGCTCTTGGCAGGACATTTATCTCTCTGGGCTAGTTGCAATGAGAGACCAAACCGACAGCATCCAAGAGCATCTTTCCTATTCCTGCCCTGCATTCTTTTAGGAGCCTCCATTAATTGAGTGGGTGTTGAAAATTAGTCTCTCTCTCCCTGTTTCTGTCTCTCTTCCTCTCTCTGTCTCCTGCCCTCACAAAAATAGTTTTAAATACGTGAGGAAAAGAAATGTAGCAACAGAGGAAACTATTGTATTCCCCATAAGACTCATCTACGTTCACATTATAACAATTAACATTTTAAGCTGTTTAAGTAAGACAGCTCATTAGTATATTACCAGTAATGGTTTTGTTTTAAAGCTATAAACAAATTTCAATGGGAAATAATTATCTAGATTATAGCATGCTGCTGCTGCTGCTGCTGCTGCTGCTGCTGCTGCTGCTGCTGCTGCTAAGTCGCCTCAGTCGTGTCCGACTCTGCGCGACCCCATAGATGACAGCCCACCAGGCTCCGCCGTCCCTGGGATTCTCTAGGCAAGAAGACTGGAGTGGGTTGCCATTTCCTTCTCCAATGCATGAAAATGAAAAGTGAAAGTGAGGTCGCTCAGTCGTGTCGGACTCTCTGCGACCCCATGGACTGTAGCCTACCAGGATTTTCCATCCATGGGATTTTCCAGGCAAGAGTACTGGAATGGGATGCCATCGCCTTCTCCGATATTATAGCATATACTACCATAAAATATGGGCTCTCCCGGTGGCTCAGTGCTACAGAATCCACCTGCCAATGCAGGAGACTGGGGTTCCATCCCTGGGTCAGGAAGATCCCCTGGAGAAGGAAATGGCAACCCAATCCAGTATTCTTGCCTGGAGAATCCCATGGACAGAGAAGCCTGGTGGGATACAGTCCGTGGGGTCACAGAGAATTGGACGCGACTTACCAACTAAACTTTTTCCATTTAACAGTGTGTCCTGAATACCTTTCTGTATTACTAAAAATATCTTTCCCATCTTCTTCGTTCCCCCTTTTCTAATGTATGTGTTTAATGCCATAAATTTCTCTCTTAGCACTGCTTTAGCCATTTTCAGTTCAGTTCAGTTGCTCAGTCGTGTCCGACTCTTTGCCACCCCATGAATCACAGCACGCCAGGCCTCCCTGTCCATCACCAACTCCATTTTAGGGATGTAGAAATCAAGATTCAAAGAACATAAGTGGTTTGCTGGAAATTACACACGCAGGGGGATACTGTTGGCTGGGCAGAGCAGAAGCTCTGCTGAGGCCCAGACTTCTCAAAAAAAGCTCTCTCTGTGCTTCTAGGTAGACTAATCGGACTTCTCAGGACAGAATGTGCTTCTAGGTAGACTAATCGGACTTCTCAGGACAGAAATCCCTTGAGTTTGCATGCCTCCAAGGGGCTCTGCAGGAGAAAATTTGGCCTGTCATTGGCCTTTAAACATGTGCAGCTGGTGGGTTGGGCTTTCCTGAAGAAGGTAGACTGGGAAGGGCACCCAGGGGAAAGCGAGCCAGCTAACAAGCCCAGAGGCAAAATCACAGCCTGTGAAAGAAATCTGTACTGAGCAGCACGGCTGGGATGCTGAGGGATGCTGCGAAGCCAGGTGGGAAGTGAGGCTGTGTGTGGGCATGTATGCTAAGTCACTTCAGTCGTGTCTGACTCTTTGTGACGCCATGGACTGTAGCCCTCCAGGCTCCTCTCTCTATGGGATTCTCCAGGCAAAAATACTGCAGTGGGTTGCCATGCCCTCCTCCAGGGGATCTTCCTGACCCAGTGAGTCTCTTACGTCTGCCTGTGTAGGCAGGCAGGTTCTATACCACTAACGCCACCTGGGAATCCCAGGAAGTGAGACTGTACTTAACCATAATCCAGTCTGCACTCCACACCCTGAGACTCTGGGAAGAAGAAGGCTCTGGTACAAGGGAATGAAGGATATTTCTAGGGGTCAGAAGTTTGACTATGAGAACCCATTTTGAAATAGCTGATCTGAAGTAGGTGGAAAGTTTCTGTTGGCCAAAGAGAGAGACAGAAGCCCCAGAGGTCTGTGGTCAGAGGAGTAAGGAAATGGCATAGGGAGTGGTGTGGGCAGTGGGGCAACCTCAGCCAGTGGAGAGAGGGTGGCTAGTGCAAGGGGCAGGAGGGCCATGGGACCCTAGCCTAACACGAAAGAACTGACTGTGTGCAGAACAGACTCGAGCTCAGAGAAGGAGTAGGGGGAAGGGCTAATCCCAGAGGAAAATAATAGGTCTTTTGTTAATCAAAGGGCATCACTTTGAGCTCTGGGATTTGGGCATATCAGAATCAAAAGCAGCACTGTTATAATCAGCAGGTGAGAAATGAGTACACACAACTCATATTGGTTTCTTTTTGTCGTTTTTAAGTTTAAATCAGTTTCACAGCCTCCATAGCAGACATTTTTAATCTCATTTAATAGCTGAGGAGGCTTAAGCTCAGAGTTTTCTAAACGCATGTAACAAGACACAATCACTTCATTCCCCCACCCAGTTTCTCTTAAATCAGGTGCATGTAGCTGACTCGATGGAGAGACGTGTACATCTCCCAGAAATGCTGGGTTTGCACCTGGATACATAATGAGATGAAGTTTGGATGGTGCTTTTTTCAGTAGTGCGGGAGCACATTTCATTCGGTATGGGCATTTCTGAAGTGTGTGTAATGAAGCATGGAGGATGAATTTGAATATTGGGCAACTAAAGGGGAGGACCGTAGTTGTGGTCTTCCTGTGAATCCATTCCGTTCCTCCTTATTTTGCAGCCATACCACTAGGAGGATTGACCTCAGTCAAGGATGAGCCTTGGCTAGTCTTACATTCCTTTGCCGACAAAGGTCCGTCTAGTCAAAGGTATGTTTTTTCCAGTAGTCATGTAGTGGGCTAGGACTTCCCTGGTGGCTCAGAGGTTAAAGTGTCTGCCTGGAATGCAGAAGACCAGGGTTGGATCCCTGGGTCAGGAAGATCCCCTGGAGAAGGAAATGGCAACCCACTCCAGTACTCTTGCCTGGAGAATCCCATGGAGGGAGGAGCCTGGTAGGCTACAGTCCATGGGGTTGTGTGAAGCTCTAATACTTTGGCCACCTGATGCAAAGAACTGACTCACTGGAAAAGACCTTGATGCTGGGAAAGATTGAAGGCAGGAGGAGAAGGGGACAACAGAGGATGATATGGTTGGATGGCATCACTGACTTGAAGGACATGAGTTTGAGCAAGCTCTGGGAGTTCATGATGGACAGGGAGGCCTGGCATGCTGCAGTCCATGGGGTCACAAAGAGTCAGACACGACTGAGCGACTGAACTGAACTGAGTCTTAGGTCAATTGTGTTCTTCTGGTGATAGGGATTGGTTCTAGAATAAGTACATGGCTCAGTTTGGGCCAGTAGGAGACAAACAGAAGTTTGCGAAGGTTTTTTGGAAGGTATTTCCTTCTCTTAAAAGAAAGTACAGGAAAAGATGGTCTCTTTTCTTCTGGATGTGGTTGGGCTTTGATAAGGAGTTCAAAACTGCTGCTGCTGCCACCTCAGTAGTTGAAGCTGACACCGGAGGAAATCATGACTGAGACAATCAAGGGGGAAGTATATCCAAGCCACTGGATCAAGATCACTGGAAGCCCAGATTGCCCCCAGATACCCTGTTAGGTGAACCAGCAAGTCTCCATCTTGTTTAAACCAATTTGAGTTGAATTTTCTATGATTTGTGCCTGATACTGACTGATACAGCCTGCCTTCTGAGAAATTTAATCTCAGTGAAATCAGGGTCTCCTCAACTCTCCTGGGTTTGTGTCTAAGTTTCTGAGTACTTACATGAAGCTGAGGTTGGTATGAAGCCAGAGTAGGTATTTGGGTTCTCAGTCCTCAGCTGTCCACCTGGGCATCCACAGAGGCACCCATCACATCACGTGGTCCTTAGCTGATGGACCATATAGGCTGCTGTTATGCCGTTTCTGTCCCACTCTTGGTCTCACAATAAACACTCTTGCCATGTGGATGTTAGGCTAGATCAAAGTCATGTGACTTTCAACAGCTTGGTCTCCAGCAGTGCTTTTGGATGCTACAATCCAAGGAGTGCTCCTCTTACCATGCTGGGTTTGGAGAAACTCTGTAAAGTGACCTAAGGGCCCCTCTGCCCACATAACACCATGTGACACTTCCTACTTTGGATTTTATCTCGGAATTGAGCACAGGCCACCTCTGCTCTCAGATACCTAACACACTAGCCAGAGCGAGGGGTTAGGGGGTATGGGGAGGAGGCAAAAGATGGGCTACCCCTCTTCAGGGACCCACAGCTGCTCACCCTTGCTTCCCATCTAACTCTTCTCTTCCTGCCAAACCACGAGATCTTTATCTCCTCTTGGGGCTACAGAAGTCACTCTGTTTCATATCTTCCGAAATCCTTCAGAGGTACTATTTGTCCCATTTGTTCTGTTGTTTCTTTCTCTCCCATTTCTTCCTTCTTTTATTTGCTAGCTCTGTTTCTGTTCTTTTTACAGCATGCATGATTAATAAATAAAAATTGAAAATTGAAAATTAATCAAAACTTTTTCCTCTTCCCAGATAACACAGAGACTTTCAAATACTTCATATACTCCATTTTCACCACCTCTGATTTGTATGTTATGGTTGGCAATATTTTAATTCTAATCTCACAGGACATTGTAATTCTTAGGCTTAATGTGGTTTTCTGCAGTTATGATTCATTTAGATTTATCTATTTTTTTAAACCATTTTCCTTGTTATTTCTCATATCTAACATATGGGATCACTTTCTTTCTGAAGCACATTCTTTAGAAATTTTCTTTCCTGAGATGAACTCTCTATTTTTGCTTGTCGTAAAATATTTTTTTTTCTCTTCCTTATACATTTTCTCTTTGTATAACATTGTAAGTTGGAAATTACTTTCTTTCAGCACTCTGAAGGTACTGTACTCAGTTCTGGGTTTCCATTTTCTACCAAGAAGTCAACTATTAGACTGTAATTTTTTTCCATTTTTTCTCTTTGTCTTTGATTTTCTGCCGTTCTCATTATGATGTTTCTACATGTGGGTTTCTTTCATTTATCCTCTTTGGGATTCATAGGCTTTTCAAATCTAGTGATGATTATCATTTATCAGTTCCAGAAAATATCAACTAATCTCTACAAAAAGCACTTTTACCCCTTTCTTTCTCTACTCACCTTCTGAGATTCTATTTAAATATATTGTAGGCTTTTCAACTTAACATCATGCCTCTCACTCTCTATCATATGTATTTTTACAAAGTTTTAAGCTTTCTGTATTACACTGTGGGTAAATCCTGACCCAATATTCAGTTTTCTCTTCGAGCTGCGTTCCATCTGTTAACCTCATTTATTAAGTTTTTGCTTTCATTTGTGTATTTCTCATTCATTTCTAGTTCTATGTGCTTTTTTTTTTATAATTGATTTATTTGGCTGCTCCAGGTCTTAGCTGCAGCACATTGAATCTTTAGTCGCAGCATGTGGGATCCAGTTTCCGGACCAGGGATCAAACCTGGGCCGCCTGCACTGGGAATTCAGAGTCTTAGCCACTCAGCCACCAGGGAAGTTCCTATTTGCTTTTTTTAAAAAAATTTAAAATAAGTTTCTACGTTTTTATCTTACTTATTTAATCTTTATGGCTGCGTGCAGGCTTTCTCTAGTTGCAGCGAGCAGGGGCTACTCTCTAGCTACAGTGCATGAGCTTCTCATTATGGTGGCTTCTCCTGTTGAGAAGCATGGGCTCTAGGGCCCAGGCTCAGTAGTTGTGGTGCAAGCCTAGTTGACCTGCAGCATGAGGAATCTTTCTGGACCAAGGATCGAACCTGTGTCTCCTGCCTTGGTAGGCAGATTCTTAACCATTGGACCACCAAGGAAGTCCCTGCTTTAAAACAAAAAAAAAAGTCTTGCTTTTTATAGCTTCGCATTTGCTCCAGGCTTTTTCAAACTTGTCTCCTATTTTATTAAATTAGCATTTGTTATAAATAAAGTGCCTGTAATTCCAGTTTCTGAAATTATTCTGGGTTTATTCCTGTTATGTGTATTTTATGCTGGCTCTTGTTCATAATTCCTAGTTTCCTTGTATATCTAATTATTTTCAACTATGTACTGGATGTTGTTGGAATTGTTTGTGGCTTTGGAAGAGATAATTTTTTCCAGAGAACATTTGTTGTTTGCTTCTGCCAGGCCTTGAGGTCATTACTGACCTTACCATACCCTAAGCCAAATTTGAACTTTGACACTCCCTGAACCACTCAGACAGGGAAGACAATGACTGCCAACCTGTGTAAGAGTTAGCTTGCTTCTGGAGCACACGTAGAGGATGTGGTTTTTTGAGATCCCAGTTTTTTAATAGATGGGATCTCCTATATACTCCCAACTTGTATGAGCCCTTGGCCTCCATAACCCCATACGGCTCTTGATAGAATTGGCAGGTGCTCTAGAGCAGTGGTCCCCAACCTTTTTGGCACCAGGGACCAGTTTCAGAGAAGACAATTTCTCCATGGACCCGGGTTGGTAAGGGATGGTTTGGGGCTGATTTAAGCACATTACATTTATTGTGCAGTTTATTTCTGTTATTATTACATCAGCTCCACCTTGATTATCAGGCATTAGATCCCAGGGTTTTTGGACCTCTGCCCTAGAGCAAAGCCACCTCTTTTCTCACTAACTTCGCTGTGTACCTATTTTCCTTTCAGTTGGGCCTAGTCTTTACTATCTTATTTTTTTCCGTGCTTTTAAGAAGATGCTCTTTATTCACTAACTGTTTTTAGTGGAATATATTTTCTCAATAACCTAGCCTATCAAAGCTCTCAAATCTTTTGTTTAAGCCAAAGGTATTCCCAGAAGACTAAATCACTTTTGAAACTCAAAAGCCAGAAGATGCTCTTCTTTATATTGAGTCATTTCTTCCTTGAGACTATAAGCAGGGAAACTCAAATGGGCAAAGGACTACTGGGGAGAAAGAAGTACCCCTCAATTTGGGTATTATTTAAAAATATTATCCCTTCACATATGTCAACTGCTTAACTTGGTGCCTAGTCCATAGTTAGGGTTCAGCAAACAGTTGCTGTTATGATTATTATTTCTATGTCCAAACTCATCTTCTCTATGAGGCCTTCCTTCTCTAACTTCGTCCCATGGATTCCAGTTCTTCTTTTACTGCATTTTATCAAATTAACTTAGCCTGCTATCCCTTGACGTCATCTTGATCACTCCAATTGTGTTTTCAAATATCCCTTTTTTTCTTGGGAAAGTGCAGTGAATGAACATCATGCCCAAAAGCTTTTGCAAGTGTCTCGGGGTTGTTTCTTTGGTAAATCCGGTATCAGGGCTGTTTCAGCTGCAGGTGGCAGAAGACTCAGTTCAAACTGCATTAAAAAAACAACAACAAAAATATTCCATTGGTTAATGTAAAAGAAAAAAAAAAAACCAGTATAAAGTCTTCAGGTACAGTTTGATCCAGGGGCTCAATGAACGTCAAAGAGGACCTGATATTTCTTATTATATCGTGGTTCTTTCACTCTCTTTTTTGTCTTCGTTCTCAAGCAGCTCTGCTCTGTGTGGTAGCAGTATCTCCACACATACATCCTCATAGCTTCAAACCCAGTTGGAAAGAGTCCCCATTACCTGTAGCAGAAGTCCCAGGGTTCACTTCTATTGGGCTAATTCGGTCCATGCCCCTTCACTGTGGTCAGGGGAATCTGATGTGCTCATTGGCTAAGTCTGAGTCAGCTGTATACTTCCTGGAATTGATGGGTGAGCTCCTCTGAGATTCAGATGCTCTGAGATTGGAGGAAATGTGGTTCCCTGAAGGAAAACTTGGGCTGCCAAAAGAGGGGTGAAATGGATCCTGGGTAGACAAAAGCATCATCTGTCCATTTCAATCTCCAACAGTTGACAGAAAAAGGCCCAGGAATGGGGCCTGAGGGGCTGACTAAATTGTAGTAGCAAGGTGCTGGTTCAGTCCAGGTCCCTGCGACACTAGCATAGAAGCTGCTTGGTTTCAGCCACACACAGACAGGACAGGAGCTGGGGTCTGGGTGACTGGCATAAAGGTTGCTCCACAGCCTCCCAACCACCCTGGCACAGGGGACCCCCTCTGTGATTTATAAGTAATGGTCTCATCCAGGCTATTCCCTGGACCCCCTTCTGCTGCTTTACTCCTTCTGATATAAAAATAACACTTAAACAGGATCCCAACCCCATGTCCTAGACAAATCAGCAATCCAGAGATGGTGGCCAATTTCACCGTAGGGTCAGAGGGCAGTGTCCTTATTACACCCAGTTTTGAGATGGCGCCGAGAAGGAGGGTTTCAAGAAATATGATACCATTGCCAGAGACTAAACTCTAACACCCAAGAAGTATTTATTTCCTAACCAAAGCCAGTACCTTCTGCTGATTCGCCCAGACGAAGAGGATGGGTGGGGCTGGGCTGGCTGCAAGAGCAGGTGTGGGAGCTCCTTTTTCACGACTGGAAAATCACTATGATTTTAGTGTTGGGCAGTGCTGGTGTGTGCCCCAGCCTGGCCTTCTTCCATCCCAACCTTGGTGCCACCATGAGATGACTATTGGAGAGTCAGAGACCCACCCACCACCCTCTCCAAACCCCAGCCTGCCTGCTTTCAGAACCTTGTAGCTAGAGGGTTAGGGGACTGGAAGCAGGTAGTGAGGTAGTAATTATAGTAACCACTTACTGAGCATATATTACATGCCAGGCCTGTGCTTCGTTTATAGTACGCTTAGTGGCTGAAAGTGTGGTGCTAGTTCAGAAACACCGGGTTTGACCCTGGGCAATGTCTTGGGCTTCCCTGGTGGCTCAGCTGGTAAAGAATCTACTTGCAATGTGGGACACCTGGGTTCAACCCCTTGGTTGGGAAGATCCCCTGGAGAAGGGAACCGCTACCCACTCCAGAATTCTGGCCTGGAGAATTCCATAGACTGTATAGTTCATGGAGTCTCAATGAGTCGGACATGACTGAGCGACTTTCACTTTCATCTCTCTAGCTCTTGGATTTTGATCAAGTTACTTAATCCCTTGTGCCTTGATCTTGTGATCTGTAGAATCATAGCAGTAAAGCATTCACCACATAGGATTGTGAAGGATACTGCCCACAGTGTGTTTTGCAGTGTCTGGCAGATCTTTAGCACTGCATACATATGAAGCATCATTATATACATTTGTAATTTTTCACCCTACCCCAATCCTGCCATGTAAATATATTAGTTAGACAGAGGCTTGGCTGCTGTAGCAAAGTTTCTATTGACTAGTGTCTTAAACAAGATAGATGTTTATTTCTTTTTATAACATAACAGTTCAGAGATGAGGAGTGGATGAGATTCTATTATTTTCAACCTCAATTCTATTTTCAACCTCCCACTGATGAGTTGAAATGACCAATCCAGCTCCCACCATCGTATTATAATTCCAGTCATTAGGAGGAGGAAAATCTGCTCCTTCCTCCTGAGGGCATCCTTAGAGGTTGCAGATAACGTTGCTGTGCAGATCCCTTTGGTCAAACTTAGTCACATGGCCATGCTATCTGCAAAGAAAGCTGGGAAATATAATCCTGCACTTCATTAAAATTGTGGGGGAATTACCAGTAGAGGAAGAAGGGGAAAATAACTATTGCTTTGCCAGAGCCCATACTGGGCCACCCTTCACCCTACCTTGCATTTAGCACCCTCTGAAGAGAGCCACCAGAGCTGAGGCCATCACTGATGCAATGAGCATGAACTTGGGCAAACTCCAGGAGATGGTGAGGGACAGGGAGGCCTGGCATACTGCAGTCCATGGAGTTGCAAAGAATCAGACACGACTTGGAGGCTGAACAATAATAACAATGAAGAGAGGCAAGGCAGAGTTCCATCTAGACTCAGCTCCAGCTCAGAACTCAGAGTATGTGAGGGCCTGGGGACGGATGGGATCCTGAGTCTAGAGCCCTGTGAACCAAAAGGCAGGTAATCGGGCCCTCTCCCTCCCCGAAGTAACAGTGGAGGAGGAACAGGATAAACTCCAGAACACAAAGAACGGCAAACACCTGGCAGTCACCTGATCTTTAGCAATAACTAAATCCAGTTGGACAGGAGTTGCAGCATGGCTTCCCCACAGAGTAGTGGGTTCTAGGGGAGTTCATCCAGCCACTGCTGGTCCTGCTCTCTGGGAGGGAAGCTTCCTACTCTCCTAGTGGCTTCTGCCATTGCCTCCTGGAAGTTATTTCTCACACGACATCCCCTAGGCTGCTGGTGAACATGGCTGTCCTTATGGACCTTGCACAGCCCTCTTTCTGCTGGTGCAGATTTCGAGAGCTAGGGACAACTGGGTGGGGGTGGGGAGCAAACCAGTCTTTGCTGACCAGGCTTATAGTTTCTCTGCCAATGTTACACCCTCAAAATCTCCCAAGTCTTCTGATTGACTTCATATTTGTGTAACCACAGCCAAAGGTCTCATCATTTTCCTGCTTGATTATTCTGGACTTGGCGTTCTTCCCATTCTCTCTTGAACTGCTGGTGGTTACCTTGAGGTCGTCAAAAAAATATGCTTGGTTGTAAAGTGTTAGTCACTCAGTCATGTCCGACTCTTTGTAACCCCGTGGACTGTAGCCCACCAGGCTCCTCTGTCCATGGAATTCTCCAGGTAAGAATACTGGAGTGAGTTTGCCATTCCCTTCTCCAGGGGATGGGGTTCCCCACCCAGAGAGCAAACCTGGGTCTCCTGCATTGCAGGCAGATTCTTTACTGTCTCTGAGCCACCAGGGAACTTTCCTGTTTTGCCCATGGGACTGGTTTCCATTATCTACAGAATTGGGTGCACTCAAGAAAGGTTTGGCAACTTTGCTAAGGTTGCCTCTTTCAAGCCATCACTTACAACTCGCTGCCTGAGTGCATTTTTCTTATAAGACCTTGCCTGTAGCAGCCAGCAGAAGCCAAAACACGCTAGTTTCCATGAGCTACAGGCTCTGTTAGCATATGATGACATTTCAAGGCATCATAGATGACAGATCATAAGTTTTGCTGTAACATAACAATGGTCACCAGCTTACCAGCATGCAATAGTTTTCTTTGCTACCTGAATTCCAATTTCCAAACCAATGCCACTTGTTTTAGGCTTTTAAAGCAGTGTCACTCCCAGATATCAGATTTTGCATTAGTTAGTATACATGTTCGGTTGCTATAACAAACAGTCAATTTAAGGATGACTTAAACAAAGGAGTTTCCTTCTCTAGTGTTGTAGTCTCCAGACAGTCTAAACCTGGAAGGGTGACTCTAAAAACTTGAACAAGCATTTTCCATCTTGGCTGTGAGATAGCTGCTTTAGCTCCTGCCATCACATTAGCATTCCAGCCATCAGAGGAGGAAAGGAACTCATACTCTTTCTTTTAAGGCCGGATCCAGAAGTTGCTCCCATCACTACCACTCACATTGGTCAAATTAAGTCTCAAGGCCAGACTTAACTGCAAGGGCTGGGAATTTAGGTCTTTGTTATAGGCAGCCATTCCAATTAAAATTCAAGTGATTCTATTACAAAAGCAAGAAGAGAGAAAGAGTTATTAGGAGGCAACTGGCAGTGTCTGGCACAGAATGTTTTTATCCTCATTTTACATTCGCGGAAACATGCTCAGAGAAAACAAGCAATGCTTTCCAAGGTCAAATGGCAGAACAAGAATTTTAACAAGGTCAATCTGACACCAAAACAGATTTTCCCTCACATCCAACCAACATAGTGTGGTCATCAAGGTACCCAGTGTTTACTAAGAGATAAAAGACATTCACACGTGAATAATTATGTGAGTGCCAGCCCAGTGTACACTGAGATGTGCACACAGAGCATGGCTATAGCATCAGTGCATGAGGGTGGTTGAGCAAACTACCACTCCTGGAGATGGTGAAGGACAGGGAAGCCTGGTGTGCTGCAGTCCATGGAGTCACAAAGAGTAGGACACGACTGAGTGACTGAGCGACTGAACGACCACAATTAGGGTGATGCCTCAAGGGAGACTTTATTGGAAGAGGAGCCCCTGCTTCTGGTCTTGCAGGTGAAATATGTCTGAGGAAAAGGGGAGAATGAGGTATTGCAGGAGAAGGCAGTGGTGTGAGCTGCACATGTTCTGTATCTGGCTTGGCTGTGAAGGTGTCCAGAGAATAAGGGGATGGGGCTT
This sequence comes from Capra hircus, assembly GCF_001704415.2. Lineage (NCBI taxonomy): Eukaryota > Metazoa > Chordata > Mammalia > Artiodactyla > Bovidae > Capra > Capra hircus. Next base: position 29,001,451 of record NC_030809.1, read on the forward strand.
TACAGGACTGAGGCACCACCTATCTCCAGGGATGGTCTACGTGACCTTTCCCCCATTTGAAATGTCCCATTGGCTGTGCCTTTTCTATTCCATCATCTGGGACCAAACAGGAACAAGCCTCAGGGGCCCTGCAGAAGGGGAACTGCACACTCTCATCCCCAGTACTGACCAAGACACACGTGGCAGGCTAGCCTCTTCCTGGCTCTGTTCTCCTCCTCCATCCCCATAGGCAGTACAGGGGCTTTGAGGGATGATGGGAAATACGTTCACTAAATCAGCAAGAAATCCAGTAACCCATTACGGAGCATCCGTTCACTCCATGGTGAGATCGGGATGGAAGAGGCTGGAAAGAGAAGAAGAAGGGGAGGGGGGCAGAGAGGAGAGCTGGAGCAGCTGGGTCAGCATTCCCAATTTGGACGCTGACTCAGGCCCCAGGAATGCTAAGGAAGGGGGGGTGGGTGGGCAGCCACCAGAACCAGCTGGGATCCTGTTGGCCCCAGGAGACGTAGAAACAGCACACACAGCGGAACGAGGGGACAGTGGCTCCTGCGCACCTGGATCTACCTCCACTGGTACAAACAGGTGTCTGTCACACTGGAGACAAGTGCAAGCCCACCACACGCCGTCAAGGTGATTCTCAGGACTCCCCACCTGCCTGAACCATCCAGTTCCAGCTCCTTCACCTAGGGAACGGGCCCCTGGGACTTGAATAGTGACATCTGGGCACACACTGACCACTCTCTCAGTACCACCACAAACCTCTTAGCCCCAACCTGCTAGCCGGCTGCAACCTGCCCTTTCTAATTCCAGCACCACCCATGACCCAGGTTTGTACAAGGAAGAGCGTTCAGCTCAACTGCCTCTGTTTTTCCTCCTTTGGCACCTGACAAAGATAAGAGGGGCTCTCAGAGGAGAAACCCCAGGGCTCTAAAAGACCCCCTCCTCCCACGCCAGCGCCCACCCTCCCCCCACAGCAGGGTCCTTCTCTCCCATCATCGGACACGCAGGAGGCACACAGAACCAGGCATCAAGATTCCAAGTGTACCCCTCCCTTCACCTCCCCAGCAGCCCCCAGGCTTCAGGGCTGGAGCAGCTGCGCGGGTGGACCCCTTCCTCCCCAGTGCCCGACACCCAATCAGAGAGAACCTGATCCGGGAGGGCAGGGTGCCAGGGGCCGGGCCCAGAATAGTGCTGCCCAGATACAGTGTTGCGCACTCGCTCATGGAGCCCGCCGAGCTGAAGCACGCTCTGCCCAGGGTACCGGGGTCCCGGGGGGCTGGGAGCTGGGGCAGCTGAGGCCACAGGGCTGAGAGCACCCTGCCGCATGGATATGTGCGTGCATGTGGATGTGTTTGACCACGATTTTCTCTGTGTATAGGAGCAGGAGGCTGTCTGCATGTGTATATCCTTGGTGTGAGTCTATGTGCCCGTGTGTGTCTGGAGAGGGTTGAATATGCGAGTTTCTGAGTGTATGTAAGTGTCTGGGTGGGTTGAATGTGTTTATGTGTGCCTGGGGGGGGGTGGGTGTTTGAGTGTTTGTGGGGGTGTGTGTGGTTGTGTATGTGTGGCGGGAAGGGCAGCTCCTGTGGTTCTGAGTGTAGGATGTTCTCCCCACCCTTTCAGTCACTCTTCTTCACACAGACCCCCTCCTGGAGCAGCTTTGGGGGACCCGAGCATCAAGGTAGGTGGGGCTGCCCCTCCTTATGGGCCCAGCCTCTTCTTCCACTTCCTCTCCTCCCACGTCTCTAGGCTCCCAATCTCCGCCACCCCACTAGCCTGTCTTCTTTTCCTTCTTTGTTCCTACTTGCTTCTTCTTCCTCCTTTTCCCTCTCTCCTCCTTCCTCTTTCAGAAGAAGAAAGGAGGGGGGTGGATCTAGAGTCTGAAGATTTGGAGCCTCCTGACTTTATCACGTGCTAGCTGTGTGATCTGTGGCAAATTGCTTAACCTCTCTGATCTCAGGTCCCTTGTCAGTAAAATAGGGATGATACTAGTGCCTCCCTTACAAGACTGCTATGAGGTCTGAATGAGAAATACACTGGAGAAAAAGACCTTTGGACGTTTGCAAATGTGGAATATTATTGTTAATAACATTTCAATTGTTTTACTGTGTTACTCCCATTAACCAAACAGGCCCCATTCCCCCTTCCAGAGATGAGCTTCCTAGAGCAAGGAGACAGCACTTCATGGCCATCACCAGCCATGACCACCAATGCAGAAATAAGCCTTGGGGAACAGAGGACCAAGGTCTCAAGATGGACAAGCCAGGAGGATGTAGAGGAAGGGGAGCTTCCAGGCCTGGAGGGAGGTGAGGCCATGGCCAGTTCTGGGGAGATGGGACTGGGCGCAGTGGGAAGTCCCCGAAACTGGAGCTGGCCTTGCCCTGGATCCCTCCATAACACAGACGCATGACATCCTGTGGCCTGTTTCCCCACATGAGAGAGGGCAACTGCAATGCTGATCCAGGGGCCCAGCAAGGCCAGCTCAGGACAGAGCCACCCTCGGGTGTGACTCTCTCGGCTCTCTCACACGCAAAATGGGGACCTCTGCATCCAGGCTTCCCACGCTGCTCTGAGGATGAAGGAGACAACAGATGGGAACATGCTTTGGAAGATGGAGTTACTGTTCTCTCCCCCTGAACAGGTCCCCAGTCCAGGCCAGCTGCTGAGTCCACTGGGCTGGAGGCCACATTGCCCAAGGCCACACCCTTGGCCCCAGCCAATCCCTTGTCTGAGGTGGGCACCCCCACAACAGAGCGAGACAGCCTCCCCGCTGACTGTACAGCCTCCGCTTCCGGCTCCAGCACAGACGGTCTGGATCTGGGCATAGAGTTCTCAGCCCCAGCAGCGTGGGGGGATGAGCTCGGCCTGGTGGAAGAGAGGCCGGCCCAGTGCCCGCCCCCCCAGGTGCCGGTGCTCAGGCTTGGCTGGGATGATGAGCTGCGGAAGCCAGGGGCCCAGGTCTACATGCACTTCATGCAGGAGCATACCTGCTACGACGCCATGGCAACCAGCTCCAAGCTGGTTATCTTCGACACCATGCTACAGGTGAGGCCGCCGTTCTGCCCCACCTGCATACTCACAGCCCCCAGGATCCCCTGCCAGCCCTGCCCAGCTACATGTCCCTTCCAGAATTCCTTCTTGGCACCATGGAGACCAGGGAAGGGGAGCTTTTGCTCTCTGTGTGCACCCCCTAATTGTCATCTCAGCTCTACAACTCAGTATCTATAGGGTTTGGGGTAGGTCTTTTTACTTCGCTCATCTCTAAAATGGGGACAGGAATGCCTGCTTTACCCTACAAGTTTCAGAGGACTCCTGGGCCAATCCAGGATGACTGGGAGCATTTTTCACACCCAGAATTGTATAGAAAGCATTTCTTTCTTGCTGTGTATCGAACAGCAGACTGTAGTGTAGAACAGAAACAAGGTATATCTATGACCCACGGTTCACTTTGATTCTAGCGGTATATGAAAAAAAAAAAATTTAATTTAGTAGCTTTGCATTTATTTTGATATGTGTTACGAAGCTACAACTAGCACGTATGGATAGTATTGCCTCAGATGAGGCCAAAATGAGTCAATGTAAATATATTTACAGAAAAATATTTTGTAAATATCAGAGAATTACACCTCTAGTATTTAGATTGGCACAAATTATCCTGTATGCATCTGTACACTTTGGACCTTGGTGTAGAAATACTAGGTTTGTCTCCTACGCCCTGGTGTGCCTGTTAAGGGGTCACCTAGTGCCCCCGGGCACCTGCAGCCTTATCTTTGTAGCAAACGTGCCCACGAGGGTCGTGTCGAGTGGCAGGCAGGCTCCTGGAGTGGAGGGGCTGTGAGAAGACCCCTTGGAAGGCCCCTGGTCAAGACAGGGGACTCTGAGGGGTGGTGAGCAACTCACCCTCAACTGTTCTCCCTGTGGCTCAGATCAAGAAGGCCTTCTTTGCCCTGGTGGCCAATGGCGTCCGGGCTGCACCTCTATGGGACAGCAAGAAGCAGAGCTTCGTGGGTGAGGAGGGGCCGGGGAGGGAAAAGGGGGACCTTGTGGGGCGATTCAGGGGCTGAGCTCTGGGGCAGGGCCCTGGCTTGGGGGGAACAGGCTGGCTGGGAGACCCCCATCTGTGGGACAGCTGTGACCAGCTGATGGAGAAGGGGCTGAGCCCTGCACCTGCCTCTGCCACAGGGCCCGGGGTGAACCCCACTCCTCTCTCTCCCCTCTCCCACCCCCACAGGGATGCTGACTATCACAGACTTCATCTTGGTTCTGCATCGCTATTACCGGTCCCCCCTGGTGAGGAGTGGGCTCAGGGTCCCGGGGGCACCTCTGGACTGGGGCAGAGGGAGTTCAGGGAGCCCACGTCTGACTTGGGAGTTCTGTTGATGTTCTAGGTCCAGATCTATGAGATTGAAGAACACAAGATTGAGACCTGGAGGGGTGAGTGGGTAAAGGGTCCTGCAAAGGGGCCGTGTAGAGGGTGTGTGGGGCCAAGGACCTGGGGTAGAGGATGGGCGGAGGGGAGTTCCTGGAGGGGCCAGGGGAAGGATAATAGAGAGCTCAGAGGGCCCAAAGGAGGGGAGATAGTCTGGGGGCTGCTGGGTGAGACAGGGTGGCCAGCACCCTTGCCCTGACTCTGCTTTTCTGCAGAGATCTACCTTCAAGGCTGCTTCAAGCCTCTGGTCTCCATCTCTCCCAGTGACAGGTAAGCATCCCCAAACAACCACTTGAGCCTCCTTGCCCTGCACAGACCTCCCGCCCCCTTGCCAGCTAATCAGTTCTGAAGTCATGGGCTCATTCTTGGTGGACTGCAGATAAGGCAGCCTCGGCACCCTGTCCTCCTTCCCCGGGGCTGGGATAAAGTCACCTCTCCCCAGGCAGCCCCAGCCTCATCACTCCCACTTCTGCAGCCTGTTCGAAGCTGTCTACACCCTCATCAAGAACCGTATCCACCGCCTGCCGGTCCTGGACCCAGTCTCAGGTGCCGTGCTGCACATCCTCACACACAAACGGCTTCTCAAGTTCCTGCACATCTTTGTGAGCCTGGGCACAGCCTCAGGGGACGACCAGAGGGGCAGAGAAGGCTTCTGCCCTAGGGGTTGGGAGGGAGCAGCTGGGAGCCCCCTGGGGGCTACTCCACCCTGAACCCTACCTGTCTCCAACCCAAGCAGGGCACCCTGCTGCCCCGGCCCTCCTTCCTCTCCCGCACCATCCAAGATCTGGGCATTGGCACATTTCGAGACTTGGCCGTGGTGCTGGAAACGGCACCCATCCTCACCGCGCTGGACATCTTTGTGGACCGGCGCGTGTCTGCGCTGCCGGTGATCAACGAAGCTGGTACCTACACCCAGGATGGGGATTCTGGCTGGGGTGGGGCTGCGGGGAGCCAGGGTCTATGTGGCCTAAGCTTGGGACCCAGGATGGAGTCAGGGCTGGAAGTCTCTGCCTGCTTTGAGCCTTGGATCAATCATTTAGCCTCTCTAAGCCAGACATCAGGTTCTTGCTCTGAGAATCAGCTGTAAACTGCTTCAAAGTTAAAAATTAGCATAATGAAGTTGGCTCTCAAGAAACGTTTTACTTTATTTTTGATTATGAAAAATTTCAAAAGTATAAAAATGGTAGAGAACACTGCGTAATGAACCTCATGGATCCACTTGGATTAACTATTAACACATTGCCATAACCGGTTCTTCCTCTTTTTTTTATGCTGAAGTAATTTAAAGTATAGAATCATGTCGTTTCACCGCAACACTTCATCTGCCTCTCTTAAATAAGTATATTTCCTACATCACCTGACAAAATTACAAATAATGTATTAATGTTATCTAAAATCCTGTCCTAACTCTCATTTCCCTGTTTTTCCCAAAAGTTCTTTTTTTTACAGTCGATTTGTTCAAATCAGGATCCAATTAAGGTCTACGCTTTGAATTTGCTTCTTTTATCCCTTAAGTGTCTTTTATTCTAGAACAGTTCCTTCCCCGCTTAATTTTCATGGTATTGATGATGGGAAGCCTGGTTTCTACAGCATGTCCCATTTCCAGAGGTCTGCCTGTTAGCTTTCTGCAGGTGGCCTTTACATTGGTCCTCTGTTCCTGTGTTTCCTATAAACTGAAAATTAGATCTAAAGGCTCACCCAGATTCAGGCTATATATTTGTGGCTAGACTATCTCAGAAATGATGCCACATACTCATATCTTGTCACATTGGGAGGCATGGTGTTGAGTGTCCGTCTCTGAGACACTGTTTGATCCCTGGGTTCAGGGTGGTGGCAGCCTGATGCCTCCTTATAAAGCCAGCAACCTGGAGGGGTGCGGAGGATGTTGAGGAGTTCATTCTGAAAGCCTACGCTAGGTCCTTGCACAGCATCCTGGTTCTGACCTGAATCTTTCCCCTGTCTTTCTCTCACCTTCCCCCCTGCCCCTCCAACTCCTGCAGGACAGGTCGTGGGCCTCTACTCCCGCTTTGATGTGATTGTAAGTGCCTGGGGGGATGGATTGTAAGTGCTGGGGGTGCCACATGGAGGCTGTGGTGTGAGGATAGGGATGACCATGGGGTCCTTGAGCTTTGAGGGGCTGGAGCCTGGGGGAGGGCTGACGAAGAGTGCTGCTCCCTCCCTGCCCAGCACCTGGCAGCCCAACAAACATACAACCACCTGGACATAAGCGTGGGAGAAGCACTGAGGCGGAGGACGCTGTGTCTGGAGGGAGTTCTTTCCTGCCAGCCCCACGAGACCTTGGGGGAAGTCATCGACCGGATTGCCCGGGAGCAGGTACCCCACGCCCCTTTAGACTCGCTCCCAGCACATGGGGCCAGCCTTCCCATGAGCAGCTCCAGCTCGCTCTATCCATCAGGCCCCATGCTCCCATCACATGGCCAAGCTCTCGGTGTCCACACTGACCAGCGACGGCGCCTGTCCCTGGCGCCCTCGGGCCAAGGGCCCCAGCCAGTGACCACCTCAGGGCAGGCAGAGCTCCTGCTAACTAGGAGACACTAGCTTACTAGGAGACACTCTCTTGCTCTTCCAGTTATGTCAAATTGTTGTCCCTGATTCTTGGTGTCAACCTCATCAGCTGCTCTAGCCACATGGCGCCGCCCCCTCACTGAGCCTCTGTGGACCCACAGGTGCACCGGCTGGTGCTCGTGGATGAAACCCAGCACCTCCTGGGCGTGGTGTCCCTCTCCGACATCCTCCAAGCTCTAGTGCTCAGCCCTGCTGGCATCGACGCCCTCGGGGCCTGAGAACATCGCAGTCCTCACGCTCGGGCCACCTTCCACACCTGGAAGCCAGTGAAGGGAGCCGGGACTCGGCCTTCACCTCCACCACCCCCTTTTGTGGGTTCTGCTCCTGTTCAGGTAGGCTCTGCTCTGTACTACTGACCTCATTCCCAGCCCCTCAGACTCCCCTGGGAACACACATCTCAGATTGGGGCCTGCTGAGGAGGGGAGGGGCCCAGCTCGGAGCTGAGCAGCCTCATGAAAACTGCAAGGCCACTGCTTTGTCCCGTTCTCAGCTGAGGGGAAGGAGGCCCTCACAAGAGGGGTGCACAGGAACCAGAGTAAAGGCAAGGGCAGCGATGTGACTTCAGGGGCCCCGGAAAAATTGACCTGCCCTCTCGCCGTTCAATTTCCGCCTGCTTGGGCTTCCACTGGGAGAGAGCCAGTTACTAAACCTGGGCTGAATGGAATTTCCACACCCAGTAAGAACTAAGGCTGAAAGGAGAGAGCTTGTCTCTCTAAGTAATCATCGCAGTCCACTGGACATGATCTCACACTCTTTCCTGGCAGCACATTTGCCAGGGGGTTGCAGAGGGTGGGGGCACAGGTTCCACCTGCTTGGCAAAGGATGGCAAGACTGAGGTTCTCCTATCGGAAAGGCAACCTCCCCTCCTTACTTAGTCTTCCTCTTTCCCTCACAGGCTTCTCTAGCCCTCCCCAATTGCCCCCTGCCCTGCCTGTGCTCCCAGAAGCCCTCAGGAATGCCCAGTCTACCGTGAATGATGAAATTAAAGAGAACAGCTGAGTCAAGCCCGGAGCTCTTGGATCAGAGGCACTAGGTTTACCCCAGGGCTGACTGCTCCGTGCCACCCACGCTGCTCTCCCCCACCTGGCCCCAGTGGGGTGGGGAGCCCTCAGGCAGGGGCTCTGGATTCCTCCGCTTCTGGATTACCTGGCATCAAGCCCCCAGCTCCTGGAGCCCCAGCTGTGCTTCCCCCATGGAAGCTGCCCCAGCGGCTCCTCCCGACTTTGTCACTGCCCTCCTGCTCCCCCAGCACTGCATTTCAGGGCTGCCTGCAGGGCCCCACAGAGCAGCAGTTTCGTAGAGCTGCCGGTTGGAGTGGGGTTCCCTCTCCATTCTCAGCCTTAGCTCTCACCATCGAGCAGTGTTCTCAGTTCCCAGGGAGGGCCTGCATTTGGATTACTGAGGATGAACCATTGAGACAACAAAAAGGAAACAAACAGCCCATGAACTCAGATTTTATCATTTTCACTCAGAAAATGCTATGGTCATCTGATCTGAACTCGTGGCAAGACCCCCCCGCAACCCCCGCCATCCTTTCTGAATTCAAAGACCCGAAGGAAAATCTGTAATTGACAAACTCTGCAAGCGGCGTTTCTGTTGCTTATGGAGTGTTATTCCACCGAAATGTCTTTTTCATCGTTTGTTTATAACAAAATTATAAAGAAAATGTTAGTTACTTATGTACTGGGTACAATTCAGACCCCAAACTCTAACCTATAAGAAACATATAATTTTTCTAACACTGAATGTAACTTCTTTTATGAACTCCATTTCACCAAGTGGTAGAAATTAATCTCAGTCAATTTGGGGTTCCCCTCCCACCTTTTCTTAGGGTTAAGTTCAGTGATGGGGGAGGCTTGGGATGTAAGACTTTGCTTCTCAGCCATCAAGCATCCACCCATGCCAGCACCTGCTGAAATATCCCCATTTCCATGTGACTGTCCCTTGGTTGATCACCAGTGGGTGTGGGCCCTGCTAGGTGCCCCCTCCCTCCCAACCATGAAGCTTCTTTGGGTCTGCCTGCTGGGGTGTGAGGACATTCGAGCTCCTGGTCCCACACCCCTCTAGACTTCAGGAAGCTCTGTGGGGCCATCCTAAGCCCACCTGCTGAGACAGGCAGCAAGTGGTCTGGTCTACCCTGACTTTTCCTGTTCTCCCAGCCTCTATCTGGGAAACATGGGGCCCAGGGCTTTCCTACCCTTCTCGTCTCTGAACTTCTCTGAGGTGTTTGTCATACTCCCCTCTCACTTCAGACACTGCACCCTCATCAGGGCCCTTTTCTCATCCCTCCTGCCTATAGTCTCTTTGCTTCCTCAACTCCCACCAGCCTGTGGAATCTTTATGCAGCTGGGGAAAGCAGGGGCCTTTTGCTCTAGCCTGTCACATATTCTTCCAAATGCACTGTAAGCATCTGAGTTCTTGCCATCTGCCCCATTGAGTCAGGCTGGGCTTTGCTGTGTCCCCCCTCCCCTGTGATAACAGACACTGCAGGTCTGCTGTTGCGGTGGTGGTGGGGGGTGTGGGGAGGCTAATGTTTCTAGAATATGATCCTACCCTGTTTACCTAATAGAGCAACAGAGTGGGGCCATCTGTGCTGATGAGTCAGGCAGTAAGTGAAGGCATTTTCTCATAGACACTCAACTTCCATTTCCGGTTTTGTTATAACCAGTGGATCAGCGCTGGTTCTGCTCTGGTCCCACCTAGAGAGGTCCTGGGTCTTGGGTTCAAGTGGGAGGATGGGATGGGGTGCCCTCAGCACTGTCTCAAGTGAGTGTCCTTGGGGGAACTGGGAAGAGCTGTCTTGCTCAGCTCTAGGATGAGTGTAGCAGGGTCCGTCTTTGAGGCAATGCCCACATGGCTCAAACCAGGGCTGATGGCCTGGTTTTTCACTCTCCAGAGAGAAAGTTGCATGGGAAAGAGCCCACATATTATATCACATCTATCCTGTGGTGTGTGTTTTTCTTTTTCAAATTTGTTTGACTGTGCTGGGTCTTAGTTGTAGGTTTTGGGCTCTAGTTCCCTGACCATGGATCAAATCCAGGTCCCCTGCGTTGGAAGCATGGAATCTTAACCATTGGACCACCAGGGAAATCCCTGTGAATGCTTTCTAAGCCTTATGGGTTTTTTTTTTTTAATCGAAGCAGAGTTTATTTACAACATTGTATCCAAAAGGTATTTTATATATTTGAATGAATCACTGACAAAGAAAGTAATTTTTTTTCCATTTACACTAAGTGTCTTGTACACACTATGAGATGGAACATAAACTGAGAGATGCCATTTTTAATTCCCAAGAAAAGCCAAAGAACTTCATGTATGCTAACTGCCATATTTGTTTTTCTATAGGCATATTTCAATAAACAGCCAGTGAGAATTTGCTTTATGACTCAGGGAACTCAAGCCGGGGCTCTGTGACAACCTAGAGGGGTGGGATGGAGAGGAAGGTGGGAGGAGGATTCAGGAGGGAAGGGTATATGTATACCTATGGCTGATTCATGTTGATGTATGGCAGAAACCAACCCAATGTTATAAAGCGATTATCCTTCAATTAAAATAAAATTTTAAAAATATAAAGAACCTCAAGTATAAAGAGACAGCTTCTGACCATGCCCATACTGAATTTTGTCTTTTCCTGTTTTGAGTAGGAGTCTTTGACACTTTTCTTCCCAGAGCTGTGTCTGTGGACTCTCCAGTAGCAAACTCTGGGCAAGGTTTCACAGCTACGTTAATAGCATTTCAGCTCATCTTTTAGAACACAACCTGTCACTTGTCACTTGCAGAGGGAAGCCTCTGAGGCTGTGCCTACACTTTACCAAAATGTAAGGGGATATAGCCTGCTCTTTGATTCAGCCTCACGAGGACATCATTACATCACCCATCCTCTGAGCTCTTGTCTCGGTTCTCCATCTCTGATTTCTGATTAGAGACTGAATTTTAGGCCCTTCAGATGTACAGCAGGGCACTGCTGCCTCAGTTTTCTGTGGTGTCTTTGGAGATATAACTTCCAGGGGCAGCTATTTCTACAATAATCTCACCAAACTGGTCTTTATAGATTTTTAAAAATTGAGATGTAACTCACATACTGTTAAATTCACTGTTTCAATGGGTACAATTCAGCAGTACTTAGTATATTCACCTAGTCATGCAAACATCACCACTATCCAATTTCAGAACACACTTATCACCCTAAAGAAACTCTGCATCTGTTAGCAGTCACTCCCCACACACTTCTCCGGGCAACCACTAGCTCACTTTCTGTCTATGGATTTGCTTATTCTAGATATTTTTATGTCAATGGAATCATACAAGATGTGGTCTTTTGTGTCTGGTTTCCTTCATGAACATAACGTTTTCAAAGTCCATCCATGATGTAGCATGAATCGGTACCTCATTCCTTTTTTATGGCTGAATACTATTCTAACCTACACATATACCAGATCTTCACAGATTTTGATGTGAGATTAGCCTATAAATTCATTAACTGAGCCACAGACCATGAACCTTGACACTCTTCTGCAGCTGCTAAAAACCTCAGTCCCAGCCACATCACATGACTTCCTCCTCCCCTCCACCCTCGACCCAAACTGTGAGCACTGAGGGGTCCCCGTGGTTTGGGCAGCTGACCTGTGGTGGTCTGGAGGAGCAGCCTACTGGGAAAGGCAGCAGTCTGCTCCGGTCGACTTTGTGCAGAGATCCTGGCCCCCTCAGTGCCCAGCCCCCATCCTGGACATTTACAAAGAGCTCTCACTGGTGAAGCCCTGCACTGGTGGATTTGAGAGCCATGGGCTTGTAATCAAGCATCCCCACTCAGTTCTCTCCAGGTTTCTCTTTTTAATATGGAAAGCTCTGTAGCCTCCACTCTCCTTTCCTTCCTCCTAGTCCATTCAACATTTATTCATTACCTTGATTAACTCTATGCTAGACACAGAGTCAGACAGTGGGATTGTGCCCTCCGTGGGGTTCCCAGCTGGCTGGGGAGACAGTCAGGCCTAGGATGCAGGGAACATGCCGAGTGCTTGCTGTTATGGGTGGACAGGGGATAGCACAAGAGGAAGTGTTCCCGCTCGCCCAGAGAGGTCAGGGAAGGCTTTGCAGAGGCGGTGACATTTGAGCTGAGTCCTGAGGAAGAGCAAGTTCTCTGAGACGGTACGCCAGTTGGTGAAGAGGGTGTTCCAAGGAGACGGGACATGAAGTACCAAGTATTGAGGCTGGAAAGAGCAGAACGTGCTCGGGGGAAATACAAGGAATTGGGGGCCGCTGTGGAAAGGGTGGAGGTGGTGGGCGAGTGCACAGAGCAGGCTGCTGGAACACCAGCCTTCTAAGCCACCTTAAGGACTTTAGACCTTGCCTCAGGACTGAGAGGAGCCGTGGAAGGATGTTAATCAGGGCAATGATGTGTGTGTGTGTGTGTGTGTTTTAATAGGCTCAAACTCAAATCCCTACAGACAGAAGAAAGTCCAGCTTTCTGTGACTCAGCAGAAATTTCCCACTGTGGCTGGGCTTCCTTGAGGCTGGGATTAGTTGATTTTTTAGGCTTGTGTTTCTGGGCACTGGATCTCCATGCTAACCTACTTTCCTTCTAGTTGGCTTCCTGTACTGAAGGGGCTGGAAAATTAAAGACTACAATCCCCAGAATGTCTCAGAGCTGGAGTTCCAGGTAGGACCTAGGCTCTGCCTCTTAGCTGTATGCAGGAGATCTGAAAGGTGTTCATGAGGCAGAGACCACCCTCTGCAGCTCCTGTTCCTTCTGCTGTCAGGGTGGTTGGGAGGAGGGGGCATCTTTTCTTTTGGTGTTTGGTCAGCACAGACCTGGGAGACATGGAGTAGCTTTGGGGCCAACAGTCGTGGTGAGTTTCCCAAACCCCATCCTCCTGAGTGTGGCTTCCTGGACTGATGAGCCTCCCCAGGGGTGCCCCTAGAATCATTCCTGTAGGCCTATCCTAGAGCTCTTCCAACCATTTTTGTGACCTCACTGTCTGTATCTAAGCACTTTCTGTTCAAAATATGGTGTCCTCTCTGTGCCCGGGGAGTGGACTGGCAGCTTCTGCCCGGATAGGGCCTCAGCCAATGCTAGGTAAGGCCAAGACTTCTCTGTGAGGCCTGGGAAAGCATAGGATGTGCTCAGCTTCCATGGAGGGAGGCGGCTCTGCCTCCCACCAAGTTTTCTAAGTGAGAGAGCGTGTTCCTCAACCACAGAAAGAGCTTCAGATGCTGGGTTGTCAACAAGAATGACAAAGATCTCCAGTTATGAGATCTTTATTTTATGAGATAAAAACCCTTTATTCAGTATTTTCCCTCAGGGTTAGCAATGTGCCATGGCAGCAGCCTTTCATTTGAGAGAGATGCTCAACATGATACAAAGTAGCAAAAGCTCAGGTTCTGCAGGAAGCACCCTGAGGTTCTCCAACCTCTGGCGCCTGGCATGTGCTTTCTCTCCATCTTTGTGTGCCCGGAAAGTGGGGAAGCAAGGGCTCAGCTCAGCTCTGTCTCTGTAGGAAACGCAGGCCCACCTTCTTGTTGGGAACCAGAACAATGCGAGCCACACTCGTCACCTCCCCCGTCTCAGGGGCCAGGACCACCTCATACTGCTGGATCAGCTGGGACATAAAAGGCACAGGGGCGCTTAGTCTGTGACCTCCATCCACCGCCCTCCTCAGCATGCCCCAAACCGTGCCTCACTCCCCCGTCAGCCTCCCTGGCCCACACACCCCTCCAGTCTCTCCCCACTCACCCTTGTCAGCAGCAGCTGCATCTCCAGCTCTGCAATCCTGCGGCCCAGGCAAGCCCGAACCCCATAGCCAAAGGGCACAGAGCCAAAAGGGTGCTGGGTTTTGAGGGCATCAGGCTGGTTCTTCCTTAGCCAACGCTGGGGCTGGAAGCTGTCAGGCTCAGGGTAGATGTCAGGGTCCCGGGAAACCACGTAGTGGCACAGCACAAACTGGGTCTGCACACACAGGTTGTGGCACATCAGTGTAGGTCTGGGAGGGGCCCCCGGGAACCCTGGCTCTCCAGCCCCACTCACGTTCTTGGGAAAGAGGAAGCCACCAACTTCAATTTCCTTGTCCACGACAACTCGGGAGTTCACAGGGACCACAGGATAGAGACTGCAGGGAAAAGAAAGTGCAGGCCTGCCTCTGGATCCATGGAGGGTCAGAGTGCCCACCCTCTCGGCCACACCCCTCTGGTCCCCCAGTCCTCTCTTCCCATTTCATCTCTGACCCTGGCCACAGTCCCTCAGCCCCCCACTTCCCACTCCTGTCTCTGAGCTCCCCTCCACACACAGACCCTAGTTCCTGGGAACAGTATCCTACCGCAGGGTCTCCTTAAGCACAGCTTTGAGCAGGGGCATGCGGGTGAAGTCCTTATGCTGGGGCACCTGCCCAGCAGGCACCACGCCCACCACTTCCTTATGCAAGGCCGCCTGGATCTCTGGGTTCTTTGAAAGATGGTACAGGGCCCACGTCAGCGTGTTGGATGTCTGGGAGGTACAGTAAGAGATGAAGTGAGCAGGGATTTCTAGGAAAGAGGCCCAGTTAGATGGCGGGAAGTGTTTGCATGTTTGTAAAATGTGGGAGAGAAATTAAATTGCTTCGAGTATGGCAGGGCTTCCCTGAGGGCTCAGATGGTAAAAAAATCTGCCAGCAATGCAGGAGACTCAGGCTCAATCCCTGGGTCAGGAAGACCCCTGGAGAAGGGAATGGCACCCCATTCCAGTATTCTTGCCTGGAGAATCCCATAGACAGAGGAGCCTGGTGGGCTACAGTCCACGGGGTCGCAAATAGTCAGAGATGACTGAGCGACTAACACTTTTATACAGCAGGATTGGACTCCAGGGTTTATAGGACCCTCTCTCCAATGCTCAACGTGGCTTCACGCAGGATAAGGACCGATATGATAGAGAATCACACTGTAACAGCATAGGAGACTAACGGAGAAACCCAACAGGACAAAAGCACATGAAAGAGGCCCTACTGTGAAGGTGCTATGGGCAAGCTCTTCAACTCTCTGCTTAGATGACAGCATGAAGGAGTAGATTAGGTGTGAGATGAAACTTCCCAGCTGTCAGAGAGGCTCCATGGAGTGAGCGAATCCCTCACACTGGAACCACTCCTGGCCCACCTCTGTGAGGCTGAATGACCCCCATTTTCCTTCCAGCTCTAAATCCACATTACAGAAAGAGAAGCAGGTACCTGGAGGGACGAAGGTCAGGCTCAGGTGGAGGATAGTGGGGAACTGGCCCAGGATGAGAGCTGGGAGGCCCTGGCCTCCGCGCCCGCCCCTCTCACGCACCGTGTCTACTCCAGCCAAGAGTAGCTCGGGCAGGCTGCCCTCAGCCTCACGAGGACTGAGCTGTCCGCTGGTCAGCAGGAAATGCAGATAACCAGATATCTGGGTCTTCTCTGGATTCCCTGTCTTCAGCTGGGCCTCCATCTCCTCCAATTTCTGATCAATCAGCTTCTTTCCTACAGGGACAATGGGGAACCGGGAGGATGCGGCCAAAAGCCATGCTCTCCAAGGACCGAGGGAGAAAGTCCTGGGAGAGAGTACTGGGGGCTGTTACTGCGCTGACCTTGGGACCCACGCCCCCACTTCTTCCCCTGGACTCCTCACCAAAAGAGAATATGGTGTTCCAGCCATCCAGGTACCGCTTCCAGAAGGGCAGCAGGGGACGAGTCCACTTGGGGAGGAAGGTGGCAAAGAGAGAGTTGTGGAACATGAGCCCGACAGATCTGACGAAAGTCTCGGTGTCCTTGGGGATGGAGCGCTCCAGGCAGCCAATACGTTTCTCAAATAGGATGTAGGAAATAGCTGGAGGTACATGGCGGCCATCATCAGGGGAGAGTACAGCCTATCCCTAACCCACACCTACCCCTGACACACGCCGACCCGGCCCTTCTCCCCACCAGAGTACCTTCCAAGGCAAAGAAGTAGAATTGGTGAGCGATGTCAGGCACGTGGTCCCCCGAGGCACTCTCTGCCCGCAGCTGTTTCAGTTGATCCATGAAGTCATCGATCACCTCATTCAGAGCATCCGTGTAGAGCGCAGCCTCGGCTGGCTTCAGCATCCGCTGGTTCAGAGTCTGGCGCAACCGGTACCACTGCTCTCCCATCCTGCACACGACGGAAGAGTGATACCAGTGTCAGTATTTGAGGACTGGATTAGGTGGTATCTTCCCACCCTGAGACCCTTACAGAGTTGAGGAAAATCTCAGACTCCTAGACCTAGAATTATGGAATCACAAGCTCTCAAATGACAGAATCTTCAAATCACAAAACTTCAGAGTTTCACTAACAGCATAAAGTAAGTAGTTAAGGTGAGCATCTGAACCAACCTGTGCCGTGCTAGTGCTAAGTCGCTTCAGTTGTGTCCAACTCTTTGAGACCCTATGGACTATAGCCAGCCAGGCTCCTCCAGTCCAAGGGATTCTCCAGACAAGAATACTGGAGTGGGTTGCCATGTCCTCCTCCAGGAGATCTTCCAGACCCAGGGGTTGACCCCCCCCCCATCTCTTATGTCTCCTGCATTGGCAGGCGGGTTCTTTACCACTAGCACCACCTGGGAAGCCTTCTGAACCAATCTGCCTAGGGTCAACTCATAGGTCAGATGATGTCAGCTGAGTGACCTTAGGCAAGTGACTCAACTCTTCTGTGCCTCAGTTTCCCTTCTGTAAAATGGGAATAATAAGAGCACCTATCTTAGTAGGATAATTAATGTGTTTAGATTGGTGCCTGGCAAATTCGTGATACTTAATGAATGTTGACTGTGATTATCTTAGGATGACACAACTCTGTAATCTTCTGTATGTGAAATGAGCTAGGCAGCTACAGTGGCTCTGGTCCCTCTGTGTCGAGGATGGGAGATAAAAGAGAGCAACTGAGGGTTCTTGAGGTGCTCAGAGGAACTTTGTGCTCTGCTAGGCTCAAGGTGCCAAGGAGATGGAGAGCATTATCTGGCTGATGCTCCAGGTCCTCTTGCCATAGCCATGCAGGAGGTAGCTGGGTCCTCACTCTGGTTAGACAGGGATGCTCATGGGGATGGACACACACTTCCCATTCAGGGGCTTAATGTTCCCATCTTCAGCAGTCCCCCAAACCTGTTACCTTTCCTAAGCAAGCTGGGTATGGGTCAATTTTTAAAAAGCTAGATGTAGAGTAATAAGTACAACATGGTAAAATTTTAAGAGGAAGAGAGGAAACCCTATATATCTACATGCATATCTGTATGCTCACAGAGAAGAATATACGACTTCCCAGGTGGCGGTAGGGGTAAAGAACCCACCTGCCAATGCAGGTAGATGTAAGAGATGCGGGTTCGATCCCTGGGTTGGAAATATCCCCTGGAGCAGAGCATAGCAACCCACTACAGTATTCTTGCCTGGAGAATTCCATGGATGGAGGAACCTGGAGGGCTACAGTTCAGGGGTCACAAACAGTTGGATACAACTTAGCGACTAAACAAGATAAGAATATACACCAAATTGTCAGGATTATTTAGGAGGATGGGATGGGACCAAGGGGTAGGGAGACAATATTTTATTACTGGAATTTTTACAATAAATATTACTTTTGAATTTTAAAAATTCATAAGGTCTTTTAAAAAGAAAAACATTTACAAGTATTAAGGCAAGAATCAGGTATTTTATTTTGAACTATTGGGCTTCCTGGTGGCTCAGACAGTAAAGAATCTGCCTGCAGTGTGGGAGACCTGCGTCCAATCCCTGGTTTGGGAAGATCCCCTGGAGGAGGGCATGCTCCAGTGTTCTTGCTTGGAGAATCCCCATGGACAGAAGTACCTGGCGGGCTACAAAACAGGGGGCTGCAAACAGTTGGATGCGACTGAGTGACTGAGCACAGCACAGCACTGTAAGCCAACTATACTTCAATAAATTTGAAAAATGTATTTTACTTAAATGAAGCTTAAAAAACAAACTAAATAAATAAATAAATGAACTTCAAACCCTAGGAGTTTTCTTTCTTATATTGGTGTGTGTGCTAAATTGCTTCAGTCATGTCCAACTCTTTATGGCCCCATGGACTGAGCCTACCAGGCTCCTCTGTGCATGGGATTCTCCAGGCAAGAATACTGGAGTGGGTTGCCATGCCCTCCTCCAGGAATCATCCCGACCCAGGGATTGACCACGTTGTCTCTTAGGTCTCTTACACTGGGAGGCAGGTTCTTTACACTGGTGACATCTTATGTTGCGGAAAACTGCAAAAAGGTAAACTAAAAGTGTGGCTAGAAAAGAAATGAAAACCAGAACAGACCTATTTATTGGAACTTCAGGTTTGGGTGCTTTTTCCAAGAATAAAACTCTTCCAACAATAGGAACAGATTTGCAGAACTTAAATGAGAACCTTTCTGTGGTTGTTAAAATATTTCTTAGGGAAACGATGCTTCAGAAAATGAGATTTTAAATATATATATATGTTAAAACAAAAAAGTCTCATAGGTTAGCAAAATAGCTCTTAAATACACATATAACATATTTAGGAAACTGGCTTTAGACGAAATGGGTATAATAGATCACAAAGGGGTGTATATATATATATATATTTATATACACACACGTTTAGCTCCAGTTCTAAATCTGAACCATCAAGTCCAGTGATGGCTTGACCTGGTAAAAAACTGAGACCTAAATCTTTTATTATTATTATTGATTTATAATTGACATATAACATTATATTGGTTTCAATGTAATGATTTGACATCTGAATACATTGCAAAATGATCACCATAATAAGACTATAATGTGGAGGAGAAGGAGACGACAGAGGATGAGACGGTTGGATGGTATCACCAACTCGATGGACGTGAGTTTGAGTAAGCTCTGGGAGTTGGTGACGGACAGGGAAGCCTGGCATGCTGCAGTCCGTGGGGTCGCAGAGTCAGACACGACTGAGCGACTGAACTGAATTGACCATCTGTCACCATAAAAAAATAAACTTTAAGGATTTACTCTCTTGGCAAGATTTGGGTCTCAAATATTGTACAGCATCCTTGAGACTCAAATCTTGCCCTCGAGGTCACATATCAGGCTAAACAGCTCTTAAAGAACATTCTCTATTCTCTTCTCAGAACTTAGAAAAAAGGACCCAGGAATTGAGTTCTGAAACCACCCACCTATGAAGGAACCAGGAAAAGAGAAAGCTATAAAATGACAGAATGAATATACAGGCATCAAAGACATAGAAAATGAACCTTCCAACCAGTCTGTTCCTTTCCAAACATGTCAAGGCAGTAGGTCCTTGCATTCCAGAATCAGAGATATCTATATCACTACACTGTGTCACTTCTGGCAAGTAGTGCCAAAACCAAACCCTTCTAGGCCTCAGTTTCTTTATTTGTAAAATGGGGATTAATAATACTATCTACTTCCTGGCCTTGTTGTGAGGTTAGAATGAAATAATAAATGTAAAGAGACTAGCTTGATGTCTGGCATGTCATAAACACTTAGTTATTATCAGTGTTGTTGCTATTATTTCAACCACCTGGATTAACTTTAATCGCTTAAAAAATGACTTTAGAAATGTGGATGTCAGACAACTAGGGAAAATAAAAAGCCATTCATTGTTTCAGAAGCTCTTTTAACATACTATAGCAAAAACAAGCCTGTAATATACCCAATTACAAGTTGTGGCACTGGGAATGGTTTATCACCAATGATTCTCAATTATTTACCTTAATTGGTATTTGAATATATAATATACTCAGCTCATCTTTCAATGTGTCACTGCCAAAATAATCTTAACTTTTCTCGGTATGACTTTGAGGCTAAAACCTACACGTATCTCTTTGTGTTGAGAGCATCCATGAAAGTTATAACCAACAAGTATATAATACATAATTTGGAAAATATTCTTAAAATTAAATTGAGCCCTCCCAACTAATATGATGCTGCTATTTTTTTTCAACTATAACTAAATATGTCCCAGTACGATTTGAGTTAATAGATTTTCAACCATAATACAGAATCATGGAGCTTGAAAGGTCTAAAAGATACCTTGGAGATCCTGTAATTTAAGCTTCCCATTTTATACATAAGAAACACAAGCCTAAAGAGGGTATATTATTCATTTGTCATAGTCATAGGATATATTAGTGGAAAAGCCAATGAATTGTCCATGGGCTTCAGTCCAACCCAACCACCACTTTCTAGACACAGAGGCTTTTTTCTAGACTCAGGCTCGGGAGACACAGGGAGATCCTACTCTGCGCATTATCCTCTGGCTGCCCAGTGCCACCGTTCCTGGGCCTGGCCTCTGGGGCCCTCTTCCAGTCCCTCCGGCCCCAGCTCACGTGGTGAAGGGCCCATAGGACAGGCCTTGCTGGTCCCGGTGCTCCTTCCATAGTTTCATGTCGTCCCGCACTGGGTACTTGCCCTCTTGGCGCATCACTTGCTCCAGGAGTGGGGCACTGGCCAGGTGCACGTGCATCTGAGGCCCTACTCGGTTTATCCATATTGGGCCGTACTTGGCCTTGGTCAGCACCTGTGGGGTTCAACCAAAGCTGAATCATCATGGCCTAGGCAAGCAGGCACTTCCTGGAGAGGACAAACAGGATAGAGGAAATGTCCCATGGCCACACTGGAGCAGGTGGGCTGGGCAAAACTCACTGTGTAGGAGGTAGGGGCTGGGATGGCCTGTAGTCTTAAAAGGAGAACACTGGAGAAAATGGTTACACAGGAGTTAACGTATTGAGAGCAACGAGTAGCTGGCAGAACTGGGGGAACTGAGGTCTTAGAGGAATGAAATTTTGGGAAAATGAGATACCTGGTAAACTGGAGTAGGCTGAGGTATTGGGGGTCCAGGGTTTTAGGGAAACTGAGCCCTTAGTGAAGTATAGGAAAATGTCTATGGCCTCTTCATGTGTGTGTGCTCAGCTGCTCAGTCATGTCTGACTCTTTGCATCCCCATGGACTGTAGCCTGCCAGGCTTCTCTGTCCAGGGGATTTCCCAGGCAAGAATAGTGGAGCAGGTTGCCATTTCCTACTCCAGGGGATCTCTCCAACCCAGGGATCCAACCTGAATCTCTTGTACCTCCTGTCATAGAAGGCATTTAAATTTCCTGCAGTTTTCTTCCAAACACGAGAAGATAAGCATCTCGTATAACCAATAAGAAAAAAGAAATACAGTTAGAAACACCAGGAAAAATAAGAAGCTGAATGAGAAAATCAAGATGTAAGTATGAAGTAAACTATGTGGCGTGAATTTTTTTAATAAAAAATTTTATTAGCTGTGTTAAGGAAAGTAATTCTCAATATTTTATCTCAGAATTTCTAAAGCACTTGACAGTTGAGACACATAACATCTGTGAAATTGACATTGCAATGAATGATGTTTTTATAGTTGTTGAAAATAAGGGAGAAAACAATATGTTTTGGCAGGGGGAGGTAAAACTTAAAAAAATCCAGAAATACTAAGATTAAATTTATTAGCTAAATTACACATATAAACTGAAATAAAATGAAACATAGTGGTTTCCCAAGTACTTCATCTTTCATAATCTGTTACTGAATATGTTTTAAGAGGATCAGAAGTGTTCCAATATCAAAATTAGTCCAAAGGGTTTCTATAAAAGAAACATTATAATTATGGAGACAAGGGACTTCCCTGGTGGTCCAGTGGTTAAGAGTCTGCCTTTCAACGAAGAGGACACGGGTTTGATCCCTGGTTGGCAACTAAGATCCACATTCCACAGGGCAATTGAGCCCACTTGCCGCCACTACCAAGCTGTGTGCCACAACTAGAGAGAAGCCTGCCCATTGTACTGAAAGATACCACAAAGATCCTTCATGCCACAGCTGGGACCTGACACAGCCCAAAATAAAATAAATTAACTTTTTTTTTAATTATAGAGAAGAGATCTATTATGCAAATTATAGAACTCATAGTCCATAGAATCATCAATTTTACTGGGTCTTACTGTTTTCATTAAATACTAGGTTCTTATCTGAAGTTTGATTTCTTTTCCTTCTGTTAAGTTCACGTAAAATGACATGTAATGTTTTTATATAACGATGCAAACAATGCTTATCTCTAAATCATGGTTTATAGATAGTTTACTTTCTTCTTTATACTGTGATTTGTTTTTCAAGTATTCTACCTTCATCTTGGAATCAGAAAAAAATCATATTTTAAAGGACCAGATTAATAAGCTTGGGCACCACTTCTTGCCTGGAATCCAAAGCTCCTGGCACCACTTCCTGGCTATTGGTTTGGAATTTTCTGGGACATTTTCCCCCATGCCTAGACATTGCTTTCTTCTCTCTTCCTTCATACTCCTCTTCTCAGTTAGTTTACTCGGTGGAACTTAACGAGGATCTATTTATGTAAGAACTTATTTTAGAAAGACACCGGAATACTTGCTGAGAGATGTGTGCTATGTCTGTGAGCCTACCATTAAGCCGTAACCTGAACCAGTTAGAGAGCCCCAGCGTTCTCAGATAGGTCCTATCTAAATGCCCCTTTGCAGACCAGAGTCCCCTGGGGATCATCTTCCAGGATGAATGAGAGGGCTAGCCTCCGCCAAGTGAAATTCCAAAGATGGACAGTATTAAATTCATCCAATACTCATTTATTGAGCTCATATCCTGTTCCTCCTATACTGATCTAGGGGCTGGGGATACTGCTGTGACCTACTCTTTCACAGTTTATTTACATCCTAAGGCGTGAGCCACATAGTTAAGAATTGGATTACTTATGCTTATAAACGGTTCCTTAATTTTTTTTAAGATTTTTTTTTATGTGGACCATTTAAAAAGTCTCTATTGAATTTGTTACAATACAGCTTGTATTTTATGTTTTGGTTTTTTGCCCAAGATGCTTGCAGGATCTTGGTTCCCCGAACAGGGACCAAACTCATACCCCCTGCACTGGAAGGTGAAGTCTTAATCACTGGACCACCAAGGAAGTTCATTTCCCAAATTGTTTTGTAGATGTAGATGTCTGTTTCTTTAACTAAATTGAAAGTCTTCAAGGGCAGGAACCATGTTGTGCTTCTTTATACCTCCCCTACTGCTAGAAGCAGTGATAAACACATTACAGGCACTCAGTAAATATTTAGCAGTTGCCAACGAATCAAGTGGAAGAATAACAAGCTGCAGATAAGACAGAGCTTATGAGACAGAGTCAGAAAGGAAGCAGGGGAGAGGATACATAGGACACTGATAACAGTGGCTCCACTGGGGCAGGCATTAATTTGAAAAAGCCTGGAAGGATAATATGGAAAGGAAATTAAGAGAATAATTCTAATAGATAATTATAATAGCATCTTTTATGGACTGAATGTTTGCATCTCTCCAAAACTCACAGGTTGAAGCCCCAACCCTCAGTGTATATTTAAAGAAGAGACATCTAAGAAAGTATGATTAAATATGAGTGGGGCCCTGATCCAGTAGGATTAGTAAGTATCCTCCTAAGAAGAGATATCAGAGAGTTCTCTGTGTATGTGCACATACACACACACACACACACACACACACACACACACACACACACCAAGCAAAGATCATTTAAGTACACAGGAAAAAGGTAGTTGTCTGCAAGCCAGAAAAACTGTTATCAAATGCAAGTCTGTGTGCCCAATGCACAATGAGGCCAAACAATACCAAAACATCAGAATTTGGAGCAGAGAAAGGCTTACTGCAGGGCCATGTAAGGAGACAAGTGAGTGGCTCATGCCTTAAAAACCCTGAACTTCCTGAAAGCTTTCAGCAAAGCCCTTTTATAAGAAAGATGAAGGAGAAGGAGGGGCATGGTTGTGCTTGCATGCTTAGTTGCTCAGTTGTGTCTGACTCTTTACAACCCTATGGACCGTAGCCTGCCAGGCTCCTGTGTCCATGGAATTCTCCAGGCAAGAATATTGGAGTAGCTTTCCATGTCCTCCTCCAGGGGGTCTCCCCAACCTAGGAATCGAACTACACATTTCTTATATCTTCTGCATTGGTAGGCCAATTCTTTACCATTAGTGCCACCTGGGAAGCCTAGGGCATGGTTTAGTTGTTCCCCCCCCAAAAAAAATTTTCTTGGTGTCAGATCCTTTGTTCTTGAGGTCAGATCACAGTCAGGTCACCTGTAAACCTCCACCAAGACAAATGTTATTCTCTATTCTGACAAAAAAGGGCAAGGTCATGGCTCAACTTTCACTCTCTCAGATTCAGGCTAACAGGAAGGGGTCCCTGTGTGGGCTCACTGGGTCCTCCCGCCAGTGCCCACTCCTGGCTGAAGAAGCGGTTCTCAGCTGGTGGCGCCTTCAGGACCAGGTTCCCAGGCTCAGCCCAGCTGTCATCACTGAGGGAGCCAGGTACCAAGGACCGAGCTGGCCCTCAGGCTTTTCACTTAACTGGAGACAATCATTTGTATGGGATCAACAGGAATACTTGTTGTAGCACATACCAACCAGCTCACAAGAATCGCCCTTCTTTGAAAATAGCCCCAACCACAGAGGTGGACCTGAGGTAGTGACGTGAAATGTCCTTTCAACTTAACCCTGACCTCTGATCACCTCCTAGGAGCAGATAACCAATCTAAACTGTACCTATTTTT
Source organism: Capra hircus (assembly GCF_001704415.2). Taxonomy (NCBI): domain Eukaryota; kingdom Metazoa; phylum Chordata; class Mammalia; order Artiodactyla; family Bovidae; genus Capra; species Capra hircus. Next base: position 29,026,013 of record NC_030809.1, read on the forward strand.
GAAACTTGAATGGAAAGCCTGAAGCTGGATGAAGGTTACTTTCATGGCAGTGTCCAGTTTCTGAGGCCTACATGGATTGTGACCCATGAATACTGCCACTGCCATTAGGTTGCAGAGGTGGGGATGGGGGAGAAGTTCACTGCTGCCTTGAAGCCTGGGCCCAGCCAGTGGGCGGCCCTTGCAAGGACTCAGGAGCTCTTCAGGACACAGCCCCAGCCTTCAGCCCGTCCCTGGGCCTCTCTAGATCACCCCACCAGCCCCAAGACCTGAGGGCCTGGAGTGCCCTGGGGAGAGGACCATGATCCAATTCTTACTGTACCCTTTACCACAAGGACCATAGTGAGGTCCGCTATTGGTAGAGTGGGACCTCAAACCACTGTGCTAAGGGTGTCACACTAACAGTCTCCAGCTAATGGGCATGTGCCCACTCTACTCCTGTTAGAAAAAGACTCTCACCAGAAATCAACTATTCTGGTACCTTATCTTCTACTTTCAGCCTTCAGAACTGTGAAAAACATTAATTTTGTTGTTTAAGACACCCAGTTTGTGGTATTTTGTTAGAGCAGCCAGAGTAAACTAATATATAACATCCAAAAGAATAAAATTATTAACAAGAAATTTAACCAAGGAGGTAAAACACTTGTACACTGAAAACTACAAAACACTGCTGAAAGAAATTAAAGGCCTAAATAAATGGAAAGATATCCTATGTTCACAGATTGGGTAATTTAATACTGTTAAAATGGCACTGCTCTCCCAAGTGACGTACAGATTCAATGCAATCTCCATTAAAATTTTCATGGGCTTTTCTCAGAAACCAATCCTCAAATTCATATGAAATTGCAAGAGCCCTAAATAGCTGAAACAATGTTTAATAAGAAAAACAAAGATGGAAGACTCATACTTTCTGATTTTAAAACTTATTACAAAGCTACAGTAATCAAAACAGTTTGGTAATAGCATAATGATACAAGTATAGACTCAAGGACTAGAATCAAGATATCCAGAAATAAACCTAAATATCTACGGTCAACAGATTTTTGACAAGAGTGCCCAGATCATTCAGGGGGAAAAGAACAATCTCATCAATAAATAGTGTTAGGACAAATGGATAACCAAGTGCAAAAGAGTGAAGTTGGACCCCTACCTCACTTCATATACAAAAATTAACTCAAAATGGACCAAATCCCTAAATAAAAGAGCTAAAACTATAAAACTCTCAGAATAAAACACAGTGGTAAATCGTCATGATCTTGGATTTAGCAATGGATTCTTAGATTTATGGGGAAACAGTGGAAACAGTGTCAGACTTTATTTTTGGGGGCTCCAAAATCACTGCAGATGGTGACTGCAGCCACAAAATTAAGACGCTTACTCCTTGGAAGAAAAGTTATGACCAACCTAGATAGTATATTCAAAAGCAGAGACATTACTTTGCCGACTAAGGTCCGTCTAGTCAAGGCTATGGTTTTTCCTGTGGTCATGTATGGATGTGAGAGTTGGACTGTGAAGAAGGCTGAGTCCCAAAGAATTGATGCTTTTGAACTGTGGTGCTGGAGAAGACTCTTGAGGGTCCCTTGGACTGCAAGGAGATCCAACCAGTCCATTCTGAAGGGGATCAACCCTGGGATTTCTTTGGAAGGAATGATGCTAAAGCTGAAGCTCCAGTACTTTGGCCACCTCATGCGAAGAGTTGACTCATTGGAAAACACTCTGATGTTGGGAGGGATTGGGGGCAGAAGGAGAAGGGGACGACAGAGGATGAGATGGCTGGATGGCATCACCGACTCGATGGACGTGAGTCTGAGTGAACTCTGGGAGATGGTGATGGACAGGGAGGCCTGGCATGCTGTGATTCATGGGGTCACAAAGAGTCGGACATGACTGAGCAACTGAACTGAACTGAACTGAACTGAACATATGAGCAATAAAAGGAAAAAATAGAAAAACTGGACTTCATAAAAATTTAAAACTTTTGCATATCAAAGGACTTTATCAAGAATGTGAATAAACAATTTACATAATGAGAGAAAATATTGGCAACTCATATATCTGATCAGGGTTTAATAGCTAGAATATACAGAAAACTCTTTAAAACTCAACAAGAAGACAATCCAGTTTTCAAAGGATGAAAGCACTTGACATTTCTCCAAAGATATACAAATAACCAATAAACACACAAAGAGGTGTTCAACATCACTGATCATTAAAGAATGAAAATCAAAACCATAAAAAGGAAGCATTTCATATCCACTTGTTGTTTAGTCACTACGTTGTATCTGACTCTTTTGTGACCCCGTGGACTGTAGCCCACCAGGTTCCTTCATCCGAGGGATTTACCGGGCAAGAATACTGGAGTGGGTTGCCATTTCTTTCTCCAGGGGTTATATCTACTAGAATGATTTAAATCCAAAACACTCAGTATAACAAGTTGTTGGCAAGCAGGTAGAGAAATTGAAGCCCTTGTACATTGCCGATGGGAAAGTAAAAATAGTGCAGCTGCGGTAGAAAACCATTTGGCAAGTTCCCAAAAAGTTAAACATTAAGAATTACCATATGATCCAGCAATTCCATTCCTAGGCATATACTCAAGAGAAATGAAAACATATACCACACAGAGACTTGTACAGGAATGTTTACAGCAGGATTACTTATAATCATCAAAAGGTGGAAACAACCTGGAAGTCATCAACTGATGAATGGGTAAGAAAATTGTGGGATATACATACAAGGGAGTAGTATTCTGCCATAAAAAGGAACAATTCTGCCACACCCGTGGTGGATTCATGTCAATGTATGGCAAAACCAATACAGTATTGTAAAGTAAAATAAAGTAAAAATAAAAATTAAAAAAAAAAAGGAACAATTCCGCCATAAAAAGGAACAAAGTATGGGAGTACAAGACAAGCTAAAATTTGGATGAAATTTGAAAACATATGCTAACTGAAAGAAGCTGAGACAAAAGGTCTCATATTGTATGATTCCATTTGTATGATATATCTGAAAAAGGCAAATCCATAAAGATGGAAAGCAGATTAATGTTTATACCAAAGGGTGGCATGAAGGGGAATGAGGAGTGACTAATAACAGGGTCTCTTTCTAGGGTATCGAAACTTGAAAAAGTTATGAAACTAGAGAGAGGCAGTAGTTTTATAACATTAATAATACACTAAATGCTGCTGAATTGTGCACTTTAAAATGGTTCGTTGTTTTATACTTCGTGAATTTCCCCTAAGAAAAAGCCTAGAAGTTTGTGATACTTAAAACCTCCAGAGGCTCAGAAAGGGCCCTGCAGAGATTTCCCCTCAGCAAAGAGAGAACAGAAAGGGAGTGAGGGGGCTTCCCCTGAGTTGGCCCTTCTGTGGTTCCAAGACTTCCTCTCTTGTGAATCGAGAAGAGAGGACCAGACCAACATTTCCTTTGCCTTGCCAGCTACTTATATAGGATTAAAGATCAGGTTTTTAGGGGTGTTTGCTCATTTGTCTATTTGCTCTGGGAAGAAGACACTGGCAGAGACTCTTTTATAATGGGAATGCCCCCTATTGCACAAAACTGTTGCCCTTATAACTTCTGGAGGATGATTTGGCAGCCAACATATATCAAAGGCCTGCATGAAATCTTTTACTGCACTAATTCCACTTCAGGAGAATTTATTTTAAGGAGCTAATTCACGATGTGCATGATATTTAGCGACAGATATATTTATCAAACCTTTATACATTTAAAAATCTAAACATATAACAATAAGCTTCAGTATATTCTCATGTAGCCACAATGCAATACCCATTAAAAACTGTTACTCAAGTGATAGTAAAAGATATTCATATTAGTAAAGGGCAGGTTATAAAAGAGAGTATATGGTATGCTTTCATTCAAAAAGTACATATGTGGATGATGCATGGGGGAAGTGTAAAAGTCTATTCACCAAAGACAAACAAGCAGGATTAATACCTACTTGCCCTAAAGACTATGTGTATATTTATGCATTCATTTCACAAATGCTTTTTAAAAAAATTCTATTTATTTTTGGCTGTGCTGGGTCTTCATTGCTGTGTGGGCATTTCTCTAGTTGCAGCACGCAGGGGCTGTTCTCTAGTTGAGGTACGCAGGCTTCTCATTGTGGTGGCTTCCCTTGCAATGCACAGGAAGGCTCTAGGGCACAGGCTCAATAGTAGTGGCACGTGGGCTTAGTTGCTCTACAGCATGTGAGATTTTCCCAAACCAGGGACTGAATCCATGTCTCCTGCATTGACAGGTGGATTCTTTTCCACTGAGTCACCAGGGAAGCCCACAAATGCTTATTAACACCTATGTGTGCCAGACACTTCATATGTAGAGGGTGTTGAGATGGAAGATTTGGATTTTCTTTGTGTCTTTATATTTTCTGATTTCTCTACAATACAGAAATTTATCACGTATTACTTCTGCAAATTACTTCAACTAAGTCGAAATGACATGCTCTTACATGAGTTATGTAATCACAAATAATTAGTAGGCAACTCATATTTATTTGCCTTTTTTTAGAAGAAGGGTCATTTTATAGGGAAAAAAATGTGCCTGTCTCATTGTCATGGGTTTTGAATTCAAGTCAGTCATCCACAGCTGTCTTGTTCATTTCAGTTGAGGGGTCAAGGATTGCCTGGAAGGAGACTTTTGTCCTAGTTTCAGTTCCAGCTCAGAGGCTCTGTCACTCTGTTGGATAAAAGACCGGCGGTGGCCCCCTCCCAATCTTGCATGTGTCTGCAGACTCAAAGGCTTGAACCCTGTGTCAACCGAGAAAAATGCACAACCTGAAAGTTGAGGATTACGTTTTATTCAGTGAAATTTCTGAAGACTTAAGCCCAGAAGGCAGCCTCTCAGATAGCTCTGAGGGACTGCTCCAAAGAGCTAAGTGAGGAAACAGTATATGTAACAGCCTTTGCAACAAAACCCAGGTAGTTGGAACATCAGAAGATTACTGTTACTTAAAGAAAACCAGACATCTGCAATTAACGAACTTGGTGCTTTTCTATGTGAAACTGTTGGGTGGCATTGTGAGGGTCCTCTGAAGAGCTCTGTGTGGTTCTTTATGTCTCGGTGCAGAAAGAATTCCACAAGAAGCAAAGCAATGACAAGAAGTGATTTATTAGAATAGGATGTTTGTGAGGCTTACAAGCAGGCAGGTGAGGATGCTATACCCCAAGAACTTACTCAGCTACAGTTTTATAATAAAAAGAAAAGTGGGGTGGAGGGAGAAGACCTTGTTTTTCTTGAGTAGATGTCACGCTTCCATCATTAGTTCCTCCTCCAGGTTGAGCAGGGGAGTTTACATGTCTTTATATGGTCAAGCTAGGTCCAGAAATTATTGCTTTTTATGTGTGTAGAGAGCGTGTCCTAACTCACTGAGCTCACTGGGCAAGCTGTGGGTCTCATGCCACCATTGTTTTATTGCTTCAGGGCCTGTCTCATGTTTCTATTTGCGTGGTTTTGTTGCTCATTAAGCAAGCTTGCTCGGTTTTGTGGTTAAGTAAACCTGCAAGGAGATCCAACCAGTCCATTCTGAAGGAGATCAGCCCTGGGTGTTCTTTGGAAGGAATGATGCTGAAGCTGAAACTTCAGTACTTTGGCCACCTCACGTGAAGAGTTGACTCATTGGAAAAGACTCTGATGCTGGGAGGGATTGGGGGCAGGAGGAAAAGGGGACGACAGAGGATGAGATGGCTGGATGGCATCACCGACTCAATGGATGTGAGTCTGAGTGAATTCCGGGAGATAGTGATGGACAGGGAGGCCTGGCGTGCTGTGATTCATGGGGTTGCAAAGCGTCGGACATGACTGAGCGACTGAACTGAACTGAACTGAAACCTTCTTAAGTAATCATTAACTTAACAGGGGTATCCTATATTTTTTCTACTTATAATCCCCTAGTAGGATTACTTATTTAATTATCTACTTTGTCCCTTTATTCTGTCCCTGTCACATATATGCAAGAGTCTGGGCTCATTGAAATCATTCCTTTGATATGCACCTTAGCTACCTAGGGCCAGTATCTTGCTCTTTTCTACCCTGGATCCCCTCTCAGCAGATTGCTGGGGGCAGCTCCAGTGGCCAATGACTTAATGACCACAGTATCCTGTGTTGACTGATATGGCAGGCAACATTTTTTTTATCCAAACCAGCCTTCCCTGAGGCTGAATGCCCTTTCCTCCAATAACAGAACTGGAGACCTGCATGTAGCTGTCACCCAGCTATCTCCCTCCCTATGTCCCCTCTATCTCCTGACAGGCATAAGTCCTCAAAATCCTGAGAGTTTCCCATCGCCTCTGAGTTCTGACCAACGTAGCCGTGCTGTTCTCCCCTCTGAGAAAAGAGCTACAGGTAATAAAATCTCTTCCTGCAGGCTAGCAGGGGCTCCCCAACAACCTGGTACTCTACAACTCAGCATCGCAGTCATCTGACCCCTTTTGTTTAGGGCTGTTCTTTAGCGTGTGAGGGGAGGAGGAAAGTGGTGGTGGGTGGAGGGGTTGGGTGGCCAGGTTAGGAGAGAGTAGACTCATCCTGCAGAGGAGTAGGGGGTCGTCTCACAGTCCTATCTATTTCGTCCATAACCAGCCACTGAAAACTGAAATTGGTGCTTTCTGGTAGTGGGTGGGGTTGGCTGCCTGCGCTGGACCCCTGGGCTTCCAGCCACTGTGGAATTCCTGCGGTGCCTGTTCTACATTCCTGTGTCTGGGTTTCTGTAAAAAAAAAAAAAAAAAGCAACTATAATAGTTTGGGGCAAGAACCACAGTGAAGAGAGAACAAAAGGGGAAGTGATCCTGCAAGTGAGACGTCTGAGGCCATTCCTCCTACTACTTTGGCAAAAATGTGAAACCAGTAACACAATGTTTAATTATGTGACTTTCAAAAATGTTAGGAAACTTCCTCTGATGTCCAAAGTTTTAAATGTGTAATGTCTTTTTAAAAAAAAAATTTTATATATCTATTTATTGTTGGCTGTGCTGGGTCTCTGTTGCTGCATGGACTTTCTCTAGTTGCGGTGAGTGGGGAGCTACTCTTTAGTTGAGGTGGGCAGGTTTCTCATTGCAGTGGTTTCCTCTCATTGTGGAGCATAGGCTCAATACTTGCGGTTCTCGGGCTTAGTTGCTCCGTAGCACATGGGATCTTCCTGGACCGGGGACCGAACCTAAACCCATGTCTCCTGCATGGTCTACCACTGAGCCATCAGGGAAGCCCCGAGAGGAAATCTTGATTAGCAAGATAAAGATCTCAGCAGGGTTGACTGCTAAGCCCCAGCAAGGTTTGGAGTGAACTTGTCAAGTGGTTTCCCCAAACAATGTTGGAGTGACAACACAGAATCCCACTGGCAGTCAAAGAAAAATTGCTATCTTTTACCAACTAAAAAGCAGTATGTTCCTGATATAAATACTGTACTTGCAAAAGGAACCATACTCCAGGGGTGTTGCCCCCCGCTCCTGACAGACGGACTACATGGGATTTTGAACCCTCTCCTCCCAAATATTGCTGGCAGAAATAGCAACAACCTCTGATATGCAGATGATAACCACTGGCAAAAAATAAAGAGGAACTAAAGAGCCTCTTGATGAGAGTGAAAGAGGAAAGTGAAAAAGCTGGTTCAAAACTCAACATTCAAAAAACTAAGATCATGCATCCGGTCCCTTCACTTCATGGCAAATAGAAAGGGAAAAGAGGAAGGAGTAACAGATTTTATTTTCTTTGGCTCCAAAATCACTGCTGATGGTGACTGCAGCCATGAAATTAAAAGACATTTGCTCTTTGGAAGGAAAGCTATGACAAACCTAGGCAGAGTACAAAAAATTAGAGACACCACTTTGCCAACAAAGGTCCATATAGTCAAAGCTATAGTTTTTCCAGTAGTCAGGTATTAGATGTGAGAATTGGACCATAAAGAAGGCTGAGCACCAAAGAACTGATGCTTTTGAATTGTGGTGCTGGAGAAGACTCTTGACGGTCCTTTGGACTGCAAGGATATCAAACCAGTCAATCCTAAAGGAAATCAACCCTGAATATTCATTGAAAGGATTAATGCTGAAGCTCCAATACTTTGGCCACCTCATGCGAAGAGCTGACTCATTTGAAAAGACCTTGATGCTGGGAAAGATTGAAGGCAAACGGAGAAAGGGCAGCAGAAGATGAGACGATTAGACAGCATCACCAACTCAATAGACATGAATGTGAGCAAGCTCTGGAAGATAGTGGAGGACACAGGAGCCTGGTATGCTGCAGTTGATGAAGTTGTAAAGACTCAGACACGACTTAGGGACTGAAAAACAACAACCTCCCCAAAGCTGATAAAGTCACAACATCCTTTTAGAAAAATAAAAGTGGGACCCCAGCAGGCCAACTCACAAGGTATGGAATGGGCTCCCAGTGGGCAGTGGCAGGACCTGATTGCTGGTGTACTTAGCGACAAGGGGGCTGGAGTCCTTGACCGTTGTCCTGAGAGCCTAATGAATTCCACTGGTGCTTAGAGTTAAAGAGAAAAGTGTTAGTTGCTCAGTCATGTCTGACTTTGTGACCCCATGGACTGGCTTGCCAGGCTCTTCTGTCTATGGAATTCTCCAGGCAAGAATATGGGAGTGGGTAGCCATACCCTTCTCAAGGGGATCTTTTCAAGATCCCTGAGCTCAGGGATTGAGCCCAGTTTCAGGGAGATTCTTTACCACCTGAGCCATCAGGGAAGTCCTTTAAAAGGGGCCTTTTAAAGGCCCCACACAATTTTTTAGAAGCATTCCATGATTGTTCCTTTCCCTTCTGTATCACCAGGAAAGTGAAATTGCCTGGCTAGGACAGGAGGTTATGACCATACATAAAATATCTTTACTCATCCAGGGCAGTCAGCTCCTCAGAGATAGACTAAGATCCCTTCTTACAAGGAGCAGGAAAGGAGAAACTGGAAATAGATTTGGCTAAAAATCTAATGAGGCTCTTGAAGTTTGGTTGCTCCCAGTAGCAGATGCAAAAGCCACACCAGTTCTGCTTGTTGAGAAGGCATGGAAATCAATTCATCACCTAATGACTGACTTTAAGCTCCTAGAATTCCAGTTGAGCTATTTCAAATCCTAAAAGATGATGCTGTGAAAGTGCTGCACTCAATATGCCAGCACATTTGGAAAACTTAGTAAATGGTCAGTTTTCATTCCAATCCCAAAGAAAGGCAATGCCAAAGAATGTTCAAACTACTGCACAACTGTACTCATCTCACATGCTAGCAAAGTGATGCTCAAAATTCTCCAAGCCAGGCTTCAACAGTACATGAACTATGAACTTCCCGATGTTCAAGCTGGATTTAGAAAAAGCAGAGGAACCAGAGATCAAATTGCCAACATCCATTGGATCATTGAAAAAGCAAGAGAGTTACAGAAAAACATATATTTTTGTCTTACTGACTACGCCAACGCCTTTGACTGTGTGGATCATAACAAACTGTGGAAAATTCTGAAAGATATGGGAACACCAGACCACCTGACCTACCTCCTGAGAAATCTGTATGCAGGTCAGGAAGCAACAGTTAGAACTGGACATGGAACAACAGACTGGTTCCAAATAGGAAAAGGAGTACATTAAGGCTTTATATTGTCCCCCTGCTTATTTAACTTATATGCAGAGTACATCATGAGAAATGCTGGACTGGATGAAGCACAAGCTAGAATCAAGATTGCCAGGAGAAATATCAATAACCTCAGATATGCAGATGATACCACTCTTATGGCAGAAAGTGAAGACGAACTAAAGAGCCTCTTGATGAAAGTGAAAGAGGAGAGTGAAAAAGTTGACTTAAAGCTCAACATTCAGAAAACTAAGATCATGACATCTGGTCCCACCACTTCATGGCAAATAGATGGGGAAACAGTGACAGGCTTTATTTTGGGGGGCTCCAAAATCACTGCCGGAGAAGGCAATGGCACCCCACTCCAGTACTCTTGCCTGGAAAACCCCATGGATGGAGGAGCCTGGTAGGCTGCAGTCCATGAGGTCGCTAAGAGTCGGACACGACTGAGCGACTTCACTTTCACTTTTCACTTTCATGCATTGAAGGAAATGGCAACCCACTCCAGTGTTCTTGCCTGGAGAATCCCAGGGACAGAGGAGCCTGGTAGGAGGCCGTCTATGGGATCACACAGAGTCGGACACGACTGAAGCGACTGAGCAGCAGCAGCAGCAAAATCACTGCAGATGGTGACTGCAGTCATGAAATTAAAAGATGCTTGCTCCTTGGAAGAAAAGTTATGACCAACCTAGATGGCATATTACCGGAGAAGGCAATGGCAACCCACTCCAGTACTCTTGCCTGGAAAGTCCCATGGACAGAGGAGCCTGGTGGACTGGAGTCCATGGGGTTGCGAGGAGTCGGACACGACTGAGCAACTTCCCTTTCACTTCTCACTTTCATGCATTGGAGAAGGAAATGGCAACCCGCTCCAGTGTTCTTGCCTGGAGAATCCCAAGGACGGGGGAGCCTGGTGGGCTGCTGTCTATGGGATTGCACGGAGTCGGACACGACTGAAGCGACTTAGCAGCAGCAGCAGCAGCAGATAGCATATTAAAAAGCAGAGACATTGTTAACAAAGGTCCGTCCAGTCAAAGCTATGCTTTTTCCAGTTGTCATGTATGGATGTGAGAGCTGGACTATAAAGAAAGCTGAGCGCCGAAGAATTGATGCTTTTGAACTGTGGTGTTGGAGAAGACTCTTGAGAGTCCCTTGGATAGTAAGGAGATCCAACCAGTCCGTCCTAAAGGAAATCAGTCCTGAATCTTCATTGGAAGGGATGACGTTGAAGCTGAAACTCCAATACTCTGGCCACCTGATGTGAAGAACTAATTCATTTGAAAAGACCCTGATGCTGGGAACGATTGAAGGCAGGAGGAGAAGGGGACAACAGAGGATGAGATGGTTGGATGGCATCACCGACTCAATGGACATGAGTTTGAGTAAGCTTTGGAAGTTGGTGATGGATGGGGAGGCCTGGCGTGCTGCAGTCCATGGGGTTGCAAAGAGTTGGACAGGACTGAGCAACTGAACCGAACTGAAATGAAGCTCCTAGCCACTCTGGCCATGAATACCTTACTGATGACATGTGGGTGGAGGAAGAACAGGTAAAGACTAATTAGGGCTTGTTACAGTGAGTCTTTACATCCACAATGAAGCCATCATCTCACAATCACCCACAGATGACAAGAGAGGAAACTATAACTTCCTGGAGGGCCACTGTAACTCAGGTCTGGATTTATAGTGGAAATCATGAATGCCCAGATGATGAGATAGTCACTCAGGGTTAGGTGGAGCAGTTTATTTAATGAGTACCATCAATCTTTAAGGGACAGTTATATCTTCTCTTGTGCCCCGAAGAGAGATGCTGGAAAACTATTTGGTTCTAGGCAACCAATTTTCCAGAATGGAAGTCTAGACACAGATCGAGATAAATGCCCTTCAGGCTAAAAGAGGGTGTTATGGCTTGAACTGGGTCCCACTGGCAAATTTATCTGTTGAAGTCCTAAGCCTAGTACCTCAGAATGTGACCTTATTTTAAGATGATGTCTTTATAGAAGTAATCCAGTTAAAATGAGGTCACAAGGGTGGACCTGAATCCAGTATGACTGGGGCCCCCATAAAAAGGGGAAATTTGGACATAGACACACATACGTTCAGGGGAGAATGCCATGTGATCATCATGATAGTCATCTACAAGGCATGTGTCAGTGACTAACAATTACGCAGACAGAAGCTGTGGCAAAGTTATGTGGCCACTAGGCACTGGCTCTCTAGGGGTTTGGACGTGGTGCTTGCCTGACATCACCACTTAGAACACTCCATTTGAAAGATACTGCCTAGCTTGTTTTTGAGTTCTGGTGGACATTGAGAGATAGACAAAGCAAAGTGTTGCTGTACCCTGATGTGCCTCTCATGAGATGAGTCAGAAAGGAGAACACCAGAGGAATTCCCTAGTGCTCCAGTAGTTAGGACTCTGTACTTTCACTACTGTGGCCCGAGTTCAATCCCTGGTTAGTGAACTAAGATACTACAAGCTGTACGGCAAGGCAAAAAAAAAAAAAAAGGTGGGGTGGGGGGGAAGAAATGAGAACAATGCCCAAGAAAGAAGTAAACCTAGCATTAAGTGGTTAGTCACTCTCAAGATGTGCTGATTCAAATGCAGGGTATATACTTAAACCTTGGGTTTCTTGGGGGCTTCAACACACTGAGGTTCCTGACAATGCCTTGGCCTGTTTCATGGATGGATCAGCTAAGTTGAAGGCCGTGGGGTGTACTGAGCAGCTACTGTTGTGCAACACAAAGAAAAATGTTTAAAAGTATGCATGATCTGCATGGAAGGGGCGTCCCTGGCAGTCCAGTGATTAAGACTCTGTACCCCCAATGCAGGGGCACAGGTTCAATCCCTGGTCAGGGAACTATGATCCAATATGCTGCAAGGTGCAGACAGAGAAATAAAAAAACTATGCACAGAAATGTCACTTACTGGGCAGAGTTATGAGCTATGGTATTTGCCTTGAAAAGACCTATCCATAAATACCGTTACATTTTCACTGATTCAGGGCAGAATGGGCTGTTACTTGGCTGCAGGATGCCTAGCTAGTCAAGTCTCAGCCTTTCTGAGGATACCATTGTGGCAGCAGATTACACAAGATCCACACTCCCTGTCTGTGACCCAGGTGATGTCTATGGAAAAGGTGTTCTTGGATGAACATCAGTGGAATCAGCAAACTGATAAGACCTGGGATGCCCGTTGCACAAGGCATGGTAAATGGTTCACAATTCAAGACTGAGCCCCAAAACAAGTTGTCTGAACAAAGTCAAGAAAACTTGGCAGACTGCCAGCTACAAAGGTCAGTGGCAAAGGACACTTTGGGGCACATAGCAAAGGGGTACTGAATCTGGCCTGTCCTGGCAAATAGACTGTGTAGGTCCCCTATCATTCTCATAAGGATGGCATTGGACACTGGCTGCAGTAGATACCTTTTCAAGGCATGGCACTGCCATCTTCATCCACACAGCAGATGGGGGTGGAATAGGTGCATAGTCAAAGACCCTTAGATGGACTGTATTACATATTTGGATTCCCAAGAGCATCCAATCAGACAGTGGCACCACCTTTATAATAACAACTGCCTACCAGTGGGCAGCTACTTGGGGGTATTCACTGGATCTTTCATGCCTCATATCACCCCCAGGGAGCAGGTGCCACTGAAAGAGGAAACAGACACTTAAAGGAGAAGTTGAAAAAGATAACTGGACAACCAAGGCTCAGTTCCCAGTGGACACTTCAGAAAATCAGTTTGGACTATAAATGCGGCAGTTCACCAGAAGAGTACCTCCTGTTTAAGCAATTTTTCATTATGATATGGGGAAGGTGGCAAGAGGTCCAGATAGGTTGTAAGAGACCCGAACTACATAATTCCCTCTTCTCATTCTTCCACTTTTCTTCCCACACCTACCCCCTTGGGAAACCAGGCCACCAGAAATTGCAAGTAGAAAGATGAGTCAGGGAGTGAACTACTCAGATGATGGGGGACCTACACAGTCTATTTGCCAGGACAGGCCAGATCCATAACCCCTTTGCTATGTGCCCCAAAGTGTCCTTTGCCACTGGCCTTTGTAGCTGGCAGTCTGCCAAGTTTTCTTGACTTCAAACAACTTGTTTTGGGGCTCAGTCTTGTTTTGGTGCTTCTTCAGTCCCCATCTTTGCTTGCCGCTGTTGCACAATCATAGATGTTAATGGTAATGACCTTGATATGAGGTGACAACTCCTAAGATGGTCTTGATGTGGCCCCCATGTCAGGAGGTGGGAGATGTTCTAGGGTGGTACCAGGTATACAAGAAAGAAACAACTGAGGCACCTCAGGAGAAACCAGGGATCATGTGAGGATAAGACCCAGGAGGATGGGCACAAAGAATGGAGTGACTACTAGAGAGACTGCTCAAACTGGTCATGTGGTCGTGGAAATGACAGGCGCACCTGTTGGGTGTGGGACATTGGGGATCAACCCTGGGAGGCTGGGGGTGGAGGGAGGGACTATTAATCTCTCTCTTTCAATTCTTGTCTACAGACATCTCACCAGTTTAATCCAGACTGCTGTCACCACCCTCAGCTTGACCACTGGCCAGAGAGAATCTGATCTGAAAACTCTCAGAAATGTCCCAAGATCCAGTGACATCAGAAAGAACTAGTCTCCACTAAAGATGACAGAGCAAGATTAACTTTCTGGACATTGATTTGGCCTCTTCGGCCTCATCCTGCTACCGTAGGCCTCTTTTGTTTATTCATCAGTCACGGGTTGTTCTACAGGCTTCAGCATGGGTGGCAATAGACAATCACACTGCCCAGAACTTCTGTGTCCCAGCTGAGGTGGGGGAGGTGTGGCTGCTGACAACTCTAGTTGTCCCCTGAACGAGGAGCCTGGGTGCAGTCTGTTGCCGCTGCTGCTGCTGCTAACTCGCTTCAGTCGTGTCCAACTCTGTGTGACCCCATGGACGGCAACCCATCAGGCTCCCGCATCCCTGGGATTCTCCAGGCAAGAACACTGGAGTGGGTTGCCATTGCCTCCTCTGGCAGTCTGCTGCAGTCCAAATAAGCCTAGTCAAACTAGAGAGAGTCATGGTTGTAGTGACTTCCACCTGATGGTGCCTAAGACAAACAGAACAGATTTGGTATGAGCTCCTAACAGTAAAATTAGAATATCTATCTGGGGACTTCCCCAGTGATCCAGTGGCTAAGACGCCATGCTCCCAATACAGGAGGCCAGGGTTTGATCCCTGGTCCAGGAACTAGATTCCATGTGCCACAATGAAGATCTAAGATCCCACATGCCCGATGCAGCTAAATAAATATATAAAAGTAAATATTTAGAATATCTGTCTGACGGGGTGATCTCTGCCCCTGAGAATCCTTAGTTGGATCAGTGAAAGGTCAGGGTTGGAGCCATGGGGCAAACTCACACACATATCCACACATTCAAAGACCTGAGCTACAGCTTAAGAGCTCAAAACGTGAGTTTTGGCAGACTTTGTGATCCCCCTGGAACATGAGAGACTGGAGGACTATATGGTATGTCATTATACTTCAAGAAAAGCTGTCATAAGGAAAAAAAAAAAACACATTAAAATCATCTAAAAGTGAAAGTGATAGTCACTCAGTCGTGTTCGACTTTTTGCGACCCCATGGACTGTAGGTAGCCCTCCAGGCTCCTCTGTCCATGGGATTCTCCTGGCAAGAACAGTGGAGTGGGTTGCCATTCCCTTCTCCATGAAATCTTCCTAAACCAGGAATCGAATCCAGGTCTCCTGCATTACAGGCAGGTTCTTTACAGTCTAAAATCTCCCTTCAAAAAAAACAAAAAAGGAATATTGTCTTGTGATGCTCTATTCTCCTACTCAGGGGCCTGTTTGGTTTACTGATGATGGGTTCTTTGGGGAGGCTCTCAGCGCAAGAAAAACAACACTGAAACAGCAAGTAAATAGTCCTGAGGACAAAAGTGAACTCATAAACACCCAGTACTTTTTGGCCAGTGTCAACAAACCTGGCCCGAAAAGCTGGCAACCATCAGGCAGATAAACAGACGGAGAGATGTAACTTCAGGCACAGGGCACCCTTTTGCCTCTCCTGACAGATGCCAGCAAGAGGCATCATTTAGGGTCAAAGGTGAAGAGGAGTCCAGCTGGGACAGCCATGAGTCAGTGCTGTCCAAGTGTCATCAGGAGTTTAGCCTCAACCCCCTCACACAAGTGGAATTCACGTTTCCAAGTGACAGAAGGTGCTAAATATTTAACAGCATTCCCAGGTTCTCCTTGCTCTGAGTCTTGCCTTGAGCGCTCTTCTCGAAGATCAGACCAAGCCAGGGGTCCATATGGACTCATGATGAGCATGATTACTTGTACTTTTTATTTTGAATATTTTAATGTGGGTGATTTAAAAACTAACACTATATACTGTCCCTCCAGAATCAAGAACTGTTAATATTTGTCATATTTGTTTTAAATACTTTTTAAACATGAAAGCATTTCAAAGTCCCCTTTTTATCTTTCCCTTTGCCCTGGCCCCAGAGCAACCACTATCTTGAATTTGAAAAGTGTTTGTTCTGTCAATATTTATGTAATTTTGTTACATATTATATGTATATATATATACACACACACTATGATAGCTCATATCATCTTCATGTGGCTTTTAATTTCTAGAAATATTAACAGTGTCTTACATATCATGCTTATTTAAATTATATGCAGAGTACATCATGCAAAATGCCAGGCTAGATGAGTCACAATCTGGAATCAAGATTGCTGAGAGAAATATCAATAACCTCAGATCTGCAGATGACACAACCTTAATGGCAGAAAGTGAAGAGGAACTAAAGAGCCTCTTGATGAAAGTGAAAAAGCTGGCTTAAAACTCAACATTCAAAAAACTAAGATCATGTATCTGGTCCCATCACTTCATGACAAATAGATGGGGAAACAATGGAAACAATGACAGACTTTATTTTGGGGGGCTCCAAAATCACTGCAGATGGTGACTGCAGCCATGAAATTAAAAGACATCTGCTCTTTGGAAGGAAAGCTATGACAAACCTAGAAAGCATATTAAAAACCAGAGACATCACTTTGCCAACAAAGGTCCATATAGTCAAAGCTATGGTTTTTTCCAGTAGTCATGTACTGATGTGAGAACTGGACCATAATGAAGGCTGAGTGCCAAAGAATTGATGCTTTCAAACCACGATGCTGGAGAAGACTCCTGAGAGTCCCTTGGACAGCAAAGAGATCAAAGCAGTCAATCCTAAAGGATCAACCTGAATATTCATTGGAAGGACTGATGCTAAAGCTGAAGCTCCAATACTCTGGCTAGTTGAAACGAAGAGCTGACTCAGTGGAAAAGATCCTGATGTCGGGAAAGATTGAAGACAGGGCAGGAGGAGAAGAGGGCTATAGAGGATGAGATGGTTGGATGGCATCATCGACTTAATGGACATGAGTTTGAGCATACTCCAGGAGATAGAGAAGGACAGGGAAGCCTGGCGTGCTGCAGTCCATGGAGATGCAAAGAGTAGGACACAGCTGAGCAACTGAAGAACAACACATATCATTTTATACTCAACTTTGGTTCTGAGTTCTATTTCTTTAATGGAAGATAGTTGATTTACAATATTGTATTAGTTTCTAGGTACAGCAAAGTAATTCCATTTGACATATATATATACACATATGTATATATATTTTTCTTTTTCATATTCTTTTCCATTATAGGTTATTACAAGATATTGAATATAATTCCCTGTGCTATATAGTAGCTCCTTGCTGTTTATCTATTTTATATATAGTAGCGTGTATCTGTTAATCCCAAACTCCTAATTTATCCCTCTCCCTGCTAAGTTCTATATTGATATATAAAAGCTTGTGTATTCATTACAACTATTGCATAGTGTTCCACTATATGACTATATCACAATCTATCTACCCTGTTGATGGGCATTTAACATGCTTCTGAATTTTTTATTTTACAAACAAAGCTACAAAAAAAATTTTTTTGTGCATGTGTGCAGCCATTACTTCGATAATCATAAAAATGTCTGCTTTTATGCAAGACAGAAGCACTGTCATAAGGTTACAAAGACACGCACAGGATAGGTGAACAATAAGAATTTCCCTCTGATTGTGTATTGTAGAGAAACAATGGACTGAGAATAGAGGAAGATCTAAAGGTGATCCAGGAAAAGGCACTGCCTGCAACATCTTCAGAGAGGCTATTAGGAAAACAGAAGCATTTCCTATCCGAAAGCCACACTCCTGACACACCCAGAGGCAAACCTCTGCACACTGTGTACACCTGCAAGTTGGGCTGGTCTGGAGTGGAACAATGAGAGTATTCCAAGAACAAGGACAAGGTGACTAGCAATGGACACAGAACTAAAAAGAGGGTACAGACGCAGAAGTGGACATCAAAAATAAGGACACAGAGTCAAACAGGGGTACAAGAGGAAGACCTATTAAAGACTTCAAAATATTATGCTGGACCGGGAAGCTAGGTCAGCCATCCTTTTATCTCTTGCTTTCCATTCTTTTGTTGTTGTTCTTAAAAAATTTTAAGGTAATATGTATATGCACACTGTTAAAATGTAAACAGTACAAAAAGGGCACAAAAAGACTCAAAAGTTGGTGAATTATGCCTGGGCAGGATGAAGCCAGAGGAAACTCTGATGGAGGTTCATAGCAGTCCTGCAGTAAAAAGTTAAGTCTTTCTCCTAAGTCTCATCTCCAGACTCAAGACCCCTACAGAGAAGCAGCCAAAATTACCAATTTCTTGTGTGTCCTCTCAGGGGTATTTTATACACATTCTCTCTCTCTCAGTAAAAAAATTTCAAACAGTAAAAAAATTTTGCCTGCAATGCAGGAGACCCTGGTTCAGTCCCTGGATCAGGAAGACCCCCTGGAGAAGGGAATGGATACTCACTCCAGTATTTTTGCCTGGAGAATTCCATGGACAGAGGAGCCTGGTGGGCTACAGTCCGTGGGGTCACAAAGAATTGGACACAACTGAGCGACTAAGCACGATGGCATATTATATAGTTTTGGACCTTACTTTCCGCCCATATCACAGTAAGAAATTCATATTAATACACATAGATCTGCCCCTATTTTTTTTTAAAAGATTTAACATTTTAAGATGTTTTTATTTGTTTATTTTTATTATGGGTCTGCTGGGTCTTTGTAGCTGCATGCAGGCTTTCTCTAGTTGCAGCAAGAAGGAACTACTCCCTAGTTGCAGTGCACATGCTTCTCATTGAGATGGCTTCTCTTGTTATGGAGCACAGGCTCTTGGGCATACAGGCTTCAGCAGCTGCAGCACGTAGGTTTAGAAGTTTTGGCTCTCAGGTGATGACTCAGTAGCTACGGTGCACAGGCTTAGCTGTCCTATAAGATGTGGAATCTTCATGGACCAGGGATTGAACCTATATCTCCTGCACTGGCAGGCGGATTCTTAACCAGTAGACCAGCTGCCTCTATTCTTTTTAATGGTTGCATAAAATTCCATTGTATGAATGTACTACAACTTATTTAATTAGTTCCCTACTGCGACATGTAAGTCATTCTAACATTTCCCAATCAGACATACTGCTATATTGAATAGTCTGGAATATTTCATTGACCACAAATTTTATCTGTAAGATAAAAATTCTGGCAGTGCATTTGCTAAGTTGGTATAAGTGACACTTTATACCCTACTGGTAATGGTAATCGCATCTGACTCTGCGATCCCACGGACTGTAGCCCACCAGGTTCTTCTGTCCATGGGATTATCCCAGCAAGAATACTAGAGTAAGTTGCCACTTCCTTCTCCAGGGGATCTTCCTGACCCAGGGATCGAACTCGAGTCTCCTACGGCTCCTGCATTGGCAGGCGGATTGTTTACCACTGAGCCACCTATACCCTAATACCTAGTTTCAAATTTCCCCATCCCTGAGGCTTTAAAGCGATACATTAGATTCCACCAGAGTCTCAAGGACAATTTGTAAATGTCTGCCAGATGAGACTGAGGAACACTTGAGCCAAGTCAAGGTAACTGGAGGATAATCTCGGGAAGGCTTGATGGTAACCTGAGCACTGGGAAAGAAAATCCATCTAATCAACGGTATTAGCCAAACTGAAGAAAGAATGTGTTAACAGGATGAGACAGGTCATTACAAAACCCAGAAGGAGGAGCCAAACAGCAAAAATAGGCAGTGTTTATCTCTGAAGAGAGAGAGATACTTAATCTAATGAACAGGCACCAGAGAAGCACATTCAGACAGGTTTCTCCAAGGCCTAGAAGAAATTTTTTTCCACGCAATTCTATGCTTTAGTTCTGTACACCAGGCAATCGATTAAAGCAATTACTAATTCCTCTCCCTAGGTACCTGGATTCTAGGAAGAGGTTAAGCCTATTAAAGAGAGCCACATACTTTTTGATATCTCTACCATTAATAGGTCAGGTCTCCATCTTCTTCTCTAGGTTCTGGGTGTGCTCTGTAACTGCTCTGATGGGTAGAATACAGCAAAGATGATGCTATGCCAGTTTCCAGACAGAGACTTTAAGAAACTGGCAACTTCCACTTCCATCTCTTGGAATATCCACTCTGGGGGAAACCAGCACCCTGGAAGAAGTCCTGACTATCCAGAGACCCACCATGCTGTGAGGAAGTCCCAGGCTAGCTATGTGGAGAAAGAGACACTCGGCCATTTTGGTCAAACTAGTCCAGGCACCCAACATGCAACTGAAGATGCAATCTTGGAAATTCCAGCCCCAGCATGTGTGACATGAAGAAAACTTAAGGAAACCAGCTAAAAGTCAGACCTGAGGCCCAAATATATGGCCCTACTTGATCCATCTCAGACATCTTCACCCATTCAAACTAAAGCTCCACTCCACTGTGAAGCAGAGATAAGCCATTTCTGACATGCACTACCCAAATTCCTGACCCACAAAATCATGAGGATAATAACAAACTGTTGCTTTAAGTTGCTAAGTTTGGGGGTAGTTTGACAGGTAGGAGCAACTAGAATAGGGGGCTTCTGTGTGATGAAGTATAAGATTCCTGGGAGGGCTAAGTTTTGTAAATAAATACTCCAATCCACAATATGTTTCTGTGGGTTTGGCCAATGAGGGTCAGTCCCCAATAGTCTACGCATGCTGAATGAACTGACAAAATTTAGTTTCTGAACCTACAAAGCCAAAACCTGAAGGGCCAGTCTTGATCAATATGCCCATCTCCATCATTGTCTGTTTTTCACTCTATCTTATGTTAAACAACTCAGATTAGGGAGCTGAGAAGACTCTCACAAAGTTTACCACCAGATGTAGCTACTGCTCAGTACCACTCACAGCCTTTTGACTGGTACATGAAATGTATTTATTTATCAAACATTACCAAGAACCTCCCCTGTACCCAGAACTGTGCCTAATGCTGGGGGGACACAGAGCTGGGAAAAACAGGCCCATCCCTTGGAACTTCACACCCCAGTCTCTAAGCCACATAAACAGGCAATGATAAGAAACAAAGGCATTTAGGGGACTTGCCTGATGGTCCAGTGGTTATGACTTTGTGCTCATAATTCAGGGAGCCTGGGTTCAATCCCTGGTCATGGAACTAGATCCCATATGCCACAACAAAGAATTAGAATGCTGCAACTAAAGACCTGCACGCCACAACTAAAGATCCCACATGCTGCAATGAAGATCAAAGATCCCATGAGCTGCAACTAAGACCCAGCACAGTCAAATAAATAAATAAACATTAAAAAGAAAAGAAAGAAATACATGCACTTAAATATTTAGCAAACCTAAAAGGAGAAAAAGATAGCAATACAGTAGGAGACAGAAAATCCACTTCATCATCCAGACAGAAAACCAATACAGAAACATTGACTCTAAATGACACATTAGGTCAGATGAACTTAACAGATTTACACAGAACATTCCACCCAAAAGCAACAACATACACATTCTTTTCAAGCAAATATGGAACATTCTCCAGTATAGATCAAATGTTAGGCCATAAAAGAAACCTTAATAAATTTAAGAAGACTGAAATCTGATCAGGCATCTTTTCCCACATAATGGTATGACTAGAAATCAACTGCAAGAAGACATCTGGACAATTCACAAATACTGGCTAAAGGGATAAAACTACATGGAGATTGTGGAGATTGAACAACATGCTACAGAAACTACTAAGTCAAAGAAGAAATCAAAAGAGAAGTTAAAATAACTAAAGATGAATGAAAATGGAAAATACACCATACCAAAACTTAAAGGAAGGGGTGCCTAGGTAAAGGAGGCTGGGGATGCAAATGTTTGCTTGAGATATTTAAGGACGATTCCCTAGGTCCTGTGGGGATTCCTGAGCAAGTGAACAACTAATCAAACATGCTTTTAGGGGCACTGATGTGGCAGTGGTGTATGGGCAGATTGTTGTGGCAGATCAAGCAATAATGGAGACCAAGCAGGAGGGAACACCCAGACATCATCCCTTTCCAGAGTCACTATGGGGCTGCCCATGCTGCCAGCCAAGATGCAGACAAGCAAGGAGGTTGACATGGTGATGAAGCTGCTGAACATGGGAATGATATCCTCTGTGTTGGGCAGAACAAAGCCCACTGGGTTCAAAAGGTCACAGATCATCTGGCCTTTGATGTTAATGTCCAGTAGAAGGTGGGAACAGAGGCTTTGGGAAAGGATGCAAAGAGTGGTAAAAGCCAAAATTGATGGCAGGCAGCAAAAACAGTTTCAAGAAGGAAGTTCATAGCAATAAATGCCTACATTAAGAAATAAGAATGATGTGAAAAACAGAAGAAGAAAAAAAACAAGGAAGGTCTCAAACAACATAATGTTACACCTCATGGAACTAGAAAATAGAAGGACAAACTAACCCCAAAGTTATAGAAGGGAAAAATGAAGATCTGAGAGAAAGAAATAGAGACTAAAAAGACAATAGAAAAGATCAGTGAAACTAACAGCTGGCTTTTTAAAAAGCCAAACAAAATAGACAAAGCTTTAGCTAGACTCACAAAGAAAAAAAGAGAAGAGAACTCAGATAAATAAAATCAGAAATGAAAGAGGAGACATTACAACTGATACCACAGAAATACAAAGGATCACAAGAGACTATTGTGAACAATTAAATGCCAACAAATTGAATAACCTAGAAGGGATGGATAAATTCCTAGAAACACACATCATACCAAAATTGAAACAAGAAAAATAGAAAATCTGAGCAGATCAGTTACTAGTAAAAAGATTGAATCAGTCATCACATCTCTTAACAAACAAAAGTCAAAGGTCAGATGGCTTCACTGGGGAATTCTACCAAGCATTTAAGGAAGAATTAATACCAAACTTTTCCTCAAAAGTGGGGGATGGGAGGAGGGAACACTTTCAAACTCATTTTATGATGCTGAAATTTGCCTAATACTAAAACCAGACAAGGACACTACAAGAAAAGAAAATTACAGGCCAGTATTCTTGATGATTATAAATGAAAAATCTTCAACAAAATACTACAAACCAAATTCAACAACATATTAAAAAAAAAATTCTCCATGATCAAGACAGATTTATTTCAAGGATGCAAGGATGGTTGAACAACTGCAAATAAATGAGCGTAACAACACATTAAGAAAATGAAGGATAAAAATCATAGGGTCATCTCAACAGATACAGAAAAAAACATTTGACAAAATTCCACATTCGTTTATGATAAAAATGCTAACAAATGTGGGTATAGAGAGAATGTACTGTTAACATAGGAGTTCTCTTGAGAGTCCCTTGAACTGCAAGGAGATCAAACCAGTCAATCCTAAAGGAAATCAGTCCTGAATATTCATTAGGAGGACCGATGCTGAAGCTGAAACTCCAATACTTTGGCCAATGATATGAAGAACTGACTCATTGGAAAAGACCCTGATGCTGGGAAAGATTGAAGGCAGGAGGAGAAGGGAACAACAGAGAATGAGATGGTTGGATGGCATCACCGACTCAATGGACTGAGTTTGAGTAAGCTCTGGGAGTTGGTGCTGGACAGGGGAGCCTGGCGAGCTGCAGTCCATGGGGTCACAGAGTTGGATACGACTGAGCAACTGAACTAACTGTTAACATAATAAAGCTTGTATATAACAAGCCCATGGCTAATATCAGAGTCAACTGAAAAGCTGAAAGCTTTCCCTGTAAGATCAGGAACAAGACAGATGCTCACTCTTGCCACATTTATTCAACATAGTATTGGAAGTCCTAGACAGAGCAATTAGGCAAGAAAAAAAGAAGGTATCCAAATCAGAAAAGAAGTAAAACTATCACTATTTGAA
Source organism: Capra hircus (assembly GCF_001704415.2). NCBI lineage: Eukaryota > Metazoa > Chordata > Mammalia > Artiodactyla > Bovidae > Capra > Capra hircus. The sequence goes on from NC_030809.1 coordinate 29,049,882, forward strand.
GATGACCTGATATTATATACAGAAAACCCCAAAGACTCTACCAAAACAACTATTAGAAGCAATAACTGAATCCAGTAAAGCTTCAGGATAAAAAATCAAAATACAAAAATCAGTTGAATTTCTGTAAGCTAATAACAAATGATCAGAAAGAGAAATTAAGAAAATACTCTCATTTAAAATTGTATCAAAAAAATAAAATATCCAGGAATAAATTTAACCTGTTCACTGAAAATTATGACATTGAAGAAAGAAATTAAAGAAGACAAACAAGTGGGAAGATATTCCATGCTCATGGACTGAAAAAACTACTATCCAAAGCAATCTACAGATTCATTGCAATTCCTACTAAAATTCCAATGACATTTTTCACAGAAATAGAACAAACAATCCTAAAGTTTACATGTAACTAAAAATGACCCTGAATATTCAAAGCAATCTTGAGAAAGAAGAACACAGTTGGAGGGTTTGTGTCCTGATTTCAAAGTATATTACAAAGCTATTATGCCAATAGGTATTGGCATAAACACATATACACACATTAGTGGAAGAACAGAGACCCTAGAAATAAGCCCATATATATATCATAAATTATTTATGATGAGGGAGTAAAGAATATATAATAGGACAGCCTCCTCAATAAATGGTTTTGGGAAAACTGGATAGCCACATGCAAAAGATTACTATCTTACACTATACACAAAACTTAACCCAAAATGGATTAAAGATCTGAACATAAAATCTGAAACCATAAAAATATCCCAGAAGAAACCATAAGTGGTAAGCTACTTGATGTTAGCCTTGATGATGATTTTTTTTGGATTTGACAGCAAAAGCAAAGGTAATAAAAACAAAAATAAACAAGTTGGACTACATTAAACCAAATAACTTCTGCACAGCAAAGGAAACCATCAACAAAATGAAAAGACAACCTACCAAATGGGATAAAATATTTGCAAATCATATATCTGATAGGAGTTAACATCCAAATACATGAAGAACTCAAACAATTCAATAGTAAAACAAACAAATAAAATCCAATTAAAATATGGGCAGAGGATCTGAATTGACATTTTCCTATAAAAGACATACAGACGGCCAACAGGTAAAAGAAAAGGTACTCATTGTCACTAATCATCAGGGAAATGCAAATTAAAACTTTAATGAGACATCACCTTGTACCGGTCAGAATGGCTCAAAGACCAAAAAAAAAATAAGCGTTGGGAAGGATGTGGAGAAAAGGGAACTCTTGTGCACTGTTGGTAAGAATGTATATTGGTACAGCTACTATGGAAAACAGTATGAAGGTTTCTCAAAAAATTAAAAATAGAACTATGATATGACCTAGTAGTTCTACTTCTGGGTATTTATCCAAAGAAAATGAAAACACTATTTACCTTAATGTTCACTGCAGCAGTATTTACAATAGGCAAGCCATAGAAGCATAGAAGCAACCTAAGGGTTGATCAATGGATAAATGACTAAATAAAGTGTCTCACACACACACACGGGAATATTATTCAACCATAAAAAACAAGGAAATCTTGCCATTTACAACATGGATATACTTGAAGGAATTATGCTAAATGAAATGTCAGACAGAGAAAAGCAAATACTGAATGATCTCATGTATATGTGGAATCTAAAATCAAAACAAACTAAAACAAAACTCAAACATACGGAAAACCGATCACCATCGGTTGCCAGAGGTGGGGGATGGGAGGAGGGAAAAATGGATGAAAGTGGTCAAAATGTACAAACTTTCAGTTATAAAATAAGTGGGGATTACAGGACTACCTCCCAGGGTGTAATACACAGGATGATGACTATGACAACACCGTACTGTATATTTGAAAGTTGTTGAAAGAGTAAATCTCAAAGTGCTTCTAGCAGGAAAAAAATTTTTTCTTAAGTATATACATATATAAAAAAGAAACATGATACATGAAATGACAAATATGTACAGGAAGCATTAGGGAGTCACCAACCCAGGCAGTCCACAATCAGAGCTACAGAATAGACAGTTGATCTTATCATTCTCAGGGTCGACACCTTTGAAAGATATCAATTTGTTGTAAATTTACATATAAATTTAAGATATGTTCACATTTCACTTTTTCAGCACTCTTGTCATTATTTTAGTTAGAAAAGAGAAGGGAACTGGCATTTATGCACTTGCCTGATTCTCACATGTCTCAATTCCCAGTCCGACCCCTTAAAGTCCTACAATGCTTCCCTAAGCTGATTTTATTAATTTTATGTGTAATATGCAGTTTTGGACAACTGATGGTACAGGGGACATTATGGTCAGCTACCCTTATCTCAGTTCCACTCCTCCTCCTATGCAGTCGACACCTATTTAGGTGGCAGGGATCCCAGTCCCAGCTTTAGGAGTGAGCCTGCATGAGTCTAAGCTATAGTGCACCTTTGGCCACTATGATGGGTTCAGGAATGGGCAATTAACCCAGGCCAATCAACTAAGTTCTGTGAGACAGCAGAGCCAAGAGAACTTCAGAAGAATAAAATGGTGGGTTGGATGGTCTCATGAATACCTGGAGCAAACTATGCCTGGTGGGCACACAATTATTAGACTTTTCTAATAGGAACCAATGAAGCTGCTTCATAGTTTAAACCAGTGAGAATGGCAACCAAACAGATTTGAACTGATACAAAGTGAGTCACTGGAAGCATCCTCTTACTCAAAAAAAGGGTATTAATGGGCTTTTAAGGATGCGCAGCCTTCCACTCTATACTAACTCACACCAGCCACACAGCGGAGGGGTTAATGTATGGCCCATGGAGCAGCCCAGGTTCATGTGACTCCAGATCTTTGAGATACAAAGGCTGGAGCCAAGAGGCTCTGAAAAATTCGAGTCCTAATCTCTCCTTTAAAAGGCCACACATTTCTGGCTTTCTCCTGCTTCCTCTTCTACTTTCTGGGGCAGTCGAGAATTTCTTTGGTAGTTACTGCTATAGAGATAATCCTGAGGAAAAGTTCCCAGTAAACTTTCCCTGAGAAATGGTAAGAAGTCTTAGTACCCACCCTCGGGGCATCCACTGGGCTGCTCACATTTCTAAAGGTTAAATCAAGCAGGAGAAGCTCTAAGGACTTTGTTTCTTGGCTTACTTGGTTTCTTGGAGCAGAGCACACAGCAAATGATTTTTTTTAACCATCTCTGAGTGCATTGTGACCTGCCCACCATATCTCAAAAACATGAACCCAACAGAGAAGACCCCAGGGAAGATGGCAGTGGCCCAGTCAGGTGCAGAGAAATTGTTCAGTTTGGACTTTCAAAGCCTCACAGTCATTTTCTCTCTCATTGTTAACTCTCAGTCCAGTTTCCAGAGGGTGAGGGGAGGTGGTTGCTCAAATACTGCCATTTCTATTGCTATCAGAGGCTCTGCTTCTCTTGCCCAATCCATCCCATGGCACATAACTGGGCAGTGTCCCTTGGAAGCCATCTTCTCCCCATGCCTGCTCAAGAGCCCACCATGACCCCTCAGAGGAACCCCCAGCACCCACAGTCTGGCCTTCAAGGCCCTCCTCAAAGGCCTGTCATATCCCAAGTCCCCACAGTTCCTCCTCATTTTTCACTACTGCCCAGCATAGCCACTAGGTGACCAGTCAATTCATCAGCCCAGCCCAAGGGCTGTCTATGCTTCCTGTCAATCACTAATAACCTCACATGTGCCTGCATGGCACAGTCTAATCAAAGGTCCCCAGCCCCAGACTGGCTTCTCCTCCCAGGGCACTCAGGTCTTCTTTCTGAAATTAGTTGATTACTGATTTGTTTACTCCGACTCATTGGAAAAGACCCTGATGCTGGGAAAGATTGAAGGCAAGAGGAGAAGGGGATGACAGAGGATGAGATGGTTGGATGGCATCACCAACTCAACGGACATCATGAGTTTGAGCAAACTCCAGGAGCTGGTGAACGACAGGGAAGCCTGGCGTGTTGCAGTCCATGGGGTGGCAAAGAGTCAGACACCACTTAGTGACTGAAAAACAACAATCCCCCTCTTCCCGAAAAGGAGCATTTAACCTCCATGTGGATATTGGTCATAATTTACTGAAGCTCAGTTCTTAGAAAAGTTCCTGGGGTAGAGTGGGTGCGTTAATATTTAATAGTTATCAGGAAGACAGATCCCATGTGAATCTCTTCGGTTCACTTCCTAAAACCTCTCCAACTTAATCAACATTGGGTTTTCCAGTCTCTGTCCATTGACAGTGGGCTATCCAACCCTGCCTCATAACAGTGTTCACTGGATATTGATTTCTTAATAACAAAAATGTGCCTTTTCATTAATGTCTATGATTTTCCTTTCACTCTTTTAAGCAATGACATCTTTCTTTCCATTAAGGGCAAATTTACCCTGCAAATTGCCAAACCTCTGCAATCCTCCAGAAACCACTTCCTTTGAAAGAAGTCTGGTAGGGATAGCACCACAGAAAAAGTGGTTCTATAACATCACGCAGCTTGCACACTTGCATCTGCTATTCTATTACCAAGACAGTTCCCTTCTCTCCCAACCTCTATCCATTTTAATCCTAGCCTCCCGACTCATTTCTTACCTGTGCCCTCCGGCTTCACGCCCCTCCTTGACCTGTTTGTTCATTTCAACACAGAACCGATTCACACGTCCAAGGTTATGACCACAGCCCCAGTCGGTCCCGGGCTACGTTCTCCTGATGTCCTCCACTTTTTGTTCATTGTCTCCTCATCCCCAGCCTCTCTGCCCCGGTGCTCACCGCATCCCTTTGGCGCGAGCCCCACCACCACCGCCACCACCCTCCCTCGGTTACCTGGAGCTGGTGCAAATGCAGAACATAGCCTTGCACCAACAGCTGGAATAAGAGGCGCAGCTGCCCTGGCCCTGAAAGCTCGTCCAGGCTCCGCAGCCTCCGATCTCCAGGCCCGGTTCCGGGAGCCTCAGCCGCCTGGGCCGCAGGGAGGGCGGAGGGGATCGCCGCCTTGGCTCTGGCCCCGTACGAGCCGAGGCCAGGGAGTGCCGCCCGCGTCCCCAGCAGCGCCAACCGCAGCCTCGCGGAGCCCAGAGCGCCCATTCGGTTCATGGCTCGCCCCGCCGCGCCTTTGGCTCGCGAGCCAGAGAGCCTGGAATTTGCCCAGAGACAGAACAGCAGGGGCGGGTTCAAGGGTACCGGTGGCCCAGGGCGGGCCGGACTAAGGCGGGCCCTTATTGTTCCCTTTTCCTCGCGGTCTTCAGTCCCTCCAGATATGACCTAAGGGACTCACAGAAGTCACCCTTTCCAACTGGAAGCCTCCTGGCTCGGGAAGGGGCCCGACAACCCCAAGGCAGAAGATGCGCGGGGGACTTAGGGGAGCCCGACGGAGCTCTGACTATGGCCGCCCCTCCCGCGACTGCCCACCTCGCACTTCCGCAAGCTCTCGAGGAGAACTCGAAGTTCGCTTGGTCTCAACTCCGGGGAGGAGTGCAGCGAAGTTTTGAACAGCCCCGGAGCCCTCCAAGGCCGCGAGGCCCCACCCAGGGAGACCGGCCTTCGCTTGCCCGGCGGGCTGGCCTCCTCTCTCCCCAGGGGCGAGATGGAGCCGGCCGCTGGCTTTTTCCAATTAGTCCCCAGGATTAATCCCGGAGTCCGAGCACTGAGCAAGGAAAGAGCCAAAAAAAAAAAAAAAAAAAAAAATCCTCCAAAGGAAAAACAAAATCCCAGAAAACCCGATCCTGTATCCAGGGTCGTCTGATTCTTTGGAGGGAGGAAGCCAAAGTAACTAATTTAAATATTAGGTGTTTTGTTTTTGTTTTTGTTTTTTAATGCAATTCTACCCTCTCTCCCTCCCCATCACCCACTCACTCCCTTGTCAGCTGCGGGAGGATTTCTCAAACGCCAGGTTGAGATTACTGGGTTGAGATTACGTTTAATGAATGTGACCAAAATGATCTTTTAATAAGATGGAAAAGAATAAAGTAGAACAGAAAATATTTCAAGAAGTATTATTTCATGAAATCTTCATTTCATATATGTATATTCGAAGTACAAGTTTCAAAAAGTTAAAAACATGACTTATACACATATAAGATAAACAAGGAGTCAAAGTTTACTCAACCCATTAGAGGTGGAACCAGCAGAACCATAAAGTTTGTCCTAAGAGCATTTGAAGAACTGGTTATTCATAGGCAGGCGGAGGCAGTAAAAGCCTGTTAAGATCAAGAGACAACAGTTAGACTGATAGCTCATGTAGCTAGTTGTGGGTTTCTTTTTATTTATCCCCTTAGGGGGTCATAGAGTTTCTTGACTCTGTGACTGAATATCTTTCATTAGTTCTGGAAGTTTTCAGACTTTCAAACTTTCCTTCTACCCCATGTACTTTTCTCCTCTCCTTCTAGGACTTCAAATTATATGTTAGACTTTCTAAATGTATCCTCCCTGTATCTTACCCTCTCTTCTGTACTGTTCTATCATTTAGTCCCTTCTAGTTCATTAATTCTCTCTTCAGCTGTGTCTATGTTAAATCTATCCATTGAATTTTAAATTTCTATTATTGTATTTTTCAGTTTTCAGTTTTGATTAGTTTTCTTAAATCTACTTTTTAAATATTTCTAATTTTGTACCAAATTCTTAATTTTATTTTTTCTTATCCCCTTTACTTTCGTAAGCATAGTTACAAAAGTTCTAAGGATTATGACCAATAACTCCAATATATGGAAGCTATGTGGAACAATTTCTATTGTCCATTATTTCTGGTGGTTTTGTGCATATTGTCAGGTTTCTTCCTGGGCCTGGTTTCTTTTGATTGTGTGTTCATTCAGAAAATGTATTCTTTTAAGTTTCTGGCAGAAAAAATTTGAAGTTTAGGATGATTTCATTTTCCTCGCAGAAGATTTACTTTTGTTTATTGACAGTTGCCTAAAGGCACCCACAATCCAGAATCACCAGAATTCCAGTTTCAAGGAATGAGATGCTTTGAAGCTGTACTGCCATCCTTTAGAAGGCTAGTGTATTTCTAGTTCTTAATCCTTTTGGGTTCCAACTCAAAGTTTGGGTATAAGAGATTATGGACTTCAGTTATACTTCACATAGCCCCATAAATCTAAACCACTCAGCTTCTCAGCTTCTTTCTCTGAAAATGGGAAATACTACTTCAAGGAACGGGCTTCTCCTGTTGCTCAGTGATAAAGAATCTGTCTGCCAATGCAGAAGACTTGAATTCAAGCAGGAGATGTGGGTTCCATCCCAGGGTCAGGAAGATCCCCTGGAGGAGGGCATGGCAACCCACTCCAGTATTTTTGCCTGGATAATCCCATGGACAGAGGAACTTGGTGGGCTACAGTCCATGGGGTCGCAAAGAGTTGGACATGCCTGAGCTTCTGAGCAGCATGCACTAAGAGGACAGTGGTACCTAATACTAACTTACCTTGGGGGTTCTGTCTTCTCCTGGTTCTTATCTGATAACCCTTTATTGCCTTGTTCGTTCTCTGATGCTGATGCCTTTAAGAGAATGCTGGTCATATTTGATTCAGCTTTTCAAGTTATCCTTTGAAAGAGAGTTGAGTCCAGTATTAACAGAAGTGGAAATCCAATTTATGCTTTCATCTTTATTCATTTTCTGCATTCTGGTTTCATTTTCTTGATATATTTTATTTTTGTTGTTGTGAAGTCACTCAGTCATGTTCAACTCTTTGCCAACCCCATGGATTATAGCCTGCCAGGCTCCTTTGTCCATGGGATTTTCCAGGCAAGAATACTGGAGTGGGCTGCCATTTCCTTCTCCCGGGATCTTCCTAACCCAAGGATCAAACCCAGGTCACCCACACCACAGGCAGACTCTATCGTTTGAGCTACCAGGGAATTCGATTGTATTTTTAATCTTTTTTTAAAAAAATCATTGTTTAATACAATTTTGTTTCCTAATAAATGGATTTAATGCTGCATATTTTCTTTTTTTTTTAATATATTTTATGTGTTTGGCTGTGCTTAGTTGTAGCATGTGGGATCTAGTTCCTCAACCAAGAATCAAACCCAAGCCCCCTGCATTGGGAATGCAGAATCTTAGCCACTGGACAACCAGCAAAGTCCCCATATTTTCATGATACTATTTTGGCCATATCCAATGAGATCAGTATGCAATTTCTTTCACTGTCCTTCATTTCCCAATAGTTTGTAATTTCCACTTTGATTTTCTTTTTAATCTAACAGTCATACAGAAAGTTCTTTTTATTTACTTGTAAATGGTTGTAGTTTCCCTTTTATTTTGAAAAGGACCATTCATTTATTATTAATTTATAATATTATTTTGTGGTCAGAGTGTATATGATCTCTTTTTTAGAATTGTTAATGTGTCTTTGATGGTCTAGTCCTTTATTTTTCTGAATGTTTCACATGCATGTTTGAAAAATATGTATTTTCTGTTTATTAACTTATCAATTTTGTTATTTAAATCTTCTGTAGCTTTACTTTTGTTAATTTCTGAGAGAAGCCCATTCAGGTATTCCCCAAATTTTATGAATTTGTGAACATCTATTTTTCTTGTATTTCCAACATCCTTTGCTTTATATTTTGAAAATCCATTTTTAGTTTCATAAAAACTCATGACTATTTTATAGTCTTGATGGATAGCATCTTTTATAAATTTGAAATATTAAATTGCTTTGGATTTAGTTTGTTTGACTTTAATATTGTTCAGTTCAGTTCAGTTCAGTCGCTCAGTCGTGTCCAACTCTTTGCGACCCCATGAATCGTAGCACGCCAGGCCTTCCTTTCCATCGCCAACTCCCAGAGTTCACCCAAACTCATGTGCATAGACTTGGTGATGCCATGCAGCCATCTCATCCTCCGTCGTCCCCTTCTCATCCTGCCCCCAAACCCTCCCAGCATCAGGGTCTTTTCCAGTGAGTCAACTCTTCACATGAGGTAGACAAAGTATTGGAGTTTCAGCCTCAGCATCAGTCCTTCCAATGAACACCCAGGACTGGTCTCCTTTAGGGTGGATCTCCTTGCAGTCCAAGGGACTCTTAAGAGTCTTCTCCAGCACCACAGTTCAAAAGCTTCAATTCTCTGGCGCTCAGCTTTCTTCACAGTCCAACTCTCACATCCATACATGACCACAGGAAAAACCATAGCCTTGACTAGATGGACCTTTGTTGGCAAAGTAATATTTCTGCTTTTTAATATGCTATCTAAGTTAGTCATAACTTTCCTTCCAAGGAGTAAGTGTCTTTTAATCTCATGGCTGCAGTCACCATCTGCAGTGATTTTGGAGCCCCAAAAAATAAAGTCTGACACTGTTTCTACGGTTTCCCCAGCTATTTCCCATGAAGTGATGGGACAAGATGCCATGACCTTAGTTTTCTGAATGTTGAGCTTTAAGCCAACTTTTTCACTCTCCTCTTTCACTTTCCTCAAGAGGCTTTTTAGTTCCTCTTCACTATCTGCCATAAGGGTGGTGTCATCTGCATATCTGAGGTGATTGATATTTCTCCCAGCAATCTTGATTCCAGCTTGTGCTTCTTCTAGTCCAGCGTTTCTCATGATGTACTCTGCATATAAGTTAAATAAGCAGGGTGACAATAGACAGCCTTGACGTACTCCTTTTCCTATTTGGAACCAGTCTGATGTTCCATGTCCAGTTCTAACTGTTGCTTCCTGACCTGCATATAGGTTTCTCAAGAGGCAGGTCAGGTGGTCTGGTATTCCCATCTCTTTCAGAATTTTCCACAGTTTATTGTGGTCCATACAGTCAGAGGCTTTGGCATAGTCAATAAAGCAGAAATAGATGTTTTTCTGGAACTCTCTTGCTTTTTCGATGATCCAGCGGATGTTGGCAATTTGATCTCTGGTTCCTCTGCCTTTTCTAAAACCAACTTGAACATCAGGAAGTTCACGGTTCACATATTGCTGAAGCCTGTCTTGGAGAATTTTGAGCATTACTTTACTAGTGTGTGAGATGAGTGCAACTGTGCAGTAGTTTGAGCATTCTTTGGCATTGCCTTTCTTTGGGATTGGAATGAAAACTGACCTTTTGCAGTCCTGTAGCCACTGCTGAGTTTTCCAAATTTGCTGGCATATTGAGTGCAACACTTTCACAGCATCATCTTTCAGGATTTGAAATAGCTCCGCTGGAATTCCATCACCTCCACTAGCTTTGTTTGTACTCCTACTTTATTTTCAAGCATTTGTTTCATATATCTTTTATTGGTCTCTCCTATTTTTCAGTCATTCTAAATTATTTTGATTTAGAAGTATCTGTTATAAATACCATGTGGCTAGATTTTTTCTTACCTAACAAGAGAATCTTTAAATAGGAAACATTATTTTTATAACTTGAATGAAAGTTTAAAAGTAAATAAATGAAAGAAAAAGCATAATTAATGGATAATTCATAGAAGAGGAAATATGCATAGAGGAAGGAATATTGCTCTTTAGCACATGCAAAAATGTTCCACTTTACTTGCAAGAAAGACAAATCAGAATTACATTAGAAACCATTTTTCACCTATAAGACTGACAAAGATCAAAAGTTTGATACCACTATGCAGTTGAGGGTGTAGGGAAACAAACTCTCCATCATGGTTTAAGGGAGTATAATTGCTGCAGAGTTTTCAAAATTTAAGGTGTACTTACTTTTGAGCCAGAAGTCCTACTTGTAGAGATATTTTTCCTACAAATATACTTGCACATTTGCAAAATCACAAGTATACAAGGATACTTATAACAGCGTTGTTTGTACAGACAAAGAAAATAATGGAAACAACCTGAACATATCAGTAAGGGACTAATGAAATAAATTCTAATAAATCCATGCATTGGAATCATTTGGAACTTTTTTGAAAAAGAAACAGTGATACAGCTCTAGGTGTACTGATACACAACAACTTCCAAGATATATTTTTTTAAATAAAAAGCAAGATGTAATGGTATGGTAGGCTACCACATAATGTTTGCATATGCATGGAATATCTCTGGAAGAATACACATGAAATTTGTATTAGTAATGGCCTTTAGGACAAAGGTGACAGGGATGTAACTTCAAAGGATGGTTTTTGGCTCTTGGAATTGTGTAATGTGTATTGTAATATGCCGTTTTTTTTTTCAAGTGGCTTATTCAAAAGCCACTAACAAGAGAAGCCACTTAGTAAACCTTTTTTTTTTTTTTTTTTTTTTGACATTTCTGGAAATTTGTTTCCCAATGTAACATCTGACTGTTAACTTGGTCACTTGGGTCCTCACCTAAAAGTAATTGTTGTTCAGTCACTCAGTCATGTCCAACTGTTTTCGACCTCATGCACTGCAGCATGCCAGGCTTCCTTGTCCTTCACCATCTCTCGGAGTTTGCTCAAACTCATGTCCATTGAGTCAGTGGTGCCATCCAACCATCTCGTCCTCTGTCATTTCCTTCTCCTCCTGCCTTCAATCTCTCCCAGCATCAGGGTCTTTTCTAATGAATTGGCTCTTCACATCAGGTGGCCAGATTATTGGAACTTCAGTTTCGGCATCAGCCCTTCCAATGAATATTCAGGATTGATTTCCTTTAGGACTGACTAGTTTGATCTCCTTGCTGTCCAAGGGACTCTCAAGAGTCTTCTCCAACACCACAGTTCAAAAGCACCAATTCTTTGGTGCTCAGCCTTCTTTATGGTCCAAACTCTCACATCCATGTACGACTACTGGAAAAACCATGAGTTTGACTAGATGGACCTTTGTTGACAAAGTAATATCACTGGTTTTTAATACACTGTCTAGGTTTGTCATAGCTTTTCTTCCAAGGAACAAGTGTCTTTTAACAATGTATTAAAACAATTAAATCCTTACATACATATAGTACCTAATTTTTTTCTTTATTTACTTCTTTTTTTCCTCTTTCTTTCCTATTTCAGGGGAAGGAGGTATCTAGAAAGAAGTGTTTGGGGAAAAACATATATTTGAAGATATCCAGGAATTAAGTACAAGGACAAATATTATGCATAAATAATGGTTTGAGATGTGAGAGTAGGTAAAAACTAGTCTGATTCTTTTAATTAACTCACACATTTTTGTGATTTTGCAAATGAAAATAAACAAACAAAAGCTTTCTAAGCCTCCTGAGCATAGACAATTTATGTTTACGTTGCTTCCCAAGGAATTAAATTATACAGCAAAACATCCCCAAAGTAAAAATCACCAATAAACCACCACTTGAAAAAGCATATAAAGTAACAAATTGAAAGATTTCTGCTCTGCTTCCCCAACTACATTCCTTTAAAATGAAGTCCTGTTCATAATTTACTGCATATTCTTCCAGACCTTGTTCTATATTTATATAAACTCTTTTTTTACCTGTCGGTGAAAAAAATCATGTTGATACTTTAATGCAAATCCTTTAAATACTATTAAGTCTCAGGGCTTTAAAAAAAGATATGTCTTGTGACTATTTCTATTTCTTCCATGAAGTTCTTAGTCATATCCTTTGATCTTTTTCCTATTGGATTTTTTTGCCTTTTCTTATTAGTTTGTTGGTGTTCTTTTTCTACTTAGGGAGATCTGTTACATGTATTGCAAGTATTTCCTCCTGGTTGTCTGTTCTTTATATCTTGGCTATTATTTAGGGTACCTTTGTTAATTTCTGTGTGGTGCAATCTAGTGTTTTTTTCCTTTTATGGCTTCTGAGTTTCATATTTTGCTTAGGAAAATCGCAAGATTATTAGGGAAAAAAATCCTCCTATGTTGTACCTTATATGTGACAACTTCATTATTTTACCTGCTACTTTTTTTTTCACAGTTAGCAATTCAATCCATCTGGAATTAATTTTTGGCTTTGGTGTGATCTAGGATCTTATTATCTAATTATTCCCACATCACTTAATTAAATAATATACATAAATAATTTATTAATTAAATGAATAATAACAATTTAAATAATAAATTGTTCCAACATTTTATTAAATGATAGCTCAGGATTTTGATGGATACCCCATCTCCTATCTGGGAGCAACATTCTTTACATTACAGGACTTAGTTGGAAATTTGATCTTCCATTCCACTCCAGAACGTTCCTTTGGTGCCAAGTAGCTCTCAAGAATTGTGTCTAGATCATCCCCTGCTGGGCTTCTCAGGTGGCTCTAGTATTAAAGAACCCACCTGCCAATGCAGGAGACATGAGAGACGTGGGGTTTGATCGCTGGGTCAGGAAGATCCTCTGGAGGAGGGCATGGTAACCCACTCCGGTATTCTTGCCTGGTGAATCCAGTGGGCAGAGGAGCCTAGTGGGCTACAGTCCACAGGGTTGCAAAGAATCGGACACAGCTAAAGCAACTTACATGCATGCATACATCCCCTGCTACTGTGATGACTATCTGGAGTTCAGAATTCTAGTCCACTCAAGCGTGACCCTCCATCTTCACTGGAGGCCAGGAGGAGATGGGAAGAACAGGCCTTTCTACCTCATGCCACTCTGCCTCCTCAGTGTTCATAAGACCAGACAACACTTGTCCCTTTAGCAAAAAGTTAGGACATTTCCAGAGGTAAATCCCTGCATAAGAGAATCGAACATATTAAATCTCACTTCTCCTTTAAGTTGTACAAAAGTGGGCAGCTGGTGGCCCAGACCATCCAGATCCTGTTCTTCAGATGCTTCTCAAGCGGTTCTCTGTGTCCTTTGGTTTGTTCATTGTTCCTCTTGCATTCTCTTCTTCAAGTCTTAGAAGAAACCAGCCCCGCTGAAACCTTGATCTCAGCCTTCTAGCCTCTAAAGCTGTGAGAAAATAAATTTCTGCTAAGTCACTCAGTCTGTGGCACTTGGTCTGCCTTTCTTGAGTCTCTGGCAGCCCTAATAAATAAATACATCATCTCTTTATAAAAAAAACCTCCTGCTTATAGCAACTTATTTGAATATAACAGTCTCCCTGAGTAGTTAGAGGTTCTTCTTCTTCTCCTCCCGATAATGTAAATAAAGTTCAGTGAGGTAAAGAACAATAAGTGGGGCGGTCCTAAGATGGCAAAGAAATAGGACGGGGAGACTACTTTAAATTCCACAAAACAACTTCTGAATGCAGGGTGAGGACATCAGGCACCCAGAAAAGCAGCCCATTGTCTTCGAAAGGAGGTAGGAAAAAATATAAAAGATAAAAAGAGAGACAAAAGAGGTAGGGACAGAGATCTGTCCTGGGAAGGGAGTCTTAGAAAGAGAGGTTTCCAAATACCAGGAAACACTCTCACTGGCAAGTCTGTGGTGAGCCCTGGAACCTCAGAGGGCAACATAACCAGGAGGAAAAATAAATAAATAATTAAACCCACAGATTATGTGCCCAACAGTAACTCCCAGCAGAGAAACAGTGCAGACGCCCACATCCGCCACTAGCAAGTGGGGGCTAGGCATGGAGGCACAGGCTGCATTTTTAGAGTAAGGACCGGGCCTGAATACCACGAAGGCAATCTGAGGGAACTAACTTGGGATAGCAAACCAGACTGTGGGATAGCTACCACGTGAAAAGCCATATCCTTAGACACCACCAGGCCCGCTCACAGAACAAAGGACTGACTAGAGCCAGCTGGCTGCGGACCGGCCCATCCCCCACCGGAGACAGGCAGGCGAGGGCAGCCAGAGCTGGAATGGGGCAATCGCGGCCCCAGAGAGGCATCATTTACCAAACTGCAAGCAGGCTTCATTGCTAACCAAGACTCCTTGGGATTCTGGACGGTCGGCATCCGCCTGAGGTGTGCTGGTTGTACACCCAGAAAACTGAGCAGCAGGAACAGGGGAGGCGATAAGTCACAGCGACTGTGCTCGCCGAGCACCTGGTCACCTGAGCTGCTCAGACCTGAGAAGGGCGCAAAACGCAGGCCCGACCAAGTCTGCGCCTCTGAGGACTAGCCAAGTGCCTGAACCTGAGCGGCTTAGACCTGGGGAGTGCATACAAGCCAGGGCCAGCCTCAGTTCTTGGCAGAGCAACCTAGAGCCTAAGCAGTGTAGACAGGGAAAGCACACATGCCATGAGCGGGGCAAACCAAGTGTGGCCGGGACACCGCCAACACATGCCAGTGTTATTTGTTTGCAGTGTTCCTCCCTCCCCACAGCATGACTGAACAAGTGAGCCTAAAAAAGTGTAGACACTGAAGAGACCAACAAACAGAAGAAGCTAAAACAAACAGAGGGAACTGACTTGGAAGTGACAGATGGAGAAGTCTTGAGGCTTCTGTAAGAATAAGACTGAAAACCAGAGGCAGGAAGCTTAAGTCCAAATCCTGAGAACACCAGAGAACTCCTGACTCCAGGAAACATTAATTGATAGGAGCTCATCAAACGCCTCCATATCTACACTGAAACCAAGCACCAACCAAGGGCCAACAAGTTCCAGAGTAAGACATACCACACAAATTCTCCAGCAACACAGAAACGTAGCCCTGAGCTTCAATATACAGGCTACCCAAAGTCACTCCAAACCCACTGACATCTCATAACTCAGTACCGAACACTTCATTGTACTCCAGAGAGAAGAAATCCAACTCCACCCACCAGAACACCGAAACAAGCTTCCCTAACCAGGAAACCTTGACAAGCCACCAATCCAACCCCACCCACAGCGAGGGAACTCCGCAATAAAGAGAACTCCACAAACTGCCAGAAAACAGAAAGACCACCCCAAGCACAGCAATATAAACAAGATGAAGAGACAGAGGAATATCCAACAGGTAAAGGAACAGGCTAAATGCCCACCAAACCAAACCAAAGAGGAAGAGATAAGGAATCTACCTGATAAAGAATTCCAAATAATGATAGTGAAAATGATCCAAAATCTTGAAAACAAAATGGAGTTACAGATAAATAGACTAGAGACAAGGATTGAGAAGATGCAAGAAAGGTTTAACAAGGACCTGAAAGAAATAAAAAAGAGTCAACATATAATGAATAGTGCAATAAATGAGATCAAAAACACTCTGCAGGGGACCAACAGTAGAATAATGGAGGCAGAAGATAGGATTAGTGAGGTAGAAGATAGAATGGTAGAAATAAATGAAACAGAGAGGAAAAAAGAAAAATGAATTAAAAGAAATGAGGACAATCTCAGAGACCTCTGGGATAATGTTAAATGCCCCATCATTCAGATCATAGGAGTCCCAGAAGAAGAAGACAAAAAGAAAGACCATGAGAAAATACTTGAGGAGATAATAGTTGAAAACTTCCCTAAAATGGGGAAGGAAATAATCACCCAAGTCCAAGAAACCCAGAGAGTCCCAAACAGGATAAACCCAAGGCAAAACACCCCAAGACATGTATTAATCAAATTAACAAAGATCAAACACAAAGAACAAATATTAAAAGCAGCAAGGGAAAAACAACAAATAACACAAAAGAGGATTCCCATAAGGATAACAGCTGATCTTTCAATAGAAACTCTTCAGGCCAGGAGGGAATGGCAGGACATACTTAGAGTGATGAAAGAAAATAACCTACAAAAAAAAAAGAGAAAGAAGTGAACCTATAG
Source organism: Capra hircus (assembly GCF_001704415.2). Lineage (NCBI taxonomy): Eukaryota > Metazoa > Chordata > Mammalia > Artiodactyla > Bovidae > Capra > Capra hircus. The sequence goes on from NC_030809.1 coordinate 29,066,316, forward strand.
CCCAGGTTACTGTACCCAGCAAGGATCTCATTCAAATATGAAGGAGAAATCAAAAGCTTTACAGACAAGCAAAAGCTGAGAGAATTCAGCACCACCAAACCAGCTCTTCAACAAATGCTAAAGGATATTCTCTAGACAGGAAACACAGAAAGGGTGTATAAACTTGAACCCAAAACAATAAAGTAAATGGCAACAGGCTCACACTTATCAATAATTACCTTAAATGTAAATGGGTTGAATGCCCCAACCAAAAGACAAAGACTGGCTGAATGGATACAAAAACAAGACCCCTATAAATGTTGTCTGCAAGAGATCCACCTCAAAACAAGGGAAGCATACAGACTGAAAGTGAAGGGCTGGAAAAAGATATTCCACACAAATATAGACCAAAAGAAAGCAAGAGTAGCAATACTCATATCAGATAAAATAGACTTTAAAACAAAGGTTGTGAAAAGAGACAAAGAAGAACACTACATAATGATCAAAGGATCAATCCAAGAAGATATAACAATTATAAATATATATATGCACCCAACATAGGAGCACTGCAAAATGTAAGACAATGATAACAAGTATGAATGGGGAAATAAACAAAAACACAATAATACTGGGAGACTTTACTCACACCTATGGATAGATCAGCTAAACAGAAAATTAACAAGGAAACACAAAATTTAAATGATACAATAGACCAGTTAGACCTAATTGATATCTATAGGACATTTCATCCCAAAACAATGAATTCGAACCTTCTCGAGGATAGATCACATCCTGGGCCATAAATCTAGCCTTGGTAAATTCAAAAAAATTGAAATCATTCCAAGCATCTTTTCTGACCACAATGCAGTAAGATTAGATCTCAAATACAGGAGAAAAACTAGTAAAAATTCCAACATATGGAGGCTGAACAACACGCTGCCGAATAACCAACAAATCACAGAAGAAATCAAAAAAGAAATCAAAATATGCATAGAAACTAATGAAAACAAAAACACAACCCAAAACCTGTGGGACACTGTAAAAGCAGTGCTAAGGGACAGGTTCATAGCAATACACGCATACGTCAAGAAACAAGAAAAAAGTCAAATAAATAACCTAACTCTACACCTAAAGCAACTAGAAAAGGAAGAAATGAAGAACCCCAGGGTTGGTAGAAGGCAAGAAATCTTAAAAATAAGGGCAGAAATAAATGCAAAAGAAACAAAAGAGACCATAGCAAAACTCAACAAAGCCAAAAGCTCATTCTTTGAGAAGATAAATAAAATTGACAAACCATTAGCCAGACTTATCAAGAAACAAAGGGAGAAAAATCAAATCAATAAAATTAGAAATGAAAATGGAGAGATCACGACAGACAACACAGAAATACAAAGGATCATAAAAGACTACTATCAGCAATTATACGCCAATAAAATGGACAACTTGGAAGAAATGGACAAATTCTTAGAAAAGTACAACTTTGCAAAACTGTACCAGGAAGAAATAGAAAATCTTAACATACTCATCACAAGCATGGAAATTGAAACCGTAATCAGAAATCTTCCAGCAAACAAAAGCCCGGGACCAGATGGCTTCACAGCTGAATTCTACCAAAAATCAAGAGAAGAGCTAACACTTATCCTACTCAAACTCTTCCAGAAAATTGCAGAGGAAGGTAAACTGCCAAACTCATTCTATGAGGCCACCATCACCCTAATACCAAAACCTGACATAGATGCCACAAAAAAAGAAAACTACAGGCCAATATCACTGATGAACATAGATGCAGAAATCCTTAACAAAATTCTAGCAAACAGAATTCAACAACACATTAAGAAGATCATACACCATGACCAAGTGGGCTTTATCCCAGGGATGCAAGGATTCTTCAATATCTGCAAATCAATCAATGTAATTCACCACATTAACAAATTGAAAAATAAAAGCCATATGATTATCTCAATAGATGCAGAGAAAACCTTTAACATAATTCAGCATCCGTTTATGATAAAAACCCTCCAGAAAGCAGGCATAGAAGGAACAAGCCTCAACATAACAAAAGCTATATATGACAAACCCACAGCAAACATTATCCTCAATGGTGAAAAATTGAAAGCATTTCCCCTAAAGTCAGAAACAAGACAAGGGTGCCCATTTTCATCATTACTATTCAACATAGTTTTGGAAGTTTTGGCCACAGCAACCAGAGCAGAAAAAGAAATAAAAGGAATCCAAATTGGAAAAGAAGAAGTAAAACTCTCACTGTTTGCAGATGACATGATCCTCTACATAGAAAACCCTGAAGACTCCACCAGAAAATTACTAGAGCTAGTCAATGAAGATAGTAAAGTTGCAGAATATAAAATCAACACACAGAAATCACTTGCATTCCTATACACTAATAATGAGAAAATAGAAAGAGAAATTAAGGAAACAATTCCACTCACCATTGCAATGAAAAGAACAAAATACTTAGGAATATATCTTCCTGAAGAAGGCTGAGCGCCAAAGAAATGATGCTTTTGAACTGTGGTGTTGGAGAAGACTCTTGAGAGTCTCTTGGACTGCAAGGAGATCCAACCAGTCCGTTCTGAAGGAGATCAGCCCTGGGATTTCTTTGGAAGGAATGATGCTAAAGCTGAAGCTCCAGTACTTTGGCCACCTCATGTGAAGAGTTGACTCATTGGAAAAGACTCTGATGCTGGGAGGGATTGGGAGCAGGAGAAGAAGGGGACGACAGAGGATGAGATGGCTGGATGGCATCACTGATCAATGGATGTGTCTGAGTGAACTCCAGGAATTGGTGATGGACAGGGAGGCCTGGCGTGCTGCGATTCATGGGGTCGCAAAGAGTCGGACACGACTGAGCGACTGAACTGAACTGAACTGAAAGAAACAAAAGACCTATATATAGAAAACTATAAAACACTGGTGAAAGAAATCAAAGCAGACATTAATAGATGGAGAAATATACCATGTTCATGGATCAGAAGAATCAATATAGTGAAAATGGATATACTACCCAAAGTAATCTATAGATTCAGTGCAATCCCTATCAGGCTACGAACAGTATTTTTCACAAAGCTAGAACAAATAATTTCACAATTTATATGGAAATACAAAAAACCTCGAATAGCCAAAGCTATCTTGAGAAAGAAGAATGGAACTGGAGGAATCAATCTGCCTGAGTTCAGACTTTACTGCAAAGCCACAGTCATCAAGACAGTATAGAAATGGCACAAAGACAGAAATATAGATCAATGGAACAAAATAGAAAGCCCAGAGATAAATCCACACACCTATGGACACCTTATCTTCAACAAAGGAGGCAAGAATATACAATGGATTAAAGACAATCTCTTTAACAAGTGGTGCTGGGAAAACTGGTCAACCACTTGTAAAAGAATGAAACTAGAACACTTTCTAACACCATACATAAAAATAAACTCAAAATGGATTAAAGACCTAAATGTAAGATCAGAAACTACAAAACTCCTAGAGGAGAACATAGGCAAAACACTCTGTGACATAAATCACAGCAATAACCTCTATGATCCACCTCCCAGAATACTGGAAATAAAAGCAAAAATAAACAAATGGGACCTAATTAAACTTAAAAGCTTTTCCACAGTGATGGAAACTATAAGCAATGTGAAAAGATAGTTTTCAGAATGGGAGAAAATAATAGCAAATGAAGCAGCTGACAAAGAATTAATCTCAAAAATATACAAGCAACTCCTGCAGCTCAATTCCAGAAAAATAAATGACCCAATCAAAAAATGGGCCAAAAAACTAAACAGAGATTTCTCCAAAGAAGACATACAGATGGCTAGCAAACACATGAAAAGATGCTCAACATCACTCATTAACAGAGAAATGCAAATCAAGACCACAATGAGGTACCATTTCACACAGTCAGAATGGCTGCTACCCAAAAGTCTACAAGCAATAAATGCTGGAGAGGGTGTGGAGAAAAAGGGAACCCTCTTACACTGTTGATGGGAATGCAAACTAGTACAGCCACTGTGGAGAACAGTGTGGAGATTCCTTAAAACACTGGAAATAGAACTGCCATATGACCCAGCAATCCCACTTCTGGGCATACACACCAAGGAAACCAGAATTGAAAGAGACACGTGTACCCCAGTGTTCATCGCAGCACTGTTTATAATAGCCAGGACATGGAAGCAACCTAGATGTCTATCAGCAGATGAATGGATAAGAAAACTGTGGTACATATACACAATAGAGTATTACTCAGCCATTAAAAATAATACATTTGAATCAGTTCTAATGAGGTGGATGAAACTGGAACCTATTAAACAGAGTGGAGTAAGCCAGAAAGAAAAACATCGATACAGTCTACTAATGCATATATATGAAATTTAGAAAGATGATAATAATAACCTGGTATGTGAGACAGCAAAAGAGACACAGATGTATAGAACAGTCTTTTGGACTCTGTGGGAGAGGGCAAGGGTGGGATGATTTGGGAGAATGGCATTGAAACATGTATATTATCATATGTGGAAAAACAAAAGAAAAATAAGTGGCAGAGCAAACATCAAACCCAAGGCTTTGGGTACTGAGTTTAATGCTCTTTCCACGAGATTTGAGTGGAGGGGGAAGGACTAGGTAATGTGAATGTTTCTATTGCAGAAATGGGAAGTCAAGAGGAGCCTACTATCACCCTGGTTACCAGAGGCTGGGTGATGGTCAATAAGAAGGTAGAACCACTTACCTGGTCCTGCGTGATGACAGTTTTCTGAAGCAAATAGTACTCCTCAGCCCTAGTGACTTCAGGGGTGGGTAGCTCACTGTTATCCCATCCAGGGCATCCGTGCTGAAGTCTCTAAAAATATCAAGGGTATGTGCTGGCCTTCTGAGTCTGCACACTTTTATTTGAAATTCCATTTTGTATCATAAAGTTTTCTTCAGTAAATTTAGGAATACCCGCCACTGTATAATAAACAATCTGTTGGGTCTTTGTCCCAGGTTCCTGAGATAGAGCTTTTAATTGTTGGAATTTTGTCAGTGATAGGAGCATCTTTGTTATTCATGGTGGATCCCTAGACAGTTTCAGGATGGAAACTGGCCATGCTGGAAAAACTGGTCACATAATTAGATGGTTGAAGCTTCAAGACAGGGGATACCAGCTCATCTTCTGGGAAAGGGAGGGAGGCTGGAGACTGGGTTCATGGCCAGTGATTCATAGGCCAATCTCTGCCTATGTAATGAAATCCCAATAAAAACTCTGGACACCAAAGCTCAGTTGAGCCTCCTGGTTGGTGCTAGAAGGGTGACACATCCTGATTCCATGGGAGAAGACATGGAAGTTCCACATTCAAAACCCTTCTAGAGTTCATCCTAGGGAATTCCTTGGCAGTTCAGTGGTTAGGGCTCTGTGCTTTCACTGCTGGAGGACCTGGGTTCAACCCCTAGTCAGAGAACTAAAATCCCACAAGCTGTGTGGTGTGGCAAAAAAAAAAAAAAAACCCAAATCTTTATAGAGCCAATCTTATAGGTCTCTTCTTTTGGCTGATCCTGATTCATATGGTTTATAATAAAACTGTAAATGTAGAGCTTTCTTAAGTTCTATGAGTCATTATAGTGAATTGTCAAACCTGGAGGGGTTGTGGAAAACTGAATATGTAGTCAGTTGGTGAAAACTACAGGTAGCCTTCTTGTTTAGTTGCTAAGTCGTGTCTGACTCTTTGCAACCCTATGAACTGTAGCCTGTCAGGCTCCTCTGTCCATTGGATTCTCCAGGCAAGAATACTGGAGTGGGTTGCCATTTCCTTCTCCAAGGGATCTCCCTGACCCAGGGGTTGAAACCATGTCTCCTGCATTGGCAGGCAGATTATTTATCACTGAGCCACCAGGGAAGCCAAACTTGTGGCTGGCATCTGAAGTGAGGGCAGTCTAGTTGGGGATGATGCCTTTGACCTGTAGAGTCTGCACTGACTCCAGATATGTCAGAATTGCAGTATTGTACTTGCCCTTTCCCTTCCTTGTGGTTGGTTCTAATTTTGAGGGATTACTTTGTGTCCATCACATGTGAGGTGCCCAAGCTTGTCCTTAGCTTGGCCTCAGTTCAGTTCAGTTCAGTCACTCAGTTGTGTCCAACTCTTTGCGACCCCATGAATCGCAGCACACCAGGCCTCCCTGTCCATCACCATCTCCCGGAGTTCACTCAGACTCACGTCCATCGAGTCCGTGATGCCATCCAGCCATCTCATTCTCTGTCGTCCCCTTCTCCTCCTGTCCCCAATCCTTCCCAGCATCAGAGTCTTTTCCAATGAATCAACTCTTCGCATGAGGCGGCCAAAGTACTGGAGTTTCAGCTCTCTGCCTTCTTCACAGTCCAACTCTCACATTCATACATGACCACAGGAAAAACCATAGCCTTGACTAGACGGACCTTAGTCAGCAAAGTAATGTCTCTGCTTTTGAATATATTATCTAGGTTGCCCATAACTTTTCTTCCAAGGAGTAAGTGTCTTTTAATTTCATGGCTGCGGTCACCATCTGCAGTGATTTTGGAGCCCCCCAAAATAAAGTCTGACACTGTTTCCACTGTTTCCCCATTTATTTCCCATGAAGTGATGGGACTGGATGCCATGATCTTCGTTTTCTGAATGTTGAGCTTTAAGCCAACTTTTTCGCTCTCCTCTTTCACTTTCATCAAGAGGCTTTTTAGCTCCTCTTCACTTTCTGCCATAAGGGTGGTGTCATCTGCATATCTGAGGTTATTGATATTTTTCCCGGCAATCTTGATTCCAGCTTGTGTTTCTTCCAGTCCAGCGTTTCTCATTTTGTACTCTGCATATAAGTTAAATAAGCAGGGTGACAATAGACAGCCTTGACGTACTCCTTTTCCTATTTGGAACCAGTCTGTTGTTCCATGTCCAGTTCTAACTGTTGCTTCCTGACCTGCATACAGATTTCTCAAGAGGCAGGTTAGGTGGTCTGGTATTCCATCTCTTTCAGAATTTTCCACAGTTTATTGTGATCCACACAGTCAAAGGCTTTGGCATAGTCAATAAAGCAGAAATAGATGTTTTTCTGGAACTCTCTTGCTCTTCCCATGATCCAGCAGATGTTGGCAATTTGATCTCTGGTTCCTCTGCCTTTTCTAAAACCATCTTGAACATCATATGCTGCCATTAACTGAAACATCTTCATTTCTACCTGGTTCACTTTCTACCCCTATTCCTGACCCAAATGCTCTCACATCCATCTCTCTCTCCTCTCCCTCCTCTCTCACTTTCTCTCTCCTACTTTTCCACTTCCACATCTTTTATGGGTTCCTGGGAGCATCTGACTCTTTCTGAAAAACTGTAGGTAATCTCAGGGCTATCTACCGATATGCCCAAACATGTAGGTAAGATGTCCTCATCCTTGGCATGAGGGAATCTCTGGGACTTCCCTTCCAGGAAGGAGGTACAGGTGTGTCTTGTTCTCAGGTTCTCAGTCATTGGCAGAGAAGTACAGGACACGGTTGCTATATCAGGGACACACATCAGCCTAGGAGGAGGAGGGGTGGAGGAGGAGAAGGAGGAAGAGGAGGAGGAGGAGGGAGAGAAGGAGGATGAAGAGGAGGGAGGGAGGGAAGAGGAAGAAGATTTAACACTTGAGGACTTGCTATGTGCCAGGCACTGTTTTGACCATTTCTAATATGAGTTCATTTGATTCCCTCATCAACTCTAAGAGTTAATAATGTTACTATCTTAATATTTCACAAAACATGGGGCAGAGATTAAAAACAATTTTCTCAAGTCATACAGCTAGTAAAGTCAGAACCAGAATTCAGAGACCAGGGTCCCAGTGATGATGAATGCTCTGTACTGGCTTCTTTTCCAGGAGCCCTCAGCCTCGCTGCCTTCTCTCTTACCAGCTAAGGTAACTCTTTTGCTCTCAGAGCAGAAAATACCGGCCCCCAGTAATCAAATATTTTGTTTGAAATATTCCAACACTTGTCTGAACTTCAGCTTTTGCAAAGCAAATAATTGACTATTTTTTCTCTGCCTGTGTCAATCTTTCCCTAAAGGGAATGAGATGAAACCCTCCAACCACTGCTTCCTTAATGTGGGAGGGCCCCTGGACTACATGAGGGCATCTGGAGGTGGTGCTGTACTTGGACACTTGAATGGGGCTCCCTATCCTGAAACAAAAGAATTTATTGAAAAAGGAACAGCATGATTCAGTGAAAAGAGCATGAATTTTATTAAAATGCTTACAATGTTTCATTAAGAAACAAAAGCAAGTTACAAAACCCTTTCAACAGTTGAGTCTCTGTCTCTCTCTCACACACACACCTTACTGGAAATACACACACCAAATATAATAATGATTCAACTTTATAATTTAAATTATATGATAATTCTATTTTATTCTTTATACTTTTCTGTATGTTTTCTTAATTATTTAAATGAATTTCTTTACAGTTAGAAAAATACTTGCTCACAACAGCAAAGAACATAGGTTGTAAAGCAGTCATCTCCAGTGGCCAGTGGACATCTGCTTTAAGAGTCCTTGTGTTCTCCTTGATCCTTTGCATGTTCAAACACATGTTTTATTATTTTACTTTTTAAAATACTTTTTGATGTATGTTATATAGAGTAAAATGCTCAGATCTCAAGTGTACAATTGACTAGTCTTGAAAAACATATACACCAATGTAATCAACCACCTGTAAAGGACTTTTTTTCCTTTTTCCAGCCATCTCCTTATGCCAAAGCGATCACTGTTCTGATTTATATTACTAAAAAAACTAATATGAGGACTTCCCTGGTGGCACTGTGGATAGAAACCCATTTGCCAGTGCAGGGGACATGGGTTCAGCCCCTGGTCTGGGAAGATTCCATATGATGTGGAGCAACTAAGCTCAAGCACCACAACTACTGAGCCTGTGTGCTGCAACCACTGAAGCCCGTGCTCCGCAATGAAGAGTAGCCCCCTCTCACCCAACTAAAGGAAGCCTGAGCACAGCAATGAAGACCCAGCACAGCCAAAAATAAATAAGTAAATAAATAAAAATTTTAAATTATTTAAAAAAACAACATAAGAGAAATTAGGTAGCATGTACCCTTGTGTATGGTTTCTTTTATACAATGTAATATTTTGGAGATTTATCCACATTGTTGTATATATCAGTAATCCATACTTTCTTTATTGCTGAGTAATATTCCATTGTAAGAAATATCAAAACTAATGATTTATTTTCCTGTGGCACATTTGGGTTGATTCTTGTTTGGGGATATTATAAATAAAGCTGGTAAGAACCAAAAAGATTAAGAACATAGGTTGTATGAACATACAGACACAGGTTCTGATCCTGGCCTTGTTGCTTATTAGCTATAAGATTTGGGGCAAGTTACGTAACCTTTGAACAAGCTTCAGTTTCAAATAATTAAATAAAAATGAATAATACATACCAAATTTACATGGCTGTGTGAGAATGAAAGATAATATCAGCAAAGCCCATCAGTTAACAAATGGTCATTATCATAATGTATGGGACTTCCTGGGTGGTGTTAGTGGTAAAGAATCCGCCTGCCAATGCAGGAGATGCAAAAGACTGGGGTTTGATCCCTGGGTCAGGAAGATCCCTGGAGGAGGAAATGACACCCAACTTCAGTATTCTTGCCGGGAAAATTCCATGGGTAGAAGAGCCTGGAGAGCTACAGTCCATGAAGCTGCAAAGAGTTGGACACAATTGAGCAACTGAGCACACCCAGGTAATGACAAGGCATCTGGCCCAAAACCATATGCTAAGTAGCAGGGTCTACAGGGATGAAGACACCAGTGATGATGAACTTATAGCTGATTACTTATTGACGTTTTCATACTGGGAGCATTTGTAGATTCCTGGAATGGGCAGGAGGTTGAAGTTCAGGTTTTACTAAGAAGGAAAGGCACCCTCAAGCACTCAACCACTTTTCCCTTAAAGACCTTTACCAAACTCTGGGGATGCACAGAATGGGAGATTGAAATCTAAGGAGAAAAGCCTCCACAAAGCCGAATGTTGCTTTCATCAATCTTGAGATATATGTAGCATTACAATGTACTGGCTTGGCCAAAGTTTATTTGAGTTTTTCCATGTGGAAAACCCCCAATGAAATTGGCTAACCAATGTTTCAATAGTTAAGAGGTTCTGTTCCCAATTCCAATGGAGTAGAAGTTGTTTCCATACCACCAAACAATGCCACCAGCTGGGTGTCCCATAACTACTCAATTCTGACACTAGCTACTCTGGAGAGACGATAAGATTCCATGAGTTAGAGGCTCAGTCCCACAAGACTAACCCCCACTTCAGATGCCAATCACAAGTCCAGATTGTTACCCGTGCTTCTAACTAACCAGCTACAGATTGGAGGTTCTCCTTTTCTTCAGACATCAGTCACAAGTCAAGGCTGTTATCTGTACTTCTGATCAACTAGTTATAAATCAGATTCCCACGATTCCCTTCTTGGGTTTGATTAATTTGCTAGAGCATTTCACGGACTCAGGAAACCCATTTACTCATTAGATTACTGGTTTATTACAAAGAATATGAAAGGATACAAATCAACAGATGAAAGGACTACTTGGAACAAGGAACAAAGGAACTTTTGTCCCCATATAGTTTGGATCTGGCACAGTGGCATGTGGAAACATTGTTTCCCTAACATGGAAGCTCTCCAAAACCTTCCTTTGGGTTTTATGGAGGCTTTATTTTTTATTTATTTATTTTACTTTACAATACTGTATTGGTTTTGCCATACATTGACATGAATCAGCCACGGGTGTACATGAGTTCCCAATCCTGAAGCCCCCTCCCACCTCCCTCCCCATATCATCTCTCTGGGTCATCCCAGTGCACCAGCCCCAAGCATCCTGTATCCTGTATCGAACCTAGACTGGTGATTCGTTTCTTACATGATAGTATACATGTTTCAATGCCATTCTCCCAAATCATCTCACCCTCTCCCTCTCCCACAGAGTCCAAAAGTCTGTTCTATACATCTGTGTCTCTTTTGCTGTCTCGCAAACAGGGTTATCATTACCATCATTCTAAATTCCATATATATGTGTTAGTATACTGTATTGGAAGAGGGTGTTTGCTATGACCAGTGCATTTTCTTGGCAAAACTCTATTAGTCTTTGCCCTGTTTCATTCCGCATTCCAAGGCCAAATTTGCCTGTTACTCCAGGTGTTCCTTGACTTCCTACTTTTGCATTCCAGTCCTCTATAATGAAAAGGACGTCTTTTTTAGGTGTTAGTTCTAAAAGGTCTTGTAGGTCTTCATAAAACCGTTCAACTTCAGCTTCTTCAGCATTACTGGTTGGGGGATAAACTTGGATAACTGAGATATTGAATGGTTTGCCTTGGAAACGAACAGAGATCATTCTGTCATTTTTGAGATTGCATCCAAGTACTGCATTTCAGACTCTTTTGTTGACCATGATGGCTACTCCATTTCTTCTGAGGGATTCCTGCCCGCAGTAGTAGATAGAATGGTCATCTGAGTTAAATTCACCCATTCCAGTCCATTTTAGTTCACTGATTCCTAGAATGTCGACGTTCACTCTTGCCATCTCTTGTTTGACCACTTCCAATTTGCCTTGATTCATAGACCTGACATTCCAGGTTCCTATGCAATACTGCTCTTGACAGCATCAGACCTTGCTTCTATCACCAGTCACATCCACAGCTGGGTATTGTTTTTGCTTTGGCTCCATCCCTTCATTCTTTCTGGAGTTATTTCTCCACTGATCTCTAGTAGCATATTGGGCACCTACTGACCAGGGGAGTTCCTCTTTCAGTATCCTATCATTTTGCCTTTTCATATTGTTCATGGGGTTCTCAAGGCAAGAATACTGAAGTGGTTTGCCATTCCCTTCTCCAGTGGACCACATTCTGTCAGACCCCTCCCCCATGACCTGCCCATCTTGGGTGGCCCCACAGGGCATGGCTTAGTTTCATTGAGTTAGACGAGGCTGTGGTCCTAGTGTGATTAGATTGACTAGTTTTCTGTGAGTATGGTTTCAGTGTGTCTGCCCTCTGATGCCCTCTTGCAACACTTACCATCTTACTTGGGTTTCTCTTACCTTGGGCGTGGGGTATCTCTTCATGGCTGCTCCAGCAAAGCACAGCCGCTGCTCCTTACCTTGGACGAGGGGTATCTCCTTACCGCCGCCCTTCCTGACCTTCAATGTGGGATAGCTCCTCTAGGCCCTCCTGCGCCCGGGCAGCCCCCGCTCCTCGGGTTGCTCCTCCCAGCTGCCGTCCCTGGCCTCCAGAGCGGGGTGGCTCCTCCCGGCCGCGGCCCATGGCCTCGGGCGTGAGGTGGCTTCTCCCAGTCGCCCCTGGCCTCAGACGCAGGGTAGCTCCTCTCGGCTCTGGTCATAGCAAACACCCTCTTCCAACAACACAAGAGAAGACTACACATGGACATCACCAGATGGTCAACACCGAAATCAGACTGATTCTATTCTTTGCATCCAAAGATGGAAAAACTCTATACAGTCAACAAAAACAAGACCAGGGGCTGACTGTGGCTCAGATCATGAACTCCTTATTGCCAAATTCAGACTCAAATTGAAGAAAGTAAGGAAAACCACTAGACCATTCAGGTATGACCTCAATCAAATCCCTTATGATTATACAGTGGAAGTGAGAAATAGATTTAAGGGCCTAGATCTCATAGATAGAGTGCCTGATGAACTATGGACAGAGGTTCGTGACATTGTACGGGAGACAGGGATCAAGACCATCCCCATGGAAAAGAAATGCAAAAAAGCAAAATGGCTGTCTGGGGAGGCCTTACAAATAGCTGTGAAAAGAAGAGAGGCGAAAAGCAAAGGAGAAAAGGAAAGATATAAGCATCTGAATGCAGAGTTCCAAAGAATAGCAAGGAGAGATAAGAAAGCCTCCTTCAGCGATCAATGCAAAGAAATAGAGGGAAACACAGAATGGGAAAGACTAGAACATGAACATGAAGTTGCTCAGTAGTGTCCGACTCTTTGCAACCCCATGAGTAACCTACCAGGTTCCTCTGTCCATGGGGTTTTCCAGGCAACAGTACTGGACTGGATTGCCATTTCCTTCTCCAAGGAATCTTCCCAACCCAGGGATTGAACCCAAGTCTCCCACATCGTAGACAGACGCTTTACCGTTTGCAATCTCAGCCAAAAGGCCAAGAAGCAATGAGATCTCTTCAAAAACATTAGAGATACCAAGGGAACATTTCACACAAAGATGGGCTCGATAAAGGACAGAAATGGTATGGACCTAACAGAAGCAGAAGATATTCAGAAGAGGTGGCAAGAATACACGAAAGAACTGTACAAAAAGGATCTTCATGACCCAGATAATCATGATGGTGTGATCACTCTTCTAGAGCCAGACATCTTGGAATGTGAAGTCAAGTGGGCCTTAGAAAGCATCACTACAAACAAAGCTAGTGGAGGTGATGGAATTCCAGTTGAGCTGTTTCAAATCCTGAAACATGATGCTGTGAAAGTGCTGTACTCAATATGCCAGCACATTTGGAAAACTCGGCAGTGGCCACAGGACTGGAAAAGGTCAATTTTCATTCCAATCCCAAAGAAAGGCAATGCAAAAGAATGCTCAAATTACCACACAATTGCACTCATCTCACATGCTAGTAAAGTAATGCTCAAAATTCTCCAAGCCAGGCTTCAGCAATACGTGAACCGTGAACTCCCTGATGTTCAAGCTGGTTTTAGAAAAGGCAGAGGAACCAGAGATCAAATTGCCAACATCTGCTAGATCTACCAGACATCATCTTGCCAACAAAGCAAGAGAGTTCCAGAAAAACATCTATTTCTGCTTGACTGACTATGCCAAAGCCTTTGACTGTGTGGATCACAGTAAACTGTGGAAAATTCTGAAAGAGATGGAATACCAGACCACCTGACCTGCCTCTTGAGAAACCTATATGCAGGTCAGGAAGCAACAGTTAGAACTGGACATGGAACATCAGACTGGTTCCAAATAGGAAAAGGAGTATGTCAAGGCTGTCTATTGTCACCCTGCTTATTTAACTTCTATGCAGAGTACATCATGAGAAACTCTGGACTGGAAGAAACACAAGCTGGAATCAAGATTGCTGGGAGAAATATCAACAACCTCAGATATGCAGATGACACCACCCTTATGGCAGAAAGTGAAGAGGAAATAAAAAGCCTCTTGAGGAAAGTGAAAGAGGAGAGTGAAAAAGTTGGTTTAAAGCTCAACATTCAGAAAACGAAGATCATGGCATCCAGTCCCATCACTTCGTGGGAAATAAATGGGGAAACAGTGTCAGACTTTATTTTTTGGGGCTCCAAAATCACTGCAGATGGTGACTGCAGCCATGAAATTAAAAGACGCTTACTCCTTGGAAGAAAAGTTATGACCAACCTAGATAATATATTCAAAAGCAGAGACATTACTTTGCCGACTAAGGCCCATCTAGTCAAGGCTATGGTTTTTCCTGTGGTCATGTATGGATGTGAGAGTTGGACTGTGAAGAAGGCTGAGCGCTGAAGAACTGATGCATTTGAACTGTGGTGTTGGAGAAGACTCTTGAGAGTCCCTTGGACTGCAAGGAGATCCAACCAGTCCATTCTGAAGGAGATCAGCCCTGGGATTTCTTTGGAAGGAATGATACTAGAGCTGAAGCTCCAGTACTTTGGCCGCCTCATGCGAAGAGTTGACTCATTGGAAAAGACTCTGATGCTGGGAGGGATTGGGGGCAGGAGGAGAAGGGAACGACAGAGGATGAGATGGCTGGATGGCATCACGGACTTGATGGACGTGAGTCTGAGTGAACTCCAGGAGTTGGTGATGGACATGGAGGCCTGGCATTCTGCGATTCATGGGGTCGCAAAGACTTGGACATGACTGAGCGACTGAACTGATACTGTATTGGTGTTTTTCTTTCTGGTTTACTTCACTCTGTATACAGCTCCAGTTTCATCCACCTCATTAGAACTGATTCAAATGTATTGTTTTTAATGGCTGAGTAACACTCCATTGTGCATATGTACCACAGCTTTCTTATCCATTCATCTGCTGATGGACATCTAGGTTGCTTCCATGTCCTGGCTATTATATACAGTGCTGCCATGAACATTGGGGTACATGTGTCTCTTTCAATTCTGGTTTCCTCGGTGTGTATGCCCAGCAGTGGGGTTGCTGGGTCATAAGGCAGATCAATTTCCAGATTTTTAAGGAATCTTCACGCTGTTCTCCATAGTGGCTGTACTAGTTTGCATTCCCATCAACAGTGAAAGAGGGTTCCCTTTTCTCCACACCCTCTCCAGCATTTATTGCTTGTAGGCTTTTGGATAGCAGCCATTTTGACTGGTGTGAAATGGTACCTCATTGTGGTCTTGATTTGCATTTCTCTGATAATGAGTGATGTTGAGCATCTTTTTATGTGTTTGTTAGCCATCTGTGTATATTCTTTGGAGAAATGTCTATTTAGTTCTTTGGCCCATTTTTTGATTGGGTCGTTTATTTTTCTGGAATTGAGCTGCAGGAGTTGCTTGTATATTTTTAAGATTAGTTGTTTGTCAGTTGCTTCATTTCCTATTATTTTCTCCCATTCCAAAGGCTGTCTTTTCACCTTGCTTATAGTTTCCTTTGTTGTGCAGAAGCTTTTAATTTTAATTAGATCCCATTTGTTAATTTTTGCTTTTATTTCCAGTATTCTGGGAGGTGGATCATAGAGGATCCTGCTGTGATTTAAGTCACAGAGTGTTTTGTTTATGTTCTCCTCTAGGAGTTTTGTAGTTTCTGATGTTACATTTAGGTCTTTAATCCATTTTGAGTTTATTTTTGTGTATGGTGTTAGAAAGTGTTCTAGTTTCATTCTTTTACAAGTGGTTGACCAGTTTTCCCAGCACCACTTGTTACAGAGATTGTCTTTAATCCATTGTATATTCTTGCCTCCTTTGTTGAAGATAAGGTGTCCATAGGTGTGTAGATTTATCTCTGGGCTTTCTATTTTGTTCCATTGATCTATATTTCTGTCTTTGTGCCAGTACCATACTGTCTTGATGACTGGCTTTGTAGTAGAACCTGAAGTCAGGCAGGTTGTTTCCTCCAGTTCCATTCTTCTTTCTCAAGATAGCTTTGGCTATTCGAGGTTTTTTGTATTTCCATACAAATTGTGAAATTATTTGTTCTAGCTCTGTGAAAAATACCGCTGGTAGCTTGATAGGGATTGTATTCAATCTGTAGATTGCTTTGGGTAGTGTACTCATTTTCACTATATTGATTCTTCCCATCCATGAACATGGTATATTTCTCCATCTATTAGTGTCCTCTTTGATTTCTTTCACCAATGTTTTATAGTTTTCTATAATAGGTCTTTCATTTCTTTAGGTAGATATATTCCTAGGTATTTTATTCTTTTCATTGCAATGGTGAATGGAATTGTTTCCTTAATTTCTTTTTCTACTTTCTCATTATTAGTGTATAGGAATGCAAGCGATTTCTGTGTGTTGATTTTATATCCTGCAACTTTACTATATTCATTGATTAGCTCTAGTAATTTTCTGGTGCAGTCTTTAGGGTTTTCTATGTAGAGGATCATGTCATCTGCAAATAGTGAGTTTTACTACTTCTTTTCCAATTTGGATTCCTTTTATTTCTTTTTCTGCTCTGATTGCTGTTGCTAAAACTTCCAGAACTATGTTGAATAGTAGCGGTGAAAGTGGGCACCCTTGTCTTGTTCCTGACTTTAGGGGAAATGCTTTCAATTTTTCACCATGGAGGATAATGTTTGCTGTCGATTTGTCATATATAGCTTTTACTGTGTTGAGTTATGTTCCTTCTATTCCTGCTTTCTGGAAAGTTTTTATCATAAATGGATGTTGAACTTTGTCAAAGGCCTTCTCTGCATCTATTGAGATAATCAAATGGCTTTTATTTTTCAATTTGTTAATGTGGTGAATTACATTGATTGATTTGTAGATACTGAAAAATCCTTGCGTCCCTGGGATAAAGCCCACTTGGTCATGGTGTATGATCTTTTTAATGTGTTGTTGGATTCTGATTGCTGGAATTTTGTTAAGCATTTTTGCATCTATGTTCATCAGTGATATTATGGAGGCTTTATTACACAGGCTTAAGGAAATCACTGGCCATTGGTGACTGATTCAACCTTCAGTGCCTCATCCTCTCCCTGGAATTCAGGGGGTGGAACTGAAAGTTCCATCTCTCAAGGTTGGTTTCTCTGGCAATCAGTCCCCGTCCTTAGGGCTTTTCCAAAAGTCATCTCATTAACAAACAATTGTGGAGGAAAGGGGCTTGTTATACCGGATAACCATTTCACTTTTCCAGTTCTGAAACATTTTCAGGAACTGTGAACAAGAGACCAAATATGACAGAAGATTCTCCCATTGCTCTTATCTCTTAGTACATTCCAAGAGTCTGGGGATGTGTGAGCCAGGAACCATGGATGAAGACCAAGTATATATGAGAAATATATTTTGGCTATCTGAAAAACCACATACGTATTTCTTATTAATCATGATAATAATGCAAAAGGCAGGAAGGAGTACATGGAGCTAGAGGATATGAACGTTCTAGCATTATGCAATAAAACCAATAATTCATGTTAAACTTTTGTTATTGCTGCCTAATAAAGTGTGCAAGTACTTAGCAACTAAAACAACAGTCATTTTATTATAGGTACGGAGGCTGAACATAAGGAATTTAGAATGGGAACAGTGGGAATGACTTGTTTCTGCTCTGTAATGTCTGAGGCTTCAGCTAGGGAGACTTAAAGACCGTGGGTTGGAAGAATCTGGAAAAGCCTGATGACTCAGAGGCAAGGATTGCTGTCCCAAATGTGTCCTCACATGGCCCCTACATGTGGTTTGTCTTCCTCATAGCATGGCAGCCACAGAGTATAGGATTTACTACATGTCAGCTCAGTGCTGCAAACGTGAATGCTCCAAAGAATAAGGCAGAAGCTGCGTGATGCTTTATGACCCAGCTTCAAAGGTGACACAGCATCACTTCTGCTACACTCTTTAGTCAAAGCAGTCAGATGTTCTCCCCAATTCAAGGGGGAGGATATTAGACTCCATTTCCTAATGAAAGAGTGGCAAGGTCAGTTGTAGATCTGCACGTGTGTTGAAATTGTTGCAACTGCCTTTGGAAAAAACAATCTCTCATGTTAGGCATCATGGAAATGCAAATTCTATAACCATGTATAGCATAAATTACTCCAGAGATCTGTGTACTAAGACTGATAATGTCATTATTACAGCCTTATCTACTGATCTCATGATTGGTTTCCAGCTGACCTGACATGGAAAACTCCACTCTGATGTATACATTTGTGATGGAGGGAATCGTATGCCTCCAAATACATGTGCTGGCATTCCGATCACACTGTGACCTTATTAGGGAATAGGGTCATTGCAGACGTAACAAGTTAAGACAAGGTCATACTGGAGTAATGTGTATGCATGCTAAGTCACTTCAGTCATGTCCGACTCTTTGCAACCCCATGGACTATAGCCCTCCAGGCTCCTCTCTCCACAGGATTCTCCAGGCAAGAATACTGGAGTGGGTTGCCTTGCCCTCCTCCAGGGGAATCTTCCCGATCCAGGGATCGAATCTGTGTCTCTTATGTCTCCTGCATTGGGAGGCAGGTTCTTTACCACAAGTGCTACCTAGGAAGCCCATCCTAGAGTAGGGTGGGCCCCTCTTCCAACATGACTGGTATCCTGATGAAAAGGGGAAATCTGGAGATAGATATGCACACAGGGAAGATATCATGTGAATGTGAGGGCAGAGATTAGCATGATGTGTCTACAAGCCAAGGAATGCCAAAGACTGCCAGAGTGCCACCAGAAACTAGGAGGGAGGCCCAGAGCACATCCTCCCTCACAGCCCTTAGAAGAAAGAGACCCTGCTGACACCTTGATCTCAGGTTTTTAGCCCCTGGAACTGTGAGACAATAAATGACTATTTGACTATTATTCTCAAGTCACCCAACTGGTGGTGCTTTGTTACAGCAACCCTAGCAAACTAATAGAACATTCAAAAGAACAGAAAAGAGGCCCTCAAGAACATACACACAACATGAACATATAAACAACATGAACATGCATACAGCATGAACATGCATACAGCATGAACATACATACAACATGAACATATATATAACATGAACATATACATAACATGAACTCAGACACACGTTCACAACAGCACTATCCACAACAGTAAAAAGATATGGCCCAAATACTCAACAGTAGGTCAACAGATAAATGGTAGTAAATGTATATGATGTAACATTATTCAGTTGAAAAAGGAGTGAAATGCTAATGTTACAAAGTAGAGGAACCTTGAAAACATGCTAAGTGAAAGAAGTCAGTGGCAGATCACATATTGTATGATTCCATCTATATTAATAAGAAATATCCGCAATAAGTAAAGCCACAGAGACAGAAAACAGAAAGCAGGGGTTAGGGGTCCAAGAGCCTTGGTTTCCTTTTAGGCTCATGAAAATGTTCTGAAACTAAAGGCCATGGTTGCATAGCATTTTGAATGTACTAAATGCCACTGAATTGTTTACTTTAAAACAGTTGATTTTATGTTACATTAATTTCACTTTTATTTCTAAAACAATTGCTGTCTTCAAATTAAGGCACAGGTAAATATACTGTCTGATGGGTTTTAACTAGCGCGTTACCTACAACATCTGAGTCAAGAATAGAACACTGCCATCACTCCAGAAATTTCCCTTGTACTCCTTTTCTTACTATACTGTTAACTCCCAGAGGGAACCATTGTTCTGATTTTAATCCGTATGGGTTAGTGTCCTCTGCTCTTGAACTCCATATAAATAGAATTATTCAGTATGTATTCTTTTGCGTCTGACTTCTCTCACCCAGGATGTTTTTGAGAATCATGTTGCGTTAATCAGTGATTTATTGCTAAGCAGTACTCCAAACCAGTTTATCTAATCTCCGGTTAAGAGACATTTGAATTGCTTTCAAATTTTTGTTATTATTTAAAAGCAATAAGCATGTCTGATGGACATATGATTTGATTAAGGTGGGGAGAGAACACCTAGGAGTGGAATTGCTGAGTCACAGGTAGGCAGGTGGTTAATTGCCAAGTCATGTCATAGGTAGAGATGTATGTGAACTTAGAAGAAACTTCCAGTTTTCACAACGATTGCACCTGCACCCTCACACCAGTCATATGTGAAAGCCCCAATTGCTTTACATCTTCTCCAACAGTCAGTCTTGGCTGTATTTTAAATTTTAACTCTTTTAGTGTTCTCTCCATTGTGCTTCTATTTTGAATGTGCATCATGCAATGGAATCTCCTTGGCCTTTTTAAAGTCAGATTTATTTACTTATAATTCACCCATTTTAAGTCTGTAAGTTGATGCATTTCAACAAACATAACAGTTGTAAACCAGCATCACAATCAAGGCATAGAGTTTTATTTCCAACGTGCCCCTCAACAGTCACTTCTGTCATCTAGTCCTTGGCAACCACAGATAAGCTTGCTATCATGAGTGAGCCTTTTCTAGAATGTTACATAAATGGAATCATAAAGTAGGTAGTCTTTTGTTTCCAGCTTCTTCCACTCACCATAATAATCTTGAGATTCTTCCATGTTGTTACATGTGTCAATTTATTCATTTTTTATACCTAAGTCATATTGAGTTTGTTTATTCATTCACAATTTGTTTATTCACTCACTAGTTGCTGGATATTTGGGTTGTGTCCAAGATTTTGCTATTATGAATAAAACAGCTGTGAACATTTGCCCTGCAGGGTCATATGTTGAGTGTGCTTCACTTAGTAAGAACCTACTGAGCTATTTTTCAATGTACCATTTTGCATCTCCACCAACAATGTATGTGTTCCAGCTGCTCCATGTTCACAGACACTTGGTATTTTCAGTCTTTTTTCATTTGAGCCATTCTGTGTAAGTGGTGTCTCCTTGTAGTTTTTTTTTTTTCTTAAGACTCCCCATACCCCACCCCCAACAACCCCCCATCCACCCACCAAACCCTTAAGTTGAGGGCTGACTTTCAATAGATTATAGTGAGTTCTTCAGCTACACAGAAACCCTGACCCAGAAGCAGGCTGTCTACATATGTTTCAGCACCAGGTTTCCCAGGAACGTGCCTTGAGTGACATGCGAGGAGGAAGACCTCCTTTCTCTGAACTACAGGGTCTTGGCTCAGGCCAGAGTCCTGCATGCCTTGTGAGTCTCACAGGGAAGGGAGAGGAGAGCTTGGCCACCTGCCTGCAGCAGGGACTGAGGGACCGACCAAGGGAGGTTCAGCCAGGCCTGCCCTGTGATTCTGCCTTGGTGCGATTCTTATTTACAGGTGCAGTTGTAATCCCACAGGTGGTAGCTTTTCCCTATTGGCTCCTCAGCCTGCATCAGTACAGGTTTAATTGCACTTCTCTGACTTAACTAATGTTAAGGACTTCAATCCTTCTAAACGAATTGTCTTGATTAAATCACCTGTTTGCTGTTCCATGTTTATCAGTTTTATAACAGCAAAATGCTACTATACTGGTCCCACTGTAATAGTAACATGCTGTTACATAGTTACTGCTCCTCTATGAAAATGGCTTTGGTAGTGTTAATGCTTTTTCATTTAGAATCGATTTTAAATCTGCATTATATATGTATCAGGTACTTTGCTAGGTGCTTTATGTATATATATCCTCTCCCTTCCCAACCCTCATAACTACCCATGGAGGTAGGCTTTGGTCTCCCCACTATATTAGTTACAATTTAGATCATTATCTTTACAAAATTGTTAGATTTCCCCAATGACAGTCTGCAGCATTTCATGCATCTCAGTCCATTATAATAATTAAGGCACAAATGAGCTTTAGAAAACACCCGCCCTGCTATTGATGCTTCTTGAATTCTTTCACCTATGAGAAATCTGCCAAGGACAACCTAAGGTTGCTCGCAGTTCTCAAGACTCCAAAGCTGATGAAGAGTCAAGTCAAATGAGCCTGAAATTATCAAGGGTGCAAACTGCTACACGGGGATCAAAGGCCGAGTGTTGTTCGAGAGGCTGGATTAGAATGTCAAGTGGCGTGAAATGGAGCTCCCTCAACTACACACCTCTGAAAACCATCAGTGTTCCAAAGCAGTCGAGGATTTGAGCCATAAACAGAGCTGAGCCTTAGTCTTAGGACAAACCCAGACGAAGCCAGGAAGGGAAGTCCCCCAGCTGCCTTCAGTGACTGTTATTTGTGTAACTGATTCAGCTGTGTCCCTGGATTATCAGCCTCCTTCACTGGCTTGGTACTGGATGGTCCCTGAGCACAATCAGGTGTGTCCTCTCAAGAGGGTGACAGGAGACACAATCACCCTCAACTATTAATAAATAGCCTGAAATCACAAGAATGGACTTATAACCATAAGCGTCCCTTGGCACAGCTGTTGTGTTGGTGCATGTTCTTTGGCTCCAGTTCAAAGTCTCTATTTTCTGTGCCCTGCTCCTCCCTTCTCCAGCCTCTAGGCATCCACTGCTCCCTTGCAGTCCCCCCCATTTTTTTTGTTGTTGAGGGGGAAAAGACTTTTTTTAAATTAATTTCTTTTAATTGGAGGCTAATTACTTTACAATATTGTAGTAGTTTTTGCCATATATTGACATAAATCAGCCGTGGGTGTACTTGTGTCCCCCTTCCTGAACCCGCCTCCCACATCCCTCCCCATTTCATCCCTCAGGGTCATCCCAGTGCATCAGTCCTGAGCGCCCTGTCTCATCCATCGAACCTGGACTGGTGATCTAGTTCAAATATGGTAATATACATGTTTCAATGCTATTCTCTCAAATCATCACACCCTCGCCTTCTCCCAGAGTCCAAAAGTCTATTCTTTACGTTTGTGTCTCTTTTGCTGTTTCACATGTAGGGTCATCGTTACCATCTTTCTAAAGTCCATATTTACACGTTAATATACTGTATTGGTGTTTTTCTTTCTGACTTACTTCACTCTGTATAATAGGCTCCAGTTTCATCCACCTCATCAGAACTGATTCAAATGCATTTTTAACAGCTGAGTAATATTCCATTGCGTATATGTACCACAGCTTTCTTGTCCATTTGTCTGCCGACGGACATCTAGGTTGCATTCCCTTTTTAAGTCAAAGCTTCTCTCTGAATAGAACTGAATAAGCCCAATTCACATACTTTTAATTTACATTCCGTCTGTGAAATATTTAACCAAAGAAATAAATCCCCAACAAAGATTGAAACAGTAGAATGAATAATAGTGATAGGGTTTCTTTGTGCACCGGGGTGGAGGTAGGCTTGATAAGGTATCTAAACCCTGTCCTGGCCTCTTCACTTCTAAAATGTCTCTAGAGTGCCTTCATTCCCCCATGGAAAGGGTTTTACATCTCTAGCCTGCCTTTCCCTACCCATAATTTCCATAACCTTGCAATGCAGGTATTAAATTCATATTATTGTAAAACTTTAAAAAGCTAGATGACATGCCAAGGCTGCACAGAGGAACTAAGATTTGAACCCGATGTCAGACTCCCAAGATCCACACTGTTTTCTTAGCCCCATGCCACCTTTCCATTAAGTATTCATTCTAAGTTCTTGATCAAGCTTGAGTAAATGGGAAGTAAACAAATAGTGACCACCCTCCTTGCTGCTGCCCCTGCACTCAAATCCTTGCTCCAGTGCTTCAGAAATACCCTGTACATGGCATTTTTTGCCTCAAGAGCACTTGCTCCCCTTTCTCCAAACAAGGACTAGGTACATTATCAAGTTAGGAAAAAACTGACATTCAACATTCAAAAAATAAAGATCATGGGATCCAGTCCCATCAATTCATGGCAAATAGATGGGGAAACAATGGAAACAGTGACAGACTTTATTTTCTTGGGCTCCAAAATCACTGCAGATGGTGACTGCAGCCACGAAATTAAAAGACGCTTGCTCCTTGGAAGAAAAGTTATAACCAACCTAGACAGCAGAGACACCACTTTGCTGACAAAGGTTCATACAGTCAAAACCATGGTTTATCCAGTAGGATGGATGGACATACTAGTACGTATGGATGTGAGAGTTGGACCATAAAGAAGGCTGAGTGCCAAAAAAATTGATGCTTTTGAACTGTGGTGTTGGAGAAGATTCTTGAGAGTCCCTTGGACAGCAAGGAGATCAAGGCAGTCACTCCTAAAGGAAATTGAGAGGGTAACAGGCAGGAAGGCCAGGGGTCTCCATACGGAGGAAACAGCCTGCAAGTGTCAGACATTTTTTCTCTCTCTTAAGAGGCAGGAGGAAACAAACTAGCAATATTTTTTCCTTCTCTATACAAATTTAAAAGGAGGTTTCTCTTAACTTCCTTTCTCTGTGTTGCCATGACACTTGCTTTCACCTGAAGTTAACTATTCTCAAACCTAGAGATAACCAATGCATTCCTCTAATGGAAATGTTTATCTTAAGCTATGCTAATGTACTATGCATTTACCCAACTGTCTTCAAGTCAGACTTGACAAACCAGTATGTTATATTCAGATATTGTTCCCCTAATCTATGTAAACAAAACTATTTGTATGGTGATCTGCCCTTCTTCAAGATTCAAGTTAATCATTTTATGGCCCAGGATGAACCATTTGGTGCCAAGATGCATCTTATGGGTGAGGGGCCTGGTGCCATCCTGAGTTTTAAGACATTCCTTTCTTTTATTAACAGACTGCTAGTGA
Organism: Capra hircus; assembly: GCF_001704415.2. NCBI lineage: Eukaryota > Metazoa > Chordata > Mammalia > Artiodactyla > Bovidae > Capra > Capra hircus. The sequence continues at coordinate 29,091,023 of NC_030809.1, forward strand.
CTATATTGGAGAAGGAAATGGCAGCCCACTCCAGTGTTCTTGCCTGGAGAATCCCAGACATGGGGGGGCCTGGTGGGCTGCCGTCTATAGGGTCGCACAGAGTCAGACACGACTGAAGCAACTTAGCAACAGCAGCAGCAGTGACTATATAACATCCAGCTGAAGACTAGCAGGGGGGTACTCTTTCTACCCCCTTCTGATGCCTATGTCAGAAGCTTTCTCTGTCTCCTTTATACTTTAATAAAACTTTATTACACAAAAGGTCTGAGTGATCAAGCCTTGTCTCTGGCCCCGGATTAAATTCTTCTCCTCCAGGGGCCAAGAATCCCAGCATCTTATTCATTCAAAATCAACCCTGAATATTCATTGGAAGAAGTGATGCTGAGGCTAAAGCTCCAATACTTTGGCCACCTGAAGCGAACAGCTGACCAACTGATGCTGGGAAAGACTGAGGGCAAGAAAAGGGGGCAAAAGAGGACAAGATGGTTGGACGGCATCACTGATTCAGTGGACATGAGTTTGAGCAGACTCAGGGAGATAGTGAAGGACAGGGAAGTCTGGTGTGCTGTAATTCATGGGGTCGTAAAGAGTGGGACATGACTAAGCAACTGAACAACAACATTCTCAAACTTAAACTTTCCCCCAAATCTCAATACTTCCCCCTAATTGCTTATTTAGCCAAACACCTTATATTGTGGGTATGCACTGCTAGTTCTAAAAGGTCTTGTAGGTCTTCATAAAACCGTTCAACTTCAGTTTCTTCAGCGTTACTGGTTGGGGCATAGACTTGCATAACTGTGATACTGAATGTTTGCCTTGGAGACAAACAGAGATCATTCTGTCGTTTCTGAGATTGCATCCAAGTACTGCATTTCAGACTCTTTTGTTGACCATGATAGCTACTCCATTTCTTCTGAGGGATTCCTGCCCACAGTAGTAGATAGAATGGTCATCTGAGTTAAATTCACCCATTCCAGTCCATTTTAGTTCGCTGATTCCTAGAATGTCGACGTTCACCCTTGCCATCCCTTGTTTGACCACTTCCAATTTGCCTTGATTCATGGACCTGACATTTCAGGTTCCTATGCAATACTGCTCTTTACAGCATCGGATCTTGCTTCTATCACCAGTCACATCCACAGCTGGGTATTGTTTTTGCTTTGGCTCCATCCCTTCATTCTTTCTGGAGTTATTTCTCCACTGATCTCCAGTAGCATATTGGGCACCTAATGACCTGGGGAGTTCCTCTTTTGGTATTCTATCATTTTGTCTTTTCCTACTGTTCATGGGGTTCTCAGGGCAAAAATACTGAAGTGGCTTGTCATTCCCTTCTCCAGTGGACCACATTCTGTCACATTCTGCAAAAGCAGGAAGTCAAGAAACACCTGGAATAACAAGCAAATTTGGCCTTGGACTGCGGAATGAAGCAGGGCAAAGACTAATAGAGTTTTGCCAAGAAAATGCATTGGTCATAGCAAACACCCTCTTCCAACAACACAAGAGAAGACTCTACACATGGACATCACCAGATGGTCAACACCGAAATCAGATTGATTCTATTCTTTGCAGCCAAAGATGGAGAAGCTCTATACAGTCAACAAAAAAGACCGGGAGTTGACTGTGGCTCAGATCATGAACTCCTTATTACCAAATTCAGACTCAAATTGAAGAAAGTAAGGAAAACCACTAGACCATTCAGGTATGACCTCAATCAAATCCCTTTTGATTATACAGTGGAAGTGAGAAATAGATTTAAGGGCCTAGATCTCATAGATAGAGTGCCTGATGAACTATGGAATGAGGTTCGTGACACTGTACAGGAGACAGGGATCAAGACCGTCCCCATGGAAAAGAAAAGCAAAAAAGCAAAATGGCTGTCTGGGGAGGCCTTACAAACAGCTGTGAAAAGGAGAGAGGTGAAAAGCAAAAGAGTAAAGGGAAGATAAAAGCATCTGAATGCAGAGTTCCAAAAAATTCCAAGGAGAGATAAGAAAGCCTTCTTCAGCGATCAATGCAAAGAAATAGAGAAAAAGAACAGAATGGGAAAGACTAGAGATCTCTTCAAGAAAATTAGAGATACCAAGGGAACATTTCATGCGAAGATGGGCTTGATAAAGGAGAGAAATGGTATGGACCTAACAGAAGCAGAAGATATTAAGAAGAGGTGGCAAGAATACACAGAAGAACTGTACAAAAAAGATCTTCACAACCCAGATAATCATGATGATGTGATCACTAATCTAGAGCCAGACATCTTGGAATGTGAAGTCAAGTGGGCCTTAGAAAGCATCACTACAAACAAAGCTAGTGGAGGTGATGGAATTCCAGCTGAGCTGTTTCAAATCCTGAAAGATGATGCTGTGAAAGTGCTGTATGTACTCAATATGCCAGCACATTTGGAAAACTCAGCAGTGGCCACAGGACTGGAAAAGGTCAGTATTCATTCCAATCCCAAAGAAAGGCAATGCCAAAGAATGCTCAAACTACTGCACAATTGCACTCATTTCACATGCTAGTAATGCTCAAAATTCTCCAAGCCAGGCTTCAGCAATACGTGAACCATGAACTCCCTGATGTTCAAGCTGGTTTTAGAAAAGGCAGAGGAACCAGGGATCAAAGGGCCAACATCCACTGGATCATCGAAAAAGCAAGAGAGTTCCAGAAAAACATCTATTTCTGCTTTATTGACTATGCCAAAGCCTTTGACTGTGTGGATCACAATAAACTGTGGAAAATTCTGAAAGAGATGGAATACCAGACCACCTAACCTGCCTCTTGAGAAATCTGTATGCAGGTCAGGAAGCAGCAGTTAGAACTGGACATGGAACAACAGACTGGTTCCAAATAGGAAAAGGAGTACGTCAAGGCTGTATACTGTCACCCTGTTTATTTAACTTATATGCAGAGTACATCATGAGAAATGCTGGACTGGAAGAAACACAAGCTGGAATCAAGATTGCTGGGAAAAATATCAATAACCTCAGATATGCAGATGACACCACCCTTAAGGCAGAAAGTGAAGAGGAAATAAAAAGCATCTTGATGAAAGTGAAAGAGGAGAGCGAAAAGGTTGGTTTAAAGCTCAACATTCAGAAAATGAAGATCATGGCATCCAGCCCCATCACTTCATGGGAAATAAATGGGGAAACAGTGGAAACAGTGTCAGACTTTATTTTTTTGGGCTCCAAAATCACTGCAGATGGTGACTGCAGCCATGAAATTAAAAGACGCTTACTCCTTGGAAGAAAAGTTATGACCAACCTAGATAATATATTCAAAAGCAGAGACATTAGTTTGCTGACTAAGGCCCGTCTAGTCAAGGCTATGGTTTTTCCTGTGGTCATGTATGGATGTGAGAGTTGGACTGTGAAGAAGGCAGAGTGCCGAAGAACTGATGCTTTTGAACTGTGGTGTTGGAGAAGACTCTTGAGAGTCCCTTGGACTGCAAGGAGATCCAACCAGTCCATTCTGAAGGAGATCAGCCCTGGGATTTCTTTGGAAGGAATGATGCTAAAGCTGAAGCTCCAGTACTTTGGCCACCTCATGGGAAGAGTTGACTCACTGGAAAAGACTCTGATGCTGGGAGGGATTGGGGACAGGAGGAGAAGGGGACGACAGAGAATGAGATGGCTGGGTGGCAACACGGACTTGATGGACGTGAGTCTGAGTGAACTCTGGGAGATGGTGATGGACAGGGAGGCCTGGCGTGCTGCAATTCATGGGGTCGCAAAGAGTCGGACACGACTTGAGCGACTGAACTGAACTGAACTGATGCACTGCTAAGTATGTATGCTGAATGCTTAATAAGCAAGATTTCATTTTCTCTCAAGGTTGAAAGGGAAGAATGATACATAACCCTCATTCCTTTCTCCCATCCAGCAACACACTCACATCTATCAGACACTCAAAGGTGATGAAAATTTTAAAAAGTACAAACATGTTTTAAACTATTGCTGTACTTAGGTGCTCAGTCGTGTCTGACTCCTTGCAATCCCATGGGTTGTGGCCCACCAGGCTCCTCTGTCTATGGGGATTCTCTAGGCAAGAATACTGAAGTGGGTTGCCATGGTCTCCTCCAGGGGGTCTTCCCAACCCAGGGATCGAACCCAGGTCTCCCACATTGCAGGGAATTCTTTACCATCTGAGCCACCAGAGAAGCCCTTTATACTACTGAGAACAGTCTGTCCCCACCACTCATTTAATTTCCTCACCACTCACTCCCTTGCCTCTCATCATACTGCAAGGCCGGTCCCTCCTCCAGTTACGGGAACGGAAGTGATTGTGCTCTCTGGGGATTCTCAGAGGCATGGTATTGAAGTTGGTTTCCAGGGAGTAGCACAGCTCAGTCAGGCCTCTGCACCTGAGCCCTTGCACGAGAGGACCAGCCACAGCCAAACAGCTTAAGCAGGTGGCTGGTCTCATAGGAAGGCTGCTTCCTGTCCTCGTCACAAGGTTTGTTTTGACATCTGCGCTAGGACATGGCACCCACAGAGGACAAGAGGGAGCTGGCTTCCAGGCTATCAGAAGAGATTGAACAGGACTGTCAAGTACCTCTCCTGTGGCCCTGACTTTGAAGTCCTTGCCATCGAGCAGCAATGCCTCAGGACTTTGCTATCCAGCTTTCTTCCCAACTGTCAACATGGTCTTCACATATCAGCGGTATGGCCTTAAACCCAGTCAGGCCTCTCAGGGCTTTTTCCAGGGTTCCCTTCCAACTCACTACAGAACTCCCAGAGCAGGGAATGGAGCAGGCTATCTTTCCAAAGCTCAAGAACAAAGGCAGAGAAAGCCTTGTTCACAGTCTGGGGTCAGACCATGAGCAGAGCTTCCTGCCTGATGCACTAAAGGGAAAACCTGGGTATCAGAATCAAGGGACCAAGTGGCTTCTTGTTGGGCCCTGCTGGGACAAAAATAAACTGAAGTAAGAAGGGACTGTAGGGCTGGGGAGGGGGCCGAGAGGCAACCAGGAGGTGTCAAGTTAAGGAGGCGCATAGTTCAAGTGAAAACAAACTTTCTGGTCCAAACCCTCCCACCTTGGCTTCCCCCTGGGCGGCACTTCAGCCCAGGCAGGAGGAGAACTTCTGGTTTAGGTGTTCGCATTCTGGGAGATCTCCAGTTCACGTGAACAACATTTACTGAACACTCACTACTGGCTGAGTCTTGGGGCAGGAGGTAGATCCAGTTCAGCGTTTAAGAGTTTAGCCAGGAGCCTGACTGGAAGGCCATGCTACAGGGGTGGCTGTTTCTGAAACCTGCCAGCCAGGCCACCAGAGTCTGCATGCCCCAGAGACCTGTGAGCCAGACCTCGATCACCAGAGTGAAGGGGGAACATCAGCTCCTCCACCTTTCTCTTGGGATTATCTGGGCTCCTTTACTGCAGCCATGAGAAATTCACAAAGTTCACAGAAGCTCTCACCTCACAGAAAGCTAAGAGCTGAAGAGGTAACATCCTTGAGAGGGAAGTCTAGAAAGCCGAACAAGTAGTGATGTGAGGTCAGAGCAGGAAGACCAAAGGCTACCGGCTGGGTGGGTACATGAAAGGAAAAATGGTCTGAGGTGGTGATGCCCCCAAAACAAGGACGATAGGAAACTGGTTCTGCATGTCATGATCTCTGTTTGCCCAAGTACTGAGGAAGTCTGAAGGTTTCTGAAAGTGACTCCTCAGGATAGGGGTTGGGAAGGGGAGAGGGTGAGACCTGAGGAAATAAGGACCCTCAGAGGAACCTCTTCAATTATATAGAGAGCAAGGGACTTCAGGCCCAAATATGTTCGATATGCTTTCTCCTCTTGACCAAAACCACTGCACCAAAACAAACCACACATGGCTCTCTGAAGGTAGAAACCAAACCCTGCTTTATAAGGCTGAGTAGCCATCATTAGCTTCTCTGCTGAGATATGAGGTGCCAGCCAGTGAACCTGTCTCACCTTCTCCCCCTCCCAACCACCCCTCCAGCCCGCCGAATACCCATCTCTACAATTCAACCACTTCAAAAAATACTCTGAGGAGGGGCAGAGTGGAGGGGGTCGGGGCTCAGGCTGGCCGGCCGGCCGGTTCCCGTGAGGTAGCTGACGCTGGTATGCCTGGGCAGGCTAGTGGAGAGAGGCCTGTCACAGGCTCACAGCAGCCAGGAGGGAGCCACCAGCTGACTGGGAGCTGGTGGAAGCGGAGAGTCTTGAAGTCTGCCCAGAGTACTTGATCACAGGTAACAACTGGGTGGAGAGGCTGGGCTCTTTGCTGGTGTCCTCACTGTCCTCTGAGGAACTGAGTTTCCTGGGAGGAGGGGAAAGGCCAGCTTGGGTCTTCTTCAGCTTGGGCATGGTCCCATCTTCAGACAGCGGTATATTTTGCTCGGTGGAGCCATGTTTTCTGAAGGGAACAGGAGGAAAGAAATGGCTTAGACTCTGTGTAACTGAGACTTTAACCCACAGTCTGCTCCCTTTGGAGTACAGAGCAGGCATTCACAGTATTCATTGCAGTATGGCTGAAAATGGCTGCTTCTGGGGATGACTCTGTGCTCCAGCTCAGCTTTACCAGGCATACCAAAAGCCACCGGGAAGAGGAGGCTGTGACAGAGTATCCTGATAGTCCCACCAACCCCCAACTGGAGAATACTGATCTCATCAGAATCTGGGAAGAGAGGAAGGAAGGAAACTCCCTGAATTCACCCCCAGCACCCTTCCCTTGTCCAGGCAGCACTCACCTCAGCTTGACAGTCTCCTGCTTGGAGAAAGCACTGAGTGTCACATCAGCCTTTGGGACAGTCAGAACTGAGGCCGGGAGAGTCCACTGGAAGCAAAGGAAGCAATGACACCAAAAGGGCTAGGTCAAGATCAGGGGAGAGTCTGGGTCTTAGGCCTCTTTCCCAGCTCCACCTTGGAGTGACTCAAGGGCGACCCTGCCAGAATGGGCCCATGTTGGGGAGAGTAAGTCTTGGCCCCCTCCTGATTCAGACAAGAAGGTGAGGCTACAAAGCACTTTTGATTCTTGAAAGAAAGGCATCCAGGGAATGCCGGAGGCAGGTATCCCTTGAAAGGGAAGGGTCCTGAGACACAGAGGCCTGCGGAACCCGAGGAAGAAGTGAAAGGGTCTGGACCCGCACCCAACCCAGGCTGAATGCTTAGGGCAGGAGAGGGAGGAGCTGAGGCAGGGCCGTCCCCTGTATCCTGGCAGCATCACTCACCACTGGAGCAGAATCAGAGATGGCTCCTGTGTGGAACCCTTTGTAGCACCAACTCCGAAGCAGATCTACTCCTAGGATGAGATTAACAAGGGTGGGACTCAAGAGGATGGAATCGGAATCATACTTCCCTGGTGGTCCAATGACTAAGAATCTGCCTGTTGATGCAGGAGACACAGGTTTGAACCCCAGTTTGGGAAGCTCCCACATACTGTGGGACAACTAAGCCCATGCATCGCAACTACTGAGCCTAGGCCCTAGAGCCTGCTTGTCACAAAACTAGAGAAACTCCATCCACAGCAGTGAAGACCCAGTGTAGCCAAAATAATTAATTAATAAGAGTCATCTTAAAAAAAAAAAAAAAAGGCGGAATCAACTGGCCTATTCTTCTTGCCGGAGGCCTGTTTCTTGGTCTACTGGGATTTAATCTTTCATTAAACATGGCCTCCTGGGGGCAGGGAAGACACATCACCTTTGAGCTTGTTGCCATGGTACTTCTGTTCCCACTGGGTGGTGAGAATGTTGAAATATCGTGGCTGCTCAAAAAAGCGGAGATAGCGAGAAGAGATTCGAGATGGGAAAATGCGTTCGAATTGACCACGGCGAGAAAACTCATCCTCCATCTCGACTAGAACCCGAACATCATCTGGTGTCAGGACATCCAGCACAGATGCGTAGAAGTCCTACGGCCCAAAGACAGGGGGTGGGGTGGGGGGAGGGGGGAAAGGGGCGGCAAAGCACGTAAGCCAGAGGCAGAGAATGAAGAAACTTGGGGTGGGGAGCACGGCTTCAGGGTCCTAAGGCTCCGGGACTTTCCAAAGACCACTTAAGGCAGGCTGAGATGGCTAGCTTTGGACCTCATCTATTCCCAAATCTATTGAGCTTATTCAGAAGATGAAGAGATTCTTGGCAGGGGTGACGAGAGCCAGGGGGCAAGACGTTAAATGATTTGTTGGATGAAGTCAAGATCAGAATCCAGCAACTCAGATCTGGCCACAGCCTTATGTCTGCCATCCTGTCAGACTCCCTTATCTGCTCTGAGAAAGTTAAGCCTTCCAGGAGCTCAGTGCCCCTCTGGGAAAGAAACCCAAAGGGTCAACAGCTCTACAAGAAGGGTGGACTGGTATAGTATTTTGCTAAGAACACTGGTTGTTAAACAAATACTAAAGGCCATCAGCTCTCTCCTCTAATTGCCATTTCCTTCTCCAGGGGATCTTCCTGACCTGTGGATCGAACCCAGGTCTCCCACATTGTAGGCAGACGCTTTACCATCTGAGCCACCAAGGTAGTCCCCTCTAGTGACATACATGTCAGCAAATCCCTGCACGTGGGTATGTAAGAAATCCTGCCTGAGAGGGATGAAGAGCTGTTTGCCTCGGGGCCCCATGGGTTTTACAAGGGAAGCTTTCTGCTGGCACTGTGGTAAAGGCAGTCTCCTACCTGATCAGGAATTTTCTGGGTCAGGTAATAGGCTTTCTTCATCTTCTGTGCAGTGAAGTACTCTGGGGCCACTCGACATCTGTCTCTGGGAGAGCTGGGCAGGCTAAGGCAGGGGGAGGGAAGGGGGCAAGAAGTAAAGTCAGCAGCTTCACATCCTAAGGACATGTAGAGAGAAGGTTCAGCCTAGAAAGACACCCTCCTCAGGAGAAGAGAAAGAGGATGGACAGAAGTTTGTTACTGGAGTAGATCAGACTGCAGTGCACTACACTCAAACAGCCCAAGAGTCAAAGATCAAGAACCACGAAAGAACTAAAAGGGTACCAAGCATCCTGTTTAAGATTTATTTAAATGGAAAGAAAAAAAAAAAAGACCATGGAATAATCACTGTATACTTCAGTGTAGTTTAACTGAGTGAACACTTACTAAATACCCAGCTTGGCCCTACTGGCTGTATGATCCTGGATAAGCTCCCTGACGCCCTGCCCCTTACTTCACATTACTACAATTACTACTGACAGACACAAAGACGGCCTCCAAGGAGCTCACAGGGTAGCCCGGGATCAAACAACAACTACAGCACAGAGCCAAGTCTACAACTATAAGGTACAATGCGGAAAACAAGTCTTGTTGCTACAAATTAGGATTTGAAGCCCAGCTCTATAGCTCTGCAGATGAATGACCTTGGATGGGTCACTTAATCCCAGTGATTTTTCAGTTTCCTCATCTGTAAACTGAGGATACTAATACCAACTTCATGGGCTACTTTGGAGAGAAACTTTAGGCTTTTCTGTACACAGAGGAGATACCAACTAAATATTAGCTCCCTTTCCTCAAGTGTGGTTCTGAGTGCTTTGAGGGTGTGGAGGAGAGCACACATTGAGCTGGTTTCATGAAGAGGTTGCCTTCAGCTAGGCTTGGATGGATGGGTGAGGTCAAAACAGGGAGGTCTTGCTGAGTGGAATTTCAGGAGGAAGGAACCCCACAAGCAGAGGAGGGGACACCATAGGGGAACAATGAGAGGCAGCACACGATTCAGAGAGGAGACTGGACTAACTAATCCTTAAGGATCCTTCCAACCCTGAGGTTCTAAGAGTGATCCAGTTTGTAAGAGCACATGAGCTGGGAAGAGGAGTAAAGGGAGGGGTGCCTGGGAAAAACCGGCTAGGGCCTTGACTGTCTGCTCGAGGAATTTAAAGCTGGTTCCTAGGCCCTGTAGGGATTCCTTGGCAGGGGAGCAATTAACCAAACATGCCTTAGGAACACTGACAGGCAGTGGTGTGTGGATATATTACAGTGGGAGATGGAGCAGCAAGGGAGACCAAGTAGGAGGGAACACCCAGACGCCATCCCTTCCCAGAGTCAGACAAGCAAGGAGGCTGACCTGGTGGTGGAGCTGCTGGAGCTGCTGGAGCTGGAAGCGATATCATCTGCATTGGGCAGAACAAAGCCTGCCAGGTTCAGAAGGTCACGGATCATCTGGCCTTTGATGCTGATGTCCAGCGGAGAGTTGGAGTGGAGGCTTTGAGGAAAACATGCAAAGAGTGCTACAAGCACAGACACTAAAACTGTTTCCAGTCCAACTGTTTCCAGACACTAAAACTGACATTTGCAAGTCAACACCAGCCACATTTACATCCAAACTCATGACCATCGTGGGGGTCTTCCTGCCCCACAGATAGTGAATAATAACCTCACTCAGGGAGGCTCCTGCCTGTGACTTTGGTTTGCTAGAGGAAAAGCATGCAGTAGGTATCAAGTTTAAAAGAGCAACTTTTAACAGCCTGTCTCCAGTATCAGAAAACCTTGAGATGATGGCAAGAACAAACAAACAGTAAATGGTAAACTAACTATGAAGGGATTTAGGGAAGGAAAGGTCTTCCCCAAATCAGCAAGACTGGAGCAGAAATAGGATCAGGAAGCCAAGAAAAGGCTCCTATTGTGTGCCCTGAGAACACCTACCTGGGGGAGATGTTCACTTCTAGAACCCAGGGCTTGAGTTTCTCATCCAGCATGACATCAAAACCAAAGAGCTCGTGGCAGCTGTAAGGCCGCCTCACGTACATCTTCAGCAGGCTGGTCACATAGGGTTCTGACCTGGTCCCAGGGAAGATAAAGTATTCAGTTCAGCTCCTCCCAAAGACCCTGCCTAGAGCTGCCTAGGCCCATGGAGTGGCTCAGAGATGGGAAAAAAGAAGCCACCCAAGAAAAGCAGCTCTAGAGATGCCTGCGACCTGGAGCCAGCTTCTGGGGATGCAGTTCAGTAGAGCAGGATTTAAGTCTTCTCTATTCCTTCCTAAATCCTGTCCTCAGAAACGGAAACACAGCATGGTCTACAGTCTAGAGAGCAGCAGGGTGGAGGCCCACGAGAAAAAGAGGATTTGGTGGCAGGCCCCACACCCAGGGTGGCAGTGTGACTCACGAGATGATGGTTTTGACAACAACATCCTTTATCTTCTCCCAGATGGCATCACTGTTGACTCCCTTCTGGCTCAGGTAGCTCCATAAAGCCTTCAGTGCCCTGTGAGGCAGGGGAGAAGGAGGGAGTATTTAGGGTTAGAATCTATGAATGATCAGCCAAGAGGAAGAAAAAGGAGTAAGAGGCCCAAACGTATCTTCTTCATATATCTTCTTTTTATGTTTTGAATTAGGACAGAGAGGAGTTTGGATACAAACACACCAATTCTGAATTGCCAAGTATTTATATAATCTCTGGGTCTTATATTACTCCTCCATTCACCACTCCCCTGAAACCTCCCCAAACCCTAGAACCCTGTATTCCTCCAGGCCTCCACTTGATGGGGACACTGTCTAGGTACCATTTGTGGCCCTGGCAGGCTGTTTCATCTTCATTGGCCTGGTACTCAGCATTCTTTTTATTGACACTGTAATTGGTCAGGTGCATGAATTTGTTGCCAAGGCTCTTCATGGAAGGGGAATACCTGCAAGTGAGAGGAAAGGCAGAGGGGAGATGGAGATACAGCAGATGGATAATGGTCCAAACATTTCTCCAGATCCTGAGCAGGTAAGTGGATAGATCTTAGTGGATGCAAAAGAGTCTGAGAAGCACATCTGCAGGTAAGGTTTCTAGAACACTACAGCTAAACTTATCTCCTATTTTATCCCACCTCAGTCTTTCCTGTAGAAAGACCCTCCCTGTTTAGTGATGTAGAGAACCCCCTTATTTCCCATTCTGCATGTAATTCTGTGATTTATAATAATAAATATGTATATATTGGACCCTGCCCCCACTCCCAGACACAGAGCTCCTGAAATCTTTGTAGATTTCTAAGTGATACAAGTACAAGGGGCAACTTTGTTCTCAGAGTTGGTGTTTTGACCCCAGTTCCTGACACAGAGCTGCTGAAACCCTTATAATTTCCTGGGTAATAGGAACATCTTTTGTTCTAATGAGGCGACACTGGGTGAGCTCCTGATGGCTCCTGGATGATAGCCAGTCACTAGAAAGGCCAAGACATAATTAGATGCTTGGAATTTTCAGCTCCCCCCACTCAACTCCCATTATCTTAAAAAAGGGAGAAGGGCTGAAAATGGAGCTAATGATCAATCAAGCCTAAGTGCTGAAGCCTCTGTAAAAATTCCCCAAATATGAGAGCTTCCAGGTAGGTGAACCTGTGGAGATGCTGGGAGAGCGGCCCTCCCAGAAAGGGCATGGAAGCTTGGTGCCTCCCCTCACACACCTTGCCCCATGCAACTCTTCCATCCCCCTGTTCTGTATCCTTTATCACATCCACTTTTCATAAATCAATAAGTATAAGCAAAGTGTTTTCTTGAGTTCTGTGAGCTGCTCTAGAAAATTAACCAAACTGATACCCCCAGCCCTGAGGAGGGGGTCACGGGAACCTCTGATTTATAGCCCACTGGTGAGACGCACAGGCAGCCACCCGCACTTGTGACTGGCATCACAAGTGGTGGAGGGAGGCGCAGGTTGGTGAGACTCAGCCTTTGACCCATGGGATCTGATGATGTCCCCAGATAGACATGTCAGAATTGAGTTCAACTGCAGGACAGCCAATTGGTTTTGTATAGAAATGCTTTGTGTGAGGAGAAAAAAACCCACCATCTGGTTATAGGTGGTGTCAGAAGTGTTTGATGTACAATTAAAGCTATCACACAGGAGAAAAGGAAGACAAGGTTTTCCCAAAGGCACTCCACCTTCTCCTTTGCTAACAAAAACTACCAAAACATTGGCTATTTTCCTGTTTGGTGTCCTTCAGCTTCCCTCCCTGGAGGGAAAGCAAATTCCCTAGGCTGTCAGGGTGAGCCCCCACCACCACCACATACTTGCAACTGGCAAAGCGGACGAGCCCATCTGAAAAGAGGTAAATCCGTAGAGGATCGTAGGAGGTGACGTAAACATAGATCCGTAGATCGAACTTGCTGCCACTGATGAGGTAGGGTTTGTGGAGATACCTACACAGAGAAAGGCCAGCTTCAGGGACAGGACAGATGAGACAGGGCTTGGTAGGTGACTGAGCCACGGCAAAAGCCAGCTAATGGTTCCCAGGATAAAGACCTTTAAAGAGTGGGCTGAGGAAGGTCTTTGGCTGGGAGGACAAAGGACAAAAAAACGTGGTGAAAAGGGGCCCTCCGAGGCTGAGGCGGTGGGAAGCAGGGAGCGGGGTCTCAGCTGGAGACGGGCTCACCTCTGTACCAGAAGGGGCCTCCTCTTGGGGAGCTGACTCCATTTGTGAATGACCTGGATGCCGATTCCTCGAGCAGACGCTGGCTAGAGGTCGAGTGGAGAAGAGAGGAGAGGATTTGTCTACCTGGCCCGATACTCTGGCGCTCCCACTCGGGCCCTGCCTGCCACCCACCAGGACCACTCACTGGTTTAACAATCCACTTCTGGCGGCTGCTGCTCTCCCAGGCTTTGCGCAGGAGCTTGGCATCCTGGGGCAGGATGAAGGACTGGGGGAAGAAACTGAACTCCTTCTTGCCAAAACGGCTCTGCATGCGGGACAGGTTCCGCCACAGTCGGTCCTTGCGCCCAATCTGGAATGAACCTGGGAAGTGGTTTAGCTGCAGAGGGGACAGAGGGTGGGAGCAGGGAGAGACAGGGCCATGTGAGACCACAAGGAAGACAGCAAGACTCACTACACCATTCCAATATTCTAAGCTCCTGTTCCATCTGACTGTCACTGCCTAAAGGTCCTTAAGTATCCCGCGCTGAGCATCCACCAAAAAAATGATTAAAACACAAACATAACACAACACAACGTAGTGCCCTTTAGGAGTCAATAGTTCACGATGTAAAAGAGTAACTAAGACAGACATAACATTCACCGTAAAAGTAAAGAAAAACCTGTTAAGTCTTTTTCCATGCCTCTAGGACAAAGAAAAGCACCTGGCTTTCCTGGGGAAAAGGGACTGACTATTCATTCCAAATGAGAGCTCTTTACACATATTCAGCTTGGACAGAGGCAATGTACAGTGGTTAGAGGAAAAAATGATAAACTGAAAACAGACACTGCGTCTCAAGATACACCAGAGAAAAAATGTCTTAGATGCTGTATCTGTCCAAGATACTGTAGCTGACCTACTAGGTGTGCATGATCCACTGGGGGCTCACACAGCACCCACCTCCCATACTTTCTCCACCCTCTGAGCCCTCCTGACTTCTCTATGGTCATCCTTCTCTTCCCTACTTCTACTACCAACCTTTCCTTGCCCAAGTCCAGGGGAAGAGCAGCTCAGAAAAAGCCCCTACCTTCTGATGCTCCTGAATGGATCGGAAGCTAGGAGACTTCATGTGGTGACCCCAGCAGCCCAGCCAGTCATCATTCCCTATAGAAGGCACATCAGGAAGTCAGTCTTGCTAGCAGCTCGGTCCCTGGGACAGAGAGTGGCTCAGAGGCCCCAGAAATACCACCAGAGCCTGGGCATAGCTCCCAGCCCCGGTTTTCTAAGAGTTGCCATGGAGCTGTCCTACATGAGGCCCTGGGGTCAGGACTAGAACAATGGCCCTCTGTCTTCCAATTTTGAGGAACAGGCTCCAGGCAGAGGGATTTCAGACCTATGTCCTCTTATGAAGTTGGAAACTTCAGGACAGGGTCCTCACACAGCAGGAGCTAATCTAAGGGTTCCCTCCTGCCCAGGGCCCATCTGCTGGGGCAGAGGACAGGCTTGAAGTAAGGCAAGTGACTCACTCTTGCTGATCTTGAAGTGGGAACGTCCAATAGTCTGCTTGACAATGTTGGGGGTCACTGTGCTCATCTTCCACCGGAGCAGCTTCCTCTGCTCCCAAGGAAGTTTCTCCACTGGGGAAAACAGGGGGCAGTAGCGGGGGTGGGGCGGGGAGGGTGTGGAGAAGAGCAGAAGAATCATGGTGAGTAGAGGTAAGAGGTGGCACTGTGCTCAACATACCCTGTAGGCAAGTCAGTAAGTCTTATTCCACGTCAGAGTTTCAAAGGAACACACTTTGGGGAAGAAAGGGGACTGCACAGGAATGAGGAACACAGAGAGGAGAGGAGGATGAAAAGGGGAGAGATACAAGGTTAAAGGTCAAGAGTGAAGCATGAGGTTACGGGGCCGAGAAGGTCAGCTAAAGGATGGACCAGATAAAGATCCCCTCATCAGCCTGGTGGACCAGGTGGGTGACCAAGCACCAACACAGCCATTCTGGAAAGGCCCTTCCACCCTACTGCCAGCTCCACTAGCATCCTTCTCCCGGGGGCTGTTCCAGGTAGATGCACGGCCAGGCTTACCTCTCTCATCTGGAGTGCCAAAATAGATGGTGGGGGGCACGTTGGGAAAGAGACTGTAGATGAGGGCTGGTCGAACAACTTTCTCATTGGAAAGGGGTTTGGTCAGAAACTCCATGCAGTTCCTAAGAAGAAAAACAGCCATGCGGTAGAGAAAGGCAAAGCCACAACCTTGAGTGCTGTTACTATTACACATTGTTTCTTTCAGGGTGCTATCTTCTACACTGCGCTTCTACAGAGACAAGTGCTCAATAATTACTTTGCAAATATTAATCCATGCTAAGGCTAACCTATACACAATCACACCATAAATGTCACCTAAAGACAAAGTTTTTCCAATACTGCATTCTATGATACAACTAAAATTTCCTGTGATGAGCTATAGGCTGGGGAGGTCCCTGAAAAGAGTGGCTCTGAGAGCAAGTAAGGAGTTTAAGTGGATGTCAGTAGAGGAATATGCTACGCTAAGACAAAGAGAAATAGATGAGGAGACAAAAAGAATGACGTGGATTAAAAAAAAGAAGAGGAAAAGCAGAGAAGACAGAAAGAACCAAGAGGTAAAGAGGTTTTTAAAAAGAAAAAGGGAAAAAAGCAACAGAAAGAAAAGAAGCAGTGCTACTTCTAACTCATTTTATATTTATCTGAAGATATATGGATGATTAACGCTCTTCTCTGTTTTGAAAACAGAGACACCAGACATTCGTAACATCAGACTTTTATGTAACACTGTGGTAGTAAGACAGGTCTGGGAATCTGGAGCAGTAGGCCATGGGGTCCCTACTGTCATTTCAATAAAGTCTTGATCAAGGCTAGCTCAAGGAGTCTCAAAATAGGAAGACCTAGACTATCTATTGGATACAAGCTGACAGACCCAGACAATTTCTTCAGATAACATTGAAAATGGAGAGGATAGTTATGACCCTCTATATCAGGCTGTGATCCACAAATATTTATTATTTAAGATTAATTTTCAGTTTATAAAGAGATACTCTACCTGTTATTTTTCAGCACAACAGAAATAGGTATTGTACATAAAACACCTCAGTGTTTCAAACCCGAGAAATTTTTGATGAATTTTATTGGGTTGAGTTAAATATTAATTCCAATTAATTAAATAAGTCCAATTAATTCAACTCTATTTCTCATTTCCAAAATTTTTTACTTTAAAGACTTTCCATTTACTGAATATTAGAATTTAAGATTGTTGAAAATCAAAAACAATGAGTTCATATTTAAAAACAAAGACAAGCAGGAATATAAAATGGCATAGCCACTCTGGAAAATAGCTTTGGCAGTTTCTTAAAAAATTAAATGTGCAATTACCATAGAACCCAGCATTTATCTCAGAGACATAAAGACTTAAGGTTCGTTCAAAAATATGTACACAATGAGCAGCTTTATCTGTGTAGTCAAAAACTGGAAACAAAATATTCTTCAGCAGGTGGCTAGTTAAACAAACTGTGGTCCATCCATATCATGGGCCACTACTCAGCAATATAAAGGAATGAACTATGGATACGTGTAACAACTTGGATCAATCTGTATAGAATATGCTGAGTGAAAAAAGCCAATCCCAAAAGGCTACATATGGCTATCATTCCATTTAATAACATTCCTGGAACAACAAAACTATTGGTTATGAAGGGTTAAGAAGGGGATGAGAGTAGGAAGAAAGTAGGCGCGGCTCTCAGGATGAGAGTAGGAGGAAAGTAGGCGCGGCTCTCAGGGCAACAGGAGGCATTCTTGCAGTGACAGAAATGTTCACATCTTCACTAAGTTAATGTCTTGGTTACATTATATTGTACTATGGCTGTGTAAGATGTTACCATGGGGGACACTGGGTAAAGAATTCAGGGAATCTCTGTATTATTTCTTAAAACTGCATGAAAATCTATAAATGTTTCAAAATCAAAAGTTTAATTTAAAAAAAAGAAAATCTTTGTTAGCTGCCTCTCAAGAGTACTGAACTTAACCTCAAAAGGCATGACTTTTGGTCTAGCAGTGCTAAAAACCTTGACCTTGCAAATAGTTACTTAATTTCCCTGTTCCTCAATTTTCATATCTGAAAAAACAGAGGCTGAACTTGACCAATGCCATCTCTAAATTCACATGATTCTTAGAAAAAGAATATTCAACAGGAAAAGTAATATACTATTGCTGGACAGAGGAAACAGGTAGTGTTTTCAATTATTTTTCTGTGACTGCAAAATTTTCTATAATAAATAAATAAATCTTTCATAATTGGGAAAAAATAAGACTTCAGCAATCCAAAAAGATGCCTGATTTTTGCTAAAATGCAAAGTGGTTTAAAATTCTTCAACCTCCATTTGCTTGACCTCATGTTTTAAGCCTCATATAGACTGTACATTCTGTAGAAATTAATTAATGAACATAGAATTAACAAACACCTTTTGTGAATTTTATCTTAAAAATCAGAAAGGTTAAACAAAGGGCTGTGCAGCTGTCTTGAACTAGGCCTGAAGACAAACCTAGAAGTGTGGAAAAGAGGCTCCAAGTCAATTAAATGTTAAATGTGTTTCTCTTTGAGCGAGTGGAAGTCCTTGGTCAGCATCTAATATATATGGCCAGGAGTAGATTTGCTTATCTGAAAGAGCAATGGGTTAGGCTTAAAGTAACAGAATTTATGCACCAGATTCAGGATACCTATGACAGGATTTCTACCAACCTTCACAGAAAGTCCCTATTCTGTCTCTCCATTTTCTAAACAACTCTCTCTACCTTGCTGGTTTGGAACTCTAAAACTGGGACAGGTGCAGCCACCATCACAGTCAGAGATGCAGCCTGCCTCGTCCATACTAATCTTAGATGAGAATAACTCTTCCTCTTAGCTTCATCTAAGGCAGAGCCAACACAAAGGAAAGCAATCAGAGTTTGGCTGCTCCACATGCTAGGCAAGCCTTGACATGTATAGCCAGATTAGAATTAAAATTAGAATAGGAACTTTGTTTTTTTAACACTTTCAGTAGAAGTTATTTTTCAAAAGAAAAAAACTTTAATGGTTGATACTTTGTGAGGGTTCTTTTTAATATCTAAAAATAATTAACGAAGATAAGAGCCTCATATTGAGACAAGGTTGGAAGTGATGAAGGGAACAAGGAAGATTATACTGAAGAATGTTAACTTTCTACCCAGAGAGGTGGTCTATATGATCTGTAAGCAAGTTCTAAAACTCTTTAGCATAAAGACATGTCCTCATTTACAGTAATTTCCTCTTAGTCCTGTGTTCCTTCCTCCCCCGATTCCACATCTCAGTTATGCACCATTCTACAATTATCTGTTCTACAAAAGAAAGGTCTACATTAAGAGACGGACTTCTCAGTTTCCTAGGTAGAGATGGGTATCACTCAGATTCCATGAAGGGCAGTCAATAAAATACTCTAGATTATAGCTAGAGAATTTTAAATTCAATTTATTACTAAGGTCAACTTTAGTCTTATAAAACCAACTTCCAAAGGGAGCAAAAGAGCACTGAAAAAGAGCTCCAATTAGTGATATTATCTATCTCAGAACTGTTTCTGACTTGGGGACACATTTAAAATGCAAGGTGGCAAATATCCTCACGTGTGCAGCCTAACTAAGAATCTACCTCAAACATTGTCTCTTTGTGAAATTAGTTATTAATTTTCTAACTATTTCTTGAGATTATTTGCTTTTTACTTGAACAATTTCTTGGAGCCTAAAGACTAAATTGCAGCGCAAGAAACACAGTACTGATTTTAAGCTCAGCTGATAAAATACACTTCTGTTGCCTCCCACTGATTCCTGTTTGAAAACTAAAGTCCTTACTGTAAAAATCTGGCCAAAGTGAGTTAGGGTTAACAGGGCCATTAATTAATAACTTGGGTGATTCATCCCTTTATAATCCTCAAGAGATGGTAAATGAGTGTCTGCCAACAACCTACACAGTCAGGACTCACCGAGAGATCACTGCTACTGACTCGCTGGGGGAGACAGCACTGCACGAGGAGCACTCTGAGTCTCCTAGGGGGAAGAACAGAGATGGCCCAGGTGGGAGAGGCTGCCACTCAGTCACCAAGCCCAGGTGGCTCTTCCTCGGACATCCTGGCTCAGCTTTCTCGAAGAGCCACAAGCACCCATTACTGCCTTGCACCGCCTCCCCTGAGCTTAACAGCTGCAGGGAGAAGACAAGACTCGGGGGACAGGGGACTAGAGAACAAGCCCCCCCCAAAGCCACTCCCACCCTCAGACCCCCAAGGTGAATGATAAATGCAGGTGACAAAGTGAGTCGAGGAGCTGGTATATAATCGTTAGCCCCCCTTCCAGAGCTGCTGCTGCTCCCCCGTCCCTGGGATTCTCCAGGCAAGAACACTGGAGTGGGTTGCCATTTCCTTCTCCAATGCATGAAAGTGAAAAGTGAAAGTGAAGTCACTCAGTCGTGTCTGACCCTCAGTGACCCCATGGACTGCAGCCTTCCAGGCTCCTCTGTCCATGGGATTTTCCAGGCAGGAGTACTGGAGTGGGGTGCTATTGGAGGCGAGAGAGTCCTCTACTCACCCTCCTCCTCTTCGTTCTCATCCTGGCTGCAGCAGTCTTCCAAACCATCTAGTAGTTCTTCTTCCAGATCTTCCATTTCAACCGGGTCTAGCTGGAGGTCAGTAGCTGAACTGTAAGAAAGAATCATGCCCCCAGCTCAGCCAGCTCCGTAAGAGAGGTCACGCTGGATTCTCCTTCCTTCATCATTTCCCAGTGTTCGTCTCTTCCCTAGTCACCAGTCTGCTGGCCCTTGCCTGGGCCTTACAACCCACTTCTCTTGCTCTCAAGAGCTTCGGCCTGGCCACAGTTCCTCAACCCCACATCTCCAACTCCGCAAAGAGGTACTCTGCCTTCCATTTTCCTTGAAGTACCTCATGCATATATAAACACAAAGTTCTGAATATAAAACACCATCAGTCAATGGGTGGTAACAGACATCAAAGGTCCCTGGACCTCTCTCTAGGAACTCAGAAAAGGCCTTGGTGGACCATGGTTCCAGAGAAATAACAAGGCACAAGAGGCCAATTAAGTGTGTGTCCTAATTCTGAAACAGCTGTCATACCAGGAATGACTGAGAACCTGATTTGGTTTGGAATTAAGCAGAGAAATCACAGTCCCCAACACATGATGTTTGAAATTCTTATTTTTCCCTGGTTATAACCTAAAGCAGGGCTTAGCAAGCTCTTCCTCTAAAGGACCAGAGAGTAAATATTTTCAGTTTTGTGGGTCATTCAGTCTGTCGCAACTATGCAACCCTATCATTAAAATAAGAGAGCAGCCATAGACAGTAGTAAACGAATAAGGCTGCATTTCAATAAAGCCTTATTTACAAAAGCAGGCAGAGGGCAGGATTTGCCCTGAAAGGTGCAGCTTGTCAACCTCTGCCCTAAAGTGAAAACCAACATTCCAGGGCACTTAAAAAATAAAAACCAACCTTCAGAAACACAGGGTCAGTGTCACCAGGTGTGTATACATTCTACTACTTTAAATGGACCAAACACTTTCTTCACTTACCCAACAGTCCTAGGAGGTGAGTTCAGCTCCCTGGCTTCCTTAGGCCCTTCTCTCCCAAGTTTGCCCAGATGGATGGAAGAGAGGCGGGTGGCCACCTCTGCTACACCAAGGGGCTGAGGTGGAGAAGGCAGAACTGGAGTCTTGCCTTCTCCAAGAAGTGAGGAATCGATCGCAGATCCGCACGCAGGGCTATAGCTGAGCCCGTTGGTATGTGAGGCAAGGAGGTGAATGCTGATGCGTTTGGTACAGAAGACTGCACTGTCCAAGCCCCCAGGGTCTGAGACTGCAGGGAGGACCCTGTTGTCTGCTCCAGTGTCCTCCTGAGGGACCTGCTGGCTGGCCACAGGAGGTTTCCACCGCCTGTTCTGGTTGAGGAGATCCCACTGCAAGCTGGGGTTCATGAAGTAAGTCTGTTCAAAATGGTAGCCTTGCCTTGGTTTCTTCTCAAGGCCTCTTGCAGTCAGCTTCCTCACAGCCTCAGTGAACCGAACCTCCTTAGTCAGAGTCTGGGAAACAGGGTCACCATCTAGGCCGTAGGGATGTGACTCAGTCCTGGTGACTAAGTTACTCCGGTTGTAGAGGGAAGAGGCAACACTGGTGGTGGAGGTGTCCAAGGAGCTGGGGGTAGACAGCGTGCTGTGGGCAGGGGTGTCGTCTAGGGCAGGGCCACTGCTCTTGGGCACCTTGTGCTCAACAGGCTGGGACGCACAGTCTCCAGTGCCCCCTGAGTGATGCCAGGAGATGAGCTGGACCTTGGGTGAGGATGCTGGCTTCAGGCCCTCTGTGGCCTGCGATAAAGGCACTTTAGTGCTATTTGGCCGCATGAAGGAGTTGTTGTTCAGCATGGGTTTGTAGGAAGATGAAGAAGAGGAGAGTGGAGATGGGGTCTTCCCTGAGATGGCAGAGGCCAGGCTCCTCCCTGAAAGACTTTCCCCGGCCGCTCCCAGTGAGGAGTATGGTTCCATGGATGAGGATGCCACGGGGATGAGCTTGGAAGATGTGGCCTTGTTGGCAGCGAGTCTGACGGGGAGCCTCTTTCGAGGGAGAGAGAAAGGTCTTTTTTCTGACGGGCCTGAACGCAAGCAGAAAGACTCCAGCTGCTGGTATGCTTTGTGCCTGTAGTTGGAGCGGCGGTACAACAGGGTGCTGCTGAACAGGTCTGGGAGGGAGTGCAGGTAACAGCAGTTGCTGTGGCCCGCAGTGACAGCCGCGGTCCCGGAGCTACATAGAGAGCTGGGGCAAAAGAAGTACGCTGGCTGCGGGGCTGCACCCAAGAGGCCCGGGCCCAACCCTGCTGAAAGTGTCCCCACGTGTTTCTTCTCCAGCCGCCAGATTGGCTTCACCTGCTGATGAGCCTGAGCCCAGACTTTGCCCTCGGAGGGTTTCTCAGGTGACGGGGTAGGCGCTGTGCCTGCGGGCCCACTCTGCTTCAAGCCGTGTCCCCGGCGGAGGCTGATATCGTAGTGCTCTGTTCTTGCTGAGGCCATGAGGAGCCCACATCATGGCCACATGGCCTCATGGCCCGGCTCAGGTGAGGTGCCAGGTGCCTCCAGCAGTAGCAGCTGCATCCTTGAAGTCCGTCAGCCTGAAGGGGAGAGAGACAGCTGGGAATGTTCCAGTCCCAGGACAGACACAAGGCTACAGTGGTACCCTGGCAAGCAAGAGCCCTACTTTAGCACTTCTTGGGCAACCAGTCTCAGTCATCATTCGGGGCCCTGGGAGAAGAACACTAGATTTTGAGGGTGTTCTCCATGGACTTCCTGCTGTCCTCATGCCTTGATGAGCTGGTTTCATCAAGGACTAGGATGTTAAATTGCCACAGGGCGAAATCTGTTCACATGCTCCCATTCTCTCACTCAAAAAGCTCGTTCCTCTTTCTCCAAAAAAAAATTCACACCTTTCTGCCTCATCGTCCACAAGTTTACATGGGTGGCTTCATTCCATCACCTGACACCGTGTGCCTAGGAATAAGGCAAGCCTGGGTGTGGCAGAGAAGCCAGCCAACACCTTCCTCCTCATCAACCAATTCTGAATGCTCAAAGATCATGTGAGAAGCAGATTTCACATGTACTGTTCCCTCACCAATTCTCAAGCTGCCCCGGATGTGGTCTGCTTTCCACGGACTAAGTGAGACAGGTTCAGGGATCTCTCCTGTTGACCTCTGGGGTGCGTTCTGTAGCTGAAACAGTAATTTCATCTCTTCAAGAGTCTAGCCAACTATACAGGCTCATGAGATGTTAAGGGTTCCTGGAATAAAGTTTAAAAAATAATTGACTTGAGGGTAATGAATATTTTCTAGGTCAGTTATACCTCCACAAAGCTGTTAAAAATGAAATAATTTTTTTTTTTCCTGAGGGGATAAGAAAAGTAAAGAACTGCAGAGCATTCTGAAGATAAACAAAATGGCCTTAAACATCTCTTTCTATTTGCTTGGCTAGCTCTGTCCAGTTCCTAGTCCCTCACCTGCCTCACCAAACGCAAGTCTGTTTAGTAGTGTCCTGCCTGCCTTTCCTGGATCCAACTTCTCTTCTTCTAAAGCAACCAGTCTCAGGAATCTAAACCTTCTGCCCCGCCATCTTTAGACAACATTCAGAAGCGGTCTGTCTCATTCTGCCTTCCACTTTTTATGGGGCGTTTTGCCTCGAGTTTCTTCCTTAAGTGAGAGTGAATGATGAGCAGCCTATGCTAGAAATACTATGACTGTTGTCTCAAACCACCAGGTCTCCAGAGGCCAGGCCAGACCAAACCAACTTGGACAAGGTATCTATTTCTACAGAAAGTAATTATTCATTACACACTGACTATATCACTCTCCTATATTACAGGAGTGTGTGGCTCTTGGGATCTGCAGTTTCCTTTTCCTCTTCTATCTGAAAGTTTCCCTCAGTCACCAGGGGAACTCAGGACATCAGAAACAGTTCAGAGTCTAGAGTCACAAGATCTCTGATGAGATCACTTTAGTTGCCCAATAGTTATGTAAGAAGATAGAAGTGACTTGGCTGGAATCAAACAGAATGAGGAGTGTAGGAATCAGACACATTTTCTCTTAAGAGATAAATCCCAAACTCTGTCTCCCTAAAGAAAGTTGCAGGAGCATGGAACTTCTGTAAAGACTATTGAGAAAGAAAGGCCAACACGCCAACCTAATGAGAAGGGAGGGCCAACAGAAGTTGAGAGGGGCAGCTCTTATAGAACACAGTTACTGCAAAAGTAGTTAGCCAACCTCAGGGGGTAAAAACAGCTTATAGCAGCTAAAGCTAAAGGAGGTCCATCTGCAAATTACTGAAAAGTGGAAACAGTTGAAGGCTTAACGTAATTAGGGGTTTCCCTGGTGGGATGGGGGAGCCTGGTGGGCTGCCATCTATGGAGTTGCACAGAGTCGGACACAACTGAAGCGACTGAGCAGCAGCAGCAGCTGGTGGCTCAGACGGTAAAGAATCTGCCTGCAATGCAGGAGACCTGGGTTCAATCCCTGGATTGGGAAGATCCTCTGGAGAAGGGAATAGCAAGCCACTCCAGTGTTCTTGCCTGGAGAATCCCATGGACAGAGGAGCCTGGCGGGCTACAGTCCATGGCATCGCAAAGAGTCGGACATGACTGAGCGATTAAGTACATCCTAACATAATTAAGTGACTAGCTCTCCTGAAGCCCTGACCTTCAGCAGCTTCAGAAAGAAACCTTGGGTGGGCTTGAAGGCAGTGGTCCTTAAAGTGTGGGCCCTTTCAGGGGTTCCACTAGGTCAAACTATTTCCATAACAAAACTAAGATATGATTTGCCTTTTAAACTGTGCCAGCCTTTCAACTGATGGCGCAAGAGCAATGGTGGGTCAAACTGCTGTTTCCCGAGTAGGATTCAAGCCAAAGGTACCATGTGAGATTTTTCACCACCACACACTTCTTCACTGCACAGCAAAGGAAGAAGTGCCAGGTTTACTTAAGAATGTCCTTGATGACACAGTAAAAAATGAAATCCCAATCCTCAAGTACATCTTTTTAACATTCTGTGTGATAAAATAAGTACATATAAAACAGAAGACAACGGTTGTCTGTAAGTAAAGCACTTGTTTGAATTGCAAAATTTTTCTGTGGAACATCATGTTTACTTGAAAGAATGAAGGATACACAAGTGATGGTTATTCAGACTTCGATACTTGGCAGGCGTTCTCTAGAAAATGAAACAGAGGAAGCCTGTCACTTCAAGGGAAACAACTGACGGTGTTTGTTGCCAATGATAAAATTTGAGCTTCCAAGAGAAAATGAGAATTTGGGCAAAATTGTATCTGCCACCATGAGCTTGACAGCTTCGCAATACTTAACCAGTTTTCTGACGACTGTGGTGATATTATTTTTTTATACTGTCAAATAGAATGTGGCAACAACTCAATGAACCAGTATTTTCCGAATTATCTATCATACAATGTCAAAAAATCAGACATGGGTAAAAGATCTGGTCAGAGATAGACCAATGGATTCTAATGTAACAAAGTATGAAAAGCTCCCTGATAACATTTCAGATTCCACAGCAGCTAACCTTCGTAACACCACCCCTTGTTAACATCTGTGTAGTACCAAAGAATCAGAGAAGGCACTGGCAACCCACTCCAGTGTTCTTGCCTGGAGAATCCCAGGGACGGGGGAGCCTGGCGGGCTTCCGTCTATGGGGTCACACAGAGTCAGACATGACTGAAGCGACTTAGCAGCAGCAGCAGCAGCAAAGAATACCCACTATCTGAAAAGGCTACAGAAACACTCCTCCCTCTTCCAACTAATTCTCTATATGAGGCTAGATAATCCACATAATTCAACCAAACAGTACACTGAACCAACTGAAACAATAGAAAAAAATAGGAAAATCCAGCTGTCTCCGATTAAACCAGACATTAAGAAGATTCTCAAAAATAATGCCACTCTTCTAACATTCTTGAACAATAGCATTTTTCATTTTTAAAACTGCTACTTATGTTTATTTGTAATGAGTTTATTATTTCTAAGTGAATTAATAAACACTTCAATTTTTAATGTGGAGTAGATATATATTCCACATTAAAAAGAATATACTGAAGATTCCAAAGATCTTTAATAAAAAAGTGCATGTAAGAGACCAAAAAGCTTGAAAGGTCTGGTCTACAATGGCA
This sequence comes from Capra hircus, assembly GCF_001704415.2. Lineage (NCBI taxonomy): Eukaryota > Metazoa > Chordata > Mammalia > Artiodactyla > Bovidae > Capra > Capra hircus. The sequence goes on from NC_030809.1 coordinate 29,117,027, forward strand.
TTGCCTGTCCAGAATATCCAAGAGGCTCCTAAGGATGAGGTCTGTTTGATTTCAGGGCCTAAAAGAAATTAGCATTCTCGGTATTTATTCCAAAACACCAGGTCTGGCTTCCCAATTCTGCCAGAAGAGATGGTGAGAGGTTAAGAGCATTACAGAAAAGTTTTCTCACATTTCACTGACAGATCAAAGCATCTGATTTCATGCTCAAGTCCAAAAAGTCTATGACTAGACAATTCCAAGGTCATAGGATGAAGGAATCTAACAGGAAAGCTAAACTCAACTTCACATAATAAGTACCAGATCCTGTGGTTAAAGGTTCCCTGCAATGCAGAAGACCCAGATTCGATCCCTGGGTGGGGAAGATCCTCTGGAGAAGGGAATGGCTATCCACTCCAGTATTCTTGCCTAGTGAATTCCATGGCCAGAGGAGCCTGGCAGGCTACAGACCATGGTGTCACAAAGAGTCCGACATGTCTGAGCGACTAACAATTTTTCAGTGAAAAACTTTTGTCAGTGAAAAAGTGACTTTTCATTTACGTACTCATTTTTGGATTTGACTTTAAATATTCTGCCTCCCTTCTTCCATCCCTTTTCCCCTACCTACTCCCTCAAAGTCAGTGTCCTCCACATGCAGTCTTCTCCTTTCTCCAAAAGGAGGTACACAATAAGGGCTCAATAAATGGCAGATCCAACTATTAACACAGATTCTCCCAGAGCAGCCTCTTTTATCCCATGACCTCAACCACGTCCTACATTCTCCAATTTTCTTCCATCACTCAGACCTACAGAACAACCAGTCAGGCTGAAGGAGCCTCAACTCACCATGTCCAAAGTGTAACTTCTTTACCTTTCTCCTCAAAGCTGCCCCTCCTCCTTCTGCCTCATCCTGCAGCACCACCCATTTGATCACTATATTCAGAAACCTAGGATCATTCTAGACTGCTCCTTGTCCCACTCTCCTGACATTTACTTTGCTACCAGATTGGGCTTCAGTCCATTGGGTCGCAAAGAGTCAGACACGACTGAGCGACTTCACCTTCACCACTGTTAAAGTGAAAGTCACTCAGTTGTGCCTGACTCTTTGCAACCCCGTGGACTATACAGTCCATGGAATTCTCCAGGCCAGAATACTGGAGTGGGTAGCCATTCCCTTCTCCAGGGGATCTTCCCAACCCAGGGATCGAACCCAGGTCTCCCACACTGCAGGCGGATTCTTTAACAGCTGAGCCACCAGGGAAGCCCCTACCACTGTTAATCTCTCTCTAAACCCTCTCCCCCATCACAACCACCATAAAGCTCTCATGGTGTCTAGCCTGGTCTCTAGTTTTCTCACTGACTTCCAGATTTCAGTCTAAAATCTTACTTATTCAAACTGCACACTGACACTACGGTAACCTTAAAGACAAATCTGATGTTACCTTCCTGCTAATTATCTTTCCACGGTTTTTCCACAATATACTCTTTCAGATTTTATCCAAGAATTCCCCGAGGAATTTTTAAAACTATATATTCCTTAGGGAGTTCCCTGGTGGACTAGTGGTTAGGATTTGGGCTTTCACTGCCATGGCCCAGGTTCCAATCCCTGGTCAGAAAACCAAGATCCCACAAGCCAGAGGGATGGTACAGGCCAAAAAACAAAAAAAAAATTAAACCCTTGTATTCCTTGTACATCTTGAAGTTGAACTCTAAAATTTTTCATCACAAGTTTCAACAAGTTTATCCTTTTGTTAAGAGAAGGTAGAAAATACTAAACAATTTATAGAAAGAACTAAGGTAAGGGTTAACTGTAATTGAAATAAACATTTCATGATGATTTAGTGAGCTTTAACTATCTGACTGAATAACAAGCATCTAAACTAAAAGACAGGGCTTCCCTGGTGGCTCAGTCAGTAAAGAGTCCCCTGCAATGCAGGAGACCCAGGTTCAATCCTTGAGTCAAGAAGATCCCCTGGAGAAGGAATACTCCAGTATTCTTGCCTGGGAAATCCCATGGACAGAGAAGCCTAGCAGGCTACAGTCCATGGGGTAGCAAAGAGTTGGACACAACTTAGTGACTAAACCACCACCAACCAAACTGAAAGACATCTCTTTTTAAAAATTCTATGCAAGTTTTATCTAATATAGCTTGAAAAATCAGTTGTCCCCAAAACATCTTAGACTCATTTAACTGTTGTATTCTTCTGAATTCAGAATATCCCAACAAAGAACAAGTTTCACCTTAACAACGTGTATTACACATGGGAACACAGTAAACTTTCTGGGTTTTGGGGGTAACAACCAAATGAGGCCTCCTTATAATTAGTATTTCCAAAATATTTCGTTTGCCAACCTGAAGTTTTAATTAATTATTTTAATTGGAGGCTAATTACTTTATAATATTGTAGCGGGTTTTGCCCTACACTGACATGAATCAGCCATGGGTGTACATGCGTCCCCCATCCCGAAGCACCCCCTCCCACCTCCCTCCCCATCCCATCCCTCAGGGTTGTCCCCGTGTACTGGGTTTGAGTGCCCTGCTTCACGCACTGAACTTGAACCGGTGATGTTTCACATATGGCAATATACATGTTTCAATGCTATCCTCTCAAATCATCCCACCCTTGCCTTCTCTCACAGAGTCCAAAAGCCTGTTCTTTGTATGTGTCTCTTTTGCTGTCTCGCACGTAGGGGCATTGTTACCTTCTTTCTAAATTCCATATATATCATTAACATACTGTGTTGGTGTTTTTCTTTCTGACTTGCTTCACTCTGTATAATAGGCTCCAGTTTCATCCACCTCATTAGAACTGATTCAAATGCATTCTTTTTAATAGCTGAGTAATATTCCATTGTGTCTATGTACCACATCTTTCTTATCCGATGGACATCTAGGTTGCTTCCATGTCCTGGCTATTATAAACAGTGCTGCCATGAACATTGGGGTTCACCTGTCTCTTTCAGTTCTGGTTTCCTTGGTGTGCATGCCTAGCAGTGGGATTGCTGAGTCATACAGCAGTTCTATTTCCAGTTTTTAAAGGAATTTCCACACTGTTCTCCACAGTGGCTGTACTAGTTTGCATTCCCACCAACAATCTAAGAAGGTATCCTTTTCTCCACACCCTCTCCAGCATTTATTGTTTGTTGACTTTTTGATAGCAGCCATTCTGACCGGTATGAAATGGTACCTCATTGTGGTTTTGATTTGCATTTCTCTGATAATAAGTGCTGTTCGGCATCTTTTCATGTGTTTGCTAGCCATCTGTATGTCTTCTTTGGAGAAATGTCTGCTTAGTTCTTTGGCCCATTTTTTGATTGGGTCATTATTTTTCTGGTACTGAGCTGCAGGAGCTGCTTGTATATTTTTTAAATTCTTTGTCAGTTGCTTCATTTACTATTATTTTCTCCCATTCTGAAAACTATCTTTTCACCTTGCTTATAGTTTCCTTCGTTGTGGAAAAGTTTTTAAGTTTAATTAGGTCCCATTTGTTTATTTTTGCTTTCATTTCCATTACTCTGGGAAGTGGGTCATAGAGGATCCTGCTGTGATTTATGTCAGTGTTTTGCCTATGTTTTCCTCTAGGAGTTTTATAGTTTCTGGTTTTACATTTAGATCTTTAATCCATTTTGAGTTTATTTTTGCGTATAATGTTAGAAAGTGTTCTAGTTTCATTCTTTTACAGATGGTTGACCAGTTTTTCCAGCACCACTTGTTAAAGAGATTGTCTTTTCTCCATTGCATATTCTTCCCTCCTTTGTCGAAGATAAGGTGTCCACAGGTGCATGGATTTATCTCTGGGCTTTCTGTTTTGTTCTATTGATCTCTATTTCTGTCTTTGTGCCAGTACCATAATGTCTTGATGACTGTGGCTTTGTAGTAAAGCCTGAAGTCAGGCAGGTTGATTCTTCCAGTTCCATTCTTCTTTCTCAAGACTGCTTTGGCTATTCAAGGTTTTTAGTATTTCCATACAAATTGTGAAATTATTTGTTCTAGCTCTATGAAAAATACTGTTGGTAGCTTGATAGAGATTGCATTGAATCTATAGATTACTTTGGGTAGTATACCCATTTTCACTATATTGATTCTTCCGATCCATGAACACATTTCTCCATCTGTTTGTGTCTTCTTTGATTTCTTTCATCAGTGTTTTATAGTTTTCTATACATAGCTCTTTCTATACATAGGTTTCTTCAGGTAGAAGAATAGCAAGAAGAGATATGAAAGCCTTCCTCAGTGATCAATGCAAAGAAATAGAGGGAAACAACAGAATGGGAAAGACTAGAGATCTCTTCAAAAACATTAGAGATACCAAGGGAACATTTCACGCAAAGATGGGCTCGATAAAGGACAGAAATGGTATGGACCTAACAGAAGCAAAAGATATTAAGAAGAGGTGGCAAGAATACACAGAACTGTACAAAAAAGATCTTCACGACCCAGATAATCATGATGGTGTGATCACTCATCTAGAGCCAGACATCTTGGAATGTGAAGTCAAGTGGGCCTTAGAAACCATCACTACAAACAAAGCTAGTGGAGGTGATGGAATTCCAGTGGAGCTATTTCAAATCCTGAAAGATGATGCTGTAAAACTGCTGTATGTACTCAATATGCCAGCACATTTGGAAAACTCAGCAGTGGCCACAGGACTGGAAAAGGTCAGTTTTCATTCCAATCTCAAAGAAAAGCAATGCCAAAGAATGCTCAAACTACTGCACAATTGCACTCATCTCACATGCTAGTAAAGTAATGCCCAAAATTCTCCAAGCCAGGCTTCAGCAATACGTGAACCGTGAACTTCCTGATGTTCACGCTGGTTTTAGAAAAGACAGAAGAACCAGAGATCAAATTGCCAACATCCGCTGGATCATCGAAAAAGCAAGAGAGTTCCAGAAAAACATCTATTTCTGCTTTATTGACTATGCCAAAGCCTTTGACTGTGTGGATCACAATAAACTGTGGAAAATTCTGAAAGAGATGGGAATACCAGACCACCTAACCTGCCTCTTGAGAAATCTGTATGCAGGTCAGCAAGCAACAGTTAGAACTGGACATGGAACATCAGACTGGTTCCAAATAGGAAAAGGACTGTGTCAAGGCTGTATATTGTCACCCTGCTTATTTAACTTATATGCAGAGTACATCATGAGAAACGCTGGACTGGAAGAAACACAAGCTGGAATCAAGACTGCTGGGAGAAATATCAACAACCTCAGATATGCAGATAACACCACCCTTACGGCAGAAAGTGAAAAGGAACTAAAAAGCCTCTTGATGAAAGTGAAAGAGGAGAGTGAAAAATTTGCCTTAAAGCTCAACATTCAGAAAACGAAGATCATGGCATCCACTCCCATCACTTCATGGGAAATAGATGGAGAAACAGTGGAAACAGTGTCAGACTTTATTATTTGGGGCTCCAAAATCACTGCAGATGGTGACTGCAGCCATGAAATTAAAAGACGCTTACTCCTTGGAAGGAAAGTTATGACCAACCTAGATAGTATATTCAAAAGCAGAGACATTACTTTGCTGACTAAGGTCCATCTAGTCAAGGCTATGGTTTTTCCTGTGGTCATGTATGGATGTGAGAGTTGGACTGTTGAAGAAGGCAGAGCACCGAAGAATTGATGCTTTTGAACTGTGGTGTTGGAGAAGACTCTTGAGAGTCCCTTGGACTGCAAGGAGATCCAACCAGTCCATTCTGAAGGAGATCAGCTCTGGGATTTCTTTGGAAGGAACGATGCTAAAGCTGAAACTCCAGTACTTTGGCCATCTCATGCTAAAGAGCTGACTCATTGGAAAAGACTCTGATGCTGGGAGGGATTGGGGGCAGGAGGATAAGGGGACAACAGAGGATGAGATGGCTGGATGGCATCACGGACTCGATGGACATGAGTCTGAGTGAACTCCAGGAGTTGGTGACGGACAGGGAGGCCTGGCGTGCTGCAATCATGGGGTCGCAAAGAGTCAGACACGACTGAGCAACTGAACTGATTGCTAAGTATTTTATTCTTTTCATAGCAATGGTGAATGGAATTGTTTCCTTAATTACTCTGTTTTCTCATTGTTGGTGTATAGGAATGCAACAGATTTCTGTGTATTAGTTTTATATCCTGCAACTTTACTATATTCATTGATTAGTTCTAGTAATTTTCTGGTGATGTCTTTAGGGTTTTCTATGTAGAGGATCATGTCATTTGCAAACAGTGAGAGTTTTACTTCTTTTCCAATCTGGATTCCTTTTCTTTCTTTTTCTTCTCTGATTGCTGTGACTAAACCTTCCAAAACTATGTTGAATAGTAGTGGTGAGAGTGGGCACCCTTGTCTTGTTCCTGACTGTAGGGGAAATGCTTTCAATTTTTCACCATTGAGGATAATGTTTGCTGTGGGTTTATCATATACGGCTTTTATTATGTTGAGGCTTGTTCCTTCTATGCCTGCTTTCTGGAGGGTTATCATAAATATGTTGAATTCTGTCAAAGGCTTTCTTTGCATCTATTGAGATAATCATATGGTCTTTATCTTTCAATTTGTTAATGTGGTGTATCACATTGATTTGCAAATACTGAAGAATCCTTGCATCCCTGGGATAGACCCCATTTGGTCATGATGTATCATCTTTTTAATATGTTGTTGGATTCTGTTTGCTAAAATTTTGTTGAGGATTTATGCATCTATGTTCATCGGTAATACTGGTCTGTAGTTTTCTTTTTTTGTGGCATCTTTGCCTGGTTTTGGTATTAGGGTGAGGGTGGCCTCATAGAATGAGTTTGGCAGTTTACCTTCCTCTGCAATTTTCTGGAAGAGTTTGAGTAGCATAGATGTTAGCTCTTCTCTAAATTTTTGTAGAATTCACCTGTGAAGCCATCTGGTCCTGGGCTTTTTTTTGTTGGAAGATTTTTTATTACAGTTTTGATTTCCATGCTTGTGTTGGGTTTGTTAAGATTTTCTATTTCTTCCTGGTACAGTTTTGGAAGGTTACACTTTTCTAAGAATTCATCCATTTCTTCCAAGTTGTCCATTTTATTGTCATATAGTTGCTGATAATTGTCTCTTATGATGCTTTGTATTTCTGTGTTGTCTGTTGTGATTTCTGCATTTTCATTTCTAATTTTGTTGATTTGATTCTTCTCCTTGGCTAACGGTTTGTCTATTTTATTTATCTTCTCAAAGAACCAGCTTTTAGCTTTGTTGACTTTTGCTATAGTCTCATTTATTTTTCATTTATTTCTGCCCTAATTTTAATGATTTCTTTCCTTCTAACAACCCTGGGGTTCTTCATTTATTTTTCTAGTTGCTTTAGGGGTAACATTAGGTTATTTTTCTCGTTTCTTGAGGTAAGCTTGTATTACTATGAACGTTCCCCTGAGCACTGCTTTTACTGAATCCCATAGGTTTAGGTTTGTCTTGTTTTTGTATCCATTCAGCCAGTCTTTGTCTTTTGGTTGGGGCATTCAACCCATTTACATTTAAGGCAATTATTGGTAAGTATGATCCTGTTGCCATTTACTTTGTTGTTTTGGGTTCAAGTTTATAAACCTTTTCTGTGTTTCCTGTCTAGAGAAGATCCTTTAGCATTTGTTGAAGAGCTGGTTTGGTGGTGCTGAATTCTCTCAACTTTTGCTTGTCTGTAAAGCTTGTCATTTCTCCTTCATATTTGAATGAGATCCTTGCTGGGTACAGTAATCTGTGTTGTAGGTTTTTCTCTTTCATCACTTTAAGTATGTCCTGCCATTCCCTTATGGCCTAAAGAGTTTCTATTGAAAGATAAGCTGTAATCCCTATGGGGATCCCCTTGTGTGTTACTTGTTGCTTTTCCCTTGCTGCTTTTAATATTTGCTCTTTGTGTTTGAACTTTGTTAATTTGATTAATATGTGTCTTGGGGTGTTTCACCTTGGGTTTATCCTGATTGGGACTCTCTGGGTTTCTTGAACTTGAGTGGCTATTTCCTTCCCCATTTTAGGGAAGTTTTCAATTAGTATCTTCTCAAGTATTTTCTCATGCCCTTTCTGTCTTCTTCTGGGACTCCTATGATTTGAACGTTAGGGTGTTTAACATTGTCCCAAAGGTCTCTGAGGTTGTCCTCTTTTCTTTTTTTTTCTCTCTCTGCTTCACTTAATTCCACCATTCAATCTTCCACCTCACTTATCCTGTCTTCTGCCTCAGTTATTCTACTGTTGACTCCTTCCAGAGTGCTTTTGATCTCCGTTATTGCATTATTCATAACTGACTGACTCTTTTTTATTTCTTCTAGGTCCTTGTTAAACATTTCTTGCATGTTCTTAATCCTTGTCTCTAGTCTATTTATCTGTAACTCCATTTTGTTTTCAAGATTTAAGATCATCTCTACTATTATTATTCTGAATTCTTTTTCTGGTAGACTCCCTATCTCCTACTCTTATATTTGGTTTGGTGGGCATTTATCATGTTCCTTTACCTGCTGAATTTTTCTCTGCCTTTATATTTTGTTTAGATTGCTGTATTTGGGTTGGCCTTTCTGTAGGCTGTAAGTTTGTGATTCCTCTGTTTTGTGGAGCTTGCTCCCTGTGGGTGAGGTTTGGTCTAGTGGCTTGTCAAGCTTTCCTGACTGGTTAGAGGAGCTTGCGTCTATGTTCTGGTGGGTGAACTGGATCTCTTCTCTCTGGAGTGCAATAAAGTGTCCAGTAGTAAGTTTTGGGGTGTCTATGGGTTTGGCATGGCTTTGGGCAGCCTGTATTTTAACGCTCAGGGCTGTGTTCCTGCATTGCTGGAGAATTAGCAAGGTATGTCTTGCTCTGGAACTTGTTGGCTCTTAGGTGGAGCTTGGTTTCAGTGTAGGTATGGAAGCTTTTGGATGAGCTCTTGTCTATTAATGTTCCCTGGAATCAGGAGTTCTCTGGTGTTCTCAAGTTTTGGAGTTAATCCTCCTGCCTCTGGCTTTCAGTCTTACAGTAGCCTCAAGACTTCTCCATCCATACAGCACAAATGATAAAACATCTAGGTTAATGGTGAAAAGATTCTCCAAAGTGAGGAACACCCAGAGAGGTTCACAAAGTTACATGGAGAAGAGGGAGGAGGGAGATAGAGGTTACCAGGAGAAGAGGAGGAGTCAAAACGGAAGAGAGCAATCTAGCCAGTAATCAATTCCCTATGCATTCTCCACAGTCTGGAACACCCAGAGAGGTTCACGGAGTTGCACAGAGAAGAGAAAAGGGAGGAAGGAGATAGAGGTGATCAGGTGGAGAAGAGGGGGGAGTCAAAAGGGGAAAGACCAATCTAGCCAGTAATCAGTTCCCTAAGTGTTCTCCACAGCCCAGAACACCCAGAGAGATTCAGAGTTAAGCAGAGAAGAGAAGGGGGAGGGAGGAGATAGAGGTGACCTGGGGGAGAAAAGGGAGAGTCAAAAGGGGAGAGAGCAATCAAACCAGTAATCACACCCCTAAGTGAAAAAAGATACTGAAGATTAGATTCTTAAAGGTACAAAATTGATAACAAATACCAAAAAGCAAAGATTAAAAATCTAGAGTAGAGGTTAGACTCTCAAAAATACAATGTTAAAAATACAAAAACAAAATCAATCACAAAAATTATAAAATATATATATATGAAATTTGCTTTAAAATGCAGTCTTTTTTTCCAAGGTAATAGTAAGTTATAAAAATGAAAATTAAAGGAGTAATAGAGAATTTAAAAACAAAAAAATGATAATAGTAAAAATATATCTAGGAATTTCTCTGGAGCTGTTGTGGGCAGTGTGGGGTCAGTTCAGTTTCAGATAGTTTCTTGTTCCAGCTTGTACTTGTTCTCGAGATCTAATTGGCCCCTTCCAATGCTTAGTCAATGTTAACTAAAGGGTTTTAATCTGTTGCACCTGTCACTTTCAGAATGGTTTCCTTGTTTATTTTGGCTTCCTCTTTTTGCAAGTCTCTTCAGTGTCTAATTTCCACTCTGACACAAAGGGGCAAAGGTGGTCACTTATTTAGGCTCACTTGTTTAGTTGTACTGTGGGGAGGGAGGAACACTACAAACAAATATCACTGGCGTGTGTGGGGAGTGCTCGCAGTGTATGGACCACACTGGGTTTGCCCCAGCTCACTGCAGCGCGTGCTTTCCAGGTCTACACTGCTCAGGCACCAGGTTGCTCTGCAGGGGTACTGTCCAAAGTGGGCCCTGAGTTTCACGCACTTCCCAGGTCTAAGCTGCTCAGATTCAGGTTCTCAGCTACTCCGCAAGGGCACAGACTCAGTTGGGCATGCGTCTTGTGCCCTTCCCAGGTCCGAGCAGTTCAGGTGACCAGGTGATTGGCGAGCACACTGTCCCAGATGGGCCATGTGTTTTAATCACCTCCCTAGTCCAGCCGCTCCGTTTCCCAGGTGCGTAGCAAGAGCACCATCTCAGGTGTGCCATGTCTCCTCTGGGGAGATGATCTCAGGCTGCGACCCTCCTGGCAGATGTCAACCATCCAGGATCCCAGGAAGACGTGGTTACCAACTGGGAGCCTGCTCGCAGTTTGGTAGAGGATGCCAGGCTCTGGGGCCAAGATTGCCCCTTGCCTTCTGGCTCTGGCTGTCACACACCTGCCTCTCTGCCTCTGGTGGGGGAAGGAGCCTGTACGCAGCCAGCTAGCGCTCCTTTGGTATTTGCTCAATCCTCTGTTCTATGATCCGGCCAGGCTGCAGGTTGGGTTAGGTTAGAGCCTTTCGCAGTAGTTTTTTTTTTTCCCTCTCTGGCTATCCCACAGTTTGTGTTGCTATCCCACGTTAGCTCCCTCAGATTGCCCTCAGGGCATTCTGGCCCAGTCCTTACCCTAAAGCATGCAGCCCAAGCCTCCCTGTCCAGCCCCCCGGTGGCTGGTGTCGGATGCGTGCCTATGACTAGGCTATCTCTCCGCTGGGAGTTGCGGTTAGGCGCCTATTCTGTGGATTTTTTTTTTTTTTCCTCCCGGTTATGTCACGCTCTGAGATTCCAAAGCTGCCCACAGACCCGCCAATGAGAGGGTTTCCTGCTGTTTGGAAACTTCTCCTCCTTCACGACTCCCTTCCCAGGACAGATCTCCATCCCTAACTCTTTTGTCTCTTTTTCTATTTTGTCCTACCTCCTTTCGAAGAGAATGGGCTGCCTTTCTGGGTGCCTGGTGTCCTCCGCCAGCATTCAGAAGTTGTTTTGTGGAAGTTGCTCAGCATTCAAATGATCTTTCCATGAATTTGTGGGAGAGAAGGTGGTCTCCCTGTCCTATTCCTCCCCCATATTGGGACCGCCCCCAACCTGAAGTTTTTATACACAGAATAACACACTATAGTAATATTTGGAAGCCTAAGAGATATGACACTCTCTATCCCATTTTTTGTAAGGTCAGTTTTAGAAGAGTTCATTTGGAAACTAAGGATCTGGAAATTGATTCTTCTAAAACTGCATGTGGGGCTTGTTTTCCAGTGCTTGAGACTGAGCTTCCACTGCAACGGGGCTCGAGATTGATTTCTGGTCAGAAAGATTCCCTGAAGAAAGAAATGGCAACCCACTCTGGTATTCTTGCCTGGAATATCCCACGGACAGAGGAGCCTGGCAGGCTACAGTCCACCGGGCAGCAAAGAGTGGGATAGAATTGAGCAGGAAAGTTCCCTCCAAACCCAGCTCAGGTCTGTCAGACTGTTTCCAGTTCTCTTTTCAGGCCTTGCTGTATCTTTACTAAAGCTACTTTGTATCTGGAAGGTCCTCTCACCTCTTTATTCCCAGAAAACATTTGATGATTTTTCAATGCTACATTAAGTCCAATCAATAAAGAGCTGGTAACTTTGGGGAACTAAGGGGGGGGGGGGCGGGCGGTGGTTTTCATACAAACAGTACCTCAGTATTTATTGCAAATGACTAAAGATAGAACACTTTCCCAAAGGGTTCCCCTGCTACTTGTTGACTGCCTAAATCAACAGGTAATTAAGTTAAGGAAGATGGAATCTGGAGTATCTGAGTAGGTAGGAGTAACTCGCCAAGGAAGGATTAAAACATTTCCTAGATGCACAATGGAAATGTGAAAATAGAGTTTTCCAAATAAATTTGGGTTAAATATTTTTCTAATGTTCTATTAGAACACACCACACAATATGACAAACGCTGTTTACTGCTTAAAATTTCCCCTAAACTCTGTGCAAACATGCCTGCCGTGTGCACGCCTGTATCCCCCAGTGCCTTCCATAATGCCCTGGCTCACTAAGTATTTGTCAATGCTTATTAAAAATTGTTGAATGATTAAAGGAAGTAATGGATTGATGAACACATGAAGAGTTAAATTCTCTACAGTTAAGGAACGTATTTCTCTACAGACAGTGAAGATGGGGAAGTTAAAAGCGGGTATTCATGTTAAATTCAGCCGTGAGGCCTGAGAGGAGCTTGGGCTCACACTAAAGCGAGGGGAATTTAAACTACGACGGGGCGGGAAAGGAAGCGGAGGCCTAGGGTGAAAATATGCTGCAGGGTTCGGGAAACCAGAGGAGCGGCGACCAAGTTCACTGGGCGCGGCGGGAAAAGGGGCAAGAAAGGGTGCAGAGGGGTTCCGACGAGGCGCGAAGACCTGGCAGGGTAGGAGGCCGCGGATCCCTCTCTTCCCAGGTGATGGAGAGGTGGCTGGCAGGAAGTAGGGCTGGACCGGAGCAGCCAGAGGGCTGGAGGCCGCGTCAAAAAGCCCGGGGCAGAAGAAGGGGCGGGAGAGTCGAGCCGGCAGAGGGTCGTTGCCCCGGCTCCGCGGCCACACTCACCCAGCGGACTCAGCTTCGCCGCGGCTGGGCGCCGGCTCCGCGCTGCTTCCTCCCTCGGCCTGCGGGCGAGCTGGCGGCCTCAGGCGCCCCTAGCAACCACGCACGGCCACGCGACCCGCGCTCTCAGCCGCCGGCGCTGCTGCCACCAAACACGCACTGCGCGCGCCCCCAGCGGACGCACCGAGGGCCTGAAGGGGCGATCCCAGCGGGAGGGAAGCAGGCGCGCGGAATCTCGGGGCTTATGGAGCTTGGAAAGGCGGTGGTCACAGGGCTCGCGCAAGCGCAGCCGCTTCAACGCGGGTGGGACTCGCACAGCGGCATTCTGGGAGATGTAGTCTCGAGGTTAAAGCCCTGAAAGTCTACGTTCTGGCACGCCAGGACCCTCTATACTTTGATTCTACCTAACCCCATGGACTCTTTCTTTGGCCGTGCCTTAATTCGCTCCTCTAAAACCAAAGAACTCAGACTTCATTAAATAATTTTCTTGTAGTACTTTCCAATTAAAAGCCTTTGAGTTTGACCCCAGGAAAGAAGAGATCGCCAGATTCGCTATGCTTCGCTCTACCTACCTTCCCCTAACCCCAACCCAAGCAGTAGGCTCCAATTAAAATCACCTGCTTTCTGAGCTTCAAGTGTGAACATTAGCAAACACTGACTCAATTAATTATCTCCCCAGGCAAGATAGATAGTGCCCCCTCAGACTCATATGTCCCTGGTTCTAACGAATTCAGAGATCTCAAAAGAATTGGAGGGCGAAAAGAGCTTTTCTAAATAGTCTGCTACAGAAATAATAGGAACAATAAGAGATGAAACTAATTTAAGGAAAGCAATCCGAGCCACAGCAAAGATGCTTAATAAATAATTGATTCAGGCAACAGTCATTGATCAGCTATAAATTATCTCGTGATGCAGTTTGAACTACACAGTAACACTAGGAAGTAGTATATTTTTGTCTAAAAATCAGTTGAATCTGAATCTAATCAAGCTTTTAGCTCCAACTTCCAGTTTATAGGAAATAAAGAGAAACTGTCACAAGAAGGCCATCTGACAAATCCAGAATGTAGGCCAGTGTATAGAGGAATGACCTCATTTCTTCAACAAATTTAGAGTATAAAAAATGAGTGAGGTTTCCTATGTTGTAAGATACTTAAGAGACATAATCACATCAATGAGTGGACCTTGTTTAGATACTGATTCAAATAAGCCAACTGCAATTGTCTTTTGAGACAATAGAGAAATCTGAATATAGACAGGGAACATTAAGAACATAGATAACGTTAAGAAATCATTATTAAGTTTTTTTAGTTAGTTTACTGAATGGTGACAACCCCCCTTCCCCCAATATATCCTTGTCTTAATTCTAGGAACCTGTAAATATTACCTTATTTGGCAAAATATGTGATTAATGATTTTGAGATGATCTTGAAAGGATTAAGGAATTTTCCTGGATTATCTGAATGGGCCCTAAATCCAATAAGAAGAATCCCTAGTGAGGCAGAAAAAGATGGGAGAGACACAGAGAAGACAAAGAAAAAAGAAAGAGGCAACTTGTGACCAAGAAGGTAGCAATCAGAGCAAAGTAGAATGCCTGGGGGCACCAGAAGGTGGAAGAGACAAGAATGGATTCTTCCTTAGAATCTTCTGAGGAAATGGGGTTCTTCAGACAGGCTGATTTCAGAATTCCGGCTTCTAGAACCATGAGAGAATTTGTTGTTTTAAGTCACCAAATTTGTGGTAATGTGTTGGCAGCCACAGGATGGATACTGTGACATTATTTAAGAAGACATCCTTATTTTTTACCAGATAACTTTAAGGTATTAAACATCATGATGCCAAGGAGTTGCTTTTGTGTATGTGTGTGTGTGTGTGTGTGTGTGTGTGCTTTAAAATACTACAGCAAACACTGGAGTAGCAATGAGCACACCTAACACCTAGGTCTTAGTTTCTAATATCACTCCATTACCAGGAACCAGGGCTTCCCTAGTGGTAAAGAATCCACCTGCAATATGGGAGACCTGGGTTCAATCCCTGGGTTGGGAAGAGTCCCTGGAGAAGATAATGGCAACCTACTCCAGTATTATGGCCTGGAAAATCCCATTGACAGAGGAGCCTGGCAGGCTACACTCCATAGGGTCTCAATGAGTTGGACATGACTGAGCGATTAAGCACACCAGGAACCAGGGCTCCTCCGAGAAATGGCTGATTCTAGGACTAGGGCAGGAAATACACAAAATGAGCTGGAAGCATCTGGTAGTGCTAGAAAGAAAGTGTTACTAAAACAAACCAAAACAACAGACTGGTGGGAAGATGTAACAGGAGCTAACTGAAAGAACTCCCAATGACCCAAGTTGGAACAATTTGAGCAATAAAATTAAAGGAACAGTGCTTTTATAAGCCAAAGCATGAAACAAATATCCATGAGTCACTGGTATAAATAAATGGTTGAGGACTCCCCTGGTGGCTCAGTGGTAAAGAATCTGCCTACCAATGCCGGAGACATGGGTTTGATCCTTGGTCCAGGAAGATCCCACATGCTGCAGAGCAACTAAGGTCTTGTGCCACGACTGCTGAGCCCATGTGCTCTAGAGCACATGCCCTGCAACAAGAGAAGCCACCGCAATGAGAAACTCACTCACTGCAACTAGAGAAAGTTTTCATGCAGCAATGAAGAACCAATGAAGCCAAAAATAAATTAAATTTAAAAATAAATAAATAGTTGAATGTGTTCACAAATGTGATAAAGAGCCAAATCTCCTATGCAAAAAAAATTAAAAGAAAAAATGTAGATATTTAGCCCTAAAAGTGGGGAAGCATAACCCACATTCCTTAAGTTTGGGCTGTGCAGAGTGACTTCTTTCCAAACAGTACAGTATGGAAAGGGGGGTAGCGTAAGGCAAAGGTAGTAACAGTAGAAAAATCTGACAAACATCACTTCAGCCAGGTGATCAAGGTCAACATTATGTAGATAGTATATGCCCTTGATAGATGATGAAAATGGCATTTTGCTTTTGTGATTTTCCTCCCCAAAACTCATAACTCCAGTCCAGTCGTGAGAAACAGCAGGCAAATTGCAATAGAGGAGCATCCTGCAAAATGCATGACCAGTACTTCTCAAAATTGTCAAGGTTATCAAAAACTAGATATTTCTAAAGAAACTCTTATAGCCAGAGGAGCCCAAGGAAACAACTAAATGATGTGTAATGAGATCCTGGAACAGAAAAAGGACACTGGGTAACAATTAAGGAACTCTGAATAAAATGCAGGTTTTAGTTGATAATACAGTTCACCCTTAAACAATGTTTGAACCACATGAATTCACTTATTTGTGAATCTTTTTCAGTAAATACATACTACAGTACTACATAGTACACAGTTGATTGAACCCTCAGGTATGGAGGGCTGACTATAAAGTTATACTCAGATTTTCAACTGTGTGGGGGTAACAGCCCCCACAAGCCCTAAGTTTTTCAAGGGTCGACTGTGTATCAATGTTGATTACACTAATTGTAACAAATATATCAAAATAACGTAAGATGCTAATGGGGAAATTATGTATAGATAGAGGCAAGGTATAATATATGAACTTTTTGTATTATCTGCTCAATTTTTCTGTAAATCTAAAACTGTTCTAAAATATAAAGTCTTTATATATAATCCTAAAAAAAAACAAAAAAACTAGCAATATAAATTTGCCTAGTCCACCTTAACCAAATCATAGGTGTAACTTCACCAATAATGGAAATAAGTTATATCATCAGCCTCCAGATACAATGTACTAAGAGGACACATCATCACTTACATAGCGTTTCTACCAAAAATGTATAACCAGCATCAAATCACACACACACAAAATCAGATACACCCAAACATCAGATTTACACAAACCACAGAGAAATATCAGACATACTCAAAATATCAGTCACGATCATAAAATTAAGGAAGGAATGAGGAATGGTTCTAGATTTGAGGCAAAAGAAATCTCATAACCAAACACAAAGCATGATCTTGGGTTGGAACCTAGACCAGGAGAAAAACTGGTATAAAGAACATTATTGGAACAATTGGGATATGATGGCTGTAGGTTAAATAGTATTATATCAATGTTGAATTTCTTATACTGTGATTATATAAGTAAATATCCTTGATCTTAAGAAATACAAGTCTTGGGGGGTCTGCACTGCATGGCATGCAGGGAAGTTCCCCAACCAGGGATCAAACCTGTGCTCCCTGCACTGGAACTGCAGTCTTAACCACTGGGATGCCAGGGAAGTCCCCAAAAGGCAAGTTTTCTAACAGTAATGAAGCATGGTATTTACAGCTTAGCCTCATATGGTTCAGAAAAATATGATAAAACCAATTGTGGCAATTTCGTGAATCTGGGTGAAGGGTGTATGGGAATTCTTCACACTGTCCTTATTATTTCCAAAACATAATTTAAAACTATAGCAATAACAATAAAGAAGACTGAGCACCAAAGAATTTATATTTTTGAATTGTGGTGCTGGAGAAGACTCTTGAGAGTCCCTTGGACAGCAAAGAGATCAAACCAGTCAATCCTAAAGGAAATCAACCCTGAATATTCACTGGAAAGACTGATGTTGAAGGTCAAACTCCAGTACTTTGGCTACCTGATGTGACGAGCTGACTCACTGGAAAAGGTCCTGATGCTGGGAAAGATTGAGGGCAGGAGAGGAAGTGGGTGACAAAGGATGAGATGGTTAGATGGTATCACCAACTCAATACACATGAATTTGAGCAAACTGGGAGATAGTGAAGGACAGGGAAGCCTGGTGTGCTACAGTTCATGGGGTCACAAAGAATCAGACACGACTCAGCGACCCAACAACAAATAGCAGTAACAAAATTTAAAATGGAACAGGTAGAACCAGTGTGACAAAATGTTGATGGCGGCTGAATTTGTGAGATCAGGACATGGGTGTTTCACCTGCCATTCTACTTTTTTGTGTTTGAAAACTTTAAGCTCCTTCTTCCCTCCCCAAAAGTTAAAATACATACACCCTTGTATGCACGTATGCTCAGTCGCTTCACTCCCGTCGGACTCTTTGCGACCCTATTGACGTATCCCACAAGGCTCCTCTGTCCATGGGATTCTCCAGGTAAGAATATTGGAGTGGGTTGCCATTTCCTTCATGTATGCATGTAAAAGAAGCACAAATCCTCAAGCCTTCCAGACATTCTCTAAATCCCAGGCACCACTCAGACTTCACTCTAAATCCCCTCAGCACTGTGATAACTGCTGGGTGTAAAACTGTTTACATATTTCTAATCCTCTAGATTGTAAACTCACAGGGATGGGAAATATTTTCTTATTATGCTTCCTCTAAACTGATTATTGTTTGATACAATACATAGCCTAGAAAGTTTTTATGTAAATGTGACTTCTCTACATTAAATTGTTTATGTATCAGATAAGCAAGATAGTTCAAGCTAGTATTTAACAAATTATTTGGAAAAGGCAAACAATTCTTTTACAAGGTAATTTCCCCTTCGTTTATCTTTTAGGAAAAAAATATCCAGATTTAAAGACACAATACTGTTTACATATTTGTCTTAATGTAGACAGGCCTTAGGGAAGTACTATGGTTTTGATAAAACCAAAAACCCAAAAGCTCTAATTTGTTAGCGATGAAAGTACTCAAAGATCAGGAAAAAAAAAAAAGGTACTCAAAGTAATCAAAGTATTCATGGATAGCATTATATGCTGTCCAGGATTTGTTTTACAATACTCAAGTAAAAAAGAGGATAAGGTAGCTACTGAAGTGGCGATGGCATTCACTGAAATAATCTTTTTGTGTGTACCTTCGAAAATTTCCAACTAATAGACATAATATATTCAAAATTAAACTTGAGTTTCCCTACCCACTACCACTCCACTAATGGCCTTCCCCATTTCAGTTAACAGGAATTCCATCCTTCCAACTTTTCAGGCCAAAAAGTCATTCTTGACTGCTTTCTTTTGTTACATTCTCACATCCATTCAGTCCAGAAAATTTATTTTCTCCATGTTCAGAATATATTCAAAATCTGGCTACTTTTTACCATTCCATTGGCACCACCCCAGTCCAGGACACCATTATCTCACAGGAGGAGTATTACAAAGCCTCCTAAGTACTCCCCCTACTTCGCATCCTCCCCATTCCTCTGTCCATTCATACCGCCAGAATGAAGGGCAATCTTCTAGAACATAAGGTAGATCTTAGAACTCCTCTGATCAAACTCTAATAGATCCCTGCTCTGTGTAAAGTACAAGGTCTGCAAGGCCTACATCTGGTCCCCATTACCTTCCTGTCCTCATTTCCTATGATTCTGCCCCTTCTTCACGTCTTTCATCCAAAACGGCCTCCTTGCAGCTCCTCCAGCACTCTAGGCACACTTCCATCTCAGGGCCTTTGAAGACCATTCTCCCTGCATAGTTGTTCCCCTGAGAGAGCTGTACTGCTTCGTTCAAATGTTTTTGTTCAAACGTCACCTTGTAAGTAAGGCCTACCCTAGCTATCCAACTCAGCTCTCCTCATCCCTCTCTTCCTGCTTTACATTTCTCTGGAGCTTTTATCACATTCCTACATACTAAACAATTCACTCATTTTAATAAGCTCTCTATCTCCCTGACCAGAATGGAAAGTCTCTGACAAACAAGCACTGTTTTACCTCCAATGCCTAGAATAGTATCTGGCATATAGAAAGGACTCAATAAATATATGTTGTAGAAAACAGACTGGTGGTTGCCAAGTGGGGAGGGGTGTGGGAAAGGGTTGGGTTGGGAGTTTGGGTTTAACAGATGCAAACTGTATATACAGAAAGGTCTCATTACCCTATAAAGCACAAGCAACTATCTTCAACATCCTGTGATAAACCATAATGGAAAAGAATATGAAAAAGAACTGTTGTTCAGTCGTCTCCAACTCTTTGTGACCCCATGGACTGCAGCATGCCAAACTTCCTGGTCCTTCACTGTCTCCCAGAGTTTGCTCAAACTCATATCCATTGAGTCAGTGATGCCATCCAACCATCTCATCCTCAGTTGCTCCCTTCTCCCCCTGCCCTCAATCTTTCCCAGCAAAAAATATACATATACATATATATATAACCGAGTCACTTTGCTATACAGCAGTAATTAACACAGCATGGTAATTCAACTATATTTCAATAAAAAAATAAATTTAGGGACTTCCCTGGTGGTTTAGCGGTTAAGAATCCGCCTTCCAATGCAAGGAACATGAATTCAGTCCCTGGTTGGGGAACTAGGACCCCACATGTGTTGGGGCAACTGAGCTGGCTCATTGCAACTACTGAGCCCACATGCCCCACAACTAGAGAAACACGCGCATCCCCCAAAAAAGATCCTGTGTGCTGCAACCAAGACCCAACACAACCAAATAAATTAATTAAAAATAAATAAATATTGAAAATAAATTTAAAAACAAATAAACATGTTGAATTGAAATGAAATAACCTGGATAGGAAGAAATTATGGTGGTCTCTAGAAAACATGTTATTTTTGCCAAAATATAAATACAGACAATGGGCAATGAAAATAAGGTCTAAATAAAAGAACCTGCTGGGGAAATTTCAGGAGCTCCAGAAAGGAAGAAAACCTCTCAGGCAGAAGGTGTCCTGGAAGCATGCCCCTGGGGTTAAAAGGCACATTATTGGAGAAAAGACCCTTTGATGTAGAGAAGAAACACATCTCCTCTGGTACCAACAATCATGAAGTTTACTGGTTAAAATCATCCTGAATCTGGGGGAAAAGAGGAGCTTTATACATAAATCTCTTCTAGGTTCTCATTCTCAAATCAGCTGATTGGCGGCTTGTCTGTTTCAGTCTCTTTAGTAGGTGGCTTGTTAAGTAGAAGGAAGGGTTGGCAAAATTAGGGCAACGAAGGTTGGACCCCAGCAAGCTGGGGTCATGTACTGTGTGTTGGCCTCAGGAGGTGGATGAGTTTCCTGCAGTGTTTGGCAGAAGCAGGCCTGGGACTGCTGTGTGGCAGTAACTGATTCCCCAGAGAAAGCAAGGCTAATTTCTCACTGGCGCCCAGGGACACCAGCACCTGTGGGACAGAGAGAGATGACAAAACACGACATGCAGAGTACTCTCATTTGGCCCAGCAATTCCCGCTCTAGAAAAGAAAGCAAAAGAGTATAAGCTCTCAGGGACTCAAAATAGATTATGTGGGAAAAGAAAGATTTTGGAGACAGGAACCACTAGAACCAGACTACTTCCATTCTCTTTGGTCACAGACCATGAAACCAAGGCACCAAAGGACCCATGAACTTGTCCCCAGGAAGAGATAATAAATGCCGCAGCCAGAAGGTGAGACTCCCAACTGCGGATCTAGACCAGTGTGAATTACCACCAAAAATCCCTTTATTATTTCCCCACACAGACCACAGAAAATTCTGTAGTATATATCATCACCATCCTGTCAAAACTTCTCTTCTGCAAGAACTGCCCAATGCCACCACATGGAGCTATTATAATTTGGGGGTTTAGCTTTATCATGGGCTTCCCTGGTGGTTTAGACAGTAAAGAATCTGCCTACAATGTGGAAGACCTGGGTTCAGTCTCTGGGTTGGGAAAATCCCCTGGAGGAGGGCATGGCAACCCACTCCAGTGTTCTTGCCTGGAGAATCCACATGGACAGAGGAGCCTGGAGGGCAACAATCCATGGGGTCTCAAAGAGTCGGACATGACTGAGCGACTAAGCACTCACAGCACACAACTTTATCATAGGTAGATGTGTGATTTTCAACTGGGCTGTTTATATACTGAAAATTTAGCAAAAAAAACAACAACAGAATAAAGCAGTAACGAGCATGGGCTCTAGGGACAGTCCAATGGTTAAGAGTTCAAGCTTCTACTTCAGGAGCCATGAGTTTAATCAGGAAGGGAACTAAGACCTGGTATTCCAAATGGCATGACAAAAAAGAACACTGGCTCTCAACTCAG
The DNA here is from genome assembly GCF_001704415.2 of Capra hircus. Classification (NCBI taxonomy): domain Eukaryota; kingdom Metazoa; phylum Chordata; class Mammalia; order Artiodactyla; family Bovidae; genus Capra; species Capra hircus. The sequence goes on from NC_030809.1 coordinate 29,138,701, forward strand.
ACTCTTGAGTTCAAAAGTCCAATCCCACATGTTAGCTATGTGACTGGGACAAGTGATTAAATTCTTTGTGCCTCAGTTTCATTGCCTGCCAAATGAGAAGCATAGCTTAAACCAGATAATGAAGGTAAAATGCTTAGCATGGTACTTTTCATATGGTAAAGCGCTAGAAAAGATAGCATCTTCATGGCCCTCAGAAAAAAATGACTCTATGCCTCAGCACCTCTAGTCTTCCCTCCCCTTCTCCTGCACAGCCTCCAGAAGAGAGTAACACTGCTCCTTGACAACCCAGGAATTTCCAAGCCCAATGGAGCCCTCTTCAGGCCCCTTCACATCTCCAGGTGGGAGATATTAGGTGAAAAACTCATGTTCAAGTCATGCCCCCTGAGTTTCCTGCTCCCAGAGAAGGAGGCAGCTTGGGTTTCCAGATGTTCCAATTCCTTAAAGACTATCTCAGAAAAAATGTGAAAACAGCCCTGTCGTGGTGATTCACACGTCCCCTGGGATGTACCTGATGGATGCAGGGCTCCTGTCGGAGGCTGCGGAGAGCAACGAGGGCGGCTTCCTTCACATTTGGCTGGGGGTCTCCACACGCCATCTCCAGGAGCCGCTGGGGCACTTGGCACTGTAGCAGCTCCTCCCCCAGACCCTCAGGCCCCAGGTTGCCCAGAGCTGATACGGCATTGCGCCGGATACCAGCCTGAGGATCTTCAAGCAACTGGGTCATACCAGGTACTGCAGCTGCCAGGGCAGGTCCCAGGGGACCAGCTTGGTAGGCTGCATTGCCTACAGCGAAGCTGGCTCCACGCCGCACAGCAGGGTCCTTGTCTCCGAGCCCCAGCAGCAGAAGGTTGAGCAGTCCTGCCTGGCTCTGCAGGGCCCCACGCAGGGCCATGCTGTGTTGGAGCAAGTGTCCCAGGAGCCCGGAAGTACGGGCTCTCACAGAAGTCTCTGGGTGGCTCAGGAGGCTGCGCAGGGGCCGATAGGATTCATCGGAGCCAGCCAGGAGTTCATGGATAAAAGACAAATGGCTAGGAGACAGTAACCGGGCAGTGTGGGCCAGGAGGGAAAGAAGGTCAGACGTCAGCAGAGGCTGGTCACCCAGGAGGGCAGTGGAGAGGAATGAGATGGTGGTTCTAGGGGAGGCAGCCACTGTGTTCACGAACTGGTTGAGAAACGCGGGACCCGAGAGGGCCAGGCGTGTGAGGAGACTGATGGGCAGCTCGACTTGTGTCAGTGGGAGATGGTGGCAGCAGACCTGAAGAAGGGGAGGGGTGCAAGCGAAACAGTTCAGGGAGAGGGAGAATGCGCTGCTGAGAAATAACAAGGAGCCCAAAATCTGGGGGAGAGAAGCCAAGTTCTGCAGAGAATACCACAGAGGGCCGAAGACCTGTCACAGCACCGCACGCGAGACAGACACACCCTGGAGCCTGGGAGAACATGTCCTTCCCAAGGCCAGGCTGCGGTCTGCAAGGCCTCGGTCTCTCTGCCTTCAGAGACCCACTCGCTGCTTAGTGCCAACCATCGCCAGAGAAGCAATTCCTGGCTGAGGAGCAGCGTCTCCAGGGCCCAGACCAGGATAAGAGAATCAGGAGAATCCAGACAAGGGACTGCTGGAGAGAGGAGTCACCAGCCCAGCTCCCACCACAGGCCTCTGTTTAGGCTTGCATGCTTCCTCCACTCCAGTCTCAGATGCTGTATGCCTCCAGGGACCTGGGAGAGCCCTAGCGCTGTCAGGAAGTGAATGTGACACAAGGGTGACCACTTTCCTTCCTGGCTGGCTTCCCTGGTACCTGCAGTAGGTGGGCGGTGACTTCTGAGTCTGTGAGGTCAGCCAAGACACCTTCAAGGAGGTCAGCATCCACATCCAGGGCAAAAGGGAAGCAGAGGAGCTGGCAGACAGAGAGCACCACGATGGGGAGAAACTCAGACCCTTGTGACCTAAGAAGGGCAGCGGGGAAGGATGGACTCGGTCTGGCTCACCCAGCCTTCCATATTCTTCCCCCAACTCTCCTTCCCCAACCTCAGTAATCACATTTCTTGCCTCACAGCTCGAGCTGTCAGCTCTTTCCCTCCTGCCTCCTCCCTGTCCATCTCACCCATAATAGCACTGAAATTGAAATTTTCAACTCACGCCTGGCCCAGGTGATTCAGGAAGCTGGGCGAAAGCAGATGCTTCAGGGTGGACATGAGGATACTTCCACGCTGAGACAGGTGCCTCAGGCATAACTGGGGCTCCTGGGTAAAGGTGGCCATGGCCAAGCTCAGCAGGGCTGCCATGCCTAGAAACACCAGCAGTGGAGACCCAGTGGAGTAGGTAAGAGGCCTAGATGCCCCTGCATCCCCACGGTTCTCAAGGCCACCACCTGTTCCCTGATCCCTTCCCCATCCTTGAGCAGCTCCTGCACAGACTCTGCCATCCCCTCCCAAGGCAGCAGCACTAGTAGCCCTCTCCATGGGCCAACCCAGTTCCAGGCTGTTTCCTCTTGAAGAAGGATCAGTACACTGGCCTGACAAAAGGAGCTACGCTGTCAGAAGTGAGATACCTTGGGGTGAGATGAGCGTCCAGTCTGGCTCTGGGCTTTGTGGGCTGGACAGTGACGCCTCTTCCTGTGTAGATGCCTCCTCAGGGAGCCTCAGAGCCATGAAGAAGCGGTGCCACAGAACGGTCCACATTTCTGAGCTGGCCACGTCCCTTATAGGATTACCCTTCTCCTGCTAAAGCAAAAATTGAGAAGGGGAGAGGGGGAGGTCAAGTCAGGAGTCAAAAATGCCCTTTTTTTCACTCTTCTTCCTGATCTATGAGGAAGGGGAGTCCCAGAAACAATTTTTTCTGTTTTCCCACCTAAGATTTCCCTGTAGTCTCAGTTTCCTCTCTTATCACATCTTAACCCCCCTGACCTCTCAACCCATGTGTATGCTTACTGGAAACCAGTCAATTATGGCTTTCTTTCCACCGAATCCCAAGGGATGCAGCTGAATGGTTATCCTTTAAGGGTCTGTACTGGGGCAGATGGGCCCAATCTTAGGCCATCACTGGTAGTCTGAGAGGGGAGGTGACTGTGTGGCTTCTTCCTTCCTCTTGGCCAGTGGCCCCCCAAAGCGCCCAGTTTCTCTCTCCTTAGTTCCCATGCATTCTGGGATGCAGCTGTACCTGGGTAAGGAGCTGCAGCAGAAGGATGAGGAGGCCGTCATAGAATCCACAGCCACCAGGTGGAGTCAGCCGGACCTGGTAGAGAGAGTCAGGAAGACAGTAGATCCCTCAGAGGGGAGAGCTGACCTCACAGACCTGCACAGCCAACTCCAAGTCAGGCAGAAGGAGCTCTTCTTCAGCCCAGAGTAGTGGGGAGAGTTCTTTTGGACTTAGGGGTCTTGGATGGATGGATGCATAGCGTGCTCAACTGTGTCCAACTCTTTGTGACCCCGTAGACTGCAGTCTGCCAGACTCCTCTGTCCATGGAATTTTCCAGGCAAGAATACTGGAGTGGGTTGCCATTTCCTCCTCCAGGGGATCTTCCTGACCTAGGGATTAAACCCACATCTCCTGCAGCTCCTGCAATGGCAGGCAGATTCTTTATCACTGTGTGTCTTGGTTCCTGCCTATTCATTCAACAACTATCTCTGTCCTAAAGACACACAGTTTGGTAGGGTAACCAGCCACAGAAACAATTACAGTTTAGGAAGACACTTACTGAACAAGAGGCTGTGAGGTAGGGGCTGTGGAGAGGGAGGAGGAATAGCTGAGATGCTAACTTTGCCCTTAGAGGTAGGAAACGGATGGGATTCAAAGTTTCAAATGCAGACAAGGAAGGAAGAAGGCACAGCTTATATAAAAGACAGGTCATGAAAGGCCACAGTGAATTTTTGAAATGTGAACTCTTTGGTAGAGGAGGATTAGAGAGCCCAGGGATAACGGATGAGCTCTGTGTAGCCTGCTAGCAAATGTGGACATTAACCCAGAAACTCCATGGGAAGCTGCCGAGGACCTACACAAGTTCCATCCATATAGGTAAGACTAGTGCCTGGTACTCAGCACATATTTAAGTGTGAAATGACTGGTTGAGCAATCAGGCAGGTTCTCCTTTAAGAAAGCTCACTTTGGCATCAGGGAAGAACACTTGAGAGTAGAGATCCTTCAGGAGGCAAGGGCCAGAGCCTGAGAGAGAGAGCAAGAGGGAGGGAAGGAGGGAGAAAGATGATGCCTCTTCCTCCCCCTTCAGAGGTCCTGTGTGTTAACAACAAATCTAAAGCCCTGACAGTCGGGGTGACAGGAAAGACTCCTGGATTCCCTCCAGGTTTATTGGAATTTCAGGTTTTTCTCCCTGAACACAGACCTTATCTCACTCAAAGAAAACACATCTCTGTATTTAGCGCTGAGAGGACTCACCTCTGCAGGGGCAGACAGGGCATGTGTAGCTGCAGCGATCCACTCCACAGGCTGGAGGTCAAAAGTCACACCTTGCTGACCAAGCTGCCCCAACAGACAGGCCGCCGCACTCTGTGGAGAGTCAGATGAGGAGGAGGAATGTCCCAATCTGAATGGTACTCAGGACAGGCGGAGAGGGTGTCTGTCTCCAGAAGAATGCCTCACAAACAGCTGCACATTAGGAAACAACTCTTCTGCCCCCAGAAGGTGGGATGATAGGGTGAAAAGGGGAGGAAGATGAACGCTGAGAACTCACCACAAGAGAGACGATGTGCGAATGAGTAAAGACAGTAGCAATCTCACTGCCTAGCTTCTCCATTCTGGAATAAGGAGATACATCAGGGATGCAGCTGTGTGAAAGGAGGCTGCTGAGTGACCTGCCCTCTCCCTTAGATGGCGCTCTCCACCAAAGCTGCATGTCCGCCTCCAGGGCACAGAGTTGGTGGGAATCTAGGTCTCTTCTTTGCAGGGAAACCTTCACTCTGTCCTAGTCCCTCCCAAGGACAGGCTGTATGGTGTCACTCCCCATAATCCATGTCAGGGTGACCTACGTGGGCGGAAGGTATCCATGTCAGGGTGACCCTACTTTATGACTCACCCAGAAGGCAGATCTTGGAGGCGAAGGACAAGAAGAGAGAGGAGGTAGAGAGTCACTTCAATAGACTCTTCCCTATCCACTACCTTTACCTATAAAGGAAACCCAAGGCATCAGAGTGTCCTCTGATTGAGATGGTGGGACCCCTAAGAGATGCCCACTTGTGCCACTGGCCTACCTTGCCCTGGGCCAACTTCAACAGTGAGTCCAAGGCCAGGGGTTCTTGCCCGAGAAGATGGCATAAGCGCTCACTGACGTGGCAGCAGGAGTAGAGAACCTAAGGGGTGTGGGAAGGAGTTGGTCAGGGAGGCAGGTCCTAGACTGGAAGGCTCAGCTGAAAGCAGGCTAGCCTCTCAACAGATCTAGAGGTGTCAGAGAAATTCAGGCCATGTCCACCTCTTGCTGAGAGACTGAGATGCAGACATGTCTCAGTTCTAGTGAGGACTGGCTGACATCTGGGCTATTTCAGCTGAACTGATTTAAAAGCAGAAAGGTGTCCTCCTCTGTGGGGGAGCATCAGCGGGGGGTGTCTCTCATCTCTCTCTGTTTCTCTCAGTGTCTCTTTCTCTCTCTTTCTCATTCCTGGAAGTGAAAAAGAAATCTGAGGGGCCAAGAGTGCTGGGCAGGTAGTACCTTGAGAAGGGGTAGGCACAAGATGGGATGCTGCAGGGCAGAGATGAGGGATGACCTCAGGTGGTTGCTGTCTTTGGTGAGCTGATCAGCCAGATGCTGAGAGATCTGTGGAGACATACCTGAAGACTCAATCCCATTCCCTTTATTCCAATCCTATTCCTCTCATATCTCCAACTAATCAGGGCTCTCAACCCCTTGCTTGCTACTCTTCCCCAGATTCACCAGGAACCTCAGACCTCATTCTATCCCCAGTCTTCAAGCTCAGTGGAAAAGCAAAAGACAAGGCCTAGGTAAGTCCCACTGCAGGCGGGTACAGAGCAAAGTGTGCTGGCCAAAGGGAGCGGGAAATCTGAACCCTGAACCCTCGAGCAAGCATCAACTGTGGCTTCAGATCAGCCACCCCACCACATGGGCAGTTTGTCATGGAGCTCTTCAATCAGCTGGCCAAGGGCCCTGGGATTCTGGCTATATCATGTTTGACAAGTAGCCCAAACCTAGTGGTTAGCATCTGCTTCTGGAAGTACTGAGTAAAGGCAGGCAGAGAAGCTTGTTTTTCTGCTTTTCTGAGACACTGGGGCCAACCTCCCCAACCCTGGCAACAGCGACAACAAGAACAAATAACTGTAGTTCAGGACTTCCCAGGTGATCCAGTGGTCGAGAATCTGCCTGCCAGTGCAAGGGACACGGGTTTGCTCCCTCACTCAGGAAGATCCCACACGCAGCAGGGCAACTAATCCCATGCACCATAATCACTGAACTTCCGCCCTAGAGCCTGTGCTTTGCAATGAGAGGCTACCATAATGAGAAGCCCATTCGCTGCAACTAGAGTAGCCCCTACTCTCTGAAACTAGAGAAAGCTTGAATGCAGCAACCAAGACCCAGCGCAGCCATAAATAAATAAATAAAATTTAAAATAAAAGTGGAAAAAAAAAATTGTAGCTTAGACCTGCTCCTTGGCTTCCCAGCAGCCTGGCAGCCCCACGGGAGTCGTGCACATGGCCGCCAGTGCTGAAGAAATGGCTCCAGGCAGATCCTCACTCTGCTCCCGAAGCAGCTGGCTCACCTGGGGGGCTCCTGTGCAAAAGGCAAAGAATGCAGAAAGGCATGGGTTGTTTCAGATTCTCCCTTCTTTCTCTCAGTTCATAGTTACTTGCAGCTGCTGCTAAGTCACTTCAATCATGTCTGACTCTGTGCGACCCCATAGATGGCAGCTCACCAGGCTCCCCCATCCCTGGGATTCTCCAGGCAAGAACACTAGAGTAGGTTGCCATTTCCTTCTCCAATGCACGAAAGTGAAAAGTGAAAGTGAAATTGCTCAGTCGTGTCCGACTCTTCACAACCCCATGGACTGCAGCCTACCAGGCTCCTCTGTCTCTGGGATTTTCCAGGCAAGAGTACTGGAGTGGGGTGCCATTGTCTTCTCCGTCATAGTTACTTAACACAGGCTAAATGCCAGACACTATTCTAGGCAACCGGCAAGATAAACAGCAGTGCTGGTCCTGCTGACAAGTCAGTCAAGAGAACCTCCCCTCCCCATTCCCATTACCTGGGGGGCTATGGAAAGGGAGCTGTGGAACTGTCAAGCCATGAAGGAGCCCGTCCAACACAGCCCGATGTGTAGTCAGCAGGCTGGAGTAGAAGGCTTTGGAGATGCTCCAGCTATTCCCGTCCATGGCTTCACACAGAACAGTAAAGCACTAGGGGAGACGGGCAGGGTTCACATTAGCACATCAGAAACCAGACTGTACTCAGGGTAAGGAGCAAGGGTTCCTGGAGAACCTGAGAAAGGAGGGGAAAAACCCAGGGGGACCGTTGTTGAATTCTAAGTATTCCTCACACAGAAAGTGCAGAGTGATTGCCTTCATGTTTGGGAACAGGAATTTTAGGTGTCAATCCTATTTTGATCAGCTGCTCCCTAAATGATATTTCTCGAAGTAGTATCGTGGACCCCGAGTATAAGAATTCCTGGGGATTCGTGGGTCCTTCCCAACCTGGTCTTCAGAATTTATTCCAAAGGCCCCATGCTACTCATTGCACAGTGACATATGAGAAGTGCTGACCAATAATGTGAGTCACTACTGGCCAAAATTTAGGTTAGACATTAACAGCTTCCTGACCAGAAAGGATGAGGGATGTTAAGACAGGCCCCCAGACTAGAAGAGATTGAATGGACTGCTAGCTGGAGGTAGGACTGCAGCCACATCTGCACTTCCAGTTGCCAGTCTGAAACTAATCAGACAGTTGTTTCCTTCCTTGCACGTTCATCTCTTAACAGTCTCTTCTGAGACCAGTCAGAATTCGGCTATTTTCTCTTTCAATCCTCCCTTCCTGTGCCTCACATGCAGAGTCCAGGAGTCACTTCATGGGAAATAGATAGGAAAACAGTGGAAACAGTGTCAGACTTGATTTTTTTGGGCTCCAAAATCACTGCAGATGGTGACTGCAGCCATGAAATTAAAAGACGCTTACTCCTTGGAAGAAAAGTTATGACCAACCTAGATAGCATGTTCAAAAGCAGAGAGATTACTTTGCTGACGAAGGTCCGTCTAGTCAAGGCTATGGTTTTTCCAGTGGTCATGTATGGATGTGAGAGTTGGACTGTGAAGAAGGCTGAGCACCGAAGAAGTGATGCTTTTGAACTGTGGTGCTGGAGAAGACTCTTGAGGGTCCCTTGGACTGCAAGGAGATCCAACCAGTCCATTCTGAAGGAGACCAGCCCTGGGATTTCTTTGGAAGGAATGATGCTAAAGCTGAAACTCCAGTACTTTGGCCACCTCATGCGAAGAGTTGACTCACTGGAAAAGACTCTGATGCTGGGAGGGATTGGGGGCAGGAGGAGAAGGGGACGACCTAGGATGAGATGGCTGGATGGCATCATCGACTCGATGGACGTGAGTCTGAGTGAACTCTGGGAGATGGTGATGGACAGGGAGGCCTGGCGTGCTGCGATTCATGGGGTCACAGAGAGTCAGACATGACTGAGCGACTGAACTGAACTGAACTGAAAATAGGTCACACTGCATACTGCTTCTACACCTTAATATAAATTACTGTTTCTGCCTGGAATGTCCTCCCTGCTTCCTTGCCTCATCCACCTGGCAAACTTCTGGGCATTCTTCAAATCCTAGCAGAGATGATTTCCTTCTTCAAGGTTTCTTCTATGATCCTGTGTCTTTCCCTGATGATCCATTGGTTAGGACTCCACACTTCCACTATGGGGGTCCCAGCTTGATCTCTGGCTAGGGAACTAAGATCCCACCTGCTGTGTGGTGCAGCCAAAAAAAAAAAGGATTTTCCTATGACCCTCCAGGTAGTGTGAGTCTTCCTCAGTGGTGCTTCTGTGTTTTATATGAAGTTCTAGTGTTTTTATTTTATTACTTTTATAAATTTTATTTTAAAATTTATTTATTTGGCTGTACCATCTTGGTTGCAGCATGTGGGATCTAGTTCCCTGGAGTCTTGGCCACTGGACCACAAGGGAAGTCCTTCTACTGTACTTTACACACTGTTGTCCTTCATCACATTTATCCTACTAGACTAGTCCTAATCCCTTGAAGATACGGACTTCCTCTGACTTAGACGGTATACAGCACATAGTTGGCAGGCAACAAACATTTGTTGTATTACTTAATCTAACCCTATACAGTCATGAGAAACAGAATGGAAAGAGTATGGGGAAAAACAGAGATAGAAATCTGGAAGGGAGAGCAGATTACCATAAGGCTGTCCCTCCGCAAAGCCTGCTCAGACTCATCTGGTTGGGCCAGCAGTTTCCCCAGCAGGTCCAGAAAGAGGCTGGCGGCCTCCTGAAATACCTGTAGGCTGGGGAAAAATGAGTCCTGGTTTCTTCTCATCTCTCTACTAAATGCCCACATGTGGTGAATGGGTCAGTTCACAGCAGATAGGAAAATCTCTGCAAAGGAACACATCAGAACACTCTCCCCTCTCTCTCCTCACACATACACACAGAGGCTCACACACACCTCCAGGCCTCTTCTCTGCCATTTTCTCTAGCTTATTCCCACCCTGAGCCTTCCATTCAGTGTATGGTAACTACCGCTGACCCTTAGAACCTGAAATTCTGTGGGCAAATTTGGAGGTGACTCAAGGTCCTTAAAAGGACTTGCTGGACTCTGAGAGGTCACTCAGCTGACCCTTAAACCTGTCACAAATCACGGGTTCTCCTTACTTAGCCTCTTTGTAATGGGGAGGGGAAAAAATGGGGGTAGAAACTGAAGCCAAACTGGTCAACAGCACAAGACTGCCTCTCATCCCACCTGTCACCTGTCTGGCTCCTCTCCAGATTGAAGGTGCAGGCAAAGTAGGCCTGAATCACAGCCACCAGGTCCCGTACGAAGGCCCCATACCAACATTGCTGCCAGGGAAGAGGACAGAATTAGGGCAACTCAGGGGACAGAAACAAAGAGCAAGGGAAAAATGGGTCAGAGATCCAGCTAGGCTGACCAAACAGAAAGGGACAGAGTGAAGAGAACCTTCAGACAAAGAGAGGAGATCTCAAGGTCACAAGTGGTGGCCAACAGGCTATGAACAGCCCAAAACGTGTCCTCTTTGGTCTGAACAGCATTTTGGAGTGTAGCAGGTTATATTTTTCAAAATAGCACAAATTCTCTTCTAAATGCCTTAAAAACACTCAAGACTAACACTCATCAGCAGAGTGTACTTCTAGCCACCCAAGCCTTGGCCCCAGTAAACACTTCTGCATTCCAGACTCTTGGTTCAGCTGTGGCGGGACAATAGCATGGGCACATGGATATTGAGTCTCAACCTGAGCTCTCCTGCTGATCGTCTCTGTGACCATTTAAAGGGTAGTGCCCGTGGGTGAGCTAATCTATGAATATTGCGGAATTACACCGAAAAATCTGAATTTCTAGCTTCTCTCAGAAAACTGGAGGACGTGGCACCATAAGCCCATTTTTCCACCGTGCAACAGTGAGATGGATGGGCCTGGGCACGGGACCTCAGTTCTTCACATTCCTGCTATTCATACAGTCACACATGGTCTACTCCCCTGGTGACGTTATCTGCCTGGCCTTGGAAGGCATGAGAATTTGCAATTCGTAATCTACTAAGTAGATAGGAAGAAGAGAAAGAAAAGGCAAAGGGGCTGATAGAGATGACAGTTTGAAGAAAAGAAATCCAAAGAGAAGAAATGCCAGTCAGTCCTGAGAGGCAGCACTTACCTGCTGGATACTGTTGCTCTCCTGGCTGTGTCTGAGGAGATGGAGCAGCAGCCCGGGAAGCCCGGCCTCACGGCAGAAGGAATACAAGGGAATAGAGTCACTGCAGCTGGACAGGAGACCGCTCAGGACCCGGAGTGCAGGCAGGATGCGGGGAGCACCCTCCAGGACGCCTTTTAGGATCTGGGTGACATGAGGGAAAGAGACAGTAAACTGTGTTGTGAGAGATAAAAGAGAGTCACAGCCACCAAGTGTCCCCAAGATGCTGACAAAGAAGACCCCGTGTTCTTACTCCTTTTTCTGGAAATCTAAAACCCAGAGAAGGAGAACAGAGGAACAGGGAAAGTGCACCAGGAAAGGGAACTGTAGGTGGCCAGGACCCCTGACTTAGAGGTGACTAAGGGGGAGTGGGATCGCCCCCTCAGTCAGTGACAGACCTAGTGACCATTCCTATCTGCTCCCTTCCTTCTCCAGCCCTTCACCTTAAAAGAAAATGAAATGAAACCACACACACATATTTCTGAAAATTAAAAACAATGGGCACAAAACAGTGCTGTTCAACTCCAGATAGACAAAACAGTATTATTCAGCTCCACCTCTGGGGTTAACAAATTGCAACCTGTAGGCCAGATCCAGCCTACTACTTACTTTCATACAGCTCATAAGCTAAGGACATATTATATTTAAATGGTTATTTTTTAAAAGGTTATTTTTCAAAAGAAGACTAACATTTACACCAAGTACTTTACAATATGCCACTCATTGTTCTAAATCTGCTCATTTATTTACTCAATCTTTACAATAACCTCAGTTACTGTAGAGTAAATACAGTTACCAACTTTATAGGTAAGCAGACCGAAGCTTTCAGACAGATTAAGTAAACAGTCAGTAATCACATGCAGGGGGCTTCCCTGGTGGCTCAGTGGTAAAGAATCCTCCTGCCAATGCAGGAGACGTGGGTTTGATCCCTGGTCCAGGAAGATCCCACATCCCAGGAGGAGCAACTATGTCCATGCGCCACAACTACTGAGCCCTTGCTCTTGAGCCCAGGAGCCGCAAGTACTGAAGCCCATGCACCCTAGAGCCCGTGCTCAACAAGAGGAGCCACTTGTGGAGAAACCCTTGTGCTGCCACCGAGAGTAGTCGCCACTCACCACAACTAGAGAAAACCTGGCAGCAGGAGACCCGGCACAGCCATAGACAAAAAAACACACACAGTAGTTCAGCTGGAATTCCACCTCAGAAAGTCTCACCCTGGAGGCAGAGTTGCTAACCTCCTTTCCCACTGAAAAATTATCTGACACAAGGAGGACATGGAGGGGCCAAACAAGAGGCGCAGGGTGCCAAGACAATGCAATGGTCAAAGGAGAGTCTTTTCAACCAGTGGTGCTGGGATGATCATATATCCACACGCAAAAAGATGAATTTAGATCTCTACCTCAAAATACATACACAAATCAACTCAAAATGAGTCAGAGACATAAATGTCAGAGCTAAAATTCTGGAAAGCTTTTTTTAAAAAAATAGGAGAAAATCTTTAAGACTTTGGGTTTAAAAAAAGATTTCTTAATATAATATCAGAAGCAAAATCCACAAAGGGAAAAAATGGTAACTGGACTTCAAAATCCAAAACATTTGTGCTTCAAAAGACATTCTTATAAGAATAAAAGGATAGATTAAGACTGGGAGAAAAAATTTGCAAATCGCATATTTGACAAAGGTCTTGTATCCAGAATATGTAAAGAACTCTTACAACTCAATAAGAAGACAACTTTAAAATAAGCAAAGCAAATGATTAGGTAGTTCACTATAGAAGATCTACAAATGGCTGGTAAGCACATGAAAAGATGCTCACATTAGTTATTAGCAAAATGCAAATTAAAATAGCAATGAGATACTATTTTACACTCACTAGGATGACTATATTCAAAGAGACAGATAATAATACATGTTGGCTGACTTTAGTTTTTGGGATTCCAAAATCACTGCAGATGGTGATTGCAGCCATGAAATTAAAAGACGCTTACTCCTTGGAAGGAAAGTTATGACCAACCTAGATGGCATATTGAAAAGCAAAGACATTACTTTGCCAACAAAGGTCCATCTAGTCAAGGCTATGTTTCTTCCAGTAGTCATATATAGATGTGAGAGTTGGACTATAAAGAAAGCTGAGTGCTGAAGAATTGATGCTTTTGAACTGTGGTGTTGGAGAAGACTCTTGAGAGTCCCTTGGACTGCAAGGAGATCCAACCAGTCCATTCTAAAGGATATCAGTCCTGGGTGTTCATTGGAAGGACTGATGTTGAAGCTGAAACTCCAATATTTTGGCCACCTGATGTGAAGAGCTGACTCATTTGAAAAGATAGAAGTTGGGTGGGATGGGATATTGGGAAAGATTGAAGGCAAGAGGAGAAGGGGACGATAGAGGATGAGATGGTTAGGTGGCATCACCAATTCAATGGACATGAGTTTGGGTAAACTCTGGGATTTGGTGATGGACAGGGAGGCCTGGGGCGCTGCGGTTCAAGAGGTCACAAAGAGCCAGACACGACTGAGTGACTCAGCTAAACTGAACTGAACTGAATACACGTTGGCAAAGATGTAGAGAAATGAGGACCCTCATACATTGCTGGGAATGCAAAATAGTATAGCCACTTTGGAAAACAGATTAGCAGTTTCTTAAACATAAATTTACTATCTGACTCAGCAATTCCACTCCTATGCATAGGCCCAAGAGAAATGAAAAAATCATTTCATTTCAAAACTAAGCGTTCAGTTGTTCAGTAGTGTCCAACTCTTTGTGATCCCATGGACTGCAGCACACCAGACTTCCATGTCCATCATGAACTCCTCGATCTTACTCAAACTCATGACCATTGAGTCGATCATGTCATCCAACCATCTCATCCTCTGTCATCCCCTTCTCCTCCTGCCTTCTATCTTTCCCAGCATCAGGGTCTTTTCCAATGAGTCATGTCTTCGCATCAGGTAGCCAAAGTATTGGAGCTTCAGCTTCAGCATCAATCTTTCCAATGAATATTCAGGACGGATTTCCTTTAGGATGGACTGGTTGGATCTCCTTGCAGTCCAAGGGACTCTCAAGAGTATTCTCTGAGACCACAGTCCAAAAGCATCAGTTCTTTGGCACTCAACTTTCCTTATGGTCCAACTCTCACATCCATACATGACCACTGGAAAAACCATAGCTTTGACTAGATGGACCTTTGTTGGCAAAGTAATGTCTCTGCTTTTTAATATGCTATCTAGGTTGGTCACAGCTTTTTTCCAAGGAGCAAGAGTCTTTTAATTTCATGGCTGTAGTCACCCTCTACAGTGATTTTGGAGCCCAAGAAAATTAAGCCTGTCACTGTTTCCATTGTTTCCCCTTCCACATGCCATGAAGTGATGGGATCAGATGCCATGATCTTATTAGTTTTCTGAATGTTGAGCTTTAAGCCAACTCTTTCACTCTCCTCTTTCACTTTCATCAAGAGGCTCTTCAGTTCCTCTTTGCTTTCTGCCATAAGGGTGGTATCATCTACATATCTGAGGTTATTGATATTTCTTCCAGCAATCTTGATTCTAGCTTGTGCTTCATCCATCCTGGCATTTCGCCTGATGTACTCTGCACAGAAGTTAAATAAACAGGGTGACAATATACAGCCTTGACGTACTCCTTTCCCAATTTGGAACCAGTCTGTTGTTCCATGTCCAGTTCTAACTGTTGCTTCCTGACCTGCATATAGGTTTCTCAAGAGGCAGGTCAGGAGGTCTGGTATTCCCATCTCCTTAAGAATTTTCCACAGTTTGTTGTGATCCACACAGTCAAAAGCTTTGGAGTAGTCAATAAAGCAGAAGTAGATGTTTTTCTGGAACTCTCTTACTTTTTCTATGATCCAAAGGATGCTGGCAATTTGATCTCTGGTTCCTCTGCCTTTTCTAAATTCAGCTTGAACATCTGGAAGTTCTCGGTTCACATACTGTTGAAGCCTGGCTTAGAGAATTTTGAGCATTACTTTGTTAGCCTGTGAGATGAGTGCAATTGTACAGTAGTTTGAATATTGCCTTTCTTTGGGATTGGAATGAAAACTGACCTTTTCCAGAAAAGAAACAGAAAACATATGTTCACACAAAGATTTCTTCATGGATGTTCAAAGTAGCATTGTTTATAAAAGCCAAAAAGTGGAAACAACCCAAATTCCCATCAATTTGTGGAACAAATAAACAAAATGTGATATATACATACAATAGAATACTAATTAGCAATAAAAAGGAACTAAGTACTGATACAGGCTACAACATGAATGAAACCTCAAAAAACATTATGCTAAGAGAAAGAAGCCAAAGACCACCCATTGTATGATCACATTTATGTGAAATGTTCAGAAAAGGCAAATCTATGAGACAGAAAGCAATCTCCTTATAAGTGCTATGAGCAGGAATGATGATTAACTGTAAATAGCTACGAATTACCTTTTTGGGGTAATGAAAATATTCTAGAACTGAATTATGGTGATCATTAGTATACCTATATTAGAAAATATAATAAATTGTTACATCTGTATTTTTAATTTTATCAAAAATTGTGTAGAAATGTGTTTCCTTTTATTAGAGAAGTAGTTATGGGACTACCCTGGCAGTTCAGTGGTTAAGACTTCGCCTTCCAGTGTAGGGAGTGTGAGTTCAATCCCTGGTCAGGGAGCTAAGCTCCCACATGCCTCTGGCCAAAAAACCAGAATATAAAACAACAGAAGCAACTGTAACAAATTCAATAAAGACTTTAAAAGTGGTCCACATCTAAAAAATCTTTAAAAAAGAAGAAGCAATTAAATGATATCCTCCATTTTTTTCCCTCTTGGCAGTCAATGCCTAAAAAGGATACAGCTGAAAGCTTTCTTATCCTTGCTCTGAAGAATACTTTTCCCCTTTAGAAAGAGAAACCCAAGGTCTGCTCTTTCTGTATTACTAAAAGAAATTACCAAATCTCCCTGAATTAAACAGACAGTAGTGAAAGAAAATTGGAAAGGGACTTTCTCCTTATACTAATTAATGTTTTTTAACACCTCATCTGTGAAAACAGTCTCCAGTCCCATCCATGGTATGCTTCTGCCAGTTACCTGCTCTCCAGCCTCATGCAGCTGACTCTGGATACGCTGGCAGAAGTCAGGATTGCACAGCAGGGTGAGAGGGGCCTTCAGCTGGACGGGCACAGGCTCGGTAGTCTCTAGCAGGTATTGCCACTCATCATCGCTGTCTTGCTCCTGAGGCATCGGGGAGAGAAAGAAGTCAGGAGGAGTGTGTCAGGTCCGAGGCAATAGCTCACACCCTGGGGAATCATGAAAGTAAAGTGAAAGTTTTAGTCACTCAGTCATGATGGACTCTTTGCGACCCCATGGACTGTAGCCCCCCCGGGCTCCTCTGTCCATGGGAGTCTCCAGGCAAGAATACTGGCATGGGTTCCCATTCCCTTCTCCAGAGGATCTTCCCGAACCAGGGATTGAACCCAGGTCTCCCACATTGCAGGCAGATTCTTTACCTGGGAAGCCCAGGGAATCATGAAGCAACTGCAAAAAGCCAGCGACTCCTTTGGCACAGCTGTATTTTTTTCAGCCACCAATTTAAAAAGATACAATTAGCAGTATGTGAGAGGTCTTAAAAGTCTCTCGGAGAACACTAGCACGTGTACATAAAGGGACACCTAGGAAAATGTCCACTGCATGGTTTATAATAACAACATAATAAAGCTAGACATAGAGGAGCTGCCCTGCGTCCGAGGTCAGGGGCGGCGGCCAAGAGGAGCTACCCTGCATCCAAGGTCAGTGGCGGCCGGGAGGAGACACCCCATGTCCGAGATCAGGGGCGGCCAGGAGAAGCCACCTCGCACCCAAGGCCAGGGGCGGTGACCTTGAGGAGCCACCATGTGCCCGAGGCCAGGGGCAGCAGCCTGGAGGAGCAACCTGAGGAGTGGTGGCTGCGCAGGCACAGGAGGGCCTAGAGGAGCTATCCCATGTTGAAGGTCAGGAACAGCAGTGGTAAGGAGATACCCCTCATCCAAGGTAAGGAACAGCAGCTGTGCTTTGCTGGAGCATCCGTGAAGAGATACCCCACACCAAGGTAAGAGAAACCCAAGTAAGATGGTAAGTGTTGCAAGAGGGCATCAGAGGGCAGACACACTGAAACCATACTCACAGAAAACTAGTCAATCTAATCACACTAGGACCACAGCCTTGTCTAACTCAGTGAAACCAAGCCCATTAAAAAGAATACATTTGAATCAGTTCTGATGAGATGGATGAAACTGGAGCCGATTATACAGAGTGAAGTAAGCCAGAAAGAAAAACACCAATACAGTATACTAACACATATATATGGAATTTAGAAAGATGGCAATGATGACCCTGTATGCAAGACAGCAAAAAAGACACAGATGTGTATAGCGGACTTTTGGACTCAGAGGCAGAGGGAGAGGGTGGGATGATTTGGGAGAATGGCATTGAAACATGTATACTATCATGTAAGAATCGAAGCGCCAGTCTATGTTCAATGCAGGATACAGCATGCTTGGGGCTGGTGCACAGGGATGACCCAGAGAGATGTTATGGGGAGGGAGGTGGGAGGGGGGTTCATGTTTGGGAACGCATGTACACCCGTGGTAGATTCATGTCAATGTATGGCAAAACCAATACAGTATTGTAAAGTAAAATAAAGTAAAAATAAAAATTTAAAAAAAAAACATAACCACAATTGACAAAAGAAAAAAAAAAAAAAAGAATGTGGTCCACTGGAGAAGGGAATGGCAAGCCACTTCAGTATTCTTGCCTTGAGAACACCATTAACGCTATGAAAAGGCAAAACGATAGGATACTGAACAAGGAACTCCCCAGGTCAGTAGGTACCCAACATGCTACTGGAGATCAGTGGAGAAATAACTCCAGAAAGAATGAAGGGATGGAGCCAAAGAAAAAACAATACTCAGTTGTAGATGTAACTGGTGATAGAAGCAAGATCTGATGCTGTAAAGAGCAATATTGCATAGGAACCTGGAATGTCAGGTCCATGAATCAAGGCAAATTGGAAGTGGTCAAACAAGAGATGGCAAGAGTGAACGTCGACATTCTAGGAATCAGTGAACTAAAATGGAATGGAATGGGTGAATTTAACTCAGATGACCATTACATCTACTACTGTGGGCAGGAATCCCTCAGAAGAAATGGAGTAGCCATCACGGTCAGCAAAAGAGTCCGAAGTGCAGTACTTGGATGCAGTCTCAAAAACGACAGAATGATCTCTGTTCTTCTCCAAGGCAAACCATTCAATATCACAGTTATCCAAGTCTATGCCCCAAAAAGTAACGCTGAGGAAACTGAAGTTGAACAGTTTTATGAAGACCTACAAGATCTTTTAGAACTAACACCCAAAAAAGATATCCTTTTCATTATAGGGGACTGGAATGCAAAAGTAGGAAGTCAAGGAACACCTGGAATAACAGGCAAATTTGGCCTTGGAATGCAGAATGAAGCAAGGCAAAGACTAATAGAGTTTTGCCAAGAAAATGCACTGGTCATAGCAAACACCCTCTTCCAACAACACAAGAGAAGACTCTACACATGGACATCACCAGATGGTCAACACCGAAATCAGACTGATTCTATTCTTTGCAGCCAAAGATGGAGAAGCTCTATACAATCAGCAAAAACAAGACCGGGAGCTGACTGTGGCTCAGATCATGAACTCCTTATTGCCAAATTCAGACTTAAATTGAAGAAAGTAGGGAAAAACACTAGACTGTTCAGGTATGACCTCAATCAAATCCCTATTGATTATACAGTGGAAGTGAGAAATAGATTTAAGGGTCTAGATCTGATAGATAGAGTGCCTGATGAACTATGGAATGAGGTTCATGACACTGTATAGGAGACAGGGATCAAGACCATCCCCATGGAAAAGAAATGCAAAAAAGCAAAATGGCTGTCTGAGGAGGCCTTACAAATAGCTGTGAAAAGAAGAGAGGCAAAAAGCAAAGGAGAAAAGGAAAGATATAAGCATCTGAATGCTGAGTTCCAAAGAAAAGCAAGAAGAGATAAGAAAGCCTTCCTCAGCGATCAATGCAAAGAAATAGAGGAAAACAACAGAATGGGAAAGACTAGAGATCTCTTCAAGAAAATTAGAGATACCAAGGGAAGATTTCACACAAAGATGGACTCGATAAAGGACAGAAATGATCTGGACCCAACAGAAGCAGAAGATATTAAGAAGAGGTGGCAAGAATACATGGAAGAACTGTACAAAAAGATCTTCACAACCCAGATAATCATGATGATGTGATCACTAATCTAGAGCCAGACATCTTGAAATGTGAAGTCAAGTGGGCCTTAGAAAGCGTCACTATGAACAAAGTTAGTGGAGGTGATGGAATTCCAGTGGAGCTGTTTCAAATCCTGAAAGATGATGCTGTGAAAGTGCTGCACTCAATATGCCAGCAAGTTTGGAAAACTCAGCAGTGGCCACAGGACTGGAAAAGGTCAGTTTTCATTCCAATTCCAAAGAAAGGCAATGCAAAAGGATGCTCAAACTACTGCACAGTTGCACTCATCTCACATGCTAGTAAAGTAATGCTCAAAATTCTCCAAGCCAGGCTTCAGCAATACATGAACCGTGAACTCCCTGATGTTCAAGCTGGTTTTAGGAAAGGCAGAGGAACCAGAGATCAAATTGCCAACATCCGCTGGATCATGGAAAAAGCAAGAAAGTTCCAGAAAAACATCTATTTCTGCTTGATTGACTATGCCAAAGCCTTTGACTGTGTGGATCACAATAAACTGTGGAAAATTCTGAAAGAGATGGGAATATCAGACCACCTGACCTGCCTCTTGAGAAATCTGTATGCAGGCCAGGAAGTAACAGTTAGAACTGGACATGGAACAACAGACTGGTTCCAAATAGGAAAAGGAGTATGTCAAGGCTGTATATTGTCACCCTGCTTATTTAACTTCTATGCAGAGTACAATGAGAAATGCTGGCCTGGAAGAAGCACAAGCTGGAATCAAGACTGCTGGGAGAAATATCAATAACCTCAGATATGCAGATGACACCACCCTTATGGCAGAAAGTGAAAAGGAGCTAAAAAGCCTCTTGATGAAAGTGAAAGAGGAGAGTGAAAAAGTTGGCTTAAAGCTCAACATTCAGAAAACGAAGATCATGGCATCCAGTCCCATCACTTCATGGGAAATAGATGGGGAAACAGTAGAGACAGTGTCAGACTTTACTTTTGGGGGCTCCAAAATCACTGCAGATGGTGACTGCAGCCATGAAATTAAAAGATGCTTACTCCTTGGAAGGAAAGTTATGACCAACCCAGATAGTATATTCAAAAGCAGAGACATTACTTTGCCGACTAAGATCCGTCTAGTCAAGGCTATGGTTTTTCCAGTGGTCATGTATGGATGTGAGAGTTGGACTGTGAAGAAAGCTGAGCGCCGAAGAATTGATGCATTTGAACTGTGATGTTGGAGAAGACTCTTGAGGGTCCCTTGGACTGCAAGGAGATCCAACCAGTCCATTCTGAAGGAGATCAACCCTGGGATTTCTTTGGAAGGAATGATGCTAAAGCTGAAGCTCCAGTACTTTGGCCACCTCATGGGAAGAGTTGACTCATTGGAAAAGACTCTGATGCTGGGAGAGATCGGGGGCAGGAGGAGAAGGACGACCCAGGATGAGATGGCTGGATGGCACCATGGACTCAATGGACGTGAGTCTGAGTGAACTCCTGGAGATGGTGATGGACAGGGAGGCCTGGCGTGCTGTGATTCAAGGGGTCTCAAAGAGTCGGACATGACTGAGCGACTGAACTGAACTGATCAGGGACTAATAAATCATGGCACATCTATGTTAGGAGACACTAAGAAGTTATTAAAAAGACTAGGATTTCCCTTGTGGTCCAGTGGTTAAGAATCCGTCTGCCAGAGCAGGGGACACGGGTTGGATCCCACATGCCGTGGGGCAACTAAGTCTACATGCCACAACTACTGGAGCCCACGTGTCCTAGATCCTGTGCACCACGAGAGAAGCCACCATGCTATGAGAAGACTGCTCACTGCAACCAGAGTAGCCCTCCCTTGCCGCAACTAGAAAAAGCCTGCATGCAGCAACAAAGACTCAGCACAGCCAAAAATAAACAAACAAGCAAATCTTAAAAAAAAAAAAAAGATTTTAGTACTGACAGTGCATCATCACTCATGTAACATTTCTACCAAAAACCCATGACTCGTATCTAACCATGTGGAAGTATTGATCTGAGGAACATTCTACACAATAACCGACCTGGGCACCTAAATCTGTCAATCATGAAAAACAAGGTAAGAAGTATAACATCTAAATGCAGTGAATGACACGGGACTGGATTGTGGATCGGGGGGGAATGTGTTTTTGCTATAAACATTACTGGAGCAATTGGGAAAATCAAAATATAGATTGTAGATTAAGGAACAGAATCATATCAATGTCAGATTTCTGACTTCTGTGAATTGTACTGAGGTAGTGCAAGTGCATCACCTAGCTCTTAGCAAATATGCACTAAAGTCTTTGGCAATGAAGGGGCATATCTGCAACTCACCCTAAAATGAATTTTAACAACTGGTGAATCTAAGTAAAAGGGTATATAGGAATTCTTGGTGCTATTTTCATAATTATTCTTTAAATTTGAAACCTTTCCAAAATAAAAAGTTAAAACCCTAAAAAAACAAAAGATTGAAGTAGGTGTAGAAAATTCTTTACAACAGATTATACAGTAAGAGATGCATGAAGAAAAAAAATACCTACAGTCTGGACTCAGTAATGTAAAAACAGCCAAACTATATATTCTGTGTAGCTACATACATACATATAAAACCACAGAAAGTCTGGAAGGAGACAGATACCTCGGGACTGAGATAAGGCTAAGGGGGACTTTCCTTTTTACTTATGAACTCCAATTTTTTATAACTAAATGTTCACATACTATGCAATTAAAATCTATGAATAAGAAGGAAACAATTTTTAACACAAGGGGACTCATCCTTAGATGGTTGGAATCACTGTTACAGAAAACCACTACCAAGACCTAACACCCATGGCAGGGACAAAGCCAAGAGGAACCTCTAGGGCTCACCTCATTTTCCAGATCCACTGCATCAAGGCTCTGCTGGCCCATCACCTCCAGCCTCAGCTCTGGGAATGCTCGCTCACAGTCCTGAGTGATCCAGTTTTCCCTGACAGAGGAAGCAGGGAGTAGGATGAGTTCCAGACCTGTGAGGCTTAGGGTTAACTTGTCCCTCCCTCTAGGTCCAGCATAGGAATGGAAAGCCACAGAGGACTGGCTATAGGAGATCTTCTAGGATCTGGCCAGGACAGCATATGTTCACTACACATATATCCTTGACTGCCCTCCCACTGTGAATCTTATTTTCAAATCTACCTTGGTGGTTTTCCCCTGTAGCTCTCAAGTCAAATACTCTTTCCGTGTGTCTGGAGATGATTTTTTTTTTTCCTTTTTGGTTAATGTACAACTGAGATATAGAGAAAGGAAAGTTACCATGTTTCCTGATGAAATCAGGAAAGCATCTGGAATCAGAATTCAAGAATCCAAAACTTAGACTCCCAGGGCCCTGGCCACATTTAGGCAGTGATGAGTGACAGGACCATGCTGCATTTGCTTTGACTGGAGCCAAAGCTCTGCAAGTCATGTCATCTTACAGAGCCTGGGCTCTACCCTCCTCACCGAGGTACAGGCGGCGCCTCTCCAGCACCCCACTCAGCCCAGCTGCTCTTCATTTCTGATGCTACAACCCCAGTTAAGAGGCCTGGTTCCTGAGGAGTGTCCTTGAGTTTGGGCACAGGGGCTGTGCCAGGAGCCACCTTGCTGGTCCTATCCTCTTGCTCAAGGGGAAGTCCTGTGTTCTGGTGTTTCTGTAAGAAATGGGCAGGAGACACTGAGTCAGAACTATCTGGTTGCCATAAGACACTATGGATTTCATTTGAAGCCCTTTCCCAACCCTAGACAGTCACCCTCCTGCTCTACCTTCCCAAGTCACTAGTCTGGCTAGGTCACACATACCCCTCTGCCCCGCTCACCTTCTGCTTGGCCTCCTCAGCCATGCGTTTACAGGCTTGCCGCAATATGTGAGATCGATTGCCCTTGGGGGCCAGCCGATGAGCCTGTTGGTCCTTTAGGGCCTGAAGTTCTGGGGGTAAGCGACTGGTGAATGGGGTACCAGAATCTGGGCCTGCTGGCTCGGTTAGTACTGCAGAAAGAGAAGAGGGAACACATGATCATACTGGAGCTGTGCCACTGTTTCCACCTGGCCAGAGACAATGGCAGCATCTTCAGGCTTCTGTGCAAAGAGGCCCTAGCGACAAAGAGGGAAGGGGGTTGCAAGGGAAGTGCAAGGGGCATGCAAAAGGCTAAAAAGAAAATTCAAGCTGGAGGCGAAAAGAATGTACTTTGGATCCACATGTTGGGGCCAGGGGTTATATTGGGTAGAAATGCGAGAGCCCTGGGAACCCTAAGGACTCACTGGTGACTCGACCAGCAATAAAGGGGTGATGTAAGAGGTCTGGCCAGGACAGACGCTGCCGGGGATCCTTGGTGAGCAGTCCCTGAAGGAAGTTCTGTGGAAAGAAAGGATACCCCATCAGTCTGCACTTCTCCATGGGCTCTCAAACTCATCAGAACTGGTCAACCGAGACTATTTTTTTTTTAAATACCTATTTATTTATTTGGCTGTGTTGGGTTTTAGTTGCAACACTTGGGAGATTTTGTTGCGGAGCACAGACTCTCTAGCTATGGCACATGGGCTTAGCTGCTCCATGGCATGTGGGATCTTGGTTCCCCAACCAAGGATCCAACCCATGTCCCCTACATCACAAAGCAGATTCTTAACCAATGGACCACACAGGGAAGTCCCCAGAGTGCATTCTTATAGCAGACATGTCTTAAAAGCTGAGCACACACGCATTTATTTATTGCATGCTCGCCATGCAGGGATCAAACCCATGCCCCCTACAGTGGAAGCCCAAGTCTTAACCACTGGACCACCAAAGAAGTCCCTCCTTTGTTCAGATTCTTTTTGGTCATTATTTGGGCCACCTTAACTAAATAGGTTTGGGAGAAACTTGTCTCTTTTCATCTTAGCTAAAATAAAGGAAAGTTATAATGAGATTTTACTCTGGGAGAAGGCTGCATTTAGACTTTATTGAAGGCTCAAATCAGGCCCTTGAAATAAAAAGGGTTAACTCTTTTTCCTCCCTTCCTGGCCTACTGAGATTTAACTGCAATGAACAGGCACCATCTCTATACTCTGCTCCTAATCAGTGAGCTAGCTCCACTAGCTCTGGCCATTAGCATATCTAAAGATTATTCCTTTCAGGAAGAGGACTGATGGCTCTGTTGGCAAATCTAGAAATCATTTGGACATTGCATCTGATAGGAAATTAGGAGAATAGAGAGTGTGTAAAGGAGAAAAGGAAAGAAATAAGCATCTGAATGCAGAGTTCCAAAGAATAGCAAGAAGAGATAAGAAAGCCTTCCTCAGCAATTAATGCAAAGATATAGAGGAAAATAACAGAATGGGAAAGACTAGAGATCTCTTCAAAAACATTAGAGATACCAAGGGAATATTTCATGCAAAGATGGGCTCGATAAAGGAAACAAATGGGATGGACCTAACAGAAGCAGAAGATATTAAGAAGAGGTGGCAAGAGTACACAGAAGAACTGTACAAAAAAAGCTTCACGACCCAGATAATCACGGTGGTGTGATCACTCACCTAGAGCCAGACATCCTGGAATGTGAAGTCAAGTGGGCCTTAGAAACCATCACTACAAACAAAGCTAGTGGAGGTGATGGAATTCCAGTGGAGCTGTTTCAAATCCTGAAAGATGATGCTGTGAAAGTGCTGCACTCAATATGCCAGCACATTTGGAAAACTCGGCAGTGGCCACAGGACTGGAAAAGGTCAGTTTTCATTCCAATTCCAAAGAAAGGCAATCCCAAAGAATGCTCAAACTACCGCACAATTGCACTCATCTCACACGCTAGCAAAGTAAGGCTCAAAATTCTCCAAGCCAGGCTTCAGCAATATGTGAACCATGAACTTCCAGACGTTCAAGCTGGTTTTAGGAAAGGCAGAGGAACTAGAGATCAAATTGCCAACATCCGCTGGATCATCGAAAAAGCAGAAGTTCCAGAAAAACATCTATTTCTGCTTTATTGACTATGCCAAAGCCTTTGACTGTGTGGATCACAATAAACTGTGGAAAATTCTGAAAGAGATGGGAATATCAGACCACCTGACCTGCCTCTTGAGAAACCTATATGCAGGTCAGGAAGCAACAGTTAGAAGTGGACATGGAACAACAGACTGGTTCCAAATAGGAAAAGGAGTATGTCAAGGCTGTATATTGTCACCCTGCTTATTTAACTTCTATGCAGAGTACATCATGAGAAATGCTGGCCTGGAAGAAGCACAAGCTGGAATCAAGACTGCTGGGAGAAATATCAACAACCTCAGATATGCAGATAACACCACCCTTAAGGCAGAAAGTGAAGAGGAACTAAAAAGCCTCTTGATGAAAGTGAAAGAGGAGAGTGAAAAAGTTTAAAGCCCAACATTCAGAAAACAAAGATCATGGCATCCAGTCCCATCACTTCATGGGAAATAGATGGAGAAACAGTGGAAACAGTGTCAGACTTTACTTTTGGGGCTCCAAAATCACTGCAGATGGTGACTGCAGCCATGAAGTTAAAAGATGCTTACTCCTTGGAAGGAAAGTTATGACCAACCTAGATAGCATATTCAAAAGCAGAGACATTACTTTGCCAACTAAGGTCCATCTAGTCAAGACTATGGTTTTCCCAGTAGTCATGTATGGATGTGAGAGTTGGACTGTGAAGAAAGCTGAGCGCAGAAGAATTGATGCTTTTGAACTGCGGTGTTGGAAAAGACTCCTGAGAGTCCCCTGGACTGCAAGGAGATCCAACCAGTCCATTCTAAAGGAAATCAGTCCTGGGTGTTCATTGGAGGGACTGATGCTAAAGCTGAAACTTCAATACTTTGGCCACCTCATGCAAAGAGTTGACTCATTGGAAAAGACTCTGATGCTGGGAGGGACTGGGGGCAGGAGAAGAAAGGGACAACAGAGGATGAGATGGCTGGATGGCATCACGGACTCGATGGACGTGAGTCTGAATGAACTCCGGGAGTTGGTGATGGATAGGGAGGCCTAGAGTGCTGCATTGCATGGGGTCGCAAAGAGTTGGACATGACTGAGTGACTGAACTGAACTGAACTGAACTGAAAGGGATCAGTAACTGTTTCTGGGATCTTAAAATTTCTTCTTCATTTTGATATAGGACCACCTGGCAGACTCTCAGGCTTGGCAGACCTTAGGTCACCCTCCCAGAATAAGCCCCTGCAGTGCAAAAGCAAGGCAGCTTGCCCCAGCTCCTGCATTAATTCAGTAACTGCAAAGTGCAACCGTAGCTCCGGAAAAAAAAACTGTGGAAAAGGGAATAGGACAGAGACAGGTTAGTGATGCAAAAGCAATCTGTCAGTATCCATTACCTTGAAGCAAGGACTAATGGTGGGGGGCCAGCGCACAGGGTCCTTGAGAATAAGGCTGACCAGCTGAAAGATGCTCGTGGTATAGAAGGGAGGCGTGCCTACTGCCAGCTCATACAATATGCAGCCCACCGACCAGAGGTCTGCAGTGTGGTCATAAGGTCGTTCCTCCACCAGCTCTGGGGACATGTAGAGTGGTGTGCCTTTGATGGATGTCAGCACCATTGTGTTAGTGCTCATAGCCCGGGCAAACCTGCAGGAGATGATGGAATGGAAATGGAGAGAAGATATTCAGTCAAAACTAGAGGTGCTCACTGCCAACTATTACTGTGTGAGATTTCCCCAACCTGAACAGAGAGAATGTCTTCTAAAAGACCCAGCAGAAATCCCATTCTCTAGCCCAGGTTCTAAAAGGAGGCCCAGGGAAGTCAAGCATACAGGACAAGGCTCCCTGCAAAACCAGAAGTGGCGACACAAGGTCAGGCTCCTCACCCAAAGTCACAGAGCTTGATACCACCACCCTTGGCAAGAAGGATGTTCTGAGGCTTCATGTCTCGGTGGAGGATACGGTGGGAATGCAGATAGTACAGGGCTGACACCAACTGAGCAGCAATGGCCTGAACCTACAGGTCAAACAGTCAGGCGGGAGGAAGAAAGGAGAGGTCAAAGGAAGGAGCCCAAGGACTCCACCCTAATAGTACTGTAGACATGACCTTCTCTTCCCTCCCTTTCTTCCAGAGCATCACACAATATATTTCTTAGTTCTTGTCTTTCATTTGTTTAAGGAAAATAAATTGAGTTTCACTGACTACCTGCATGACCACAGGCAAGTTTTCTTGTGCCTCACAGATTCATCATCTATTGATAAGGCAACAATAATGATTTTACTTGTCTCATAGGATCATTGTGAGGATTTAAAAGAGCTCAAGCATGTAAAGTGATGGAACACTCAGAATGGTGCCTGGCACTTAGTAAGCATTCATATACATTATACATATTATATGTATTATATATTCATACATATTAACTGTTATTACATAAGACAAAGTCCCTGTTCCCAAGAGCTGTAGCCAGACAAACAAACAAGACAGACAAAATAAACAAGGTGATGACTTACAAATAATGATGGTTGTTTGGAAGGAAGCAGAATGCTGTGACAGGAAGTCCTGATGGGGGCCTACTTGCCCGAGTACACAAAAATCCCTGGAATGAATACGGCTGGAGAATGTGTTCAACCTACTGCTAACTACTATGTCTTGGTGGTGAATCCTACCTTAACCACAACTCTTATCCCTTCCTGTCTCTCTGGTACCACCACACCTGGACTTCTTTCCTAAAGGTGCCTAACAACAGGAATAATATTAGCTTCCTAAAATAATAGCTAACTATTGAATAGTGTGTCAGGTACTCTTTCAAACACTTTACATGAATCAATTCATTAATCTTCCCATTAATGCCTTACGAGGTAGACATTATTATTATTTCCATTTTAAAATGAGGAAACTGAGTAAGAGAGGTAAATAATTTGCCCAAGAAGACCAAGCTAGAAAGTGTCAGACCTAATCTCTGTATTCAGAGAACTTGGGTTCCAGTTTTCACATACCTTACTGTCATGCCACATTGCCTCCATATACAAATAGACTCTTATATTTTACTCAGGAGTTTTCAGGATAGAGACTCTGCACTCTCAGCTCTCCCTACAGTTCTTAACCTGAGGAGAGGTCAGGGGCGGGAGAAGTTTGAGCTGGGAATACCTGGTCTTCTGGAAGTTTTCCATCATCTTCGAGGATCTGAAAGAGCTCTCCTTCAGCATAGTCTGTCACCACCACCACCTGCAGGGAATAGGCAGTGCTGCTGATGGCTTCAAATGTGTGCATTTTGAGGCTGGGAAATTCCTGAGACCCTTCCTCTTGGGGAGAAGTGACCCCCCCCCAAACCAAAGCACACCTCTTTGTCAGTCTCAAAGCTATCAAGCATATGCACAATGTTGGGGTGCCGCAAACCCCGCATGATTTCAATCTCCCGTTGCAGATTCCTCAGCTCCTTTTCTGAGCGTCCCAATTTTGGAATGAACTTCAGGGCCACCACCTGTCAGTGGTAAGGTCAAGAGTCAAGGCCTAATTGCACTATTGAAACATTAGCCTCAGGGCTCCAGAGCTGACTTTAGATTGTCTGAGAACAATTATCACTGTACTTTGCTAGTCTCCCAATCCACTTCACCCATGGTACCCTCCCTGGGTACCCTCCAACTGACATTACCCAGGCTTCCCCTGCCTCTTGCCCTAGGAGGAAACTGCTTTTGTCAGTTAGATCCTTTTGGTGGATTCTGGGAGAGGTGTTCTGATCTGGATAAAGAACTCAAGGTTTAAGGGATTTAGGAGAAAGAGAAGGAAGGAAAAATGAAGAGGGTAGAATAGAGCTCAAGTGGTTTATCCCTTCCTATATTGTAAGTGGAAGTGTTAGTTGCTCAGTCGTGTCTGACTCTTTGAGACCCCAGGACTGTGGCCCACAAAGCTCCTCTGTCCATGGGATTTCCCAGGCAGGAATACTGGTTGCCATTCCCTTCTCCAGGAGATCTTCTCAAACCACAGATTGATCCTGGGTCCCCGCACTACAGACAGATTCTTTACAGTCTGAGCCACCCAGGAAGCCCCAGATACTACTACTGATCATAACAATAATTTGTTTGCTAGGTACCAGACACTGTGTCAAGTGATTCAGTGTGACATCATACTTGATCCTCAAACCCCATCACTCAGACACTGTTCTTAATTTCATTCTATAGATGAGAAAACTGAGACATAGAAAGGTTGAGTAACTTGTCTATAGTTCTAAGACTAGAAAGTGGTGGAGCTATGATCTGAACCCAAGTAAGCCAATTTCAGAGCTCATATTTTGTAAGTATGAAGGAGTCAGTGTCTTAGGAACACAGGTCATTGCTCTGGTCCCTTACTCCACTGGGGTTCAGAGTGTGGAATCCCACCCAAGATGTCCCTCCTTGTTCACCACCTGAGCACTGTATTTTCTTCGACCCTTGTACACCCTCCCAAAAGAGCCTTCTCCAATCATCTCCAATACGTGGTATTTTTCCATGACAGAGATTTCAGGATCACTCAGAAGGAAGGAGGCAGAGATGGTGACGAAGGGCTACAGCTCCAGGGACAGTTCCGCACATCTGGGAGGCCTGGCTCGGACACGGAAAAAAGGTTAACATTAGTCGCCTTGCCTTTTCTTTTTTTTTTTTCATAACAATCCAGGTCTCATAAACAAGGTAGGGTGCAGTGGATGAAAAGATGATATCTTGGAGCAGATCGCCTCCTGTAGTTCTTCCTTTTCTCCTGCTGCCCCCCAACACAACCTCGTTCCCACCCAACCGCGAGACCCATTCCCCGTCCACCCAGGCTAGCCCACCCGACCCTAGCCCCCTTCACTCGGCCTCTCCCCTCGGCCCCGCCCTCTCCACTCAGCCTCACCGCCCCCCGACCCCGCCCCCTCAGCCCAGCCTCGCTACCGCCGACCCCGCCCCTCTCCGTCCAGCCTCGCCCACCGACCCCGCCCCTTCCAGCCACCCCCAAAGTTCCTGCCACTGCCACCCTCCTCAGCACCCTCACCCCGCGCGCTCAGCGGACAGGAGCCCCTCTCTTACCCCCAGCCTAGGAGCTTCAAGCTCCTCAGGCCGAGGGACGCCGGCCCTGGCCTTCAGCTCCGCCCCTTCTGGCTGCCTTCGTACTTTGCCTGAGTTAGCGTTCTTCTCCACCCCCACTACCGGTCTCTTTAGACTCACACTGTTACCAATTTTACTCGGTAGAACTGGTCAGAGGTTCGGAGAACAGAGAGGTTCAGGGGTGTGGGCGAGACAGTGGGCCGCCCATAGGCACTTCCTAAGGGCGCTTCCGAACCGTCCCTTGGCCATCAGGACCATCTAAGGACCCGGACTCGGCGGTTGCCTAGAAACGGCCTCTAGCCGCCCTCCCTCCGCTGTTTAACTCGCCGCCTCCGACTGCGCGAAGAGTATTTCCGGTTCCGGCTG
Organism: Capra hircus; assembly: GCF_001704415.2. Lineage (NCBI taxonomy): Eukaryota > Metazoa > Chordata > Mammalia > Artiodactyla > Bovidae > Capra > Capra hircus. The sequence goes on from NC_030809.1 coordinate 29,169,176, forward strand.
CGGGCCTCAGAAGACATGGCGGTGTCTGCGTCGGCAGCTGCAGGGGATGAGGACTGGTAACTTTGGGGGCATGGGCTTTGGCTGACCGCCTGAATCCGGTTCGGGGGACTAGCGGCAGCCGCGGACGGTCCGTACGGCGGGTGTGTGTGGCGGGGCGAGGGATGAGGGATGTTAGAGACGCTGACATTTCTACTTAAGAGAGTTCTGGACTGAGGAGCGGGTGGGTGGTGGAGGGGCGCTTGTCTGACCAGGAGACCGCATCAGCGCCGGCCTGGCCAGTTCGGGCCGCGCCTTATCTGGTTCGATCATCCAACTTCGCCCCGTCCCATTTTCTCTATCTGAAGTGGATTTGCCCAAGGTCCCAGTGCGGGGGAACGCCTGTTTATCAAATCTCTCCCCCATCCCTTATCCCCGGAACCGACATCCTCCAGTCAGTCCCCCGTTCCTCATTCCCGTTGAATCAGACTATTTCGCTGAGGCTTGCCTCAGCCTCAGCCTTCTCCCTTACTGATAGCGCTAATGAAGACTGTTGTCTGAATAAAGCTTTACACCTCACAAAAGCTCTCCTAGTTCCTTCTCTTAAGCATTCTTAACAAGGGGACCAGAACCTGGAAGGACTCAGGGGTTTGGAAATAGATAAATATGGATTCACTTCACATTTTATTAGCTATGTGATGCTGACCAGGCAGCCTAGCTTCTGTGAGTCAGTGTCCTCAAATGTTAAAAAAGTGGGTGTGTCATCCACCTCAGAATAGCTGAGAGAATCAAGATGGATTTGTAACATACAGAAGCCTCCTTTTCATTAGCAACTCTGTGGTGTAGCACCTGAGATGACCTGACCTGAAGAGGTTAAATGATTTGCCAAAAGGTACATGGTTATCACTAGGAATCCAGGTTATCTGATTCCAAAACTTATGTTCTTAGTTCTAGGACATTTTACAGTTCCCCTTCCCCTTTTTTTCTGTCATCATCTTATCCCATATCTCACATCCAGAGCCCAAGTCACAGGTAAGGTGTGTAAAGTATTGAAGGACCTCTTGATGGAGGCTGTACCTCAGTGTTTCATTGGTTCACGGAGACCAGCCAGTGCTGGCCTTTTTTGAGACCTCCTAGATGTTACCTGCATTATCTATTTTATATATTGTGTGCTTAAGACTTAAAAAGACTTTCAAAGTTTTGAGAATCAATCTTTCTCTGTACACACACACACATATATCTAGGGCAATTCTGTTCTTAGTGAAGAAGGAATAAGATATAAGTATGAGAAAGCAAACCAAACATGTATCTTTCCACATGTTATCTGGGTAAAGCTGTGCCCTCAAGCCAGCCACTCATCTTCAGTGGCATTACATCTCCTGTTTCTTTTAAGGAAACGTGGGTCTTTTGATTTACATCAGGACCACAGGATCCTGACCTGGACAGGTTAAGCTAGATCAGTCAGACAACAGGGATCATAAATATATTGAGTATTAACTACATCCTTCTGTCTTTCCTTTTATGGGAAAAGGTTATACACAAACAGGAAAGAAAGGGGACATAGACTCCTATAGTCAGAATACTGTTAGGCACTTCACATAAACAAATCACCTTCCATCCTTATGATAACCCTGGAGTGGGTGATAGTATCTATATGTGGTAGACAGGGTAATTCAGCCTGACAGATAAAAGAAACTACTCAGATCACATAGCTGGTAAGTGATTGGTACCTGTTCCTCATTCCAAGGCTGATGGCTCTTCCATTGCAACACAGCCTTTACAGCACATAGATCTGTTCTGTTCAAGTTGGTATCTCCTTTGAAGAGGTTTGCAATGACTGGTATTGGCAGTGTGCGTAGACTCTGGGATCCATGATGAACACTGGTGTAAGGAAAGCCAGAAGTGGTACTGGTAACTTTAATGCTAATCAATGAATGTCATAAGAAATATGACACTAACAAACAGCCAGCAGTGCAATGAAGCTTAAAACAGGGAGCTGGAAACCTATTTCTGGTTCCAATTCTGCCTCCATTAAGCCTTGAGATTTGGGCTAGCCTTTCATCTTTTTGGGAATCTGTTTCCTCATCTGTTGGCAGAAATGATCTCTAAAACTCTGATTCCCGTGCTTCCTACCTGGCCACTTGACAAATTATAAACATTTCCTGAATTTTTATGGAGGTCAGCAAGAGAATACACTCAGACAGATGACCGTTTTTCTACAAAGCCAGCCTTTGTTGACCTTAGTAGGACTTAATATGAAGAGTTGTAACAGTAAGATAATCTCCCCCTGTCTCTCTAGGGTCCTTCCCTCTGAAGTTGAAGTGTTAGAGTCTATCTACTTGGATGAACTACAGGTGGTTAAAGGAAATGGCAGGTACGTGTTCAACTGGAGATGGGCAGGAGTCCCCTTGGTAATAAGAGGATTCCATGCAGTATCTATGAGCCTTGATTCAAAAATATTTCTGTCATGTGGACAAACATTGTTCCTTTAATCATACGGAAAGAAAGAGCCTGATGCTCACTTCTGCCCACTTCACTCTCTTCCCATCAAGCCCCTGCACAGTCATATCCCAGGTCTCCACTTCATCCACCTGTAGGTCATCGCCATGGGAAATCTACATCACCCTGCACCCTGCCACTGCAGAGGACCAGGATTCCCAGTATGTCTGCTTCACTTTGGTGCTTCAGGTTCCAACACAGGTGAGGCCTCTATGGCAGCAACAGGAGGAAGGGAGAGGCTTGGGGGTAGAGGGCTTTAGCAGTAATATGTTATTTTCTCCCTCTAGTATCCCCATGAGGTGCCACAGATTTCTATCCGTAACCCCCGAGGACTCTCAGATGAACAGATCCACAAGTGAGTCAGGCTAGTCAGAGCAGGGAAAATGTGGGAAACAACTCAGTCTGGAGAGGGAAGGGGGAGGCCTCATGTTTGCTTTGCCCTCTCCCGCCAGGATCTCACAGGCGCTGAGCCATGTGGCTGAGGCTGGACTGGGTACTGCCATGCTCTATGAACTCATCGAGGTAAGATATGTGCTAGCCTGGAGAAATGTCCTTCCCTTCCGGCTACAGCAGTGTCTCTCAACAGAGGTTATGGGCCTAGAATCTTAAATATGTTTGGAGACATTCATTTAGTTCTTGTTTGGGAAAGGCCTAAACTGATCCAGAAAGATGAGACTGTCTTCTGTTTCAAAAAATCTCCCCAAAAGACAGCACTGTAGCTTCCCCAAGTTGCCTATCCCAGCATCTTTTTTTTTTTTTTAAACTTTAGAGTATTGTTTTGGTTTTGCCATACATTGGCATGAATCCACCACGGGTGTACCAGCATCTTGACAAAATTATTTTTCCTCTTTAACTTGTATTTTTCGTGCTTCACCAAGAGTGCGTTTCTTGTTCTCCTGGCATTGGCAACTGATAGTAGCTAGAGATCTTGCCTGGAGGGTCTAGCCATAAATGAACATTTGAAGGGTAGTCTGCCATTTCAGTTCAGTTCAGTCGCTTAGTCACATCTCATACATCTCACATCTTCTCACTTTCATCAAGAAGCTCTTTAGTTCTTCTTCACTTTCTGCCATAAGGGTGGTGTCTTCTGCATATCTGAGATTATTGATCCTTCTCCCAGCAATCTTGATTCCAGCTTGTGCTTCATCCAGCCCAGCGTTTCTCATGATATACTCTGCATATAAGTTAAATAAGCAGGGTGACAATACACAGCCTTGACGTACTCCTTTTCCTGTTTGGAACCAGTCTGTTGTTCCATGTCCAGTTCTAACTGTTGCTTCCTGACCTGCATACAGATTCCTCAGAGGGTAGGTCAGGTGGTCTGGTATTCCCATCTCTTTAAGAATTTTCCACAGTTTGTTGTGATCCGTGTTATGATCCACACAGTCAGAGGCTTTGGCATAGTCAATAAAGCAGAAGGTGTTTTTCTAGAACTCGTGCTTTTTTGATGATCCAACAGATGTTGGCAACTTGATCTCTGGTTCCTTTGCCTTTTCTAAAACCAGCTTGAACATCTGGAAGTTTACAGTTCATGTACTGTTGAAGCCTGGCTTGGAGAATTTTGAGCATTACTTTACTAGTGTGTGAGATGAGTGCAATTGTGTGGTAGTTTGAGCATTCTTTGGCATTGCCTTTCTTTGGGATTGAAATGAAAACGGACCTTTTCCAGTCCTGTGGCCACTGCTGAGTTTTCCAAATGTGCTGGCATATTGAGTGCAGCACTTTCACAGCATCATGTTTTAGGATTTGAAATAGCTCCACTGGAATTCCATCACCTCCACTAGCTTTGTTCCTAGTGACACTTCCTAAGGCCCACTTGACTTCACATTCCGAGATGTCTGGCTCTAGGTGAGTGATCACACCACTGTGATTTTCTGGGTCATGAAGATCTTTTTTGTATAGTTCTGTGTATTCTTGCCACCTCTTCTGAATATCTTCTGCTTCTGTTAGGTCCATACCATTTCTGTCCTTTATTGTGCCCATCTTTCCATGAAATGTTCCCTTGCTATCTCTACTTTTCTTGAAGAGATCTCTGGTAGTCTGCCAATGGAGCTGACTAGAAAGAGTCTTGGTTCTTTTCCTCAGAGTTTCTACCCTAATGAAAGAAACAACCCAGACGAAATTATGCCTAGAGCTACAAGTTAATATACACAGCTGACTTTTGTTTGAGATCAGAAACACAAATGCAGCCTTATTTTCCTCTGCTTTCAGTTTTTAAGGAAAATGTTCATAAAAGAATGAAGGTGGGTGGCCTGGAGTTAGATTGGGCATGGAGCACTGTAGTGTTGCTGAATCAGCCTCCACGATGCAGCTTTGAACTTTGTGGAATTCCAGAGTAGTCGCTATCTAAGTGACAGTGCACATGTGTATTTCATAGTGTGCTGCCTTTCCAGTTCTCTGTCCATGTGGGCTGTCCATGCCTTCACTTTATTTCTGAAAGCTGACTCCACAACAGGCTCATTGAGGGAGAAATACTTAAAGAAAGGCCTCCCAGAAGATGTGAGTTTTAACTGAACACTTTTTTTTTCTGAGTTTTTATTCTCATCCCCAGTGTTTCAAGTGACTTAATGAGTGGAAAAACAATTAAATTGGATTTTGGAGCTAGGTAGATTTGCGGGGGAGGGGTGGTGCATGGGGAAGAATTGATTCTAAGCAGAAATTATCACCAGAACTGAAATGCATGACCATGAGGCAAACTGGTCCCATGGGAGACAGCCCTGCCAGTCACTGCTGGGAATAGCTTGACAAGCTTCATTCACAGTTCCGGCCCCTGCCTCCCTATTTGAACAGCTTTTTCTCCTCTCAGAAAGGGAAGGAAATTCTCACGGATAACAACATCCCCCATGGCCAGTGCGTCATCTGCCTCTATGGTTTCCAGGTGGGTTACTCTCTTGGGACCTGGGGGTCTGCAGGTGACACACACAGGGGCTCAGGGGAGAGAGTGCTAACAGTGTCCCACCTCCACCCTCCCTCCAGGAGAAGGAGGCCTTTACCAAAACACCCTGTTACCACTACTTCCACTGCCACTGCCTGGCCCGGTACATCCAGCACATGGAGCACGAGCTGCAGGCCCAGGGACGGGAGCGAGAGCAGGAACGGCAGCACGCCGCACCCGAACAGGTCGACTCCTCACCCCTGTTTGCATGACTCACAGCCTTTCTATCCCTCCATTCCAGGGCCTTCTTAGCCTTTTCAGGGTCATAGGTACCTTTGAGCTGAATAAAAGTTCACCTCTGTCCAGGAGAAAGGGCATCATTATATCTACATAATGATATTGCATGTGGTTTCAGAAGGTTCTCAGACCTCTAGCTCAGCAGCCCCTGCTCTGTCCCCGCTCACTGCTGGGTGGGTAGGCCCATGCCCCTTTGTCCCAACCCTCTGCAGTTGAGGCTGGCCAGCCGGTGAGTGCCTTGGGTCGGGAAGCAGGGGTGTGATTTCACCTCTCTTTTCAGAAGGCCGTTGGTGTGCAGTGCCCAGTGTGCAGAGAGCCACTTGTGTACGATCTTGCTTCCCTGAAAGCAGCCCCTGAACCCCAGCAGCCCATGGTAAGAGAACTCTCTTCTGATCTAAATCGAGATCAATGGCATCTTGTCTGCTTCGAATGGGACTTCTGGAATTGGGCTTAAGCTGCCTGGGCCCCCTCTGCAAAGCCGTGGCCCCCAGCAAAAATCTAAAGTTTGTTCCAAATGAGCCTAATCAGTTCAGTTCAGTCGCTCAGTCATTTCTGACTCTTTGCGACCCCATGGACTGCAGCACGCCAGGCCTCCCTGTCCATCACCAACTCCTGGAGTTTACCCAAATTCATGTCTATTGAGTTGGTGATGCCATCCAACCATCTCATCCTCTGTCGTCCCCTTCTCCTCCCACCTTCAATCTTTCCCAGCATCAGGGTCTTTTCAAATGAGTCAGCTGTTCGCATCAGGTGGCCAAAGTATTTGAGTTTCAGCTTCAGCATCAGTCCTTCCAATGAACACTCAGAACCAAGCTCCTTTAGGAGGGACTGGTTCAATCTTGCAGTCCAAGGGACTCTCAAGAGTCCTCCAATATCACAGTTCAAAAGCATCAGTTCTTTAGCGCTGAGCTTTCTTTATAGTCCAACTCTCACATCCATACATGACTACTGGAAAAACCATAGCCTTGACTAGATGGACCTTTTTTGGCAAAGTAACGTCTCTGCTTTTTAATATGCTGTCTAGGTTGGTCATAACTTTTCTTCCAAGGAGTAAGCGTCTTTTAGTTTGATGGCTGCTCTTCTCCAACACAACTTCTCAGTCATGTCCAACTCTTTGCGACCCCACGGACTGTAGAGTTCATGGAATTCTCCAGGCCAGAATACTGGAGTGGGTAACCTATCCCTTCTCCAGCAGATCGTCCCAACCCAGGAATCGAACCAGGGTCTCCTGCGTTGCAGGCTGATTCTTTACCAACTGAGCTATGAGGGAAGCCCTCTAATGAGCCTAATCCAAGGGATAAAACCAAGAATCTTGAGCCCATCTCCTGAGGCAGTCTGGAAGAGCAGGGATTTCAGGTCTGCCTTCTGTTTGTTCTTCCCTTCGTTCCACTCTGCTCCTTTCCCTCCAGGAGCTGTACCAGCCTGATGCAGAGAGCTTGCGCCAGCAAGAAGAGCGCAAGAGGCTGTACCAGAGACAGCAGGAGAGGGGGGGCATCATCGACGTTGAGGCTGAGCGTAACCGGTACTTCATCAGCCTTCAGCAGGTGAGAGAAGGGTTTCCCTCCCCTCCTTTGATGATAGCTACCTTCCTAACCAGCACCCCCCCTGCCATGGCCCACGGGTGAGCTTTGCTCTACCCTGGGAGGTCTAGGCTGATGGCTATCGCCTTGAACTCTGGGCAAGGGTCCTGCAGTTCCCTGCTGTAAGGAACTGTATCTCTGTCACTGTCTCTGCTCACTTCCTCCTAGCCTCCTGCCCCTTTGGAACCCGAGTCAGCTATAGATGTCTCCAGAGGATCCCACCAGCCCAGCACCCTTGCCACCGAACCATCCACCACATCAGCTACTCACACTGCCCTGTCAGCTCCTCTGCCTATCGCCTCCCAGTACACATGTGAGAAGACTCCAGGCGCTGGGCCACATCTGACAAAGCTGGGTGAGACCAAGAAAGCTGTGCTTGATCCCCGCCGAGCCAGTCGAGGCCCATGGAGACAGCCTGAACGGAGGCACCTGAAAGGAGGGGAGTGCAATACCCTCAAAGGTACCAGTGACACCCAGGAACTGCAGTCTCCTGAAGGGCCCCTCAAGGAGTCCATGGACCTAAAGCCAGAGTCTCGTAACCAAGGGGGTGAAGGTCCCCAAGATAAGGGGCCTGGCGAATGGCAGGGTCCCCCACCCCGCAGGACTCGGGACTGTGCCCACTGGGAACGCGCCAAGAGTCGGACACCGGCTTCTTCCTATCCCCGCCTGCCTCGGGGTCGGGGAGCCTACCGGCCTGGTACTCGAAGAGAACCTGTGAGCCTCGAGTCAGAGGATGGTTCCTAGCAGTACTGTGGGGGGACAGGGAATTGGGTCGGGAGTGGGTAATAAAGAGATTGGCCTTGTTTGGCTTTCCTAACTCAGCAGTGCCTAACCCGTGAAGTGTGGCTCTTTCTAAATTTCTAGGAAGACGAGCATGCCAGAGTAGCCCCAATTTTGTTCTGAAGTCTCTTCTCCCAAGAGATCAAGGTCCGGATAAAGGAAGAGTCTGACATCTCAGCTAGAATAGTGGGATCCAAGGAAGACTAGAAGAGGCCAACATTTAAGCAGAATATGCAGGCCCCACCCTGCTACATAAGCCACTGTGCATGCAGCCACATCTCTCTGTCTGTATGTATTTGAAGACCTTTAAGGTGGAGGATAGTACTTTCCTGTTTACTACACTCTCTCTTCTTCCCACCTTGTCTTAGGCAGGCTGTGTCCCTAGCATTTGTATTCGTGGATACCTGAGGGTCCCTGGAGGCATCTATGTTTACAGCCGCAGGATTTTACTCAAGTGCCAACATGGGGAGGTAGGAGGAAAGTCAGACACTAGAGTAGCTTGGCAGCTGTTTATTGATCTCCTGGAGGAGAAAGCTGGGCACAGCCCGGTTGTCACCTCCTCAGAGATTCTGCATTCTGAATGGCCCCTGCAGGGTCATTTTTATACAGCATGAAGTAGCCCTGCACCTGGGCAGGACTGATCTGTGTTGTAGCTTGAAGGACACGGTCTGCAAAGGTCTCAGCCAGGGAAGTTGCTTGCCCCGGGTAGAACCTCTGGAACATCTGGGTCAGCTGCCAGCGTGAGCAGTGGCCCACGTACTCCTTCATGTCTACTCGCCCGGGGCGTATCAGGGCAGGGTCGAGCCTAAGAAGAGAAGGCAGCGAAAGCAGTTGTGAGCAGTGCCACTGGCACCCCCCAGAATGGTTCCTCCAAACCTGATTCTCCAGAGGCGCTGAGGGGGATGGAGTCTTGCCTCCAGGTCTGAATACCTCACTCCTTACCTGTCGACATGGTTGGTGGTCATGAATACTATGCGTGCTTCGGTGGAAGCCACACCGTCCAGGGCGTTGAGCAGGCCACTGAAGGTGAGCCGACCTAGACCTTGGTACTTTATGGGGTCTGGAGGAAGACAGAGAGGAAGCATGAGTGATCACAGCCCTACTTCAAATTAGCACCCCTCTCTGCTCCCTGCTTACCGTGCCCCACTACTTATCCAAGTCTCTAGTGGACTCTGATTGCTAACCCAGCTGCCCTCCACCTGCTCTCTGGATTTCTCTTTTCTTCCACTGTTCCTCATTTAGAAATACCCCCTTTCCACCCCCATGCCGTGAACCCCACCCCCACTTACTCTCGGCGGCCAGGTCTCGACTGAGAAAGGCAGCATCCACGTCCTCCAAGAGCACCAGGCTCTGCTGTGGGGCCACACTCAGCAGGTGGTTGAGCCGGTCATCTGAGAGGCTGGAGTCCGTGAGACTCAGCAGGCAGATGCTGTGCTGCAGTTCTCCAGCCAGGGCTGTGCTATGGAGGAGGGGTGATAGGTAACTGGCAAGCCGGGAACCGGTCCTTGGGTCCAACTGCCTGTCCCTCCCAGGACTGGCTTTGAACCTGAGGCCTAACCCTTCCACCACCTCACACTAGTGTTCCACGTGTCTCATGCTTTCCTGTTCCCCACATTTATTTCCCTTTCCAACCCCACCAGCCCAATTTCTCTCCAGTTTGCGAGTTAAGAGAAGTTTGACTCTACTCACATGAAACTGCTCTTTCCACAACCAGGGGGTCCATAGAGTAGGTAGCCACGTCTGTAGGGAATGCCTAGGAATACAGCCAGGATGATCATCAAGACAAATGAATCATGTACTCTGCCCTAGATGTCCACATTCATCCCCAACCCTGCTCCCTGGAGGCCTGATGGCCTTGGCATTTGATGCAGTCATTCCTTTTAGGCAACCTTTCTTTCCCCTTCTTCTATGGGAATGAGGATAGAGCTTTGTATTTGCCCCATCTGGCCACCAAGACCTCAGCTGCTTCTCACCTCTGTCAATGTACCACTTGGGGTTATCAATGAATTCCCGGATGTCTCTGACAATTCGGTCAGTCAGACCCTGTTCGAGAACCACAGAATTCAGTGGCCGGCGGCGGCGTGGATAGCCAAAGGGGCGCCATTCAGAGCCCACAGCGGTGTACATCACTGTCTTCCCTTCCTCCTGCTGCAGAGCTAGTTCTCGAGCTGGGAGGGGGAAGATGAGACAAAACCCATAATTACCCTTTGCCATGCTACTAGGCAGAGCTGTGCCCAAACAGTCCCCAGGCCCTGCTCCCATGGGCCCAGAGCCTCCTATTCCGGCTCTCCAAGCTTCTCCTCCTTTGATGTCAAATACTCCATCCCTGTAACTGCCGCCTCCCCCTCAACCCCCAGAAAGGCTGTCTGTGCCGTCCCACACCTTCCTCCAGGATGTTGAAGAAAACTTTTCGGTCAGTGCCCAGAGCCGTGAAGGTGACAGATTCCCAAGGAGTCCCCGTCTGCAGGTCTATCATCTGCATCTCTCGGCTCCGTTCCACCCGGATCCATTTCCCCTGATACCTGAATAAGAATGAGCAAAATGAGGTGAACAAACAGGTCAAGTCCGCCTCCTCTCATTCTTTTCCACTCTCAGAGCCCTTTCTGGCTTCCAGCCTTACCAGATAAAGTGGTTTCCAGGGCTGGGGACAAATTCAAACTTAGTGGAGATGCGGCCACTCTCGTGCTGAAGGTATGACGTCTCAACGCTGAGGTGCTGAGTTCGGGTACTGTGGCGGGTGAGCCAGCTAAGCAACCAGGCATAGCTCCGGTCTCGAGCAGGGACTTCCAGTGTGATCATGTAATGGCGCCGGAATGCCACCAAGCCCAGTTGGGCGCCCTTCCGAGCCAGGGCCAGGGCAGTGCCCACACCCACCAGCCCAAATCCAGCCCCAAAGTAGGGATTGTCCTTCAGGGCCAGAACAAAGTCTGAGAGCGGCATCTTGAAAACACTGAACCTCACAGGCCCTGAGGCATTTTCAAGACCTGGAGAATGGGGAGCAGTAGAGATGGGATAAAGCACAAGATGAGTTTAAAAAAAGGACTCAAATTCCTCTCCCGCCCTACAGAAGCTGGGAGAGGAATGACAGGTCAGTATTACAATGTGCTTCAAAATCCGTCGTGGGGTGGGGCTGGTGTTGGACCCAAGGGATGAGACTCTGAGCCACTTGTCCCATTTTGCCTTTCATTATCCTGTTTCATACCAGTGTCCTGCCAGACAACTATTCTGGAGATTCCTTAAATTTGACTGAATGATATAACTTTCAGGATAATACGTGGACAGCATTTTTGCGGTTCCTGGGACCAGTTGAGATAGGGGCCCACTGGCCAGAATGAGCAGAGGATGAAGTTACTCTCTTCTGTCAACCTGTCAATATCCTCATGCCTTGCTATCACGTATCATGTCTTTCAGGTATCCTCTCATCTATTTCACATGCTCATGTCCTGTTAGCCCTTTTATTACCTCCCATCTAAACTGTCTCTTCGAAATTAATTTTAATTCTTGAAGTGGTATCTTAGTGGATCTCCACTTTGGTCATGCTTCACCAAACTGCTATACAGGGGTCGAGATTTTTCCTCATAAGGCTCTGCTTCAATGCCATTAGTTTCCCTACTCCAACACCTCCAATGATTGGCTCTCAACAAGTCCCTGAATTAGGTGAAAACTCCTCTGCCTCTACAACACGGGGCCAACGTACCTCTAATGGCTTAGTTCCCAATATTCTCTGTTGAACAAATAAGCCTCCTTCCTCCTTGACTCAGAATGCCCATTTTATTTCCCCCAATCTCTATAGAGTTCAAATCCCGCCCATCTGCTACCTTCTCCACGGAGATTCCCCCGAATTCCACTCCCCGCCCCGCAATAAAATGTGATTGGGCCTGATTCTAGGCTGTAAGATCCCGAAGGGGTAGGAGATCAAATCATTTCTAGCACACTTCACCCGACCCCTCGCCGGTTTGCTTTATGCCGGCACGCAGTGCGGTGAACTGACAGCAGTGACCTCTGCTGAAGCTCAGAACAGGATCCAGAATTCCAAAATTCCTATGCGTGGAAGGCCACAGACAAAGCCCTTTCCGCTCCTGGTCCTTGTCGGACGCCCAGAAGCCTCCTCCCGAACCCCCTCCACACCCCAGCTCGCGCCTCCAGCAGCGTGGTTTGCAGCAATCGGTCACTCCTCCCCCTTACCGCCATGACTCTCTGGCCCTTCCTCTCGATGGTCTCACCCCTCGGCTCTTCGGGCACTCTCCACTTGGCTTCGCCCCCGAGTTCTTTCATCTACTTCCCGTCACACCCACCGAGACGACCACACCACTCTGCTCCACAACTCTCGATGGTACTCTCTGGGCTTCAGGGCCAGGGGAGGTGGGGGCTGGGTGGGGAAACGATAGGAAGAACCATAGAGAAAGTACTCCACCAGCCTCACAAAGAAAGAGAGAGCGGCCTCCCTATGCCGCGGTCCTGGAGGCTTCTGGGCCGGAGGCGGTCGCACAAAGAGAGTCCCGGGAGGCCACTCCAGCCGCTGGACGACCATAGAGATGAGGCTCCTGCCCGCCTAGGGCTGGAGGTAAGCCGGAGGCTGCGGGGCGGGAACTAATAGGGAGTGCGGGCGGAGCAGGCCGGAGGCAAAAGTTTCTGAAACCGCAGAATGAGGGGTAGGCCTGAGCGATGGGAACGCTCGGGAGAAGTGCAGAAGGGAGCGCAGCGACGAACGAGGCCCCGGCGCATCAGCTCACCACTGCCGGCGTCATTGCTGTGGACCCCACCCGGTTACACGCTGCCTCTCCTTAGGACAGTAAGCATGACGATGCTCCCTCCTTAGCCTCGCAGGTTACAAGACGATTTTCCCGTTTGCCGGCAATTGTGATTCCCGCTCCCGCCCAACGATGTGGAGGCTGTCTTCGCCTCCACTTTACAAACAGGAAAGCTGACGTCCCGGGAAGCGAGGGAACTACAATCTGCCGAAGGCCACGCAGTGAGTAGAGCCCACAGGCGAGTGGAAATCGGGTGCCTTGGTCCCCAGACTCGATCTCACCCTTTCCCCAGGCCTTCTCTCTGCCTTAATGTGTCCTTTCTCTTCCTCGGTACCGCTGCCCCGAAGATAACCTCATTTCTTCTCTTGTGCCCACCTGTGTCCCACCTCACTCGGCCTTCCAGCGGCTGACGGTTCTCAGTCTAGACGGCACCCCTTGGCTCACCGTTAAGGCAATTATTACTGGAGCTGGAAGATTCCTTAGAGCAGCGATAAGTGGAGTCAGTGGTTTCCAGAGAACCCTCTGAGGGCGGAAGTGCGCTGCTCTACCACCTTCTGAATTTCCCTAATCTGAGGCTTTGAGTTGCAGAATTCTCATGTACAAAATGATTTTCTAGCCCTAGGCACCCCTTACCTGACCTTCATGGCTCAGTTTCATGGAGTGATTATACTATCATCCTTAATTCCTAATTACTCAGCGCAAACTAATTTTATCAGTGTATAACAGGATATGCAATTTAGTTGACATTCACTTCTGAGTTGAGTTCCAGTGTTCAATATTAGGTCATAGTCAATGAATGAGAAATTTCTCCAGGTGTGTTACTTTATACATAAGGCGCCTCTGGTTTGTTATCTTAGTAGAAGCCTAGCCTTGCATCTCTGTGTCTGCAGTTCTTAACTGTGTGTGAGTGTGTGCTTAGTCGTGTCCAACTCTTTGTGACCACATGGACTGTGGCCTGTCAGGCTCCTCTGTCCTTGAAATTTCCCAGGCAAGCATACTGGAATGGGTTGCCATTTCCTACGCCAGGGGATCTTCCCAATGCAGGGATCAAACCTGTGTCTCTTGTGTCTCCTGCATTGGCAGGCAGATTCTTTACCACTGCATCACAGTTCTTCATTAGAATCCCTTGTCTGACTTGCGTAGGCTGTTGTGGTTTATGTTCAGTGACGTGATAACTTCAGTAAAATCCACTCAGAAAGCTCCAAGTCCAGGGAGGGAGACCGACAAGTAAACAATAGTGCAGTATGACATGTTTCTGGTAGAGCTATGTACGAGGTGCCATGAGGACCCTAGAGAGAGAAACTTAGATGAACCGTGTCAGGATGCCATCATAGTAAAGTGACATTTATTTATTTGGCTGCTCCAGGTCTGAGTTATCTTTGATCTTACTTGTGGCTTGCAAACTCCTAGTTGTGGTATGTGGGATCTAGTTCCCTGACCAGGGACCCCTGCATTGGGATCGCCAGTCTTAGCTACTGGACTACCAGGGAAGTCCCTGTACAGATTCTCAAAGGATAGTTAGGAGTTGGTTAGCCAGACAAGAGAGATGACAAAGGGGAGAAGGCCCAGCAAGCTGAGAAATGTATAGTATATAGAAGCAGAAGAGAATGTGGTGAGTCTGGGAAAGGGCAAATCAATGAAAAGTTGAATCACTGGCTCAGAGAGAGGTGGGAGATGAATCTAGAGAGGGCAGCAGGGCCAGATCATGCAGGAAGGGCTTTGAGCTAAGGAATAGTGAGATCCTAAGATGTTAAGAGGGGAAGGGACCTCTGAGATCCCTTGAAAGTGAAAGTGAAAGTGAAAGTCGCTCAGTTGTGTCCAACTCTTTGCAATTCTCCAGGCCAGAATACTGGAGTGGGTAGCCTTTCCCTTCTCCAGGGGATCATCCCTACCCAGGGATCGAACCCAGGTCTCCCACATTGCAGGCAGATTATTTACCAGCTGAGTCACAAGAATACTGAATAGCCTATACCTTCTCTGGAGAATCTTCCCAACCTAAGAATTGAACCGGGGTGTCCTGCATTGTAGGTGGAGTCTTTACCAGCTGAGGTATCAGGGAAGCCCTGATAGCTTGGCCCCATCCAATTTTGTTGCAGATAAGAGAACCAAGACCCAAATTGCTTACTGATATGACAAACCTCACTTAGCTCCAAGAAACAATGTTTAGTATATGGGTCACAATTTCTTGTCTCGTTCCTATATTGACCCCTATTTTAATGCCTTTGTTCTAAACATTGTCTTCTTTTTTTCTCCTTTAGCCATGGACTTTATTGTTTGAATATTTGCAACCATTATTCTATACACAAATTTTAATTTCTTACAAAACTCTATATTCCATATTGCTAGGTCACTTCACTTTCCATTTTCTGCCACATTTCTGTCAAGAGATATTTCCTGAAAATGGAGCCTATTATACAGAGTGAAGTAAGCCAGAAAGAAAAACACCAGTGTAGTATACTAACGCATATATATGGAATTTAGAAAGATGGTAACAATAACCCTGTATGCAAGACAGCAAAAGAGACACAGATGTATAAAACAGTCTTTCGGACTCTGTGGGAGAGGGTGCGGGCAGGATGATTTGAGAGAATGGCATTGAAACATGTAAATTATCACATGTGAAACGAATCACCATTCTAGGTTCAATGCATGATACAGCGTGCGTGGGGCTGGTGCACTGGGATGACCCAGAGGGATGGGATGGGGAAGGAGGTGGGAGAGGGGTTCAGGATGGGGAACACATGTACACCCATGGCGGATTCATGTCAATGTATGGCAAAACCAATACAATATTGTAAAGTAAAAAAATCACAATCTGTCTGATTGTGTGTTGTTGTTCAGTTGCTAAGTTGTGTCCAGTTCTTTGCAATGCCCTAGACTGTAGCCCCCCCAAGCTACTCTGTCCATGAGATATCCCAGGCAAGAATACTGGAGTGGGTTGCCATTTCCTTCTCCAGGTAAATATTGTCTTGAAAATGTCTATGTTAACTAGGTATGGCATGCTGCCATGCAAGGAGATGCCTAATTGGGGCAGGCATTGGGCTGTGCACCCACCCCAACTGGGAAGAAAGTGAGAGATCTAATTATATGTTGTTTGATTTTTCTTCTGGTTGGTTTATCAGCATATAAGAGGCCACAGCACAGAAACTGGTGATGATGACAGACATCGTGTTGGACTCACAGCCAGCCAACAGCACTGGGGAGATGGATGGACTGTGCCCTGAGCTACTGCTGATCCCCCCACCTCTCTCTAACCATGGAATCCTAGAGCCTGTCCATAGCCCCTGTCCTTCTGCAAACCCTCCACCTTTGCCTCCTGACCCAGGCTGCCTGTTGGTAGAAGCCACAGCTACTGAAGAGGACACAGGGAACATGGAGATCATTGTGGAAGCAGTAGCTGGAAATCTGTCCCCAGGTGCTCCTGGAGAGACTCCAGGTATAAACACAGTTGCTTGCAGGACAGTAGGATAAGCAAGCCTGAGTTATTTTTCTGTGCTATTTTTGATCCTTGCCTATAAACAAGATGAAGACACAAGATAGCATCCTATTTTTATACTTAGAGATGTTGTAATTTGATTTGCAGTTGGTGAATGTTTATTGGAGGCTGGCAAGGTGGTGCACAATTTGTACCAAGCTCTTGGCAGTCTATCCCTGAGAGGGCTTCACGTCTGCTAGGCGGTAATCCAGGAGGGAAGACCTTTCTGACACCTCTGCCCAATTCTTACTGCTATAGTCCCCAGGGATTCTTTTCTCCACGTTGACCCTCCCACCCAGGGACTGTAGCCAGGGTTTAAGCAAAAGGCCTAGCCTCTCTCCACCACCCAGGGCTTGGCAGGGCTTCCTAGAGGTAATCTGCTATTTCCCTGCTCTGATTTCTTGTGTATAACATATTTAACTCACCCAAGGCATGCGTTATGACTGGGAATTGAACAATTTATGTTAGAAGAAAGATTCTCCCTGTTATTCTTCCTACATCTATAACTTCTTATTTTTGGGTAGCTTCCCTATTTTTTAACTGTCATCTTCCAGCTACAATTGTACCAATTTTGCTTGTCAATGTGCAAAGAATACTGGGAAGGATTAGCTGGTTTGATCGTATAACATTTCTAAACTTTAATGTGGTGAAAGAAATAGTAAATAAATTGAGAAGGAACCTAGAAAGACGCTTGTAATATATAAGAAGAGTTAATATCTTTAAAATTCAAAGAGCTGAACAATAAGAAAAAGAAACAGTTTTTTTTTTTTTTTTTTCTTAAAAAAAGGGAGGGGGGAAGAAACCTACATGCAATTCACTAAAAAAAAAAAGTCACTAACCATAATCTCACTAACAGACAAATTCCAGTTAAAAGTACCTATGAGATGCCACTTCTGTTTTGCAACACTTGGGCAAAAATCAAGCTTTTTTTTTTTTTTTTTAAACTAGTGTTGGTGAGGCTATGGGAAGCAGACCCTATCTTACAGTTTATGGAGAGTATAAATTAGTGTGATCTTTTGAAGGTCAGTTTATCCACATAACAAAATTTAAATGAGTGTACTCTGACCCAGTAATTCCACTTCTAGGGATACAGAATGGTCTATAGAATGTGTCACATACGTGTACAAAGATACAGGAATAAGGATGTGTAGAGCAGCTTTCTTTACAGTGTTTGGAAACAACCCAGATATCCATCAGTAAGGGTAATTTCATTTTGCTCTATCCATGCTCTGAAGTATCGTGAACTGGACAAAAAAAATATGAGATAGATCTAAATGTACTGCTTTTAGATAAAAATATCTTTGATATATAGCAAAGAAAAAAAAAATTATGAAAATGTGACCGCTATGAGGCCTGAAAAGATATAGACCAAATTGTGTGTGTGAGTCTGGGAGGTGGATATTCTTATATAGATGTGCTATTGCACTGGATTTTTATTTAAACAAAGAAAAATATAAAGAGAAAAAAGACCACCAGAATGCAGGACAAACCTGGACTCCACCATTAACAAGCATGGTGGCCTTAACCTTGCAGAATCCCAGGTCCCTCTTCTCATAGGGCAGTTGGAGGACCAAGTAAGAGTATTTTCCTAAGCCTTTCTTTGTCAAGGTCCTGCCATTACTTAAGAAATGGCAGCAATTACTGTAAATGAGATTTGGCTCATTTCAGAAAGGATGTCCTCCACTTTATGAGTCACTGTGCATTTGAAAGTCTTTTCACAGCGTATAAAAGTAAATATATGTATTGTCATGTATGTCACAGACGTTACCCCCAGATTGTCATTTTCTTCTTGTGAGAGTTTCTAATTTTTCATTTGGGCAAAATATATTACCTTTTCTTAATGCTTTTTGGATTTGGTTAATGCTTGTTACATCCACTTCACAAATATTTATGAAATGCCTACTTTGTGCTGAGTATCATGTAAGATAGACTGTCCTTGACCTTAGAGGCTTACAGTCAGGCGTAGAGTCAGACTTAAGCCCATCTCCATTCTGCAGACATGAAAAGATCCACTTTTATTTTCTGCTGGTAACTAACTCCTCTGAGTCTCATTCTGTCTGATTCTGTGCCTTTCTCTGTCGGTCCTCTGCCTACAGGTGTCCTGGTAAAGGTGGTGGAGGTGTACTTCTGTGAGCGCTGTGAGCAGAGCTTCGCAGAGCCCACTCTGCTGGCCCTGCATCAGTGCACTGAGACCCTTATTCAGCCCGTGCAGGGCCTCCCTACCCCGCCCTGCTCTGTAGAGCTGCCCCCCAGCAACCTCACTCTCCCCAGCCCTCTGCAGGGCCAGAGCCCACCAGATAGCCCCCTGCCATGCCCTGTGTGTAGACAAGAGTTTGCCCAACCCCAGACCCTGAAGAGCCACTTCAAGATGCACTGGGGCACCCCCGACACCTTCTCCTGCCCAGAATCTGGCTGTGTGTTCTCCACTCAAGATCGCAAGGAGCTCCACCAGCACCTGAGGCAGACCCACAGAGCGCTTCCGGTGCCCTGTTCCTTCCGGGGCTGCCCCCTGCTCTTTGGGAGCCAGCAGGGCATGGAGCTGCATCGGCAGACCCATTACCCTTTCCACTGCAACCGCTGCAGCTTCGTGGGCTCCAACGTCAAACTCTTCCGGCAGCATCAGCGGAGTCATGGGGCTGGGACGCAGCGAGAACCGTCTGCTGTAATGGGTCTTCCTTCCCAGGAGTTGCTGCCAGGTATGAAGTCAAGGGCCCAGCAGTCCCCTGCCTGGAACACAGCTGCAGTTGGTCTGTAGAAGAGGCTGATGTTACAGATGCCATGAATGTATGCATGAATTTAAGAGAATCCAGAGTAGTGGCTCAGGAGGTCAAGATTACTGACCGACGTGGGAAGGCATCTAGACATCCTGGACCAGGCAGACAGTGACTGAAGATTGGTTTAGGCTGCACTGAAGTGATTTAACCAACATCTCTTCTGATTCATCTCAGAACTTTCTGAGGGCAGAAGCTAAATTGCCTTGCCCGTCAGTGGCTATAGCCACTGGTGGAATGCCTGTGGACTCCTGTTAGAGCAAGTGGAATTGGGCAGGAGAAGCTGGGGTTATTTTAAAAAGAAACCTTCAATGGAGGTGGTGCTTCAGTGATTCTTATTCCTCTTGGTCTCAAAAAGAGAGCGTGAGGTGAGTAGAGGAGCAGGAGGAAATAGAGAAATCAGACCAGCAGGGCCAGGGTTCTGATGAGAGAATTTGGCTTGCTAACACTGATTTGTGCTCTGGTGCAAACAGAAGATTCTTTCCTGGAATGAAAAAGTCATACATCTTTGCCTTACCGTGGCAGCTGCCTCTATTGAGGGATAGAAGGAATGGGTTTGGAGCGCAGGGTGTGTCCCTGAATTGCTGAGTTGGATTTCGCAGTAGACAGTTTAGACGTCAGGAATATTCGCCCACAGTGAGCCACTAGCTGTTAGCCCTGGGGACCTGAGTCAAGGAAGTACAGTCTAGTCTGTCCTCCTCTACCTCTGTGCCCCTCTCCCCACTCCAGTGACCTCAAAGCTCTTACCTTCAAGGGGTCTGAGTTTGGTGTTATCTGAGGTTTGATTTACTTTGTGAAAGTGAAAGTCGCTTAGTCATGTCCAACTCTTTGTGATCCCATGAACTATAGCCTGGCAGGCTACTCTGTCCATGGGATTCTCTGGGCCAGTATACTGGAGTGGGTAGCTGTTCCCATGTCCAGCGGATCTCCCCACCCCAGGGATTAAAACCAGGTCTCCCGCATTGCAGATGGATCTTTACTGTCTGAGACACTAGTGAAGCCCTTGACTTAACTTGAGATTAGAGCATTACTAACAGCTTAGCTCCTGGTCTTTCTGTCCCTGTGGGAATAAACGTGTGTGCTTAGAACCTGGGATTTTCTTAGGCTACACGGTGAGAGGTGATTCTTCCCGGCTAGTAAAGTAAGAGGGGAGTTCGAGCACTCCGTGCTGTGCTGGCTTCTCTAGTCATCCAGTTCTTTGCACTTGCAGCTCCCAAAGTGCCTCCAGGAATGGGAGAGCCTTCAGAGGAGACAGGAGCGCCCTCACCTGGGCAGGAGTCAGTGGAAGAGGAGGAAGAGGAGCGTGCTAGCCGGAAGAGCTCCCAGAAAGCCCTGGAGCTGGAAGGTAATGACATGATGGGCTTGAACCTCTCGGTGGGGAGGAACAGACTGGCGGGGTCTGGCATTGAGGCTCTGGGGTTTGGTTTTCTGAGTTTTGGTTCGCATCCTTCGTTCCTAACATTCTTGTTCGACACAGCTAGTGGGGAAGTGATAGATGGGCACAGTCCCTAGTGACACAGCACATCTGGGCTAAAGTCGCTTCAGTCTGACTCTGTGCGACCCCCTAGCCTGCCAGGCTTCTCTGTCCATGGGATTTTTCCAGACATGAATACTGGAGTGGGTTGCTGTGCCCTCCTCCAGGGGATCTTCCCAATCCAGGGATTGAACCTGTGCTTCTTACATCTACCTGCATTGACAGGCAGGTTCTTTATCACTGGTACCACCTGGGAAGCCCCTGGTGATGGAGGGGAAAGGTAAATAGCATTTGCTCTCGGAGTTGGTTTTCCTCAGGCAGAAGGCTCTTCTGTGAGGAGAGAGGGTGATATTCATAGAACGAAGATGCCAGAGGTTATTGACTGGCAACCTGTCTTGTCTGACATTGAGCCCCCTAAGACTGCATTTCTGAACCCTTGCATTCTCAGTTTTCCATCTGAGTAGAGCAGCATTTGAAGCCCATCCCACAGGGAGCATATTTACCAACAGATGGCCAGGAGGGATCTGATTATATTTATTACCAGCTCTCTGACCGGAGTATTCAGAAGTAAGAGTACTTTACCTTGTCTTCCCTCTGCTCACTCCCTGTGAGGTCCTTCTCCTTCCAACCAGCCCTCCTGCCCCCATGGAGGGCAGGAGGAACAAGAATGTTCCATCAAGATTGTTCTTTTGAGCTTTTCTGGATAGAGGCTTAGGAATAGAGCGTGGCTGGGTGAAGCACTTCTTACAGGCCACCGCATGGTCTGAGAAGTCCTTGTGATTTTGTTTCTCTAAATACTTGAATATGTCTTGTCTCTTCTTTGAGCCTGCAGAGTTTGAGATGCTACTGTTTGGTTTCCCGGAGAGAAAGGGATGAGGCCATGCAGGCATGCATGTTTTGTCTGGGCAGACTGTGGTTCTCCCATTATACGGTCAGTCCCTGGCCTATCGAAGAATCTCATTGCCAACCCTCCCCTCCTTTTTCCCTCTCCCAGGCACTGTGGCTTCTGGCCCCGAGTCCCTCTTCAAGACCCACATGTGTCCAGAATGCAAGCGCTGCTTCAAGAAGCGAACTCACCTGGTGGAGCACCTACACCTCCACTTCCCAGACCCCAGTCTCCAGTGCCCCAACTGCCAGAAGTTCTTCACCAGTAAGAGCAAGCTCAAGACCCACCTGCTGCGGGAACTGGGCCAGAAGGCCCACCGCTGCCCGCTGTGCCACTACAGCGCCGTGGAGAGGAACGCCCTCAACCGCCACATGGCCAGTATGCACGAGGACATCTCCAACTTCTACTCGGACACCTACGCCTGTCCCGTCTGCCGGGAGGAGTTCCGCCTCAGCCAGGCCCTGAAGGAGCACCTCAAGAGCCACGCCGCGGCCGCCGCGGCCGAGCCACTGCCCCTCCGCTGCTTCCAGGAGGGCTGCAGCCACACGGCACCCGACCGCAAGGCCTTCGTGAAGCACCTGAAGGAGACGCACGGGGTGCGGGCCGTGGAGTGCCGCCACCACTCATGCCCCATGCTCTTCGCCACGGTGGAAGCCATGGAGGCCCACCACAAGAGCCACTATGCCTTCCACTGCCCCCACTGTGACTTCGCCTGCTCCAACAAGCACCTGTTCCGCAAACACAAGAAGCAGGGCCACCCCGGCAGTGAAGAGCTGCGCTGCACCTTCTGTCCCTTTGCCACCTTCAACCCGGTGGCCTACCAGGACCATGTGGGCAAGATGCACGCTCACGAGAAGATCCACCAGTGCCCCGAGTGCAGCTTTGCCACCGCCCACAAGAGGGTGCTCATCCGCCACATGCTGCTGCACACTGGTGAGATGGCTTCCGCCCTTCCCTCGCTCCGTGTTGTGGGGGCGATGATGGTGATGATGACAGCAAATGGGAGCTTTCTGTGTGTGCCGGGCATGTGGTGGGGCTTTGCATATGTTGCATAGGACTCATGAGGTAAAGCTAGCATCTGAAGTTCACAAATGAGCCTTAAGCTGAATGTCCGTCAGCTCAGAAAGTGGTCAAGCTAGGGTTTGAATCCAGGCTTTCTGACCCAGGGGCTTCCCTGGTGGCTCAGATGGTAAAGCATCTACCTGCAATGCAGGAGACCTGGGTTCAGTCCCTGGGTCAGGAAGATCCCCTGGGGAAGGAAATGGCAACCCACTCCAGTACTCTTGCATGGAAAATTCTATGGCTGGAGGAGCCTGGTAGGCTACAATCCATGGGGTCGCAAAGAGTCGGACACAACTGAGCAACTTCACTTTGACTTTCCTCAAACCCTGTGCTCTTGTGCCTCACCTTTAATGCCCTGGTGGGTTCTGCCCACCCCTAGTGAGGCATGTTTACCCAGCCTGTTAAAGCAAAGAAGCCCAAACCAGGACAAATGGCCGCCTTTGTAACCCAAGTTCTGATGTGCTGTGAGAGATGGGGCTGAGGGGGCTGAGCCACCCTCACATGTTACAGCCTTGGCCAGCCGTGACACTAAAAGATAATCACGTCTCATGACCAGAAAGTTGCAGGCTTTTCAGCTCAGACTTTTTAACTGGTTATCAGCATTACTGATACTTTGAGTAAAAACCAATTCAGGCTCCCTAGCTATATAGCATCTGCCCATTTGTGATCTCTATGTACGTATCGGTGAATTGACCAGACATCTAAAAAATCTCATCAAAGATTCTTTAGTTTGGGAGGACAGTTTTTAGGCAGCTTGTGGCAAAGCCATTGTTGTTCCCATTAAACAGTTCATTTCTATACAGGCTTTAGTCACAAAATCTCATCTTGGGGGGCCGTTCTTAAAACCTCACATCAATATAGGCGTATTTTCTTTTATTGTACTTCACTTTACTGTTCTTGGCAGATACTGTGCTTTTTATAAATTGAAGGCTTGTGGCAACCCTGCATTGCCAGGTGATGGTTAGCATTTTTTAGCAGTATTTTTTAATCAAGACATGCACATTGTTTTGTTAGAATGCTATTACGCACTTGATAGACTTCAGTGCAGCACGTGAACATAAGTTTTTATGTGTACTGGGAAACCATAAAATTTGTGTGATTCGCCTTGTTGCAGTATATGCTTTACTGCAATGGTCTGGAACTGAGCCTGCAATGTCTCTGAGGTATGTTTGTGTAGCGCTTTCCAGTCTACAGAATTCTTTCATATTTATTACTCATAACAATCTTGTGAGGAAGGCAGGTGAAGATGAGAGACCCTGAACATTTAAATGGCCTGTTTCAGGATCCCACAGCTGGTATTAGAACCAGAGCCAGCTGGTTGCTTTTCTTTCACCAGCAGGGGAGGAGCTGAGTGGGTAGCAGGGGCCTCAGGGAAAGGTCTTGAAAGGAATATGGCCCCAGCCTCACCAGTCAGCGCCAGGTCTTGACCAACTTAGAAGGACAGCTTGTCCTTGAGTCCTCTGGGGCATCTTATTTAAACTTTATGTCTACTATGTGAGGTCAGTATTTTTGTGTCGCCCCCTCCCCCCACCTCCCCCCGCCCACCTTTTTGGAAACCAGGAAACTGAGACAGAGGGGATAAATGACCTGCCCAAGGTCACACAGTAGTAATGTGGAATTTCAACCACTGCCTAATCGCTCTATGGTTTCTCTGTGCCTCAGCTTCTTCCTCTGTAAAATGGGGTAATCAGAACACCTGCCTCGCAGGGCTGTTGTGAGGATTCAGTAAGGGGAGGCATTTTTATAAAGTGCTCAGAAAGGCGCCTGGCACATAGTGAGCACTGTGTAAATGTCAGCTATTAATATCTTTATGACTGTGTTGGACTCCAGAGTTGTTAACCACTATGTCATATTACCTAATTTTTTCCTCCTCCTCTTCCACAAAACTAAGTGAATTGGGCTAAGTGGAGCAGTTGGCCATCAGTGCCAGTAAGCTGTATAACAAATCTAGAACCGACTTTGAGAAAAGCTGGGTCTTTGTTTCCGCCCATCTTCCCTGGTTTCGGGGTGGAGGCAAGGTCATCCGAGAGGGCCATGGGGCAGTGTTGACTCTGCCATCAGCACCTCAACTTCCGCTCCTGCCGGGCATCAGGGCGTCCCTCAGTCGCTCCGTGTCTGACCTGTGTCCTCTCCCCGCTCACCCCACCCCCACAGGTGAGAAGCCCCACAAGTGTGAACTGTGCGACTTCACTTGCCGAGACGTGAGCTACCTGTCCAAGCACATGCTGACCCACTCCAACACCAAGGATTACATGTGTACCGAGTGCGGCTACGTCACCAAGTGGAAGCACTACCTCAGCGTGCACATGCGCAAACACGCAGGCGACCTCAGGCATGAGCGCATGTGTGCCTCCCTCCCCCGCCCAGTGACCTGGGGTTAAGCTGGCTAAAGTCGGCTCCCAGCCCCATCTCTCTTCCGGCCCCGAGAGACCCCTCCTCACACCCCTCTGCTCCTGTCATTTCTGTAACACTGCCTCCAGCTGACCTCTGCCTGTGGCCCAGGCTGCACAGTGAGACCTCTCTGGGCTCAGGGAAGGGAGCGCAGACCCAGAGGAGAGGCCTGGAGACTGAGGTGTCATTTGAGCTCTGAGCCCAGTCCTGGTGACATAGATGGGCTATGCTTGTGACCCCGATCCTGGCACTTCCACATCCCTACAAGTTCCCCTCTGACCAGTGGGTTCAGCTGGGTAGGAAGTCTCTCCTTAGCTTTCACGCCTCTGTGGAGAGTGGGAAGTCGGTGCAGAAACCTGCCCGAGGGGCTGTAGCCATGTCAGCACCCTGGAAGTCTACAGAAGTTTGCTGATTCATGATATCTTCCCTTTAGGAAGAAACATAGATTAAGAGTTAGACTACAAGCCCTGAAGCTAGACTGTCTCTGCCCTTCACTTCCTTTGTAACTTGAAGCAAGTTATTAACTTCTATGCCTTAGTCTCCTCACTGATAAAATGGAGATACCTAGTTCATAGGGTAGCAGAAAAGACAATTCTATTAGATGACGAGGGACTTCCCTGGCAGTGAAGTGGTCTTTGCCTTCCAATGCACCAGGTACGGGTTTGATCCCTAGTTGGGGAACCAAGATCCCACCTCTCGTGGCCAAAAAACCAAAACAAAACAGAAGCAATATTGTAACAAATTTAATAAAGACTTTAAAGAAAATGTTTTAAATAAATCAGATGACACATGTACAAGTGAATGTGGAACCTGGCCCATGGTATGAATTTTGAGTGACTGGTAGTGGCGATGAGTAACTCAGTAACTGTGATCTTTCCCTCTTTGCCAGATACCAGTGCAACCAGTGCTCCTACCGCTGCCACCGGGCCGATCAGCTGAGCAGCCACAAGCTGCGGCACCAGGGCAAGTCCCTGATGTGTGAGGTGTGTGCCTTCGCCTGCAAGCGGAAGTACGAGCTGCAGAAGCACATGGCTTCCCAGCACCACCCCGGGACGCCAGTGCCGCTCTACCCCTGCCGCTACTGCAGCTACCAGAGCCGCCACAAGCAGGCGCTGCTGAGCCACGAGAACTGCAAGCACACCCGCCTCCGCGAGTTCCACTGTGCCCTCTGTGACTACCGCACCTTCAGCAACACCACGCTCTTCTTCCACAAGCGCAAGGCCCATGGCTACGTGCCCGGCGACCAGGT
This sequence comes from Capra hircus, assembly GCF_001704415.2. NCBI lineage: Eukaryota > Metazoa > Chordata > Mammalia > Artiodactyla > Bovidae > Capra > Capra hircus. Next base: position 29,195,242 of record NC_030809.1, read on the forward strand.
CTGGCAGCTCCGCTGTGCCAGCCAGGAGCCGGAAGGGGCCAGGCAGTGCCCAACACCCTCACCAGACTCAGAGCCTGCAAGTCAACTGTCTGCCCAGCCTGAGGGGCCGGACCACGACCGAGGGGCTGTAATGGACCCCACCCTGATCCAGGCCCTGCCAGAGACCAGTGAGGAGGGCAGTGCTGAGAAACAGGACGGCAGCGAGGTTCCCCAGGGGGATGACCTGGTTGGCAGCCCCAGTCCAGCGGAGGTAGACGAGGGCGGCTGCACACTACACCTCGAGGCCCTGGGAGTCGAGCTGGAACCTGTGGCTGACCCACCCCTTGAGGAAGTCACCGAGACAGCTCCTGTGGAGTTCAGGCCCCTAGATCCCCCGGGGCCCCTGAGCCTGGAAGGGCCAGAGGGAACTTTGACAGAGCTGTCTACCTTTGAGGGTGCTGGAACTTCTGACTTGGGTGCTGAAGAGCCCATTCTGGAAAAGTCAATCTCTCAACCCCCAACCAATCCTCCTTCCTCAGAGGAGCCCCCAGATGGCTGGGTGGGAACCTTCAAGGCAACTACACCCACTGAGACAGCACCCCTGCCCCAGCTCCCTGAATCCGAGTCATTACTCAAGGCCCTAAGGAGGCAGGACAAAGAGCAGGCAGAGGCATTGGTGCTGGAAGGGCGAGTCCAGATGGTCGTGATTCAGGCAGAGGGGAGAGCTTTCCGCTGCCCACACTGCCCATTCATCACCCGCCGGGAGAAGGCCCTGAGTCTGCACTCCAGGGCTGGGTGCCAGGGCCGCAGAGAGCCTCTGCTCTGCCCCGAGTGTGGCGCTAGCTTTAAGCAGCAGCGTGGCCTCAGCACGCACCTGCTGAAGAAGTGCCCCATTCTGCTCAGAAAGAACAAGGGCTTGCCCAGACCAGATTCACCCATTGCTCTGCAGCCTCTGCCCCTAAGCACCCCGGCCTCAGAGGATGCAGAAGGTGGGAAGACCCCAGCTGCACCATTAGAAGAGATCATGCTCCCAAGAGATGCTCCTTCTGAGCCTTCTAGGGAGCCAGAGAAGATAGGGGAGCCTCTTGCTGTGCTCTCTGGCTCTACAGTCCCTCCTGTGGGAGATTCCTCGCCCTCAGAGGCCCCTGAGAAGTTCCACTTCGAGCAGGGCAAGTTTCACTGCAACTCATGCGCGTTCCTCTGCTCTCGCCTCTCCTCCATCACCTCTCATGTGGCTGAGGGCTGCCGGGGTGGACGTGGCGGGGGAGGAAAGCGCGGGGCTGTCCAGACCCAGCCTTCCCTGTCCCCCCTGAGCGGTGGGGATTCTGCACCCCTGAGCAGTGGGAATACAGAGCACAGCCTGGGGGATGGGGAGCCAGCTCTGCTGCCAAAGCAGAAGGCGGCCCGCTTCTCCTGCCCCACGTGTCCCTTTAGCTGTCAGCAGGAGCGGGCTCTGCGGACTCACCAGACCCGGGGCTGCCCTCTGGAGCCCTCTGGAGAGCTGCGCTGCGGCCTCTGCCCCTTCACTGCTCCCGCTGCTGCTGCCCTGAGGCTCCACCAGAAGCGCCGGCACCCCACCGCCACCCCGGCCCGAGGCCCCCGGCCCCCTCTGCAGTGCGGGGACTGTGGCTTCACCTGTAAGCAGAGCCGGTGCCTGCAGCAGCACAGACGGCTGAAGCACGAGGGGGTGAAGCCACATCAGTGCCCCTTCTGTGACTTCTCCACCACCCGAAGGTACCGGCTCGAGGCCCACCAGTCCCGACACACAGGGGTTGGCCGCATCCGCTGCAACTCCTGTCCTCAGACATTCGGTACCAACTCCAAACTGCGCCTACACCGGCTGAGGGTGCACGACAAAACGCCTACCCACTTCTGTCCTCTCTGTGACTACAGCGGCTACCTCCGCCATGACATCACCCGCCACGTCAACAGCTGCCACCAGGGCACTCCGGCCTTTGCCTGCCCTCAGTGCGAAGCCCAGTTCAGCTCCGAGACAGCACTCAAGCAGCACGCACTGCGCCGGCATCCAGAGCCCACGCTGCCCACCCCCGGCTCTCTGGCAGAAGCCGCCGAGGGCCCCCTGCACTGCACCCGCTGCGGGCTGCTGTGCACCAGCCCCGCCAGCCTACGGGGGCACACCCGGAAGCAGCACCCCCGGCTCGAGTGTGGGGCCTGCCAGGAGGCCTTCCCTAGCCGGCCGGCACTGGACGAGCACCGGAGGCAGCAGCATTTCAGCCACCGCTGCCAGCTCTGTGACTTTGCTGCCCGGGAGCGGGTGGGCCTGGTGAAGCACTACTTGGAGCAGCATGAGGAGACTTCCGAGGCAGCTGCAGCCTCGGCCGGGGAGGGGGACTCTGGCCAGCCCCCTCTGCGCTGCCCCTTCTGTGACTTTGCCTGCCGCCACCAGCTGGTGCTTGATCACCATGTGAAAGGGCACGGGGGCACCCGGCTCTACAAGTGCACGGACTGTGCTTACAGCACCAAGAACCGGCAGAAGATCACCTGGCACAGCCGTATCCACACCGGGGAAAAGCCCTACCGCTGTCACCTCTGTCCCTATGCCTGTGCAGACCCCTCTCGCCTCAAGGTAAGGCCAGGGGCCATGGAAGCGGGAGGAAGGCAGGCTGCAGAGTTAAAACCACCTGGGTTCTCTAATCCTGACTCTTCCAAGTATCAGCTCTGTGACTTGGGTCAAGTCCCTTAACTTCTCCAAGCCTCAGGTTCCTCATCTGTGAGAAAAGGGGATAGTATTGCATAGGGTGGTTACAAAGGTTGAATTCCAGGACTTCCTGGTGGTCCAGTGGTTAAGACTCTGTGCTCCCAGTGCAGGGGGCTTAGGTTCAATCCCTGGTCAGGGAACTAAGATCCCCCATGCCACGTAGCCAAAAAAAAAGATAGAATTCCATAATATATGCTTGGCATGTGATAAAGGCATGTAATAGGTTGTAGATAATCTAGATAATAATAGCTAACATTTTTTGATCACTTACACTGTATGTTGGGCGTTAATTTTAATCCTTACGAAAATACGAAATAGTTACTTTCACTGTTCCCATTTTACAGATTAATAAACTGAGAATTAGGGGTTAGGTTGCCCAAAGACACAGCTAAATGAGTGGCAGAGCTGAGATCAGGTATACCTGAGATTGGCCAAATGGATCAGGGTGGTGTCCAAGCGACTGGCCTAGGGGACCCGATTGGCAGCAGAGGGAATGGGTCGGCTTGGTGCAGGGAACAGGATTATCTGCCAGCAGTTTCTCTGCCTGTTCACCCTATTTCCACATCCAGTGAGTACCCATTAGGCGCATGTTCTCTGGGTGCTCTCTGCTCTTCTCTCCTCCAGTACCATATGCGGATCCACAAGGAGGAACGGAAGTATCTGTGCCCTGACTGTGGCTACAAGTGCAAGTGGGTCAACCAGCTCAAGTACCACATGACCAAGCACACAGGTGAGTCTGCGTGGTTTTCACAGGCCCGAGGGGCTCCACTGTGCCCTGGCACACCCAGCCTCCCCGAGGTGGTGTATGTCGTTATGCAGATTTGGGGTGCATATCAGTTTTTACATCAGGGATCAACTGAAAAGCCAGAATAACTTCCCAACCCACTAAAAGCCTATCAGAGTCAGGAGAGGTGAACCTGGGGGTCTGGGCATGTGTGCTTTGCAAAACCTTCCCAGGGGATTGTGGCACACGGTCACCCCCTTCCTGTTGAGAACCCCCAACTCGAGCATGAGGAACCAGATCTACCTGGTTCCTGTGGAAACAGGATGGAACTAGTGAGGAGGAGAAAGTAGAGGGCTTTCCTGTTTTAACTTGTCCTTTTTTTCCCTCCTGAGTAGAGTCCGTGGACCACAGGTTCTCAGAGATGGGTTAATGATGGTGTGTCTTGATTGCTGCATATGGCCCACCCTGTAAGGGAATTAACCAGGTGCATTTCAAGACCCTCTGCCTCTATAGATACCACTACTTTTTACCTCTACCTCTTCCCTCTTAAGTATTTTCTTTTACTTCCTGAGTTGAACAAGGAATTGTATTTAAATAGATTCCCAGTTCCATGAGTACTCCAGAACCAAAGTGAAAGTCGCTCAGCTGTGTCCGACTCTCCACGGCCCCATGGACTGTAGCCCGCCAGGCTACTGTGTCCATAGGATTCTCCAGGCAAGAATACTGGAGTGGGTTGCCATTTCCTCCTCCAGGGGATCTTATTGACTCAGGGATCGAACCCAGGTCTTCCGCACTGCAGGCAGAGTCTCTACCATCTGAGCCACCAGGGAAGCCCAGAGTTGGTTTCACTTGTCTTGCTTTTCCCTCGACATCCTCCTCTGACCCCGGACCCCACCCAACCTTGAGTTGTCACGTCTCCTTGGGCTCCTCTGGGACACACAGTTTCTCAGACTTTCTGTACTTTGATGACCTTGACAATTCTGAGGATTGCTCAAGGATTCTGTGGAAGGACCCTCAGCTAGGATTTCTCTGGTGGTTTTCTCGTGGTGGCCTTGATGGGAGGGTTTGGGAGGAAGACCCAGGACCAAAAGGGGGTTGGAATTCTGCTTGTAGAAAACAGTATATTTGAGTCTTTACTGCTGTCAGATGGCTACTTAGGGGTCCAGTTAGTTACCAGCATCCATTGAGCACCCACTGTCTACAAGGGATTATGTGGAAGAAGGGGAGCACATCAGACAGGATCGGAACATGCCAGAGACATGGTCCTTTGTCAGCTGGCTGGCTGTGTTCCTTATGTGCCAGGATCACAGTGGCACTTCTGGTCCACGGATCCCATTCCACCTCTTTTAGTGGTGACCCGTTCCCTGTCCTTCCCCCGTCCCACAGGACTGAAGCCATACCAGTGTCCCGAGTGTGAGTACTGCACCAACCGGGCCGACGCGCTGCGCGTGCACCAGGAGACACGGCACCGGGAAGCTCGGGCCTTCATGTGTGAGCAGTGTGGCAAAGCCTTCAAGACGCGCTTCCTGCTGCGCACCCACCTGCGCAAGCACAGCGAGGCCAAGCCCTACGTGTGCAATGTGTGCCACCGGGCTTTCCGCTGGGCAGCCGGCCTGCGCCATCACGCCCTCACCCACACCGACCGCCACCCCTTCTTCTGCCGCCTCTGCAGCTACAAGGCCAAGCAGAAATTCCAGGTGGTCAAGCACGTGCGCAGGCACCACCCTGACCAGGCTGACCCCAACCAAGGCGTGGGCAAAGACCCCACCACTCCCACAGTGCATCTGCACGACGTGCAACTCGAAGACCCTGGCCCACCTGCTCCTGCTGCTCCGCCCACTGGACCCGAGGGCTGAGCGCCCCCCACCTCCCAGACACGAGGAGGGTGTGGACCCATGTGCAGACTGGACCCGAGGGCTGAGCCCCCACACCTCCCAGACACGAGGAGGGTGTGGACCCATGTGCAGACTGGACCCAGAGCTAGCCTTAGGAGCTCAGGGCTGTGGGAGGGGCTGGCTTCAGGGCATAAATGAGGCTGGAACCCTCCTGGGAATCTGGCCCATAGTACTTGGAAGTTGATATAAAAGAGAGACCTGGACCACAAATTGATTTCTGTTGAGGCACACTGTGTTTTTGACCTGTGTGTTCCTAATTTCTTCACCATCGCCCCACCAAAGTCCCTGGCTCTAAGATCGTGGATTACCCATTTCATCTCTTTCCTTCTTAACTGTGTCAAGTTCCTATTTCCTCAGCATCCTCAAAACAGTTGTATCTAACCGTATGTGCCGTTGTGCCCCCTGCTTCATAAAGCATGGTTAAATGATTCGTAGCTTATATAGACTCTTCCATGTCCCCGACTTTAATACTGCCAGGCTGTCTCTCAGTCTGCCCAGTCCCCTCAGGCCTCCGTCACTCCTTTGTCTCCTTCCATCTTTGCTGAGTGATTGGTTCTGAAAGAGGACCAGGTCTGCCTTCTGTCTGTCCTAGAGCCTGAGTTAGCCCTTGCCCTGCTCCTTATTTCCAAATCCCTTTGTCTTCCAGTAGATGGAGGATTGCTACCTACTCAGCCTTCTCGTAGAAGCAGCGTTAACTCAGCAGCATCCTCAGACCAGCTCAGCTGCTGGACTGGAGTTAAAGCACAGGATAGTGGAAGACAGACAGTTGGGGAGGTAAATCTCTCACCCAGAATTCTGTCAATGCTTCACAGTGACTGTATCATGAATCATCTAAACTGGGACACACTGGGGAAATCAAAGAGGATACTATTAATAATTATGCTGAGACACCAGACATAAAGCAAGACTATTCCAGGCCAACTCTTTAGGAAGGCTGGGATCATAACTCTCTGTCTCTCCTTTTACCCTGCCACTTAGAAGTCATACTTCTTACCCTTTCTGTGTAGTGAATGCTGGGGGGCCTGGGAAACCCTGTTTTCCCACTTTTCCTATCCCACCTGTCTTACCCAAATGTCCCCCAACCCTCATATCTCCTTGCCCAACAATAAGAGACCACACTCATGCCAATTTGAGAGAGAAGCTCTATTTATACCGGTGGCACAAGTGAGCAGGAGTCCAGTGGGGACTCTCTGGGCCATGCAGTGTTCTGTTGAGAGTCATAATACAGGGGATCAGATCTCCTTCCCCAGCCTTTGCCTGGGGAGACTTGAGGCTCGATTTGTCTTTCCCTTGGCTCTGGACTTTGAGGAAGCTAGGGGTGGAGGTTTGGGTTTTGGGTTTCTCTGCCCCCAAGCCCCACTCTGGATTTCTAGCTGCAATGTGCCTTTGAGCCAGAGTTGGTGGGAAAGGACTGTCCTAGATCTGGGTATGGTGTTGAGCCTATAGCCAGAGGAAGGAAGGAATTCCAGTGTAGAGTCTGCAGAGGGAAAGGACAGGAATGATGCCGGAGACTTGTGAAAATGAAGAAAGGGAAGAGAAAGAAGGTGAAAAGTTGGGTCCTACATTTGCTTGTCAGGAAGGACCAAGTCATTTTGTGCCTGAGACGGCACAGTCCAAAGCTCGGGTTTTTACCACTGTTTGCTTTCTGGAGCATCCTTCCAGGTTTTTTTCATTTTTCTCACCATCTACAGCCAGTGAATCCACTCCGCCTGTGAAGTGGCTGCCTTAAGATTCAGCCTCCTCTAGCACTTCCTGTGTGCAGATGTGCACGAAGATGGAAGCTGGGTGAAGGCTGAGGCCATCCTTGGAGAGCAGGTGTATGTGGCGGTAACCTGGGGGGTGGTTGGAGGGGTGGAGAGGACAGCATCAGGAAGAGCTGATCAGCATCAGGCCAGAGCTGGGGTGTGGGCCGGGAGAGGGAAGACCATCTCACCTTGCTGCATGCAGCTCCACGGCAGGGTGTACTGACCAATGAAATCGTTTCGGGATTTCCAGTCATAGTCTTTGACCACAAAACGCAGCAGGGCCAGTTCAGGTACCAGGATCCGAAAGCACAGTGTCTGCCCCCAGTATGGATTAAAACCTGAGCCAGGGAGGGTGGGTGAGGGAAGGGATGAAGGAACAGACATTGTTGACCGTGCTGGTGAGTTGCTTGCCCTGTGTTCTCGCTTCATTTTCAGAGTAGTCAGCACTTTACAGGTGAGGAAACTGAGTGGATAAGCAGTGTGTTTAGGTCACTGTAAGTGAGAGACCTGGCTTCAGACCCAAGTCCTCATCCTTTGTCCTGTCTGCACTGCTTCCCCTGGAGGGGGCACGAGGGGTGATGGACTGTGCTTAACAGAGACCTGCGCAGTGGGAAAGCCACAGCCATGCTCCTCCCACTTTCCCCTGCACTGCCCAGCGTCTCACCATTGTTCTCCACGTAGCTGGTCTCTTGCCGGGTTGTGTCTGGGCGGACGCCAAAGATCTCCACTCTCACCAAGGGGTCCACAATGGACTGTTCTTTGGTGTTGTCCACTTTGGGGAGTTGCTGACCACTGATTACCTGCAACCAGGGCTCTGGAACCTCACTAGTTCCTGCTCAGCCCAGCCCCCCTCCAGCTCTCACACCCTGGGGGGAGGAGGAAGGCTGAGGGGAAGGGGAGACATAGGACCTTGCACTATACGCTTATGGTTTGCAAAACTAATTCTCATGGGTAATATATTTTCTTCTAGTACCTCACCTACAATTTATAGTGCATCCAAGTAAAAATTTAGTAGGGTCTGAAGGTGGGAAGGTTGCGACAGCAACCCTTCTATAGCACTTACTGTGCCCTGGGCACTGTTGTCAGCACTTCAGATTAACGAGGGGCTTCCCAGGTGGCTCAGTGGCCAAGAATCTGCCTGCCAGTGCAGGAGACTCGGGTTCAATCCCTGGGGAGATCTCCTGGAGTAGGAAATGGCAACCCGCTCCAGTATTCTTGCCTGGGAAATTCCATGGACAGAGGGGCCTGGAGGGCCACAGTCCGGGGGGTCACAAAGAGTCAGACTGAGCGCACACACACACACACACACACACAGATTAATCTCAACAGTCCTGTACATCAGGCAGTATTATTACCCCAGTTTTGCAGGTAAGGAGAATAAGGTTAAGTTTGCCAAACATTAAATGACTAGTAAATGGGTTTGAACCTAGGCGATTGACTCCAAAGTCCATGCAGCCCCATGAGGAACTTTCCCTCTGTTACACTCCTGTCAGATCTAGCCGCCCCTGCCCCCGCAGGCTCTGTTTCAGCTATCCCAGTTTCTTCCCAGTGGTTTTTCTTTCCATTATACCTGGATTATGAGGGTCTGGGCTTTGAAAGGGCTGATGGGCCTCTCAGGGTGGAAGGAACTCTGGGCATCGCGCAGGAAGTCTGGCTTCAGCACATAGCCACAGCCAGCGTTCTGGCGGAAGAGCCCATCACACAGGTCCATCTCCAGCCCAGCTGTCTGCATGTTCATAGCCACTGAGGGCCCCAGGAGAAAAACAGGAAAAGAGTCACCGTGGGGGCCAGACAGCCATCTTTCAGGGAAACCGGACTGAGAAGTTATTGGCTGTAAAAGGGCTACTGGCAACACTGGAGAATGTCTTTCTCAGCCCGGCACTCCCCTTGAAGCACTCTCTGGCCCCACTGCCACCCAGGGATGACTTCCCATCAATTGCCCTTGCACTCCCTCTTCCCTGTCCCTACCACTCTCTCACCCATCTGGCAGCCTGCATTCCAGAATTCCTGGGGGTTGTAGTTGGATGAATCCGTCCTCAGGCCACTGGGATATACTCTGCTTAACTGCCAGGTATTGTGCTGCACAAACTCATCGCCTGTAAAGAGGGTGTGGGTACCGAGATGGTAGTGGGTGGAGTGGACCCTCCTACTTCCTTGGTCCCAAGGGCCCCCGCCCACCTACTTCACTCCTCTCTCCAGCATCTCGTAAGGCTGTGACTGTCTCTGCTCCATGCAGACCATCTCCCCCAGCTGTCTTTCCCCTAGAGCCTTGAGTCCACTGTTCACCTCCTGTCCCCATACCTGGTCTGGGGGGTTCCTTAACTTCTGCGTCCCTCTGCTCCCTCATCCTCTTTCTTGGAACCCATCCCCCTGCCCATCAGACCTAACTTTACCCATCCCATTTCCATCCCTCCCTCTTGGTCCTGACCAGCCTCCTTGATGAGGCTCTTGGCCTTGGTTTCAGAGAAAGATGATGTTTCATAGAAGTGGTAGTGCTCCCTCGAGTGAGTGAAGCTGTAGAAGGTGACAGCCTTCAAGTAGACAACCAGGGCAGAGAGGGCTGGACACAAGATGGCCTTGGGTTTCTGGAAAAGGAGAGAGAGGATGATAGAGTTGAGCCATTAGCAATCCGAGAGGGAAGAAGCCAATGGCCAAGATCTGAACTTTCCCACCCAACCTAAGGCTCTGCCCACTGCCTCCCTCCTGCCTCACCTGCTTGGGAAAGAGAAGAAGCCCAGGCTTGGAAATAGGAGCCTGGGCCATAATCTGACAACACAAAGGCCGACACAACAGCGGGCACATCACAACCTGAGGATGGGAATGGGAATAAAAGCCGTCTACGTATACTAAAGGGATCGGTTTCAGCCTCTGGGCTGAAAGGGTTACTGTGCAGGTAACAGGTCTTTAACCTAGTATTGCTAAACAGAGATGTCATCCTCACTACCTCTCATCTTTTAAAACAAATTAATTTTTTATCAAAATGTATATGAATCCAGATACATCAAGGTATGCAAATGGTCATGGAACTCACACCGAGAAGGATGTCAGAGTCCCAGAGTAACATCTATAGATTTTTCTGAATTCCCATTTCCATCCCTGGGCATGGCAGCAGGTGAGACAACACAGCTCCAGAGAGAACGGGATAATAAGCTAGAAGTCATTCAGCTGAGCCAAGCAAGTGCACAAGAGAGAGAAATGCAGACTTCAAAGGAAGATCTTGATGGTCCCACCATTGGCACCCCTTCCCCAACCTTTCATGCTCCTCCTCTTTGGCTATTTCTGGTCCCTTTTCAGACTCACCTTTTCCAAGAAACTTTCTAGCAATAAACCCACTTTAGTTGAGGTCATAGCAGTCACTCTAGTAAGCCCTGCTGCTGCTGCTGCTAAGTCGCTTCAGTCGTGTCTGACTCTGTGCAACCCCATGGATGGCAGCTCACCAGGCTCCCCCCTCCCTGGAATTCTCCAGGCAAGAACACTGGAGTGGGTTGCCATTTCCTTCTCCAATGGAGGAAAGTGAAAAGTGAAAGTGAAGTCGCTCAGTCTTGTCCGACTCTTAGCAACCCCATGGACTTCAGCCTTCCAGGCTCCTCTGTCCATGGGATTTGCCAGGCAAGAGTACTGGAGTAGGTTGCCATTGCCTTCTCTAGTAAGCCCTACTTACCTAATAAAACAATACACACACACATCAGTGTTTTTTGAAGTATCATTTAAAGAGACTGGGAGGTAGTACAAAGATGTCTCAGAAGTCACCTGGGAGACCCAGGAGAGAGCCAAAGAGGTACTTCAACCAGAATGACTCTCATATATCTATTTTGTGTACTGAGCTTCCATATAGAATTTCATTAAAGATCTCACAGCACAAAGAAGTTGGAAAGCCACTGCCATATGTCTGTATATGACATCTATATGGTGATGCTGTGTATGGATTCTCATGCCTCTTGTCATTGGAGGCAAGGAGCATTTTGTTCCTTGGTTCTCCACCCTGCCTGGCTCCAGTCTCTTCACACATGGGGTCTTAGCTTGTAGTACTGACTGATCAAACACCAGAGCAGAAAGACCACCCTCCTGGCCTACCTTCTTTTTGTCCTCATTGCGAGGGCTCAGCTCCTGGGGCTCAGACTCCAGCTGGGCCTCCAAGTCCAGCTTAGCCTCCTGCTCCGCCTCCAGTTCAGCCTCTGGCTCTTCCTCCTCTTCCTCAAGCATTAGCTTCTTCCCCTTCACAAGGATCTTCCTCCGAAGGTCCTAGGGGACGAAAACAGAGAGGCCTATCTACCTGTCTGCTCTGGGCCCCTCCTGTGGGTCGTGCAGCTTCTATGCAACTCTCATGGGACCACCTCAAAGGCAAAGGAAGCAAGTGAGTGGTTGGAAGTTCCCACAGAAAGGCTACTTGATACATAGAGCAGGGATTTCTTATGGTTAAGCCAACCTGTAACATCTCTAAGGAAAAAAATACATGTGAACCCCTACCTCACATTTGACACATAAAAATTCCTCATAGATTCAAAATTTACATGTAAAGAACATTAGAGTATTAGAGGAAGATAGAGACTCTTTCTGAATAGCCTCAAGGTAGGAAAGCCTTTGAAAACTCAGAAGACATAAAAAAATGATTGGCAAAGGTGACTACATAAAGCTTGAAAACCTGTAAAGCAGAAGAGGCTATGAAGACAAAAGAAAAAATAGACTGCTAGGGGAGTTTCCTGGTGGTCGAGTGGTTAGGACTCCACACGGCTGTGTCCTGGGTTCAGTCCCTGGTTATGAACTGGGTCATGCAATTTGTGCAGCGTGGCCACCCCGCCCCCCGCCCCCCGAATAGACTGCAAAAAAGTATTTTTAAAGCATTAATATCTTTAACATTTTTAAAGTTATATATCAATAAAAATTATAAACTCATATAAAAAAGTTTGTAAATAATATCAGTTAATTTGAAAGAATAAAACAGACCTTTGTTTTTTAAAAACTTGACTTTTTTTTCATGTTTGCCATTATGAATCATCTCACTACTGGAGTTAATTGTAGTCATCCCCTTACACTCTTCAGTTGGAGTGAAATTTGTTTTTTTTCCTGCACCCCCCACCCCGAGGGCAACTTGACAATGATAACCAAAAATGTCAACATGCAGTTTTCAGCCCAGCAATTTTTTTTCTAGGAATCCATTTCAAAGAAAGAGTAAATGAGCAAACCTCTATGTACAAATGAAAAATTGTAAACAACCTAAATGTTTACCGTTTACCGGTTATTTTTACCACCTACTGGTTGAGTAAATTATGGTCAGTAACATAAAGTACAATACTATGGAACTGTTAAAAAAGAAAATATATATGAAAAAATATTTGTGATATATATAAAAGGGATAGAAAGGATGATCCCATTCACGTTTTTTAAAAATGTAACCATATTTACGTATATATGTTTATATAAGTGTGTAAAAAATCTATAATGTTGGCAGCTGTTATTGGAGAGGTTGAGATTATGGTGGGGGAATCTCCCTTTATATTTGTAGAGGCTGTAATAATGAACTATCAGGAAAGAAAAAGATCTTCCATTGGAAAAATAAATATAAAGTAAACAAATGGTTTTAAATTTAGAAAGCTATATCTGGCATTTTATGTTGAATTAGGTTTTTTTAATTTCTTTTGGCCATGCCACTCGGCTTGCAGGATCTCAGTTCCTGGAGCAGGGATTGGCAGTGAAAGCTTGGAATCATAACCACTAGACCACATGGGAACACCCAGAATTCGATTTTTTAAAAATTAAAGTTGTCTCTGAGAATATTAAAGAGTAAGATGGTCCATCTGAGGATGAGAAGAAGGGAACAGATGGGCCTAGAAGGAAGAGCCAAGGCCGGTAGGGAAGCCTGGGCTGGAAGGGCAGGGTCCCTACCTCAGGGGAGGGCAGCTGAGTAGGAGGCTGCCCATCCAAGGCTGTCATCAGTAGCTGATCCCCCAGGATCTCCGTCAGATGGCGCACTATGATTTCCTGCTGCTCCCAGCTGCAGTGGTTCTCCAGCGACAAGATGACTGGATAGTCTGACGTCTGGTCAGGAGGGGAAGGCACGCTGGAGCCAGAGTTCTGAGGCCTATAACCGTCTTGCTTCTCCAGCTCCACCCCCACCCACCACCCCACCACCCCACCACCCCACCGCCCCACCCCCTGCCAGTTATTCAACTGAGTACCCTGATTGCCAAAAGTCCTCTGACCCCATGCCAGGCCTCCAGGAGATCTGCCTGGGTCTAGGCACCCCACATCTAAAAGTCACTCTTGGGACCCCAAATCTCAGATCTGTGCCAGGTCTGACCCAGGTCCTTCTGGGACTTTTGAGTTTTCAGGCTTAGAGTGGGAAAGCCAAGCCAGTGCCCCAGTCATGTTCACGTTACACTTTCAGACTTTCATCCCCAGATAGCTATTGTCTCCCAGCTCTACCCACCAGTTTGTCTGTTTCCTCCTCCGCCCTCTCCCAGGTGGGTGACAGAAGTTTTTAGAAGTAATCATTACAGTTAGCAATTACTTCTATGACTACTACTTAACTAGTAACATATCCAACACTTATTCATGATAATCCCTTAATGTTTGCCTGATGCTTCACAATTAAAATCTCTTTTATGTATATGTCATTTGACATCACCTAGGTCGGGAAGATCCCCTGGCGAAGGGAATGGATACCCACTCTAGTGTTCTTGCCTGGAGAATCTATAGATGAAGGAGCCTGTTGGGCTACAGTCCATGGGGTCACAAAGAGTTGGACTCAACTGAGTGACTAATACTTTTACTTTCCCCTGCATCCCTCCCCAACCCCAGACCCAGAGTCTCTTCCTTCAGATCCTCTTGCTAATCACCAGTATTTCCATCCTGAGGCTCCCACCTGGAAGGCATACTGTCCTATAGCGGCCACAACATCTTTGAATGGGATGCGGGAGGTCAGGGTGTGTCCGTGGTAAACAATAGGTTCCCCGCTTGGTCCATCCCATATATCCACCTCCACACAGCGGCACCCCCGCTTCAGGGCCCTGCAAGAACCCCACCCCCAGGGACGGGAGGGGTCAAGGTGTGATCTTTCACCTAGGGACCCTCTTCCCTCTCTGGAGAAAACAGTGCTCGCCGGCACTCACCCCTCGAGACTGCCGACTCACATCTCCATGGGTCCTTCTCCGTCTGCTGGGACACACCTGCAGCTCACACTGGTCTCCACCCCGCCCTACTCAACAATCCGCCCGTAGGGAGCCATCACAGAATGCCTTCTGGTGTTCTGCTTGTATATCTTTATATGACACTCGAGTTATTCAAACTCTCGGTAAATTTACATTTTACTTCCTTACTAGGCTTCCTAGGGAAGTTGGACTTGAAGCGACTAGTTCAGCTGCTGGCATTAAAAGATGCCTTGACTATTTGATCTAATGCATGGTGAATCACAATAAAAGCATGTACCATTTATTACCTATTGACACATAAATTACCTTATTGAATTCTCACAACAAGCCAGACAGAATAGACAGAATAGTAATCATCTCTGTGTCTCAGATAGGGAAGCTGAGGCAGAGAGAGGTTAAGTATTTGACCTCAGAGTACCAAGTGAGGGAGCTAGCAGTTCATCTCAAATGGTCTGACTCCAGAACCTCTGTTTTTAAATCCTCTTCCCTACTGCCTCCCATTTAACATTGAGTTTATTTATTTGTTCAAAATAAATCTGTCAGGACCTCTGGTGCCAAGGTAATTTCATGTCCTATGAAAGAGAAGCTCTGTTTACCCACAGGGTTTCCACAGCACTCTCCTGCCAGTCTTCAATATCTCTTCCAAGTCTCTCAGGGACCCAGGAATCCTCAGCTCAAATCCCCCCACAACAGCATTTCAGTTCCTGCAGTCCGCTAACAATTCCCCTCCAACTTCCCACAGACCTTCCCATCCCATGAACTGGACCCCTTCACCCCCCAGCCCCACAGCACCGTATGTATCCCTCCACGCTGCTCTGGCCGCAAAGCTGGTCCCCCACCAGGTAGGTGTTGTGGGAGGAGTTGATGTAGTAGTGGTTCAGGGGTTGAGTCATGTCCTGGTAGAGGGAGTGGCAGGTTGGATTGAAGATGTCTCCGTCCTTCGAGCAGAGGTAGCCGAGGAAGCCGTCCAAGCTCAGCACATGCCGCAATTTGCCTGCGGTGTGGAGTGGCTAGAGTGAGAAGCTCTCAGTGGTAGTGCTCAGAGCACCCCACCCCTCTCCAGGGCCCAGCCTTTCAAATGGTGTCCACTCCCAGCCTCCAGACCCCAAAATTGCCCCCTCCAGCCTGTCATTTCAAGCATCCCCATCCTCAGAGAACCATAAAGATACAAAGGGAATTATTAAGATCATGCTAGTCCAGTGCTGCCCAACAGAACTTTCTACGGTGATGGAAATGTTCTCTGGTCTGCACAGCCCAGTACAATAGCCTCTAAATAAATAAAGCTACCGAGCATTTGAAATGTTGCTGTGTGACTGCAGAACTAAATTACAGTTTTGTATTCACAGGAGATTGGCTCCAGGACTTCCCCCTTCCCCATAGCAGATACCAAAATCCATGGACGCTCAAGTGCCTTACACAGAATCGCATGGTACAGTCGACCCTCTGTATCCATGATGTGGCACCTGTAGATACAGAGAGCCGACTGTAATTTAAATTTAAATAGTCACCTGGAGCTCAGGGTTACCATGAAGGACAGCACAGTATTTAGTCCAAAGGACTAATTTCATAGATGGGGCAACCGAGGCTCAGAGAGGATCAAAGTCAAAGACTTGTTAGTGACAAGACCAAGGTGCATGCATGCATGCCAAGTCACTTCACGTCTGAAGACTCTTTGAGACCCTATGGGCTATAGCCTGCCAGGCTCCTCTGTCCTTGAGATTCTTCAGGCAAGAATACTGGAGAGGGTTGCCATGCCCTCCTCCAGGAGATCTTCCCAACCCAGGGATCAAACCTACGTCTCTTACATTTCCTATATTGGCACAGGCGTTCTTCAGCACTAGCACCAGCTGGGAAGCCCCAAGACCAAGGTACCTGCGTGTTATGCCCTGGGCTGTGTAGCTACTGCGTACTATGGCCTGAGGGTTTCTTGAGCATTGCTCTCTGCCAAGGACATAACATGCAGCATCTCCCTTAATGCTCTCACCAACACAATCAGGTGGACATAACATAATCTGCCCTGAGAGTTTAGGTAACATACCCAGGGTCACATCTGTGGTTGTTGTTCAGTTGCTAAGTCATGTCTGACTCTGCAGCCCTGCAGCATGCCAGGCTTCCCTGTCCTTCACTATCTACCAGAGTTTGCTCAAACTCATGTCCATTGAGTCAGTGATGCCATCCAACCATCTCATCTTCTGTTGTCCCCTTCTCCTCCTGCCTTTAATCTTTCCCAGCATCAGGGTCTTTTCTAATGAGTCGGCTCTTCATATCAGGCGGTCAAAGTATTGAAACTTCAGCATCAGTCCTTTCAGTAAATATTCAGGGTTGATTTCCTTTAGGATTGACTGGTTAGATCTTCTTGCTGTCCAAGGGACTTTCAAGAGGCTTCTCCAGCACTGCAACTTGAAAGCATCAATTTCAAGGCGTTCAGCCTTCTTTATGGTCCAACTCACACAGCCGTACACGACTACTGGAAAAACCATAGGTTTGACTATACGGACCTTTGTCAGCAAAGTGATGTCTCTGCTCTTTAATATGCTGTCTAGGTTTGTCACAGCTTTCCTTCCAAGGAGCAAGAGTCTTTTAATTTCATGGCTACAGTCACTATCAGGTGGTGCTAGTGGTAATGATCCTGCCTGCCAGTGTAGGAGACATAAGAGACCCTGGTTTGATCCCTGGGTCAAGATGATCCCCTGGAGAAGGAAAGGCAACCCACTCCAGTATTCTTGCCTGGAGAGTTCCATGCACAGAGGAGTCTGGCAGGCTACAGTCCATAGGGTTGCACAGAATTGTACATGACTGAAATGATTTAACACGCACACAGTCACTGTCTGCAGTGATTTTGGAGCCCAAGGAAATAAAATTTGTCATTGTTTCCACTTTTCCCCCTCTATTCGCACAAAGTGATGGGACCAGATGCCATGATCTTCGTTTTTTGAATGTTGAGTTTTAAGCCAGCTTTTTCACTCTCCTCTTTCACCTTCATCAAGAGGCTGTTCTGTTCCTCTTCACTTTCTGCCATTAGAGTGGTATCATTTGCATATTTGAGGTTGCTAATATTTCTCCTGGCAATCTTGACTCCAGCTTGTGATTCATCCAGCCTCACATTTCAGGTAAGATACTCTGCATATAAGTTAAATAAGCAGGGTGACAACATATAGCCTTGACATACTCCTTTCCCAATTCTGAAGCAGTCCCTTGTTCCATGTACAGTTCTAACTGTTGCTCTTTGTCCTGCATACTGGTTTCTTAGGAGACAGGTAAGGTGGTCTGGTATTCCCATCTCTTGAAGAATTTCCCACAGTTTATTGTGATCCACATAGTCAAAGACTTTGGCATAATCAATGAAGCAGAAGTAGATGTTTTTCTGGAATTCCCTTACTGCTTTTTCTATGATCCAACGAATGTTGGCAATTTGATCTCTGGTTCCTCCGCCTTTTTTAAACCCAGCTTGTATATCTAGAAGTTCTCAGTTTGTGTACTACTGGAAGGCTGGTTTGAAGGATTTTGAGCATTAAAAACTTGCTAACATGTGAAATGAGTGCAATTGTGTGGTAGTTTGAACATTCTTTGGCATTGCCCTTCTTTGGGGTTGGAATGAAAACTGACCTTTTCCAGTCCTGTGGCCACTGCTGAGTTTTCAAATTTGCTGATATATTGAGTGGAGCACTTTCACAGCATCATCTTTTGGGATTTTAAATAGCTCGGCTGGAATTCCATCATCTCCGCTATCTTTATTCATAGTAATGCTTCCTAAGGTCCACTTGACTTCACTCTCCAGGATGTCTTGCTCTAGGTGAGTGACCACACCATCGTGACCATCGAGATCATTAAGACCTTTTGTGCAGTTCTTGTGAGTATTCTTGCCACCTCTTCTTAATCTCCTCTGCTTCTGTTAGGTCTTCACTGTTTCTGTCCTTTATTGTGCCCATTCTTGCATGAAATGTTCCCTTGATATCTCCAATTTTCTTAAAGAGATCTCTAGTCTTTTTTATTCTGTTGTTTTCCTCTACTTCTTTGCACTGTTCTCTTAAGGTTTTCATATCTCTTCTTGCTATTTTCTGAAACTCTGCATTCAGTTGGGTATCTTTCCCTTTCTCCCTTGCCTTTTGCTTCTCTTCTTTTCTCAGCTATTTGTAAAGCCTCCTCAGACAACAACTTTGCCTTCTTGCACTTCTTTTTCTTCAGGATGGTTTTGGTCACCACCGCCTGTATAATATTATGTCACATAACTAATAACTGATAAGTGAAGGAGCTGAGATTTGAACCCAGGGAGTCAGATGTCAGAGTCTGCCTTACACTGCTGGACTGTGAAGTCTCACTGAGGATAACTTTGCTACAGGGGAGGCAGAATAGCTTGACTCTCATGCCCAGCTTCCTCATTCTAGGTGTGACAAGGCCTGGTGATGATGGAAAATGGCAAGAAGTTGGGCACAAAGTTTCATTCTTTCTATATTTTGGCCATGACTTGAGACATGCAGGATGCTAGTTCCCCAGTCCATGCCCCCTTCAGTGGAAGCTCGAAGTCTTAACCACTGGACTGCCAGAGAAATCCCACAAAGTTTCATTCTTGACTGTAATGACTCAAATTGCAAATTGCTAAAATCTATAGCTACCAGGTACTTTTCATGGGCTTTATTTCATTTGATCACCAGTTATTTTACAAATGAGAAAACTGAGCCTCCAATAGGTTAAGCGACTCAGTACTCCGTAAGAAGCAGAGTGGGGACTTGAGCCCCTGTCTCCTGACTGATACCACACTTTGCAGCCACAGTGTTATTGTATCTGATAGTCAAGTGAAAAGGGGAGGAACTCCAAGCAGGGTGGATAGAATAAATGTGGGGCTTCCCAGGTGGCTCAGTGGTAAAGAATCTGCCCGCCAGTGCAGGAAACCCAAGAGCCAAGGATTCAGTCCCTGGGTTGGGAAGGTCCCCTGGAGTAAGAAATGACAACCTACTCTAGTATTCTTGCCTGGAAAATTCCATGGACAGAGGAGCCTGGTGGGCTACAATCCATGGGCCACAAAGAGTTGGACAGAACTGAGTGACTGAGCATGCACACAGGCAGAATACACGTAATGATGTGTGCTGGATTCTGCATTGGAAATAGAGGATGTTGTCTTAACTCTTCAACTTCCTCTTCTGTTTAGTTTTCTGAAAAGATTGCTTCACAGCCCCTTTCTTCTCTGAGCACCCACATAAATCTGGAATCAGTGATTCCAACACTTTGTTTGGCTCCACAGTCCATAAGGGTAGTGTTCTTGTCTGACCTACTACCGTATCTCTGTTGCCTATCATTGGTCCTGGCACACTACAGGTACTCAGTGAGCATTTGCTGAAGTAGTGAATGAATGAATGAAAGGGAATGGGAGTTGAGACCTGAGAAACCTGGGTCACCTGTCCAGCTCACATTCCTCTCGTGTCTTATCCTCATTCTCAAGAGAGGCACCAGGTAAGAGTCAATGATCTGGCTTTGAATTCCAATTCCTCCTTTCATTAGCTGTTGACTTTGAGCAAATCATTTAATTTTTCTAAATCTCAGTTTTCCTCTTCTGTACAACTGAGTTGATAATAGAAATCCACTTCCATGGATTGTTGGAAGGATTAGAAGAGAAAAGGCATGTAGAGATATCATCAGCACATTATGGGATGCTTAGCAAAGGCCCAATAAAGATTATTGCTTTTGATTTACAAGGATGCAGTGAGTACTAAGGGCTTCCCTGGTGGCTCAGATGGTAAAGAATCTGCCTGCAGTGCAGGAGACCTGGGGTTCGATCCCTGAGTTGGGAAGATCTCCTGGAGAAGGGAATGCCTACCCACTCCTGTAATCTTGCCTGGGAAATCCCATGGACAGAGGAGCCTGGTGGGCTACAGTCCATGGGTTTGCAAAGAGTTGGACACGACTGAGCGTCTAACACATGCGCACACACACACACACACACGCACAGAAGATTAAAGTAAGAGCTATAAAGTGAAGTAAAGTGAAAGTCTCTCAGTTGTGTCAGACTCTTTGCGACCCCATGGACTATATATATAGTCCATGTAATTCTCCAGGCCAGAATACTGGAGTGGGTAGCCTTTCCTTTCTCCAGGGGATCTTCCCAACCCAGGGATTGAACCTAGGTCTCCGGCATTGCAGGTGGATTCTTTATCAGCTGAGCCACAGGGGAAACCCAAGAGTATTGGACTGGATAGCCTATCCTTTCTCCAGTGGATCTTCCCAACCCAGGAATCAAACTGGGATCTCCTGCATTGCAAAGGGATTCTTTACCAACTGAGCTATCAGGGAAGCCCTCTTTTTATTAATAATGTAAGTTTTTCATGCTCTGCAGGGAACGAAGGGCAGGAAGGTGTCTACTAAAGGGGCAAGGAGAAGGTTTGAGGGCAGAGAGGGCATATTTTAACTGCTTGTTAAGAGCTAAATGATTGTCTACCTCATCATCCCCCTCAGCCAGGGACTGACTAGTTGCCCAGCTCAGGGACTTAGGACTCAAAAACCACCTGGGGAACTTGGAAAAAGTCCAGGAAAGGGCAGAGAGCCAGCACTTGAAGAGACAGCAAACAGGAACCATGAAGGGAACTAAAGGGAAAGGAATCATATGCACTAGAGAAGAAGCCAAAAATAAGAGGAGCAGGATTTTGTTTCCACTGAGGACAAAGGCTGATATCAGGAAGAACAGTGTGAAAGTGAAGGATGAGAAATATGAGCATGGTGGAGGAAAGGGGACTTATGGAATGTTCTTCCTCCTAAGAGATAACAGCACTACAGAGGAGACTCCTGTCTTATGTGGGCAGGAAATGGCTTTCTCCTTTTGGAGGAGTGATTGAATAAGATGAAGATGATTGAGAAGGGGGTCTGGGTAGGACTGAATTTTCCCTTAGTTAGGCAGAAGGCTAGTTGTCTCTTGGTCCCCCTATCTGGCCCCCATGTATGGTGTCTCACCACCTTAGTCCTCTTACCACTTTCTGAAGGCTCATAGCGGTCAATGAGTTCCAGAGCAAGATCAGAAGCCCGTTCTCCTTCCTTCTGCTCCTCTTGGAGGAAATCCACAAATTCCAACAGGGTCAGTTTCTGTCCATCAGATGAAAACTTTTCAAACAGTTCCTGCACCTCTGGACGCTGAGTCAATGACTTATAGAACTCTACAAATTCTTCTCCCTCCAGAGTCCCAGACTGGGATGTGTCTGCTGTCTGCAGAAGAGGGTTTAGAGGAGAGTAAAAAACCCTTTAACAGCAGATGTTGCAGTTTTGACTTTCCTTGTAAGGGCCATATTATTGATGGAGCCAGGCAGGCTTCCACAGAACTCCTGACATTTAGTGTTCATAGGAGAAGCCACTACAGGGAGTAAAAAGCAAAATTTCGGCCATACCATTTGCTACTGGAGAAAAATTTCAACTAGAAAGAATTAAATGTCCCTAAAAGATCAGAAGATCTCTTTTTCTATTTACTCACATGCCAGTTGGAGTTTTCCACTGTACTAGGCACTTGTGAAATCCTGGCCAAGGACAGAGAGGTCCCTGAGGTCTGATGTAATAACATGTTGTTATTTACCTTTCATAAGATTATGAGTCATCTTTCCAACAAGACTGAAGGGTAAGAACCATGTCCTACCCACACTTCCCAATGAACCTGGTGTAGTAGGAGAGATTCAACAACTGTGTGTTGCTGGAGAGGGTTGGAGGACTTCTGACTAAGGGAGAATGTGGCCTTGATTGGCTTCTGCTAACCTTTCCCCAGAAGACTCACCTGGAAAAGCTGAAAGGCATATTCCTGGTCCATTTCCACATTCATCAGGTGCAGTAGCCGTTGGACCTCTCCGAAACTCATCCGGCCATCCTGGTTTTTGTCTCCACGCTGGAACCAATCACTCAGCCATCCAGGTCTGAGTCAAGGCAAAAGCACTGAGTGCGTGTGTGTGTGCAGCTGTGCGTGCACATTCATCCATTGACATCTGCTGCTCTGTCTTTGCTGCCAGTCCCCTCCCCAAAGCCAATTCATTTTCCACATTAGCTTTTGGAATAATCTCCCCAGAGCACCAATCTATCTTGCCCCTGCATGGTTCAGGTGCCTTTGGGGACCTCCCTGTTGCCTGCAGAAAGAAGCCCAACTTCCCTAACATAGAAATTAAGATCTCCTTCACCCCAGTGATCTGGCCCCAAACCAGCCTTCTCAACACAGAAATGACTACCTTGTACCTCAGACAGATTCAGCAAGCCCCTGCTTGGTATGTCCCAGCTCTTCAGCTTCCTACCTCTGGGCCTTTTTTCCTGATGTTTCCTCAGACACGAGTGCCTTCCCTTCCTCTTCCCTTCAGTTCAAATTCTACTCATTTTCAAGGCTCAGCTCAAATGCTACTTCCTCCTGAAGCTTTCTCATGACCATCTCAGCTAAAAATAAGTATTTCTCCTTCCTTTGAACACCCATATATCAGCTAAGTACTGTAATGCTGGTAAATTTAATTATTTACACAATTCTATTTTCTCTGCTGACTAAAACAATATCTGAGCCTCATTAATCTTTGTATCCCTAAAGCCTGGCATAGTGCCTCTTACATTCTGCTTAATAGATGGTGAATAAATGAATGGACCAGCATAGAAGGTGAATACAGTCTAGGAGACGTGAAGTGAGTTGATCCCACTAAAGCCCTCTAAGGAGTTGCTCCCCATCCCTGTGGGAGTTAATGCCACTGGGATCTTCTGTTCAGCTCTCAGGATCAGCACCTAGTTTGCCTCTCACGTTCCCTTTACCCAATCCTGGGGGCCATGATTCCTCTCCAAACTCTGTGTGACTCTGCCTGTGCCATCCCAGGCCTTCATTCTTTCCTCAGTATCTCAGCCTCACATCAGCTCAAGCTGTCCCTGGCCACCCCATCTGGACTCTCAGGCCCCTCTATCCCTGTGCCCCCTCCTACTTGTCCCTAGCCCTTCAGAATTTGGCTCCTTCAGTGACCCCTGGATCCCACTCTGACTCCATCCTGCTGATACTGGTCCAGCCTCTCCTGTTGGTCCATGTTGGTGACAAAGCCCACCAATAGCTGGAGCCCGTGCATCCAGGTCTGGGCTTCCTGGACACTGTTGGCCACCAGGTCCAGGTTGGAGCGGCGGCCGTGGAAGACGATGGTGAAGCCCTGCTCCAGGGGGAATTCCTCTGCCAGGTTGCGCAGCAACTCAGACTCGTGGCCCTCACGTACTGTGTCCACGTCGGAGATTGAGACTGCCGGGGAAGAAGTGGGTGGGGGGCCCTGAGCAAAGGGTCCAACAAATCATAGCAGCTGAGAGCCAAGGACCAGTACTCCCCATTCTTCTCTCTGAAACCACAGGAAGAGGGACCCCAGCCTCCACAGACTAAAACCCCCAAAGCCTTAGTACAGGGAGATGCAGATTCTTGGAATTCAGTTGCCGCCTGAGTCGTTGTTTTCATAGCAGCATGACAAGGGGCCTGTGCTGCAAATGGCAAGACCTGGCTTCCAGCCACCAACTGGCAGTGTGACAAGGACGAAAATGACATAGCCCCTCAGTGTCCTAATCTTAAATAAGGAATGGTCCCTTCCATGGCCAGTCCACACGGTAATCAATTACAGGAGGACTGGTGGGGCTGACAAGTGGAAGCGCACTTGCAGGATAGAAGCAGTCACACCAAAGCATGACGTGCCCAAATTCAGTTCTCTCATTCCAGGTTTGAGGGCTTCCTCTTTCCAGATGTCTGGGAGGGAGCCAGAGAAATCCTTCCCCCCACTTCTTCACCTGGGGCTGGTGTGGATCGTAAGCTTTGGTTATGTCTCTAAAGTAGATTCTCTTAAGTGAGTCCTGTGATCACATTTTTAGAGGGATCATAAAGTGTTTTGGCCAATAGGAGGCACACTGTTATGACACATTTACGATATTTAGAAATATTCACTATAATAGTTAACACACTAAATTCATCCGGGTTTCAGGCCTCATACTAGGTGGTTTATATACATTAACTTCTTGAGCTCCTGTAATGTACTAGGCTGTTTAATCCTCATTTTATAGATGAGGAAACTTATATTAGCTTAAGTTAAATAACTTGTCCAAAGCCACTCAGCTAGAAATTGGCAGAGCCAGGGCTTTAATCCAGACAGTTGGCTACCCAAGATCATGCTATAATAATAATGATGATGATGATGATAGTAATAAGATAAAACCTATGATTTATTGAGCCTTATTATGTGGCAAAGACTTGGAAGATCTTTGCATGCCATAACCAATTTGATCCTTGTAACACCCTGAAGAGGCTAGTACAGTTATAATTTCCATTTTACAGGCTCAGATAAAGACACTAAAGAGACCAGAACAGGCCACATCATAAGACACTGGTCTCTCCTCTGCTCTCAAGCTGCTGGGCCTGTAAGATCCTGTCCACCCACAAGTCCACCCCTGGCTATCCACATCACTCACAGCTGGGCTTGGCCCTGCCTCCGGCCTGCCGGGCATGCCAGACTGTCATGCCATCGTCCTGAAGTCTGAAGAATCTTAGCTTCTTCCAGCTTTTGGACCTCACCTTGCGCATCAGTGTGCCTTTCTGCATCAGCAGCAGATCTTGATTGACAGGCAGCCCTGAGCCAGGAGAAGTAGGGAAGGTGGAGGGCTCAGGAGGAGCTTTGGAACAGGAGTCCAACCTCCTCTCTGTCTCTGGGTTGTCTCCCCAAGCCCTCTTCTGCAGGGGTACTCACGGCCTTGCAGCAGATACGCCATCACCCAGTGCTTCACCAGCTGATGCCAGAGTCACCTAAAGGAGCGAGGAGCAGCAAGGGGCTTCAGGTTAATCTTGAGATCTTACAGTAATAGATCAAGGGAGGAAGAGAAGGAAATTAGTGTTCCTTGACTGCCTGCGTTGTGTCAGCTCCTTCATCTACATAATTTGTAGCTCTTTTCACTTCTAATTTGAGTTTAGTGATTGAGGCTTAGAGAGGCTAAGAAACTTGTCTCAATCACACAGGGACTCGGAATTTAAATCCAAATGCATCTGATTTCAGAGTTTCTGCCGTTTCCCACAGCCATCTCTGACAGGGCCAACCCAGCGGTTTCTGCCAAATACCCTCTTCTCTCCCAACACCCTACAATCCATGAGGTCACGTTGACCACACCTCTCTCAGTTCCCCATTATTAGGAATCACCAACTTGCTGGCTGCCCGCTTTCAGAACTTGGAATCTCTCTGCATCTTAGCCTTCCTTTCTCCAAGTGGAATCATCTCAACTTCCCTTCCAGGAGCCCTCTCCATGCTCCTGTGTGGATCCTCCAGCTCTGGACAGGCTACGCCAGAGTATTTCTTTTGTCTCTGCTACCACACTTGGTGCTGCGCCTTGCTAAATAAGCCACTTCTACCTTCACATGATAAAGTATAGCTCATACTCTTACTCATAATAGTAACTCTCACAGTTTTAATGGACCAGATAAGTTACATAGTCTCAGGACTGCATGCTCAAGTTTTCTCTACCTACTGAAAGAGAGTTCCTACCTTTAAATATGTGCTCATTTAGGACTGGTTATTCCATTGGTCATGTATGGATGTGAGAGTTGGACTGTGAAGAAAGCTGAGCACCGAAGAATTGATGCTTTTGAACTGTAGTGTTGGAGAAGACTCTTGAGAGTCCCTTGGACTGCAAGGAGATCCAACCAGTCCCTCCTAAAGGAGATCAGTCCTGGGTGTTCATTGGAAAGACTGATGCTGAAGCTGAAACTCCAATACTTTGGCCACCTCATGTGAAGAGTTGACTCATTGGAAAAGACCCTGATGCTGGGAGGGATTGGGGGCAGGAGGAGAAGGGGATGACAGAGGATGAGATGGCTGGATGGCATCACTGACTCGATGGACATGAGTCTGTGTAAACCTCGGGAGTTGGTGATGGACAGGGAGGCCTGGCATGCTGTGATTCATGGGGTTGCAAAGAGTTGGACGTGACTGAGCGACTGAACTGAACTAAAGTTATCGTAAGAGCTAACAACAAACTTGCCTTGAAAAGAACTAGATGATTTGATTTGTGGCCACTTTGATCCTAGCTTTGTGCCTAGAAGAAACATACTCAGTGTTTAAAACCAAATCATGCTGAAACTGGCAAAGTCCACGGAACATAAACCTTTATGCTTTTGTATAAGCAAAGGATCCATGCTTGAAGAGAAATATTGTGGGTTTTAATTAGTAAGTTTAAACTTAAAAAAAAGTCTTTCCAGCTGCCCTTTGCAGCATGTGGGATCTTAATTCCCCAATCAAGGATCGAACCTGTGCCCCCTGCAGTGAAAGTGTGAAGTCTTAACCCCTGAACTGCCAGGAACATCCCTGAATAAGTTTAACAATTTGTCAGAGGTGAACATCTTAAAAAAAAAAAAAACAAGAATCCTTAAACTAATTATTTAGTTAGTACTCCATTTAAACATCATGTAGTTCAACTCCCTACATTAGACCAGAAGTCCAGAAACATGATGTGACTTGTCTGAGGTCACACAGCATATTAGTGCCCCATCTCCCTTAAGTAGGAAGAGCCGTAAAGCCACCCAGGGTGACAGTCTTCAGGAATAATGTAGAGGTCCCTGAAATTACAGCTGTCCTGACTGAAGGACCTAGAGAAGACTTTCCAAAGGAGTAGGAATATGCAGGAAACCAATCTGAGTCTAAGCAGAAGAGATAAGGCAACTCTCAGGAGAGCAAGAACACAGCTTGAGTCCCAAGAGGGAAAGGTTTTACTGGCTGAGGCTGAACGTAGAAGCCTGAGTGAGACCAGAAGAGACCTCTGGAAGGAAGAAGGAAGGAAAGAAGACAGGAAAGCATCTCTGCTTTGCTGGGTGGTGTTGCACAGCTTGGAATCCAAGGTTTGCAAAAGTTCTATGAAGACTAAAACGTAACAGATCTCCATTAAATGTCTTAAGAGTTTCAGACTCTAAGAAAGGTTGGGGTCAACCTGGGGCTGAAGTCTAATCACTTTTGCCAACATTCTGCCTCCTGTCTCCTCTGAACTTCTGGGATGGGTGGGCTTTGGCCCTGGGAGAAGACAGAATTACCTTCCATATGCCTCTTCCATATGCCTGTGTCTGGGAGCCTCACTACGATGTCCTGAGACATGAGAGGTCTGAGAACAGTCCCAAGCACAGGGACACCCCTACTTCATCTCAAACCAGCCTTAGAAGATGATTTTATACTTTTTTGTCAAACTCTTTCAACCTCAGAGCTTGGCGTGCCCTGCTCCCATTCTTGAGTCACTGTTTTAAAACTGTATCTAGGTGACACGTGGCTGATAGAGGGCTAGGTTCAACTAAGGGAGCCACAGGATGTCAGAGCTGGACTCCATTTTGTAGAAAAGGGACAGAGGATCTCTTTTCTCTGCCATCCTACGTGTAATTGAGTTTGCGCCTCACCATGTCTTCTCACAAGACTTTCAGGATCAGGCGACTCCTGACCACAAAAAAAAGCAGAATCATCCCATTCCTCAGTAGATTCCAATGAAAACAGGTTATCAGATACAACTCCAAGAGAAGACACTGGAGAAGAACCAAGATGGCTGTGTCAGAAGCCTCACGTATGAAGTGGCACACATTTATCCTGTGTTAAGGTTGTACGCTAACCAACCAGATCACAGAACATCACCGCTCTCTGAACAACTCACAGGGGAGACAAAATGCTTGGCTCCCGGTGCTTTCTGTCTCCCCACCAGTGGTCTATGCAGCTCAGTAATAAGTATGGGAATCCTTTTGTTAGAAAAAATAAAGGGGACAGAAGGCTAGCTGAACTGCCAGTCACCTAATGAATTAAGTGGCAGAACTGGGGCTAGAACTGATGTCTCCATTTGACCAACTCAGAGACCTCACCAAGACTACCCTTAGAAAAGGCTTTCTCTAGGAAGCCAATGAAAGCAGAGCTAGGACTCAGTGAGGGACATTGTTCTCCCTCCCCCCCACCCCATCATTTTCTGTTCCTACCATGTCCCACTCAATAGCCTTTCTTTTCCTTCTTCCTATTTTCTTCCCCTTCTCCCTCTTCTACCTGACCCCTTCTTTTTCCTTTCTTCCTAGTTCACTTTTGTCTCTCCTGACCCTCCCTTTGCCCTCCTATTTGCTTACCTAAGTCAGCCTCTCTTTGCTCTTGACTTCTCATCCTTCTCCTCATCCCTTCTCCTCATTACTCCTTGCTCTTTTGTTTCTCTTCTAATTTGCAATGGCTCGGATTCTCGTCCCCTGAAAGGTGCTTGAGACTTTGGTTCAGGAAGGGGGACTCTTGGGTTGGGATCCTGAGTAACAGATCCTTCTGCTCAGCTTCATCTTCCCCTGTATCCTAGGAGACTGACTAAACAAACTACTCAGAGAATGCAACTTAGAACCTAGGTGTTCTAGGTCTTGGTGTTTCCTCTGGCACCTGAAGGTGGAATGAGGAGGATGGTCACAACTGAGGCAGGTACAGTTTGGAGAGGAGGGAAAAAGGATTTGGGAGTGGGAGCAAGAGAAAGAGGCAAGAACCAGAGGATAATGACTGAGAGAGAGGTTGGGTCTTAACTGTTTACGCCTAGGCACATATGTGGAGCTCCCTGAGGATACAGATAATTACCTCTACAATACAGATGAGAAAATAGACACACAAATAGGGCAGGAAGTGGCCAAGGGTTGCCAAGCAAGATT
Source organism: Capra hircus (assembly GCF_001704415.2). Classification (NCBI taxonomy): domain Eukaryota; kingdom Metazoa; phylum Chordata; class Mammalia; order Artiodactyla; family Bovidae; genus Capra; species Capra hircus. The sequence goes on from NC_030809.1 coordinate 29,224,075, forward strand.
TGGTCCTCAGCTGACAGGTGGCTTCATATCACCTGGAGATGGACATTGGTAGAGTTGCCTGTGACTTATAGTGGAATTCGAGGTGTCTACAGTCTCCCTGAGGGCAGGAAGGAAGAGAATCATCCTGTTTACTCTCTTTCTTTGGAGCAGGATTATGACAAACCTTATTCATATGAAGAGGACAGAATGGCTCCCGTCACAGGTCATAGCCCTCAGAATGTTAGAGCTTGAAGACTCATACAACACATCAATCTAGTGGTTCCTGGTTATATCGGTGTCTCCTGTAGACTGTCTTAAAATAGAGATTCCTTAGCCCTACCTCAAATCTACCAGATCAGAGTTTCTAAGGATGGGGCCCAGGAATATTCATTTTTATAAAGAGCTCCTGAGACACAAGCAAAACTAGGGAACCCTCTACTCCCTCCCACAATAGATCAGGAAGGCATGGTCCAAAGTCACAGAGCTAGTTAACATCAGAGACAGGACTAGGAGCAGGTATTCTTCCCAATATTTTTTTTAATAATGATTCCCCAAAAAGGCAGCTTTATTTAAAAAGAAGTTACAGTAAAAATGAAAGAATATTTCCTGTGCCTAGAAAGATTCTGTTGTACTCTTGTGCACATCAATTTAATGTTCTCATGGACGCCTGTGAATCAATCAGATTCGTTTATGCCTCCTCTCATCCCATAAATTCTCAAGTGCCTCCTATTTGACAGCACTTGGTCAGACCTAAGAGGCAGCTGGGAATATAGGTCAGACTGAGTCCCTGAAGTGTGAATTGTTGTTTTGGTCTCAACATCAACTTATCTGAAAATCATAGTTTTTCAGTTCTATAATCCTTCCCATTAGGCCTCTCTTTCATGGGCACCGACAAAGTGCCCTGGATCATTGAGCAGGCTAAGAATGAGGCATAGAACTCAAACCCTGGCTCTTTCCATGGAAGTCTCACAACTCTCTGCCTATTATCAGGGGTTTCTGTATCCTCCATGGGTCTTGGCCACTCTCATGTGGTAATCCTCAACAATCTGTTAATGAATTTGTGCTGAAGCATGATTGCTCCAGTTCTCTCTCTTCCCTTCCTGGGGTGGGCTCACCACTTGTCTACACAGTGGCAGCCCTGGGTAGCTAAGAGGTCCTCATATAAAAAGGTAACTGATATAGCTAGTAGGAAAACTATAAGTCCAAGTGGATAAGCTAGAGAAAACCAGCAGGTTGGGGGCCCATAAACCTGTTCAGGCAAAGGAGTCCGGGGTATGATTTAGTCAGGGGGAATAAGCATGTGGAGGGCACGGGCAAGGACTTGGGCATGTCGGAGCTAGGAGCAGAGGCTGGTCAGAGTCTCCAGCCCTTACCGTGGGCAGGATAGCCGTCCTACGTCTGAGCTCTGGGATGCTCTCCGCCGTGGGGCAAGGAAATCCAGCGGGGCTCCTTTGCTCTTCTTGCACTCGCTGGCTTCCTCTCCTCTTCTGCTGCAGTTTGCTGCTGTCGCTGGCTGACTTACAGCCAGATGGAAGGAGTGGGGTGGGGAGAGGTGTGAGTTCTTTCCTCAGTCCAGCCCATCCAACCCTTAAAGGCCCAGGACACTGGTCAGTGTGAGGGAGTCGTGGGGGTGGGGTGGGTAGAACAGGATTAAGGGGAGGGATTGACGAGCAGTGCATCTCCAGGGAGGAGCCTGTCTGCCCTTCATCTCCATGCCAGCCCTCACTGACCTCAATCTCGCAGTAGCTCTCAGAGCGAAACCCAAGGAGTATCCGAGTGGCAGTGCTCCATGAATCACTGCTTTTCATTCTGGTTGGTTTCTCTCTGCATGTTGTACAGCTGCCTTTGCCCTTATTTCATCTGGCTCCCTTCCGTGGTGTCTGTTTCCATTGGCCTGCTTCTGTGTCTCTGCATCCTGTCTTGCTGAGCACTCAGTCTAACTTTATGGCTCAGGGAAAGGAGAAAAGATACGGTGGGAAAAGGGGAAAGGTGACAAAAGGAGGAAGAATGATTTTAGAGTGTAGAGGGAAAAGTTGGCATTTCTCTATATATTAGATATCTGCTGAATATTGAAGGAATGTATATATGAATGTAGGAGACAATTTGTTTCATATATTCATTCATCCTACAACCGTTTGTTCAGCATCTCTAACAGGCAAGGACATATCTGTGTGTTTATAAAGGTACATGTAGAAATGAAGCAGACTCACAGTGTATAAGGATCAAAAGCGAAAAAGAGGAACACAAGGCTAGAAAGACATCCAGCTGGGAAAGCAAGGTAATGAACTTCTTAAAGCGTGTATGAATAGGCAGCGGAAACAAACACCAAGACTGAGGAAAGGGGGTCAAGTTAGGAGAGGAATAGGGGATTGTCAAGGGCTTTATTACGGCCCCAGAGTTCACAGTGAGAAACGGAGGCCCAGGGAAGTTTCAGCAATGGCCCGGACTCACAGGTCACAGCAGAGACAGCCAGGGTCCCTTACACCCTCCCCAGCACTGTGAGCTGGGACCTACGTTTGCTCTGCCTTGGGAAGACCGCGGGGTATGGTTCTTTTTGGGTGTATGACAGAATGGATCTGAGGGTAGGGGCACAGCTCTGTACTTGGACTTCTGTAGGGAGTTATGTCTTAATCACAGGCACAGAGGGAACTAACTGTAAAAAGTGGTGTCATTTCTGAGTGTGCTTGGACCTGGCTGCCTCTCGTGGCTCCTCCAAACATCGCTCAACTGCCTAATATTCTACCATTAGTGCTTATTTATAGCTAAACCTTTAGTCCCATTAAAATAAAATCCTCCTGAGTAATTCCCATAAATGTCAGGATAGTGGTTACTTTGGGGAGGAGAGAGGCATTGCGGTGGGATGGGGCATGTAGCTGGCTTCTGAAATAGCTGGCCAAGTTCTGTTTCTGGTTCTGGGTTGCTGATAAGGGTCTTCATAATAACTTATGAAGCCATACATTTTATGTAGTTTTCTATAGCTTTGTTATATTTTACAACAAAAGGGTTTCACGTTTTAGTAACTGGTAATTTCTGAAGCCTTAAGAGTCTCAAAATTTATACCTAAGTCAAGTTTACTGCACTGACAGCAGGTTTTAATAAAGGAAAAGGAATATGCAGGGAGTAGAGGCAGAAGAGGGAAGGCCATTCCCGGAGAACAGGAAGATTAGGAGGCATTAAGGTTTAAACTGTGCTGATTTCATATCTCACTTCATAGAAGCCGTTTCCCATGCTTGTCTTATTCTCCCGTTTCCACTCCTCCAACATTGTCCTGTCCTTATTTTTCCGTACTAGCCCTTCTACACTCCCCTTCTACACTCCAGGATTTTTTTTTTTTTTCAATTTGACTACTTTGGGTCTTAGTTGCAGCCTGGGGGATCTTTGCTGCATCATGTGGGATATCTCATGGATTCTCATGATCATAATCTCATGATCAGCTCATGGACTCTCTGGTTGTGGCACATGGGCTTAGTTGCTCCATAGCATGTGGGATCTTAGTTCCCTGACTAAGGACTGAACCCAAGTACCCTGCATTGCAAGGCAAATTCTTTTTCTTTTTTTTAAAAATTATTTATTTATTTTTATCTTTGGTTGTGCTGGGTCTTCGTGGATGTGCATGGGCTTTCTCCAGTTGCAAAGAGCAGAGGCTACTCTTGGTTGTGGTGTGCAGGCTTCTCATGGTGGTGGCTTCTCTTGTTGTGGAGCACAGGCTCTAGGCGGGCGGGCTTCAGTTCACAGGCTCTAGAGCACGTGGGCTCAGTAGCTGTGGTGCAGGGGCTTAGTTGCCCTGTGGCAGATGGGATCTTCCCAGACCAGAGATTGAACCCATGTCCCCTGCATTGACAGGTGGTTTTTTATCCACTGAACCACCAGGGAAGTCCATACACTCCAGGAGTATATATATGGTTCGCCTCTCTGAGTCACTATTTGCCTCACCTAGTTGCAGCACAACCTCACTCTCTTCTGGGTGTTCTATGAGAGGTGTTATCACTCCTCCTGGATTTTCTTATGGAGTTCAAATCTCAAACATTGTTTCAGTGTTCTTATAAGCACCCCAGATTATGTATTCTGATTTTGGGGAAAGCCATTAGAAAACCTTCACAAGGTTACTGTGGCTCCAAGGAATGGCTTAGAAGACAGGTCCACTGCAGGATATTCTTCAGATCCAGGACAGGAGCAGACAGACAGGGCCCTGAGCACAGGAACTGTCCATCTGGTTTAGTTGCTCCTCTTTCCATAATGATCCTGTCCCATCCCCACACTCTTGTCTATTATTAACAGATCCAGAAACCTGATCAGGGCAGCAGCAGCAGCAGAGGGATTTTCTGGGAACCATGCCCAGGAAAGGCCTAGAAGCCCTAAATTGAAATGAAGGGGCAGCTGGCAAAGCGGAAGACCTAAACAGTGTACCTTGACACTGCTGCACAGGCAAGCGTAGGCTCTCCTCCTGACTCTCAGAGGAGACGCCTTAAACTTCTCTGTTCCAGGGCTGGGGTTTCAGAGACTTACTTTCCAGACCATCCAGTCTAACTTCTCACACTTCTGAAATAAAGCTCCCCTTTCTCATTGGTCAAAAAGGAATACTCAAAATATTAAGTTCCACCTAAAAAATAATCTATGAGACCACTGGTTGATTTGGGCTTCCCAGGTGGCACTAGTGGTAAAGAACTCACCTGCCAATGCAGGACACACAAGAGACTTGGGTTCGATCCCTGGGTTGGGAAGATCCCCTGGAGGAGGGCATGGCAACCCACTCCGGTATTCTTGCCTGGAGAATCCTATGGACAGAGGTGCCTGGTGGGCTACAGTCCATGCGGTCATGAAGAGTCGGACACGATTGAAATGACTAAGCACAACTGTTTAACTTAAAAGCCAGGATATATAACTTTGAAAGACAACAGAATACATGGACACTTCCATTCCAGAGAAAACACTCACAAAAACCTTCAGAATAACCCCCCTTTCCCAAAAAATCAAGGTTGGGGGGACAAGAAGGTATAAAAGAAATCAGAGATCAAGATGATAGAGATTAGAATTTAAAATGCAACGCCAGGGCTTCGCTAGTGGCTCAGTGGTAAACAATCTGCCTACCAATGCAAGAGACATGTGTTTGATCGCTGGTCCAGGGAGATCCCACAAGCCTCAGAGCAGCTAAGTCTGTGCACCACAAGAGAAGCCGCAACGAGAAGTTAGCATATTGCAACTAGAGAGTAGGCCCCACTCACAAAAAGCCCATGCAGCAGTAAAGACCCAGCACAGCCAAAAATAAAATCTTAATGCAAAGGGTATGACAGACCACTGTGAGAGATGAAACTTTCAGAAAGTTCACGAAGTAAAATACGACTATATGCTATTTATAAGTCATGTCTCAGAAAGACGGGTCTTAAGGGTTGACAGTTAAAGGAGGGTATCTGGGTGTGGAAGGACTCCAATCTCCTTTTCCTTCAAGACTGTTTTGGCACTATCCATTTCCATGAAATAAAAAAAATTAATTTTATTTTTTCACTTATTTATTTTTGGCTGAGCTGGGTCTTCATTACTTTGCTGGGCTTTTCTCTAGTTCCATGCAAATTTTAGAATCAGCTTGTCAATCTTCACAAAAATAAACCTGCTGGGATTTTACTTAGAATTGAGTTTCACTGGCAGATTAATTTGAGAGAACACGTATCCTTCCGATATTATTTTCCAGTCCATGGAGTGATACATCTCTTCATCTATGTCAGTCTTTTTTTTTGTTTGTTTGTTTACAATTAAGATGTTTCAATTTTTCTTTTTTTGATTTTCAAAATGTACTCATGTTGTTGTCAGGTTGTAAAGTCATCCCTGAAATTTCATTAGGGTTAAAAATGTTTCTCTAATGGTATCTTATATACAATTTAAAGAAATAAAACTAAGTTATTGTGAAACATAGTGAGATTTCTAAATACTTGAGAACATAGACAAGTTCCCACTTTGTTTCCAATAGATATAAGCTAACCTATACCAAGGAAGAAAAATATTAGGTGAATTGACGTATATGACTTGACCACACACCTGTCAATCTTTCTTTCCAGAATGTTGTTTGCAATGTAGAGTCTGCATATCTTTTGGCATATCTATTTTGAGCTATTCAATTTATTATGCTATAATAAACAATATATTTTTGAATGTCATTTTCTATTTATTGTATTTAGAAACACATAATTAACTTTTTTGAGGTGCATATTGACTGTATTCTGTGACCTTGCTAAATTCACTTAATTCTAAGAATCTGTAGATTCTTTTGGATTACTTACATACACAATCATGTTGTCAGCATGTTTTTTTGTTTTTTCCCTTTATTATCTTATTTTCTTGACATCACACTGGCTGGGACCAGTTTAATGATATATAGAGTTGTGATAGTGGACATCCTTATCTTATTCTTCATCTCGTGGAGAATGATTTCAGTATTTTATAACTCAGAAGTTTACTACAGGTTTTTTTAAAATAGAATTTTATCTATTTGGCTGCATCGGGTCTTAGCTGGCGGCACTTGGGACCTTTCCTTGGGGTGCAAACTCTCCAGGTGTGATGAGTGGGTACAGTTGCTCTGAGCGATGAGGGATAGTTCTCTGATCAGAGATCAAACCTGCATCCTTTGCATTCCAAGGTGGACTCATAACCACCGGACCACCAGGGAAGTCCCAATCATAGAATTTTTATTAAGATTTTGTGTTTTCATGAATATGAAACTTTTTCTTTTAAATCTTTAAATTATAAATGAATTTGAATTTTTAGGTCAAAATAATTATGCACAGATATACACATAGGTATATCTACATACACACACATATAAAGATTTTTATTAGATTAAGGATACCCCCTTCTATTCCTGCTTTTCAAAGTTTTTAAAACTCATGAATAGGTATTGAATTTTTTTTTTCCTGTAATATTTATTTAGCTGTATCAGGTCTTAGTTGCAGCACAGGGGATCTTCAATCTTCACTGCGGCATGCAGCATCTTTAGTTTTGGTACGTGGGATCTTACTTTCCTTACCAGGGATCAAACACTAGACCCCAGCATTGGGAGCATGGAGTCTTAGCCACTGGACCAACAGGGAAGTCCCGGTATTGAATTTTATAGTGCTCTTTGCTGCATATATTTAATGATTGTGATTCTTCTCCTGTTTTTTGTTAATTGAATTCAAGCATCAAGTCAATCTTCTACTGTTGCAGTAAACCCAAATCAGATATGACCCATTATCTTTTCTATATGTTGCTAGATTTGACTTGACTGGAAATTTTACATTTGCATTCATAGGAAAGGCTAGCAGCTAGTTTTCCTTGCTTCTAATATCTTTGATAGTTTTTCGTGGCTGAGTTATACTGCTTCAAAATTTAATTTAGTTCAGTTCAGTCGCTCAGTCATGTCAGACTCTTAGTGACCCCATGAATTGCAGCACACCAGGCCTCCCTGTCCATCACCAACTCCCAGAGTTCACTCAGACTCATGTCCATCGAGTCGATGATGCACCCAGCCATCTCATCCTCTGTCGTCCCCTTCTCCTCCTGGCCCCAATCCCTCCCAGCATCAGAGTCTTTTCCAATGAGTCAACTCTTCGCATGAGGTGTCCAAAGTACTGGAGTTTCAGCTTTAGAATCAGTCCTTCCAAAGAACACCCAGGACTGATCTCCTTTAGAATGGACTGGATGGATCTCCTTGCAGTCCAAGGGACTCTCAAGAGTCATCTCCAACACCACGGTTCAAAAGCATCAGTTCTTCGGCGCTCAGCTTTCTTCACAGTCCAATCCTGACATCCATACATGACCACTGGAAAAACCATAGCCTTGACTAGATGGACCTTTGTTGACAAAGTAATGTCTCTGCTTTTGAATACGCTATCTAGGTTGGTCATAACTTTTCTTCCAAGGAGTAAGCGTCTTTTAATTTCATGGCTGCAGTCACCATCTGCAGTGATTTTGGAGCCCAAAAAGTAAAGTCTGACACTGTCTCTACTGTTTCCCCATCTATTTCCCATGAAGTGATGGGACCGAATGCCATGATCTTCGTTTTCTGAATGTTGAGCTTTAAGCCAACTTTTTCACTCTCCTCTTTCACTTTCATCAAGAGGCTTTTTAGTTCCTCTTCACTTTCTGCCTTAAGGGTGGTGTCATCTGCATATCTGAGGTTATTGAGATTTCTCCCGGCAATCTTGATTCCAGCTTGTCCTTCCAGCTCAGTGTTTCTCATGATGTACTCTGCATAGAAGTTAAATAAGCAGGGTGACAATATATAGCCTTGACATACTCCTTTTCCTGTTTGGAACCAGTCTGTTGTTCCATGTCCAGTTCTAACTGTTGCTTCCTGACCTGCATATAGGTTTCTCAAGAGGCAGGTCAGGTGGTCTGGTATTCCCATCTCTTTCAGAATTTTCCAGTTTCTTGCGGTCCACAAAGGCTTTGGCATAGTCAAAAAAGCAGAAATAGATGCATTTCAGGAACTCTCTTGCCTTTTCGATGATCCAGCGGATGTTGGCAATTTGACCTCTGGTTCCTCTGCCTTTTCTAAAACCAACTTGAACATCTGGAAGTTCATGGTTCAAGTATTGCTGAAGCCTGGCTTGGAGAATTTTGAGCATTACTTTACTAGCATGTGAGATGAGTGCAATTGTGCAGTAGTTTGAGCATTCTTTGGCATTGCCTTTCTGTGGAATTGGAATGAAAACTTACCTTTTCCAGTCCTGTGGCCACTGCTGAGTTTTCCAAATTTGCTGGCATATCGAATGCAGCACTTTCACAGCATCATCTTTCGGGATTTGAAATAGCTCAACTGGAATTCCATCATCTCCACTAGCTTTGTTCATAGTGATGCTTTCTAAGGCCCACTTGACTTCACATTCCAGGATGTCTGGCTCTAGATGAGTGATCGCACCATCGTGATTATCTGGGTGGTGAAGATCTTTTTTGTATAGTTCTTCTGTGTATTCTTGCCATCTCTTCTTATTATCTTCTGCTTCTGTTAGGTCCATACCATTTCTGTCCTTTATCAAGCCCATCTTTGCGTGAAATCTTCCCTTGGTGTCTCTATAATTTTCTTGAAGACATCTCTAGTCTTTCCCATTCTGTTGTTTTCCTCTATTTCTTTGCACTGATCGCTGAGGCAGGCTTTCTTATCTCTTCTTGCTATTCTTTGGAATTCTGCATTCAGATGCTTATATCTTTCCTTTTCTCCTTTGCTTTTCCCTTCTCTTCTTTTCACAGCTATTTGTAAGGCCTCCTCAGACAGCCATTTTGCTTTTTTGCATTTCTTTTCCATGGGGATGGTCTTGATCCCTGTCTCCTGTACAATGTCACGAACCTCATTCCATAGTTCATCAGGCACTCTATCAGGTCTAGTCCCTTAAATCTATTTCTCACTTCCACTGTATAATCAATAGGGATTTGATGTAGGTCATACATGAATGGTCTAGTGGTTTTCCCTACTTTCTTCAATTTAAGTCTGAATTTGGCAATAAGGAGTTCGTGATCTGAGCCACACTCAGCTCCTGGTCTTGTTTTTGCTGACTGTATAGAGCTTCTCCATCTTTGGCTGCAAAGAACAGAATCAATCTGATTTCGGTGTTAACCATCTGCTGATCCATGTGTAGAGTCTTCTCTTGTGTTGTTGGAAGAGGGCGTTTGCTATGACCAGTGCATTTTCTTGGCAAACCTCTATTAGCCATTGCCCTGCTTCATTCCGTATTCCAAGGCCAAATTTGCCTGTTACTCCAGGTGTTTCTTGTTTTCCTACTTTTGCATTCCAGTTCCCTATAATGAAAAGGACATCTTTTTGGGGTGTTAGTTCTGAAAGGTCTTGTACGGCTTCATAGAACCATTCAACTTCAGCTTCTTCAGTGTTACTGGTTGGGGCATAGACTTGGATTATTGTGATACTGAATGGTTTGCCTTGGAGACAACAGAGATCGTTCTGTCGTTTTTCAGATTGCATCCAAGTACTGCATCTTGGACTCTTGTTGACCATGATGGCTACTCCTTTTCTGAGGGATTCCTGCCCACAGTAGTAGATAGAATGGTCATCTGAGTTAAATTTCACCCATTCCAGTCCATTTTAGCTCACTGATTCCTAGAATGTTGACATTCACTCTTGCCATCCCGTTTGACCACTTCCAATTTGCCTTGATTTATGGACCTGACATTCCAGGTTCCTATGCAATATTACTCTTTACAGCATCGGACCTTGCTTCTATCACCAGTTACATCCACAGCTGGGTATTGTTTTTGCTTTGGCTCCATCCCTTCATTCTTTCTGGAGTTATTTCTCCACTGATCTCCAGTAGCATATTGGGGACCTACTGACCTGGAGAGTTCCTTGTTCAGTATCCTATCATTTTGCCTTTTCATACTGTTCATGGGGTTCTCAAGGCAAGAATACTGAAGTGGTTTGCCATTCCCTTCTCCAGTGAACCACATTGTGTCAGACCTCTCCACCATGCCCGACCATCCTGGGTGGCCCCACAGGGCATGGCTTAGTTTCATTGAGTTAGACAAGGCTGTGGTCCTAGTGTGATTAGATTGACTAGTTTTCTGTGATTATGGTTACAGTGTGTCTGCCTTCTTGCAACATCTACTGTCTTACTTGGGTTTCTCTTACCTTGGACGTGGGGTATCTCTTTATGGCTGCTCCAGCAAAGCGAAGCCGCTGCTCCTTACCTTGGGTGAGGGGTATCTCCTCACTGCCACCCCTCCCGACCTTGAACATGGAATAGCTCCTCTAAGCCCTCCTGTGCCCACGCAGCCACCGCTCCTTAACTTTAATTCAGACCTGTTTTTTCACTATAGCTTCTGAAGTTCATGAGATTGGTGACTAAGATATAAGTGATGTCTCTTTTATTTCATTTCTAACATTCACTTTTTTCCAGATCAGTCTATAGCTTTATCAGTTTTACTGTTTTTGAGGGAATGACTTTTGGTTACTATACATGTTTTTTTATTTCACTTTTTTTTTTTGGCATTTCTTCTACTTCTTGAATTTGCTATTCTTTCCTAGTTTATGTTTTATCTGGCTGGACAAGGTCCTTGCTGTGGCACTTGGTGTCCCCAGCCGCAGCATACAGGTTTATTTTTTTAGTTGTGGTATTTTTAGTTGCAGCACGTGATTCAGTTCCCTGACCAGGGATTGAACCTGGGCCCCCTGCCAAGTCCTAGCCACTAGACTATCAGGGACATCCCTCTTTCCCAGTTTCTTGACATAAGGTGTCTTCATTACTATTTTTTTTTTTCTAATTTCCTTTGTACTTTTTTTTTTCCTGTGATGAGTGGGTTATTTAGAATTATACTGTTTTATAAGTTAGGGACTTTCCAGTTTTTTACCCCTCTAGCTTAATCCCTCTGTGTTCGGAGAACACTATTATTTTAATTTGGGGGAAAAATTTCCTTACTTATAGCTTACCTGGTAGTTGAGCTATGATCAATTTTGGTGAAAGCTTTTGGTGCAATTACAAATATGTGCATTGTTGGTTGAGTTACAGTATTTTAAGTATGTCAGTTAAGCTAGGCTTGTGTTGTTCAACTCAACCTATTATATCTGCTTTTGAAATACATGTATTTTTAAAAAATGAAATTCTGCAATATTCAGGGAAGAAAAATGTCATTTCGTTCTATTGTTTCTCCATTTCAAATGTTTTCCTTGGACTTTTGATAGAGTAACCTTGCATATTCCTCCTCTTCCCCCTCACACTTCCCCAGCCTTTGAGCAACAGGAATAGTTAGCAAGGGAATCATACATACTGTTAGTAAGGAAGGCATGCTCTGAAGGTTACCAGTACCTCTCCTTGTCCTGTTCCACCACTGAAACAAAGGCTCTCAAGCTTCACAAAAAAGAAGGTGGAAACAGAGGTTGGCTGTCACACTGAGAGCCAGAAACGGATGGAAACAAGTCTGGAAATAGAAGTCTTGAGCCCCGCAAGGAAATGGACATTAAAGTTGGTGATAAAATGTTTCAAGTTTTATCTCTTCATTTAGGGAAGCCTCTCCCACACCAGTACTAGGTTCTGGCCACTACAGCCAGGAGTGAAGTTCTGTTTAAGCAAGATACTTCATCAGAAAAAAGATGCAATCCCAGCCTCCCAAACACCTTTTAAACATCAGTAAGACTCTCCCAAAGGACCTATCCACAAAGGAACCATCACTGCCCTCTTGGTAGGACAGTGTGTGTGTGTAGGTGCACAGAGGTAGAGAGGCAAGGTTGACAAGGATCATCGACCAAAGTGCCTAGATATCTCCACATTGACAAAATCCAATCTCCACAGTTTAAAGGAAAAACTATTGTTATAAAAACAGAAGCATTTTTATTTCAGTCCTGTTGAGGAAGTGAGAGGGACAGCACACACAAAATGAGGGGAGGGGGTCTCTTTATTCACACACAACATCAGGACCAACTACACGGAACAATACCCATTTCCACCCCTCCCCCCAACTCCTACGTGGGGTCCAAGGCCCGCTGAGATTAGATGGTACAAGAATTAAGACACTATTGGCACAGTACAATGGCCAATGCACCGAAAGATGGAGAAGAGAATTTCTCAGGGAGCATAGCCTGGGGCCTCAGCTGCTTCCCCAAAGGAGAGGGAATGAGAAAACTTTGGCTCAGCAGGAAGGCGGTTGGCAAAAATCAGGGTTACCCTAGCTGGACTCTGCAGGGCAGAAACTGCGGGCTGAAGGGAGTCAAGACGTTTATCCAGTCCATGCTGTTCTCTGCTTCCTCCAAGGCCTCTTCTCCTCAGGCTTGAGCTTAGTGAGAGCTGGCCTGGTTCTCCTCTTCATTTTTGAAAGCTGGGGAGTAAGTGCTTATTCTACCCTTCCTACATCTAGGCTACTTCATTACTACTTTCTTGGCTCTAGAGAGACAGAAGCCAACTAATAAGGCCGGCTCCCTTTGTGAAAGTCGGCTTAAAAGAGCCCTTGGGTTGGCAAAACTGCCCCTGCAAAGGTTTTTCTGAGCCTGCCCCTTGTAACTCTCCTCAAATGTGTTCAGACTCACCTTCAACTGTGTAAGATGTGGACTGAAAATATTTGGTCTCTCTAGTTGGGTTATAAATTCCATCTTTGACTGGAGATGAGGATTAGAGAGACAGTAGGTAATGGCAGGTGGAAGGACTGGGGGAAAGCAAGGCAATTTAATCTACATTGGATCGCAGATTCAAACCTCTGGATTATGAATAGAGTCATTTAAAGACCCATAGAAGAAAGGGAGATTCTCTGACACAGTACGAAAAAGTGAAAAATATTACAGAGACAATCTCACAATTCCCACAGACCATAAGGGAATGTGTCCAAAACAAAAGAAAAAAAACGAAAACCAAAAAACCAAAAAACCCAACAATACTGAGTAAGCAAGCAGAGTCCAGTCCTCTATCTTAAATCTGAATAAAATTAACTCATTCAGTTAATACTGCTTCAAGTACAATCATGAAGACACTTGGAATTGTAGATTTACACCAAAACAAAGAATAGGATCAAGGAGCCTATCATCATAAGCCCAGATACCCTTCCTTTTAAAAGTCATCCAGAAAATGTCTCTGAGGACTTGAACTGAAGGTGACATTCATCATCTCCTCTCAATACAATATCCTTCCAGGACAGTCTGGTGAATTAAGACGCCTGTTTTAAGTTTAGGAAAGTGAAGAAGGGAAGAGCACTGAGATTTGGAAAAGCTAGCAGCGAAAGCCAGAAGCGAGGTTAAGGTCCTTGTGGCATCCAGAACTGGGGGTAGAAGAATGGAGAAGGGAAGGGAAATAGGTGGTGGGTTCCTGCTGTCCTTTGGCTTCATATCCTTCCCCTGCCTCCCATTTCCCCCAACAGCTCACGCAGCTATTGGCCTCCTAGAGGGGATGTAATGCCCAGACCAACTTTTTATTGAGCTTATGCAGCTAACAGACTTGTAAACAGTGCCAACTGACAAAAGGTTTGCTGAATATTACAGCTTGTGTCCACTAAACACATCTCTCTCTAAGATTAAAAATAAAAATCCAAAGTAAACAAATACTGAGAGAGAGGATGGAGTGACACATCTCGAGTCTTCCAGGAAGGCAAAAGAAGAAAACGCCACATGGTTTGGTCCCAGGCGTTCACCGTGCCTAGAGCGCTGCTGCTGCCACCAGTCTCCCCTCCCTACCAGTGGCTGAGTAGAGGTGAGGGAGAAGGGTCATCGTGGGCCTGCTGCAAATACAGCATTTGCTGGTGTTGACACCCTCCTTGGCTGTGGCGGCAGACTGCTGTGTCAGGAGCCCGTTTCCTGGGAGTAGCAGAGAGAGCCCAGGTCCTGAAGGCAGCCTGAGATGGCAGCTCATACACCTCAGTGGGGGTACCGTGCCCCTTTTCTCCAGTGCAGTTCAGCATTGAGGTCGTCTATTCCCAGTCGGCGGTGATAAAACCTGAGCTGTTTTCCTTGCAGGTTCCCCCTCCCTCCCCCAACTTGCGGGGAGTAGTGGGAGGGGATGGGGGAAGATCACTGAGGGGGCAGGGGAATCCCCCGGGGATCAGTGACCTGACCCTCTTGCAGGTTCTTCACCAGTTGTGCAAGCCAGCGTTTGGTGGTGGTGTCATCTTTTAGCACCTGGGCGAAGGTCGTATCCTTCAGCTGGTCAGGGAGACACTGCCTGAGTGCTTCACGTGCCCTACATCAAAAACAAACCAACCAGGGAGACCAAACAAATAAACCCACATTGGGGGACAGGAAAGACCCCTTTTCTTAGATATAAATATACAGAATCCTGGGAATCTATGGCTCTGTCAAGTACTTTAAGAAGCCACTAAAATTCTCTAAAGCTTATATTAGACATAGGCTTAGAGACCTCCAGGATCTGTTGTCTGTAAACATTTTCAGAATGTTTTCCCTACATTGAACTTTGTGACAAAGCAAATAGAATAAAATGATGCAACAATTTACTTCAAACTACTTTCTGATTTATTACAGTTGTCGAAATACTCATGTTAAAAATATATGGGTGACAGTAAACAAAACATTCCAAAATCAGAACATTAACAGGGGATATGACCTGATTCATAAAAATTTGTGTCTTTCCAAAAACAGCTTCAGTTTTACGTTAAAACTCTTATGAGATGAGCAGTAAAACTACTGTAAAGTTACTATCAGATGAACTTTCAAATATTTCATTTTCTTTAAAATATTACCAGTAAAAGTCAAATCTGAAAACTCATAAAGGTAAATTAACTATTTATAAGGCTGTTTTTTTTTTTTAAGTTATGGCTTTTGTACTTAGCCTAGTTTCTTTTACAAGGAGAGTTTTAAATAAATGTATTTTCAAACTTGGTGAAGTCAGGAACCACTAAAGAACAGGAGAAAATGGTCAAAGAAATACTTAGGGCTTAAATAACCTCAGTGGCAGGAGTTCACATTAATCAAGTTATCCCCATTCCTAGGAACATAGAAATCATCCCATTATGTGATTTAGCACAATATGAGCAAGTGGCTTTCAGCATAAATTATGGATTTACAAAGCAAAGAGGTCAAATTTTTCTAAAATGCACTGTATCTACAATGTATGATTTCTGGCACAAAGAAATAGGGAGGTAAAATAATTAGCTCAAGCACTTTACAGGAATCAAGAGGAGAACTAGAGATACAATTCAACAGCCTTCTGGGCTTGCTCCTTTCTTAAGAGATCTTTGAAAATATACTTTTCTTTCTGACCGCCGAGAGTAGAACAGAAAGCTCAAACCACAGGAGTAATGGATCATGAGATTCACTGTCTGAACTCTCGGGAATTTTAGAGTAGGGTACACAGTTTTGGTGGGGAGACAACACTCTGATGGATTTTCAAATTTAGCATTTCAGATTTTGAAAGAAATTAATCAAGGTCTGTCTCAGACGAGCTGAATCAGTTTTATCCCTTCCCTGTCCTAAAGATATAGAAGCCATGACATGAGATGGGGCAGACACTTATCAGAGTATTTCCCCAAAGTCCTATACATTCTATAAATGTTTACCTGGGGTTATCTGAGAGTCGAAGGTAACATCTTACTACATGCTTCAGCAAACGGGCGGAAGGTTCTTTGGATAGCTGCAGGACCATCTTACCCTGTTTCCCCCAAAACAAAGTGGGGTAGGAAAGAACATACAAAACACAGAATAACCCTAGTTGGTTTCAGAGACCAGATATTGCGAGAACTGTTATACAAGGTTTCATGGTTGTTGTTTCCTGTTGGGAGACTGAAGTAGCTCAGTGTTGACTGCAAAGAAACTAAGTTGTGTGATCAGAAGCCCTGGTGGTCCAGTGGTTAAGAATCCTCCTTGCAATGCAGGGGGACTCGGGATCAATCCCTGGTTGGGGAACTAAGATCCCACATATCCTGGGGCAACTAAGCCTACACAACTACTGAGCCTGTGCGCTCTAAAGCCCAGGTGTCACAACTAGAAAGAAGCCTACGCGCTCCAACAGAAGATCCCCCATGCCACAGCTAAGATCCAACACGGCCAAATAAATAAAAAAGGTAAAGGAAAGAACTCACCAAGATCATGGCGACATGGGAGAAACGCTCATATGTCTGACATATATAAGCCAAACCAGTGTCATCTAAGAGGATCTTCTGGAGGATAAATGTGGCAACCTGGAGTAAAACAAAATTAGGGAGTCTAAAACATTGCTCAGACTTGTCTTCCAACTGTCTACTCCTCCCCTAGGAATAACCATGAAGCAGAAAACTAAGAAAATATCCTTGCATTCTAGATAACTTAATTATGACAACTTATGTACAGTACAAAAAAATTAATAAATATTACCATATTCAACATTATGTGCCAGAATTTTTCCTAAAGCTGTAACATTCCTTATCTTATTTTCACAACAAACCTATGAGGTAGGTACCATTGTTATTTTACTTAAAAAGAGAAGGTAATTATCAGAGTCTTAAAAACA